>NC_139694.1:16354122-17554122 GCF_964106915.1 Podarcis gaigeae
GTTTCAGATCATGTCAGTATGGCTGGATGTCAGTATCTCATCTGATTTGTATTACATTTTATTGTGTTGGTCTTTCTATATTATTTGGGTTTTATGCTGTCTTGGATTTTTATGTTTCACAGAGGATTTTTATTGCATTATTGCAAGGTTTTGATTCGATTTGCACAACACCTAGAGGCATCCAGGAAGTACCATAAATATTTCTCTGAATCAAAGGTTCAAATTGTCATGTGCCTCCTTCCCTGGTGGACTAATAGCTGTCTAAGTGAAAACTGTAACCCCCCCAGCAACAAATTAGCTTCTTTTTCTGATCTTGCCACACCCTCTCTGCTGCATCTGTGCCAAAACAGGGCTCTCCAGATTCCCTTTTGTTTTATAAGAGTTCTTTCCTAAGGCTTACCTTTGCTTTGTTCCCAAAACAATATCCCATTTCTTTGCTTCCGTCTAACAAACATCTTAATCTACCCATCTTTTCTGTCTGTGCTTTTAAAGACCCACAATGAGAACAAGGAAGCCAAAAGCCTTTGCTGAGAGAGATGCGAAAACACAGCAAAAGGGGTAGGTTGACCCAGGACTTGCATGATAATCCTGTGATTTGTTCTAGCAGAACAAAAATCAATATGTGGGGGAGTTTCTCCAGGCCAGATGCCTCATTCACCATGAACCTCTCCCTTGTTCTCTTAGAATGGCAATGGCACCCACCTGAGAGGTGCCAGAGCTGAGGTCCATTGAGATCTGGCTGGGGGGGGGGAGCCCTGCTTAAATTATAATTGTTTTGTAAGTGTCCCTTACATTTTCAGATTAGAAGTAACCACCTGAGAAAGACATATGAGTAAGTTAATTATTATATAATTACATAAAGTCTTGAGTGGATGTGTGTATTATGGTTGGGGTCTTCCAGGGTTCAGAAGGTCCACCCTGGACATGCTGGACTAAAGACTGTGGGTTGTAGACAAAGTTTGTCCTACTCAGAGTAACATATGACCATTAATTCCAAGGCATCATCTCTGAGGAGGACTTTGTTGGCCATAACCCCGGGCAATACTTTACAAGCAACTCCAGGGAGCAACTCTGAAATATTGATAATTGCATTTATTAACCTGTTAATTGTTCTTAATAAACATAAGCCTATTTCCTATTGCTGTGTTATATATGCACCATATTGCACTCATTAGCACCTTTCCCTTTGTACAGGTGACAAGTTCAGCCTTACATCAAATACACCCCTGGTAGGATGGCTGTTAACAATTATGAAACGCCTTTTATTCTTAGCCAACACTGGGCTACCACAGCTTAAGTACCGCTTTTTATGCTTTAGTTTGGGAGTCATTGCTAGTCAGGTGGATCATAACATCTGGCATTCATTATCCTCCTGTCTGCTTATTAACAGTACCTTTGCTGCAGGAGAAAATTAACTTTATAGTACCCCACATGATCAGAAGAAAAAAGTGTTGTGATTGGCCAAAGGATTATACGGGCTTGAGTAGTTTTCCAAGCTCCTTTAAATAGAAGGCAGCTCCTAAATTATCCTTAATCTTAAATTTCAAGAGTTCAGGTTTCTAGGTCTGTTGCTTGATGGTCATTTCTTCGTAAGAAACATACCTACATGATAATGCACAAACTTACACCCATATGCTGATCTAATTTGTGTTACTTTATTAGCTGTGCACTTGAACAATAATAGGTTACACTTTTAAAAAATAAAATAACAGAATTGTAGGAAGAGACCCCCAACAGCCTTGGTCCAGTATACCTGAAAAAGCGTCTCCACCCCCATTGTTCAGCCTGGACACTGAGGTCCAGCTCTGAGGGCCTTCTGGCGGTTCCCTCACTGTGAGAAGTGAGGTTGCAGGGAACCAGGCAGAGGGCCTTCTCGGTAGTGGCACCCGTCCTGTGGAACGCCCTCCCATCAGATGTCAAGAAAATAAACAACTATCTGACTTTTAGAAGACATCTGAAGGCAGCCCTGTTTAGGGAAGTTTTTAACGTTTGGTATCACATTTTTAACATTCTGTTGGGAGCCTCCCAGAATGGCTGGGGAAACTCAGCCAGATGGACAGGGTATAAACAAACAAACAAACAAACATTAGGGTCACTGAGTCCAACCTACTGCAATGAAGGAATCTCGACTAAAGCATCCATGACAGGTGGCCATCCAATCTTTGCTTTAAAAATATCAACATGTGATCTGTTGTGATCAGATTGTGCACAGATCAGATCTGTGAAGTGTTTTTGAATCTCTGCCTAAAAATTGATCTTTTTAGAAATTCAAATGCATAGCCCACTGTCCTAATGACTTCGCGATCCTGCATTCCCCAAATAAAGCCACTTCCGAGCTAGAGAGGAGGTGGGGTTGCGGGCTTCATGCCCCTCCCCCACGCTCGCGGAGGCTGGCTCCAGCCCCCGCGATGCTATGAAATCCTCGGATGCATCATCCCCGGGCCAGGGGGAGCTCCTAGTTGACGTTCCTCAGCAGGACTCCCCCTACTGCTGGTTAACCCTCACCGGTCTTCCAGCCAGCGGGCTGAAGCCGGTTAATTTTTAGGACCAATGCCTAAGCCAATACCGCTCAATTCCTGTAATCAATAAAGTTGTGGCCTAATTTGACCCATTAACTCGAATTCTGGTGTCTCGTGTCTTTATTTCTGAGGGGGGAGGCGGGAACTCGCCATGCAAATAAGTGGGACCTGCAACAAAATGTTGGAATGTGGAGTGCTACTGTATCCTGTTTCAGCAAGTCTGCCATCAACTTCTCCAAGATACTCCAAGGAACATAGAAAGCTGCCTTATGATGAGTCAGAGCACTGGTCCAACTAGCTCAGCATTATCTGCTCTGACATAGCTCAGCATTATCTACATAAGCGACGACACTCACACCTGGACATTGGAAAGAATGAATATCATAACGAGTCTTCCAGGACCTTAACTGAAGTTCACGCTCTAAGTTCACGCCCTCCAGAATTGCAAGATGAAAAAGGAAATGTGCTTCTAATAACCAGTTCTAATACCAAGCTCCTGCCTCCTACCACTAATACACATTGACAAAAACTCTGTTCTACTTCTGTATTTATCTACTCTGCAATAGCCCCTTGCCATTGATTTAAAACCGAATGGGGGTGGATGCCCCCATTTGACTAAATCTGTATCCCACAGTATAATTCTCTGCAATGTGTTATCAAGACTTCAAGAGAATATACCTTATGAGTTGCAGCGTCTGAAATGTCGGGCTGTGCACTGCGCGGGGTCTTCATGTTCATGTGCCAAGTGAGCACATAAAAAACTCAAACGCAATTGAGGAACTGGCTTTCCCTGCTAGTTAATGAACACTGAGCAAGCTGATCTAGCATTCTGCTAAAGTGAGCAATGAAGATATATTAAAAAAGGACACCACATCTCCCCATTCACGTTCCAGGCCTGCAGTATGCCAACGCAGCAGAGAGCGCACGTTATCTCACTGCGGCTGCCCTCTGGTTTGTTGTTACCAGTAGATTTCAAGGCCGCCTTACGTTAATGGAATGCATTAAGCGTCCAAATCTCAGAACATGGTTGCTCTTTGCTAATCAAATGGCACAGAAGCAGAAGCAGCATCATTCCACAGCATGGAGTGATGTACAACAGGAGCGCTCTGTCAAGCCAGGGGAGAGGAATGTGCACTGCTCAATGTGCTGCAGCAGATTTCAGTTCTGGGAGAGGAAAAGGTCTAAGCATGTGAATGGCAACAGAGGACAAAGGCAGGGGGCTTCAGAAGTGAAACCTGCTGGGAATGAAAAGTAAACCGGCCTTAAAATCAGGCAGTGGAGGTTTGTGGGGCTGCAGGAGACGGGAGAGGAAGGAGAAGTCATGTTGTGTAAGCAGAAGCCTGTTCCATTGGTGGACGGACACTGTTGGAAGTCACCTGGTGCCTGAATTTTCTGGCTGCTAATGTAGTTTGTTTTATGATTGTGTAAGCCACCTGGTAAGTGTTATGCCCTAAAAGGGGGGGCTTCAATAAGTATTTCAGTTATCAATATTGTGCATCTGAAAGCAATAGGATAAATAAAAGCTGATTTTTCTTGGAATAGCAATAACAACAACAACAATCAAGGGGTAAAATAGTAAAAGGTAAAGGACCCCTGACAGTTAAGTCCAGTCAAAGACGACTCTGGGGTTGCGGCGCTCATCTTGCTTTACAGGCCGAGGGAGCTGGCATTTGTCTGCAGACAGTTTTTCTGGGTCATGTGGCCAGCATGACTAAGCTGCTTCTGGCACAATGGAACACCAAAACCAGAGCAGCGCATAGAAACCCCATTTACCTTCCCGCCAGAGTGGTACCTATTTATCTACTTGCACTATTTGGTGTGCTTTCAAACTGCTAGGTTGGCAGGAGCTGGGATGGGAGCTCACCCCATCGCGGGGATTTGAACCGCCGACCTTCTTATTGGCAAGCCCAAGAAGCTCAGTGGTTTAGATCACAGCTCCACCTGCATACCTTGGCCTTTACTGTAGTCACAGGCAAAACACCTGTGAATTCTCTCCTGGGAAAGGATTGAGAAAATATGCATGCAGAATTTTCATTTTAGGAATGAAATGCACCTCCACCATAATAATTTATGTAAGGTATCCCTACTATCAAAAGTTTAGCAATGCATTTTAGCCACCCAGATTGTTTATATTTACAATATTTTCGATTTTTACTGCTACTCTAAATGAAAGCCAGCTTCTGCACTTTTAGCTGCACAACTGAGAAGCCTCACATCTTATTTTCTAAGAACTACAGCAAAATAATCTCACTGGAATTCATAAATCCAAAAGGAACTTCCATCTGTTTTGGCATGCTTTTATCTTCACTTAATAAACCTTCATTCAATTTGCAGCTGGTACCCCAGTGATTTTTGTCACCAATGCATTCATGCCAGTAATCAGATCCAAGAATATTTGTGTTTAATGGATCTGATTCCTGTGAAATGCTAACAGAACCGGCAGGAGCACAGAATGCAAATGTGAAAACATTAAGAAAAAGAGGCGGCACCCCTTAGACTTTCAGAGAGATTCAACTGGCATTAGGACAGCTTCTTGTTTTAGCTCTACGCACCCAGCAGTTCTTAACCAATTAGAAATTTCACAGCCATCTTTTAACACAGCTCCAGGAGGCCACGACAGGTTTCATTTCCCCTTTCATGCTTTCCAAACACTATTAAAAGTATTACTTGTTTGTTCAGAGCTGATTTTATAAAAATCTCCACAAAATACAGTGGTACCTCGGGTTACATATGCTTCAGGTTACAGACTCCACTAACCCAGAAATAGTACCTCGGGTTAAGAACTTTGCTTCAGGATGAGAACAGAAATTGCACGCCGGCAGTGCAACAGCAGCGGGAGGCCCCATTAGCTAAAGTGGTGCTTCAGGTTAAGAACAGTTTCAAGTTAAGAACGGACCTCCGGAACGAATTAAGTACAGTGATACCTCGGGATGCAAACGGGATCCATTCCGGAGCCCTGTTCACATCCTGAATGGAATGTAAGATGCGACAGAGCGTCTGCGCATACACGGGTTGCGTTTTGCCACTTCCATGCATGCACGTGACATCATTTTGAGTGTCTGCACATGCGTGAACGGCGAAACCTGGAAGTAACATGCTCTGTTACTTCCGGGTTGCCACAGAGCACAACCCAAAAGCGCTCAACCTGAAGCACATTCAACCCAAGGTATGACTGTACTTAACCTGAGGTACCACTGTATTGAGAAAGCTCAGCAAACCTTCGAATGCAAGGGCAGTTTCTCTTGCTCAAAATTCACAGGTAGGTCTTGCTCTCTAGTACTTGAGAGGGCAAAGCAGGCTGAGTCTGCATAGCTAAGCACACTGTTCCTTTTTGTGTGGAACATGGCTCATCCCTGGAGCTTCTCAGTTGTGCTACTTACCCTCCTTGAGGTTCCTTGTTGTTTCTCCCTGCTTAATGGGGAACATGGGGGGGTGGCCCCTTCATTGAAACTTCTGGGGGAAACTCTGGCCCCTGAACTCTCCCTGCTCGGCGTTGGTGGGAGCCATTTCAATCAAAAAGTTTGAAGGCAGGCAGCTGTTGACTTTCAAATAAGCCTTCTTGGGAGGTTTCCTGATGCCTAGCAAGGTTGATATCATTGAGAGATTTCACTGTACATATTGGTGACAGGTAACAGTTTGGTGTACTAATGTGAACTGGTTTCATATACAGGTAGTGACACTTAACTTCCTCCAGAAGCCTGCTATATCCAGCCTCATTCCAATTTAATTGTCAAACCTTTTGCTCTGCTGAAAACTTTATATGATGTGAAAATTACCTCAGGATATGGCTCACAACACCTGAACCTCTTCCTCTGTTATTCCTTCTTAACATGGCAATTGCTAGACAGCATGAAACTCAACACCTTTGTTTACAAGGCTATCATATATTGGGCAGGGGCTGGAGGGTGATGGAGAAAGCTTTGCTAAAAAGCTTTAAAATAGCAGTTTTCAGGGCACTAGTAGATAGGATACTTGAGTTTTATTACAGGTTTTTTGTCGCCAATGCACTGTGCAAAATCTCATCATTTTCAAAATGGATTCCAGGTTCTTAAGGTTCGTGTTACAATTAGAGCTGGATTCCAAATAAAGACCAGAAGCAGAAAGGGTTACATCAACCCAAAGTGGAAACATGATTTTTTTTTTTTTAAAAAAAATATCTTAAGGTGCTACATAAGATTGTTTTATTTTTTTAGCAAATTGTCCAATGCTGTATATAGTGGCCTGGTAGGTGCTTGACAGCCCTACCTCCTGTTGTTGAAGCAACAGAAACACAGAGCTTGCTGAACTCCTATGGGCTGCCATTTGAACTTCACCAGTTTTACTTCTGTGCGCCCATGGCAATGTTGTAGATCTCAAAATATGCCTCCCCCCCGGTATATCAAGGTTGGGGAACCCCCGGCATATTGCGTCTTCTCACGGCTACAGTATGACAAGTTGCAGACCCTCCAAGTGTCCCTATTTTCCAGGGACAGTCCTGGAATTACAGAAGCCATTCCACTTTCTGATTTGATCCCAGAACGGTCTGCTTTTCCTAAGGACGTTCCTATTTTCCTCACAGAAACGTTGGAGGGTATGGTAGGACGTCCCTATTTTCATTGGTGGGTATGGAGTTATGCTTATCTCCGTGAGCCAAGGAAATAAGTAGCTATACAACCTTTAGAAGGCACCTGAAGGCAGCTCTTGTATAGCGAAGTTTTTAAAATGTTTAATTATGTTTTAATATAGGAATGCGGGTGGCGCTGTGGGTTAAACCACAGAGCCTAGGACTTGCCGATCAGAAGGTTGGTGGTTTGAATCCCTGTGATGGGGTGAGCTCCCATTGCTTGGCCCCTGATCCTGCCAACCTAGCAGTTTGAAAGCATGCCAAAGTGCAAGTAGATAAATCTGGTGGGAAGGTAAACGGCGTTTCCGTGTGCTGCTCTGGTTCGCCAGAAGCGGCTTAGTCATGCTGGCCACATGACTCGGAAGCTGTACGCTGGCTCCCTCAGCCAGTAAAGCGAGATGAGCGCCGCAACCCCAGAGTCGGTCATGACTGGACCTAATGGTCAGGGGTCCCTTTACCTTTACCTATGTTTTTATATATGTAGGAAGCTGCCTGGAGTGGCTGGGGCAAACCAGTCAAGATGATGATGGAATAGGACATTCATCAGAGAAATGCTGGGGGGCATGAAACTGGAGTGAAGAAAGGCCAAGAATAAAAAAAGCTACACCTGCTGTAACATTCCTTCTCCCACATGACTGTCAGAAGGGAAAGTGTCCTGTATTCCTTGGCAGTTTATCACTCCAGAAATATCCTCCTACATAGTGTTTTCTTGCTTAGTAGGTCCACATAGCAAAGAGAATTTATTTAGTTATTATTATTTTTTATTTACAGCTTTCTCAACTCCCAAGAGTATGTGGGGGATGCTTTTGTGTGTGTGTGTGTGTGTGTGTGTGTGTGCGCGTGTCTGTAAAAAATGAACCAGTGCTACCTGGCATATACTGCTGAATCCAACAGGCCTATGTGACTCACATTCACATCAGCAGCCACACCAAGTGTCCTGTGGGTGTTTGGGGCCTCATCTGGCACTTGTTAGAATCTCACCAGTTTCCCTGCACTGTGTGCTTTGCACACAAATACATTGAGTTAATGGGGGAATGGGGTGGGTGAGCGGGGAAGACACTTGAGACATGTTGTAAAGGCAGCTTTTATGTTTTGTTGGATAAACTTTGGCAAAGCCCTGGGAGGCCGTCTCCCTGCCACGCTACAAAGCTCCCTTCCCTGTGCTTGTTTCTTCACACAGCACCAGATGATGCTCGGCTTCTTCCGTTTCATCTCTCGCTTGATACAAAGGCAGGATCACACTCCCCGCCACTTCCTCGTATTTTCATATTCTAAACATACAGCTGCTAGTTTTTAAAGCTCAGTCACTTAATTTCATTTTCTCCTGGAGTGGGGCTCTGACAGTGCAAAGGCACTCTGTAATTTATGTTCAAAATATCTGATAAAAAGAATATATTCTGAGAGGTCCTGATTTTCCAAGGTCTCTGCAACGATAGCTTAAAAAAGAGGGAGAGAGTCATGAAAGTCAAATGAATTTTCTTGTAATAAAAACAACCTTAGTCCAATCATCCAGACTTATGCTGCAAAGTGGCTCATCAGCATTTTGCTAAAGAGTTTATCACTGGATTTTAAACTCCTCCTTTTTTTTTTTTTTGCAACATCCACTTTCCATTGTTTCTGACATCCTTGTTTGCAAGTTTAGTAGCCCGCTGTAAAACGCCTACCATTTTGGAACTGATAACCAACCATTTTGCTGTCATTGTGCTAACAGAAGGCACCATTTCAATTAACTGACCAGCAATTCACAGTACAGTGGTACCTCGGGTTACAGACGCTTCAGGTTACAGACTCCACTAACCCAGAAATAGTACCTTGGGTTAAGAAGTTTGCTTCAGGATGAGAACAGAAATTGGGCAGCGGCAGCGGGAGGCCCCATTAGCTAAAGTGGTACCTCAGGTTAAGAACAGACCTCCAGAACGAATTAAGTTCTTAACCCGAGATGCCACTGTACAGTGATATCTGGTCAACATTCATCTACAAACACCATGAAGTGTTCTATAGAAGGGCTGGGAAAGCTATAGTCCTCCAGACTTTGTTGGACTGCAATTCTCATCCGCTCCTGCTAGCCTGGCCAACACTGAGCAATGGCAGAAGTTGTATTCCAACATGCAGAAGCCAAAGGTTCCAGAATCCTGCTCTACAGATAGTTTGAGAAGCCTTATTGATTTACTCATTTCCTTGAGGAGCTCTTCATTATCCCAAGCTAGTGAAATGGAAAGAGAAAAACTAACCAATTTTGGAAAGAGAGGGGACCTCTCTCTTTATACCTAATGTGTTTCAATTATAATGGCTGTAATGTCCTCAGATAAAAGTACTAATTGGGATTAATGCTTGCCCTTGTTCCATTAGATGCCCCATTTTCTAGGCAGCAATGGAGGTGTTCACAGACAAGTGAAGTCTGGTAATTGTGCTGGATGGATATAGGATTTGAGAGAAAATTCCACAGCGGCATGCTTTCCTGTTATGCAAACAACTGCATTTGAAAACAAAAGCACTAATTGGAAGGACTTTTCCAGTGACACTAAAGTCTTGCAGTTCTTGTAGAAAACGAGGCAAAATAGAGGACATAGAAGAGGCACAAATTCACTCTCCTGTGAGAATTCACGACTCCGCATTTCCTTAAGTCTTGCACAACTTCCTTTCCATCCCTTCTGCAAACCACTGTGCTTCCCAAATCTGCTCCATAGGATCCCCTAACCCTTTAGAAAAGATTTGGGGAACACACACAGGAATCTGTGGGTAGGAGAAGAGGTGGAATCTGTTCCACCAATGGCATCTCTTCTACTAGCAAACAGACACCGTTTGATTTCTTTCCACAATTATATCTGTTACAGCTGATCAAATCCAAATCTAGAAACCAACCACTTTGTCCCAGACAGCAAGGCCACCCAGGGAATGACTTTCTAAAGATGACTTTATGTGTACAATCAGATTAAAAAATGAGTCGCTGTGGTAGTTTGCAAAGGTCAGCAATCAAGTGCAAGCTTTCCCATTGTCACTTCAGAGAACATTACCAGTTGTCAGTGCTGAACTATCCCTATAGTGCACAGCCACAGGAAAGCAGTGGGTATGATCCAGGGTGTGCACTCCAGGAATGGGAGTGTGACCAGTAAAAAGATAAAGATAAAGGGCCTCTGGACAGTTACGTCCAGTCAAAGGCGACTATGGGGTTGCGGCGCTTATCTTGCTTTCAGGCTGAGGGAGCCAGCATTTGCCCACATACAGCTTTCTGGGTCATGTGGCCAGCATGACTAAACCACTTCTGGCGCAACGGAACACTGTAATAAAGCCAGAGCACACGGAAACACCATTTACCTTCCCACAGCAGGGGTACCTATTTATCTACTTGCACTGGCTTGCTTTCGAACTGCTAGGTTGGCAGGAGCTGGGACAGAGCACGTGAGATCACTCCGTCGCGGGGATTTGAACCATCCACCTTCTGATCAGCAAGCCCAAGAGGCTCAGTGGTTTAGACCACAGCGCCACCTGCGTGTGATCAGTACACCTCTGCAATCTATGTGGACTCTGGGAACACACAGGCATTTCTCTGTAGACAAGGTAACGAGAAAAGGGATCTCTGAAAAAAAATCGAAAACCACTGGTCTGCCCCATTGGGTTTTTGTAATGAACTTTGTAATGCATATTCAAAGAGCCAGACCAATGATCAATAATAACGATCGGTGTTACAAACAGCCTTTTAATTCTTGGCAATCCAGGAAGACTACATGCATACCATCAAAATGCCTGCTCAGTAAGTCATAGTTAAATTTATGCCTTGCTCCCCCTCCTCAACATCTCCATTCCTCAGCAGCCAACCCTGTGGACAATCCCATGATTCAATTATTTACTAGGGGGTTACATGAGTTGCTAATGATCCTGAGCGTGTGCATTCAAGTAGGCTGCTCTCATTTGTTCTACTGCTTAGCACCATCACAATGAGAATGTCATTGTTTATTATGGCTCAAAGGCAGTAATCATTTTCCATAATGTGTGGATTTTTTTCACTCAATTACTCTCATGCTTTAGGCCGATGAGAATATATAATCATGCAACAATTACTTGTACCTCTACAGATGATGCTGAGAGCACAGCGGGTCAAATTTTTCTTTAATTATAGTTTTGTGCACTTTTACTTGCATTTTTTAAGTACAGACCAAGGAATCCAGCATATTAATCAGTGGTGTTTCCCTTCCGACAAACCTGCATTGAAATTAAATACTTAAGACGTTTTTAGCGCTATCCCAAAGACAGAAAGAAGTCAGATTTAGCACCAGGAGACAAGAAAGATAAAGGCTGAGTCAAACAAAAAAGGTGCCTGTGTATGTAAAATGTGTGTCCCAGGAACACAGCTACAATTATTGCATCAAACCAGCAATCATGGATTTGGCAAACGGACTGCCAGCTCTCTCTCTCTCTCTCTCTCTCTCTCTCTCTCTCTATATATATATATATATCCCTCTTTGATTTGGTACTTTAAATAACAACTAGACCAGCAAGTATAGAGGCAGGGAGGGGGAACCTTTGGCTCTCCAGATAGTGTTCGACTTCAGTTCCCATAATCCCTGAACCCTGGCCATTCTGGGTGATGCTGATGGAAGCTGGGATGCCAGCAATATATAAAGAATCAGAAGTTTCTCATCTGTCTATTAGGGTATGTGTAACCTGCTAATTCTCCTTATCTACCTAATATTATAGGCACAGGGCCAGGCCAGGGTTTTGTTGTTGTTTTTCGCTGACCGAAAACTCCATTTCTGCATCCGTATCCAAAGTCAGGTTTCCCATCCATGAGCACAGGGTGGCTCCTCAAATTATGTCATCATCACAATCCTCTGAGCAACATTAGCCTGAAAGAGAGTGACTAGACTGTGGTCACATTGTGAGCTCCATGGCCAATGGTGGAAAGGAACCCAGCTTTCCCCAGTCATACTCCAACACTCTAACCACTACACCACGCGGCCTCTCTAGTTGTCATGTCATGATACTGAGCACTGATTAGATGTCTGTCGAAATCAAAACGATCAAGAGTATAAGCCATTGTTTTGTTAAGGAATGCATGAGCACCCTGTAGCTGAATTTTTTTTTGATACATTTTTGAATATTTGTTTAAACTATGCTATGTCCACAAAACAAATCACTCTTCCATTGATTATTGGTGATTGTTTTCTATTCTCTTTCTTTCTCTCCTAACCACTACCGCCTTTCCCTTCACATTCAATTATTAAGCAATTTGTTGCACATACAGGGCCGTCTTAAGCAAATCCGGCGCCGTGCTGCAAAGATCCCTCTGGCGCACTGGGGCTGCAGACCTGGCGCAGAGGCACTCTGCACCAACGGCCGCCTCGTCATCACCTCGCTGGCCCCAGATGCAGAGCCTGCAATAGAAGAGCCTGCAGTGCTCAAACAGGCTCTGCTCTCCCTGGATTACAACTCTCCTCCCCGGACACTCAGGTTGGCGCCCTTCAGAGCTAGGCGCCCTGGCACGCCAAGCCACTTGAACCACTGGGTAGAGATGGCCCTGTGCACATAGGAAATAATGGAATGACCAAAGTTTCCAAGATTTCTTGGTCAGGATGCAGGAGAGTTAAAGCAAACAGCAACATAGAGCTGTAAGTCAAATTGATACATCTTGAGTAATATCAATAAGAAGAGCGTTGTCAGAGTACTTGCAATAGAGGAAACACAGCACAAGGGTGGTAACTTGTTAGTGTGGTGAAACCAAAGTTTGGAGAAGCAGAGTTCCTTTGCTTGTGCCTCTTAGGGGAAGAGAGAATGGAACCTTCAGTACCATTTATGAATTCAGCCTATTCAGTCAGATCATGATTTGCAATTCTGCCCCAGAGATCCACCCATGCAATGCATCTAGGGATCCTTTGGGAAACTGATTTCTGTGAAATCCAATTTGAACTAACCTGATCCATACCTGTGAAAAGCTTTGGAAAATTCGGAAAGATGCTCAAGGCTCTGCATTAGGGATGGAAGGATCTGCCAATAACGTTTGTCTCAATTTCTCATTTTTCCGATCTTCAATTCAGTTTTCAACATTTCTGCAGCTCTTTGTTGTTGTTGTTTGTTGCTGTTATATCCTCATGGAAATTCTTCAGCACTTCCATGCTGCTTATGCAGTTTTGTCTAATGTGCAAATTTCTGCAACCAACTTCTCCAAATATAATGCATTCTGGTATGTTATTTTCCACAATACGTTCATTTTTAATGCACATTTTGCCTCAGTATATGCATTTTTAAAGACATTGGTTGGAGATCTACATCACAAAATTTAGTCAAGTGCAAACTTTGATGGATGTGTGTGTTTTGGTGCACATATTGTTTTGGAGAGTGTGAATTTGACAGATTCAGCTTCAAACGCCAATTGAATCAAATTTATCTGCCATCCCTACTTGACACACTACTTGGTAGGTTTCAATCCAAAGAGTTGCTTTCTGCCATGCAGCCTGTGTTTTGGTGGGGTTGGCTCATCTTTCTGTTTTCTAATCTGGAGTGCTCTTGAAAGTGGGGGTTGAAATTCTGCTTGTTTTCACATTGGATGGCTGTCTTGACACACAAACACCCCACCTTGGTCCCTTGAGCAGAGATAGCTGTGGATAATAGAATAATACCAACATCCACCCACTTCTCAGCATCACTCTTCTCCAGTGTTTGACATTTTACATTTACCAGATTATTTTCAGGCTTTTATTGATGACCTTATAGTCTAGAAACATAACTATTGCCATATTTATATGAAAGTCAAGGTTGTCAAGATTATGAAATGATTTTAGTGCAGCATCTAATGCTAAACAATAAATGTGGTCCATATTTCTGCAGAATGACTCAATCCATTACATCCCATTCATAATGGCTTCTTTATTTTTACCATTGTATGCCATCGTGCATACAAGGCTGGAGAACATAGAATAAGTGCTTTCCCTTCCTGTAATAGGTTTTTTTTTTTTTTAATGCACTCTCCAGAACATGATTAAGGAATATGAAGTCCTTATGTATTAACCAGCGCAAGATAAAGCAAGCTATTCTATTTGCGTCTTGGGAGAGATTCTCAAAATTCATTCGGCTGCCTTAATCTACAGCATTTCTAAAGTATTGAAAGATAACCATTACCTTCATGAAAATTCATTCCCCCTCTCATTCCTAATTTAACTTTTTATTCTAAAAGCAGATTAATTCATTAAAACTCAGGAGAAAGTTCCCAGCTGGATTTCAATATTGTGCCATCAACAGCTGTTACAAAACTACATTCCCATTACAAACAGTATTAATTATCTTATACAGGAGACATACATTTTTCATACATTTGAACAGCGAAGTTAAAATAAGATTTCTGGGGGGGGGGGGAAATGTCATACACACCCCTATTTCATTTGGCTACCAGATTGATAAATGTGTGTCATTATTAGCACTATTGAATTCATAGGCAATTGCTAATGCACCGAGTCGTTTAAAAATAAATTATGCTGTGGACAGTAGAAAGGTGGCATAGTAAGGAACCTGCTCAGTACTATTTGCAATCTAATCATGTAGAATTGAAAAAAAGACAAAATCAATGACCCTTGATTAATGTGTTTGAGAAGTAAAAATATTGCATCTTTTAGACACACATGCATGCATACTTTTCCAAATCTGTTTTCACCCAAATCTTTATTTAACACCCACCGAGAACCAGAAAGTGTGAAAATTCATTCCAAGAGGCACACATGCCTAAACCATGTTAATGATTTTAGTGCACAAGTAAAAACATTTTCTATGAAAGGCTTTCTGATATCATGGCTTGATTTTTTAAGAGTTCGATATATTATTAAATAAGGTACTTGTAAAATCAAATTGTTTTCTTGGGGAAGAAAGCAATGATGGGTTTCAGGCTGCCATTCCTGGAAGAGGAGAACCCAGACCAGACATATCACCAATGGCCTGAGAGAATTCTGCACCTTTCTTAGTTATTTTGCCTTTCTTAATCATTCAGTTTCATGTCTTTATGAAATAAAAAAAAGGGAGAAAAGAGCTAAATTCAATTCATAGCACACCATTTTAAAACCTAGTTGTTTGGAAATCCAGCTTCTGGGAAGGGCCAATGAACCATTGTGACCAGTGCAATAAAGAGTGATTAAAGACGCTGAAAAGGAAAAATATATATATGTGTGCGTGTGCGCGCATGTGTTGAAGATAAACAAAATCCCTTTCTTTCTAGGGCAGGTACTAATTTGACAATCAATTCAATTCCCTCCTCAGCAGGATCCAAGATCCCATTCTAGCAGCAAGCACGGAAATAAACAAAGACATCCCATTTTGGCACAGCCAAAAAGGAGCAGTTCTTTCAACAGGCAAAATCAAACACAAAAGGCTCATTTCACAGCAGGTTGACTAAAGAGTTCATGTTACTAGAGCAGGAGGGATGGGATGATAAAGAGGAGAGGAGAGGAGTCTTGGCATCCTGCCACAAAAAGTGCAGAGTCCACTATCTGTTCTGCTTGCTCAGTGAGAGCAGAGAGGCTCTTCCAAGACTATTTGCCAAGACCTGCTCCCACTTACCCAACTTTACTGTTCAAGCCTTGTACACAGATAAAAAGCAGCATGAGAGAGCAAGGCAAACTTTTCCCCATTGCAACTCTGCTGGTTTTTATACTGTAAGATGATGTCTTAATAATGGCAACTTCTAAGAGTTGAATAGGGACATGGGTGGCGCTGTGGGTTAAACCACAGAGCTTAGGACTTGCCGATCGGAAGGTCAGTGGTTTGAATCCCCGCGACGGGGTAAGCTCCCGTTGCTCAGTCCCTGCTCCTGCCAACCTAGCAGTTTAAGAGCACGTCAATGTGCAAGTAGATAAAGAGGTATTGCTCTAGCGGGAAGGTGAACGGCGTTTCTGTGTGCTGCTCTGGTTCACCAGAAGAGGCTTAGTCATGCTGGCCGCATGACCCGGAAGCTGTACACCAGCTCCCTTGGCCAATAAAGTGAGATGAGCGCCGCAACCCCAGTCAGCCACAACTGGACCTAATGGTCAGGGATCCCTTCACCTTTAAGAGTTGGATGTATCTGTGCACAACAGAACAAGCTACCATGCAGTTGGATTTCCCAGACTTGAGGGAAGAAAGAACAGAGAATTTATTACTCTCTGCCCTTCATGTTGCTTTAAAGCCCACCCACAATATCTAGGAAAACAGTAGTGAGTGTTCAAGAATGCTTCTGGAGCAATCCTGCCATACAGCCTATGGTTCTTCATTATGGTATGTTTCATCCCTTTATTTAACATTGGAGGCAACTGTAAAAAATATAAAGGTAAAGGACCCCTGGGTGGTTAAGTTAGTCAAAGGTGACTATGGGGTGCGGCACTCATCTCGCTTTCAGGCCAAGGGAGCCGGCATTTGCCCACAGACAGCTTTCTGGGTCATGTGGTCAGCATGACTAAACTGCTTCTGGCGCAACGGAGCACCATGATGGAAACCAGAGTGCATGGAAATGCCATTTATCTTCCTGCCACAGTGGTACCTATTTATCTACTTGCACTGGTGTACTTTCAAACTGCTAGGTTGGCAGGAGATGGGACAGAGCAATGGGATTCAAATCACCAACCTTCTGATCAGCAAGCCCAAGAGGCTTAGTGGTTTAGACCACAGTGCCACCCACATGTACAGATGTACAGGCAACTGTACAGAGCTGTGGTGTGCGGTGAAACTTTTCATAGGGGAAGAGTCAGGGCCAGAGGCACCAGCTTGTGAGGACAATCAAGGGTGGGGTCACACGCATGATGTCACACGCATGAGCATCGTGCCTCCTTCCCTAAGCTAGGCAGAAGCTTCCCAGGCTTTGGGAAGGAGCCCGCTGGCCTCTGACAGGATGCTGGAGACCAAAGCCAGGAGGGCTCTTGGACCCGTCAAAGAATCACATCACCCTTTCCGGGCTTTGGGAAGGAGTTGCCAGGAACATTTAGGGGGCTAGTCTAGTCCCACTAGTCCACTGACAGCACATCACTGGTAGAGAGCACATGGTCTCACTCTGAGGCTGGATGAATATGGACATAAGAAGCAACAGAGTCAGATCTGCCTAGCTCAATACACCAGGTCTACACCAGGGGGTCAGCAACCTTTTTCAGCCATGGGCTGGTCCACCATCCCTCAGACCTGTGGTGGGCCGGACTATATTTTGGAAAGAAATATGAACTAATTCCTATGCCCCACAAATAACCCAGAGATGCATTTAAAATAAAAGCACACATTCTACTCATGTAAAAACATGCTGATTCCCGGACCGCCCACAGGCCGGATTGAGAAGGCGATTAGGCCGCATCCTGCCCCCGGGTTGCCTACCCCTAGTCTACACTGACAGGAAGTGGCTCTGCTGAATTTCAGATTTCCCCAACCCTTGTTGGAGATGCCAGCTATTGAATCCGAAATCTTCCACATGCAAAAGAAATCTTTTTACTAGGAGCCCTTTTATTAGGGGCTAGTTTAGAAAGTGGGCAATAAGAGCATTTCAGTTCACAGAACTGTAAGAACAGCCCATATGAAATTCACAAGCAGGACTTCAGGGTAATAGCACTCTCCTTGCTTGTGATTCAGATCAACGGGCGTCTAAATGCCTACTGTCTCTGTCAGTGGAGATCAGCGCTTTATTTCTAGAAAAAAAGTTACCAATACGCACCATGCCTCACAATGCCTCATGGTGAGGCTGATGGGAGTAGGAGTTGAGGCTGATGGGATTAGGAGTCCAACAACATTTGGATCCCACCTCATCCCTGCTTTCATTGCCCCAATGTCACAAATAGCACTCTGTGCTCTTAGGTTTGGCTTGGCATCGAGCACCAAAATTATTTGAATTCTGAGATTCATGAGCAATGCTTAAAAAAAGAGAAGCAGCAGCAGCAGCAAATATTCCTAAGATGCCATGAGCTGTTGAACAACACATTTTTTGGGAGAAAATTTGATTAGGGGCTTTGGAATCTTTAAATAGCAACAGACATATAGATAGTTCCGCAACATTTCATTGACTTTCATATAATCGCACCCGTGAAATGGGAACTACAGGTGGACATACAACTTTCTGAAAGCCATTCTTTTCAAGTGCGGTAAATGAAAAGCCATGCACTTCATGGAGGCTTAACTCTGTGGCTCGCATAACATTCGCAATATTTGTCTTTATATCTAGATTTTCAAAAGGTGTGACAGCGAAACAGCTGCTATCCAGAAGAGAATGCTTCCCCCCTATTATGTGTGTGAGTGTGTGTATGTCTGTGTGTCTATGTGTGGAGAGTGTTGCATTATTTTATTTGCTAATGAACCCATCTGCACGAAACACTGAAGTTTCATGGCAAATGAAGAAAACAACCCCCCTTCCTGCTCCAAACCCCACCCCAGAAATTTGCAGCGGAATTAAAGGCAATACTTTTCCCTCTCGTTATCTCTCTGTTTGTCATCTTCTTCTTCTCCTTCCTTTTTAGCTTTCAATCCCGCATGAAGATTGGCACACCAGTGGATTTTCCTCTTACAAGGAACTGGCAAGTTGCCACCGCAGAGCTTAGTAAACAAAAGAAATGAAAAAGTCATAGGCATCCAGTGGGACTCTGCTGTGATGTGTAACAGAGAGATTGTACTGTGAATATTGATAATGAAAGGGTACCTGGTTTATTCATACAACTCTAGGCAAACACAATAGCCTTAGAAGGAGAAAGTGGATTTGTCTGCCTACGGACAAGACCACCTTTCTTTCTGGATAAAAAGGACATCTTAGGGATGTTTTAATTAGATCTCCCCCTCCTGTGAAAACTTTCCATATTTAAAACAGACTCCCTCTAGAATCCTGAGAACACAATGTATTCTGCACATTTCCCATTTTCCACAGTAAATAACCTCTCTTTCTCTCCCCCCCTCTCTTTCTCTCCCTCACTCAACAAGTATCAGTAATTACATGGAGGACTATTTTGAATAAAATTGTGAAGATGGCACTAATTAAAGAAATATTGCTGGCTGTCATTTCATCAGAGATGGGTTAGCTAATTACATGGTTCAGTAGCACAGGAGGAAGTGCAAGAGTGTGTCTGGTGTGGATGTTTCTACATTATCATTAAGAAGAAAAAAAATATCTGGTGAAGTTTCAGTAATGTGCATATGGACCTGTGTTTTGAACTTCCACCTGGCCATGAGATATCATTTTAACTTATTGCACCAACAGAAAGCTTCCCCTCCACCACAGAAACCTCTATTTGTAGCCAGTCAACGTACACAGAGACCATTTCATAATAGCCTTCCTAAACCCTGGTGCCTTACAGATGTTTCGGACTTCAATTCTCATCAGCCCCAACCAGCATGGCCGGTGGTCAGGGATGATGCGAGTTATAGCTCAGTGTGATTCAGAAGGCACGAGATTAGAGAAAACTGTTGCAATTTAAAAGGTAGATTAGGTAGATCTGAGATAAGCTATGGAGCAGTGACTGCTTCAAGGCTGGCCAGATAGACTTGGGTAAACATGTGTTCTAGGCAGAACAAAGAGGTAACATTTCTAGATACCCAAAAGATTGTGTCCTGGCACAGTCGGTCATGCAACTGAGCAGAAAGGTGATGGCCCTGGACTTCATCTTCAGTGGTGACCAGGACTCACTGCAAGATGTAAGTGTTGCTGAACTTATTGAGAACAGTAGCCACAACATATACCGTATTTTTCGCTCTATACAACACACTTTTTCCCTTCTAAAAAGTAAGGGAAAATGTGTGTGCGTCTTATGGAGCAAATGCAGGCTGCGCGGCTAGGCCCAAAGCCAGAACAAGGAGATGGAGTGCTGCGCTCCGTCTCACTGTTCTAGCTTGGGGATGGCTGCGCAAAGCCTCTGCAGGGCAGTGGGGTGGAGGCACCCTGCTGCCCTGCAGAGGCTTCAAAGGCTGTCCCCGAAGCCAGAACAGCAAAAGGCTATCCCAGAAGCCAGATCCCTCTTGCTGTTCTGGCTTCTGGGGTTCAGAATTTTTTTCTTCTTGTTTCCTCCCCCCAAAACTAGGTGCGTCTTATCGTCCGGTGCGTCCTATAGAGCGAAAAATGCGGTATGTAAGTTAACAATTGCCAAGTAAATACAATGTAGTTACATTTGACTTCGAAAGAGGAGACTTCTAAAAACAACCCCCCAGAGGACTGGTAAAAAGGAAGTTGAAAGCGAAAGTCACGAGGGTCCAGTCTCTGCAGACTTTAGGGGGTTATTCAAAAGCACGACAATAGTAACTCAGCTGGAAGGCATACCACAGATCAGGAAAAAAGTACCAGCATTGCCAAGAGGATGCCAGGGCTCTTAATGAGCAGAGTCAAAGAAACTATGAAAGGAAAGAAAGCTTCCTTCAGAAAATGAGAGTCTTGTCCAAATGAGGAGAACAAAGTTCGGCAAAAAGAAACACATGCAGACAATAAAGGGTGAAAAAGAAAGAGATAAAGAAAGAAGGAGAAAGAATTCAAGGAACATATCACTAAAACATTAAGTTTGACAACAACAAAAATATTTAAGTACATTAGAAGCAGGCAACCAGCTAGGGGTATATTCCAACGCAGGGGACAGCAAACTTTTTCAGCCGGGGGCCGGTCCACTGTCCCACAAATAACCCATTTTAAATAAAAGGACACATTCTACTCGTGTAAAAACAAACTGAATCCTGGACCATCCGCAGGCCGGATTTAGAAGGTGATTGGGCTGAATCCAGTCCCTAGGCCTTAGTTTGCCTACCCATGTTCCAACCAGATGAAAGCTGAGGGGTGGAGCACAGCCAATAACAGGCATGGCCTGAGGGGCTGAGGAGCCACAGCCTAAGGAGAGTGACAAAGGCTTAGAGGGCCACATTCAGCTCTTATGACTCTGCTTCCTGACCAATAGCAAGATTGGATTGGATTGGATTGATCTTTATTATGGCCATTGGCCCGTTACACGACAGTTTCCCATACCAAAATATTATACTTAAACCTCCAAATTTAAAATCGCCAAAACTTACAAAAGACAAACAGTAACCGAAGCAAAACAAAAACAAAAACCACCATCATACATTACAATAAATTTGTAACCTATACATCGCCCTCTGCTCATAAATTAATCAAGGATATCAATGGTGATATCGCCTAAAACATAGGTCATGGTTTAAAGGGGTTATCCGAATCACACAGGAGACCGTTTCTCTTCTTCAGGGATAGGACGCTAATCAGGAATCTGGCAACCATGAGTGATTTTAGGGGGTCATCATCAATTAGTAGATATCTCAGTTTGGCTTCAATCGTATCATCGGCAATTCCCTTAAGATATTGAGCAAGAAGCTTGCTCCTGGCTGGTAAGTGAAAAGCACAGTCAAAAATTATGTGATGCAACGATTCCGGTGCCCCTCAATTACAATCACATAAGAGCGATATCTGTCCATTGGAGAATCTATTTCTCAGCACCTTCGATGGGAAGGTGACCAATAGAAAGATGACAAGTAAACCCTCTGAAATCTTTGTGTGTGGCTTGTTAAACATGTTCACTGAATGGTATACAAGATGACAGGTCGTGCTTCGAAACTGTACAGCCGCTTCCTATCTGTCCACATTCATATAAATGAAGCCCAAGATGAGCTCTGAAATGCTCATCAATAAAAAGTGGGTGGAGAGAAGCTTAGCTTTTTGCATGTTTAATAGCATGAGTAGAATGACAAAAAAGGGGGGGTTAATGCACATGGGAATCAGAACTGGTTATTACTTTATTTCTTTTTGAAGTCAGTTTCTCATGTTAAACTTCAGAGACTTGACATTTATTCTAAGTCAATCTTCAAAAAGTCTCATTATTATTTATCAAAATAAACAAACAAGTCTTCTGAATGAGTCTTACATCTCCCCCCCCAATGATGCAAATTTCTAGAATCTGGTTTCAGCTGGGCTAATATATTTTAATAGGATATCGCACAAGAATATTTTGCAAGGGTGATGTCAGAAAACCTCTGCATGGTCACAACCAGTCTGAGCCCATATATGAGAAACCAGCCAGACCTAGGCCCTTTTCAGGCATTCCCCTTACGTGTGTGGGCTAAAAGTGGAACAGGAACATGCAAACATGCTCTGCCCTTAATGTCCCCCCATGTGCTAGCTCCACTTTAGACCTTGCAGTGAGAGGAGGTCTGGAAGAAGATTCGAAGTGAATTTGTCTCAATGCACTACAAATCCTCCCCATGTTCCGTAAATCTGCACTATCGGAGTTTGTGATTACAAGGAATACTCTAAGTGCATTTCACTTCCCTCTACAGCACATGAAGAAACCACCTTCTTGACCACTAGACCCACTATTGGTCTCAATCTGCCGGAGACTGCATTTGCATGCAAGGGAAACCTAACTCACTGAGGGTTTGAGATGAAGAAGAGTTTGGATTTGATATCACACTTTATCACTACCCGAAGGAGTCTCAAAGCGGCTAACATTCTCCTTTCCCTTCCTCCCCCACAACAAACAGTCTGTGAGGTGAGTGAGGCTGAGAGACTTCAGAGAAGTATGACTAGCCCAAGGTCACCCAGCAGCTGCATGTGGAGGAGCGGAGATGTGAACCCAGTTCACCAGATTACAAGTCTAGCGCTCTTAACCACTACACCACACTGGCTCTCATGCATTGACTACCTTCACCTGGTCAGTCCCAGGTGTGGCCAATGTCACATGCTGACAGCTTCTAGGAGCCACAGGTGAGAGCTTAGTGCAGGGTGGGGACCAAAGGTGGACAGACTACCAGAGAAGGAACATGACATGCCCAGCCCACCAGAGGTACTACCCCTCTCCTAACACAGCAGTGATTTGCATATGTGTGAATGTGCCATCCGAGATCCAGCATCACAGATTGCATCACATCATTTCAATCCTGATGCTTTTCAGTGGAATCCATTCACAACTTCAGTAATCAAAGGTTGATGGACATAGATGTCCAAACCATTCTTAACTGTGGCAGTCTGTGGAACTCTGGAAGAAGTCACATTTGATGCATTTACAGTGGTACCTCTGGTTGCAAATGGGATCCGTTCCGGAGGCCCGTTTGCAACATGAAAGGAATGCAACCTGCAGTGGTGCGTCTGCGCACGTACGGGTTGTGATTCGCCATTTCTGTGCATTTGCGTGACGTCATTTTACACGTCTGCACATGCGTGAGTGGTGAAACTCAGAAGTAGCCCTTTCCGGTACTTCCAGGTCACCGCAGGACGCAACCTGAAAAAACGTAACATGAAGCAAATGTAACATGAGTTATGACTGTATTCATTGCACAATCTCCCTCCATTTACTTCTCCAAGCCCAACTAAAGTTGGGTATATCACCACTTGGGTTCAAAGTGAATGTAACTTTGGTGATGAGCTGAGGAGAATAAGTAAGTCTCACAGCAAAGCCACACTCATTTCAGTTCATCATTCACTTGTATTCATAACTCCAAGGCCTTGAAGTATGCATATGAGCAGTGAGTTACATTATATTCTTTTAAAAATTTCAAGAGCGCAATCATTAAATCCAGTGGCTCTGAGCTCTAATGTGTAGGTTAATTGAAGCAATCCAGCATGTAGTCCCTCAGGTCTAGAGTACTAAAAGTGCAGGGGGTGGGAAAGAAATGTACTGCATAAGGAATATGTTGTTCCTTCAAGATAAAAACAAGGACATTCCTTCTCTGCGCTCCATTTTCCCTGTCAGCTTTAATCTACTATGATTCTCCTTGTTTGCTCCTTTGAGAGGCCACACTACTTTGTGAAGTGAATTTGCTATGAGCCTTAAGATACTGTTACCACGTGCATTGCCTGTGTTCCCTGGAAGGGCAAACAACATTCCTTATAATTGAAATATAGGGTTTCCCTGCAGGGTTGGACTAACATTTGATTTAATTCTTGATTTGAGTAAAAATAAATCAAATACAGCACCTCCCTAAGGGAAAATATACTTTAATTAAGGAATATTCCCACAAGAATTCCCTTAAAACTTGTTGGATCTGACTTTCTTGAAAATATATTTCCAATCGTATTTGGTAACCCCTTTGCCATCTGGAAGCTTATCAACAAGTATAAAATGATCATGCTTTTGGGAGGAGGAGTCTCTACCCCGTCGGACTGTAAGAGGGGGAAATGGAGAAAATTCCAAATTATCAACTGTCCACCATCCTAGAGACAAAACCATCATCTCTGTGGCCAGAATACACCCAGTTCTCAACCTCGCAAAACCCAACAAATCTAGCAGGCTCTTACAACCTAATGTTCCTTTTCAACTTCTGCAGTGTTTCTGAAATTAGTATTGTTGTTTAGTTGTTTAGTCGTGTCCGACTCTTCATGACCCCATGGACCAGAGCATGGCAGGCACTCCTGTCTTCCGCTGCCTCCCACAGTTTGGTCAAACTCATGTTAGTAGCTTCAAGAACACTGTCCAAGCATCTCATCCTCTGTCGTCCCCTTCTCCTTGTGCCCTCCATCTTTCCCAACATCAGGGTCTTTTCCAGGGAGTCTTCTCTTCTCATGAGGTGGCCAAAGTATTGGAGCCTCAGCTTCAGGATCTGTCCTTCCAGTGAGCACTCAGGGCTGATTTCCTGAAGAATGGAGAGGTTTGATCTTCTTGCAGTCCATGGGACTCTCAAGAGTCTCCTCCAGCACCATAATTCAAAAGCATCAAATTAGTATACTGTACACTAATAGTGGACTCAGGTGTTGAGTTATGATGGGTGTATAGCCAATTAGGTGCTGCTGAGAAACAAAGCCAAGGTCAGGCATGCTAGGGAAACTGAAGGTCTGCAGAAGTAGACAAAAAGGGGGGGAGGAATCCAAGGAAGTATAGCCCTACCCCAAAGCAACCCAATGAAGATGGCACATAGTCACTGGCCTCAGAAAGCAGTGTCTGTTGTGGAGGGGAAATGAAATATTCCTAAAGAGGGCATGGGTGGCTGGATGCATTCAGTGCCAGATTTACGTATAAGCTAAACAAGCTATAGCTTAGGGTCCCACTTTCTTGGCCCCCGAAAAAAAAGCTAAAGAAAAAACAACTGGATATACATTTCCAAACTATAAGATAAAAAGCAAATAAAATAAGCCTACATACAGCAACAGTGGCAAATGGCTTTAGATACCTATTAGGTCCATAAATTACCATATAGCATATATTCAACACAAGAAACAGTGACAATTTGTTGTTGACAAAGGATAAAAAAGGTAAAGGTAAAGGACACCCCTGACAGTTAAGTACAGTCACAGACGACTCTGCGTTTGCAGCACTCATTTCGCTTTACAGGCCGAGGGAGCTGGCCTTTGTCCGCAGACAGTTTCCTCTGGCACAACGGAGCACCGAAACCAGAGCAGGGAACAGAAATGCCATATACCTTCCTGCCGGAGCAGTACCTATTTATCTACTTGTACTTTTGGTGTGCTTTCAAACTGCTAGGTTGACAGGAGCTGGGACCGAGCAATGGAAGCTCAACGCCGTTGTGGGGACTCGAACAACCGACCTTCCAACTGGCAAGCCCTAGGCTCAGTTGTTTAGACCACAGCGTCACCTGCGTCCCTTTGACAAAGGATAGCTGGACATATAAAGGGCCCCATTACCTTCAGTAGCTTAGGGCCTCATCAAACCTAAATTCGGCCCTGGATGCATTCCACACTGAAAGGGAGCATTGAACACTGCAATGGTTTGTTACAAGTTTCCTTGATTTAATGTGTTTCGTGATCAGTATACCCTGATCTTTTATTTTTTTTTTTTTAAGTAGTTACGGTTTGGAACTCCAAATCTGATCAAATTAGGGGTGCTGAGGAAATATAGCCATTTCCCAAGTACTGCTTTTGCGATCTAAATTGCCCCTTCGAGCTGTCATTCATGATGGGGTGAGGTAGGGGCAAAAAGTAGTGTTACCTCAATTAAATAACACTTGGAGGTGCACTTTGGTTACTCGTACCTTTATTTCCCTACAGAATATGTAAGAATGAGTATTACCCTCTAGAGAGGAGTCTACTCCCTGTGTATCTGCAGGTCAATTACAGCCAAGCAGAGACTAAGGATGCATTCAAAGATACAGGAAGAGGTACCTATCTTTTGTGAATGGGTGCTTTGGCTCATAGGAGCCTCTAAATGTTTCATTTACTGATTTCTCATTGTGGCTCCCTCATGGTATACTAATGTACTTGGCACATGCTATCGCTGTGCTTGTGATGGTTCGAAGCACAACAGACCAGTAATTATATACATATGAAACCAAGACAAGGCACATCAGCAGGATACAGCTGAAAGCTTTTAAGAGAACTTGAAATGCAATGGCCTTCCAGATGTTATTGGACTTCAACTCCCATCAGCCCCAGCCACCATGGCCAATAGTCGAGGGTGATAGAAACTGTACCGCAACATCTGGAAGGCGACAGATCTCTCACCCTGGTGTTCACACTCTCTCCCTCACGCTTGTCTGTTACAGGTTCTTGAAACATGACAAAACCCAGTACAGTGGTACCTCGGGTTACAAACACCTCGGGTTACAAACACTTTGGGTTACAGACTCGGCTAACCCAGAAATAGTACCTCGGGTTAAGAACTTTGCCCCAGATGAGACCAGAAATTGTGCACTGGCAGTGCGGCGGCAGCGGGAGGCCCCATAGCTTATGTGGTACCTCAGGTTAAGAATGGTTTCAGGTTAAGAATGGACCTCCGGAGCGAATTAAGTTTGTAACCAGAGGTACCACTGTGTATACAAGGGGTGGCTAACCTTTGGCCCTTTGGATGTTGTTGGACTGCGCTGCCCATCATCTCAGGCTTTTGGCCATGCTGCCTGGCCAAAATTGATATCCAATAAGACCTGGTTAGCTATCTCTGCTGTGCATTCTGTTCATCAGAGACCATAAGGGGATCATTCATAGCCAATTATCCCTCCCCCATATCATGTTCCAACACACTGGAAACTACTATTATCCACCTGCAGCTGTGGTGGATAATCAGAAAAGCTGGTGGGAAAAGAGAAAATCTGGTTGATAAAGAGGAGTAAATAAGATGTCAAAGTAGGGTCTAGACCACTACTGTATATAAACACTAACCTAGTAGCCAAAGACAACAAAGAATTGCATGCAGGAGTGTGAGAGAGTAGACAGACCAACCCTTCTGTTTCCTGTGGAGTTCTCCATCCATCCTCTGCCAGGCCCACGCAAACTAGGCTTTTCCTTCCTTCCTTCCTTCCTTCCTTCCTTCCTTCCTTCCTTCCTTCCTTCCTGCCTGCCTGCCTGCCTGCCTGCCTGCCTGCCTGCCTGCTAGTAACTTTTGTGGGCTTATTCACAAAGCTGTTCATCTAGCCAAAGTCAAGCAGTTTAAATTCCCAGTAATTTCAAGGGGACACTGAAACACTTGCTTAAATCTGTCCGACTGAAATCAGTGGGGCTTTAAAATGCTTATCCATGGCCGGGTCATTAACTTGGCTGCCTCGTGCTTTTCCTGCTCCCCATACTATGGATGCTAGGAGTTACCTAACTGATAAATTAAGCTGCAGTTGTCAGAATTTTCTCAGGCACTGCCCCACGCTGTGTTAGAGAGCGAGAGCACATTTCAAGATTTGCAGTGCGGTTGTTACCGTATAGAATTTCCAGCCCTGCTGCGTCCTAATTGCATCTCTACAGCTGAGATCGTATTCCCAGTTCTTACTGGTTGCAAATGGTTTCTGATGTCAAAGGAACTTTTTGCAAGGACCTTTAAACCATGAAACTGTGGATGACTTCTGACAAGCAGAGCTGCAGCTGCTTCTTGCGTGGGAACAGTCCCTTGAGATCTTGCCTATTAAATATCTGTTGCCATATTCTTATGAATAATGTAAAGTGATATGTTATTAACTGATGAAAAACAGCCAAGAAAGAGAGAGCGCGTATGCTATGACATCTGAATTTCCTTCTCTATTATCCAGAAATAGCTTTATACTTTCTTTGTTTGCCCTGAACAGCCTGGGCCTCTTAGATCCTTGAAAGTGCTTTCTCTAGAATGTTCCACATATCCCCACAGATCCAGAGCTGAGAACCCACTCTGTTTCTCTTTATTTACCGAGGTAGAATCTCAACCTTTTGGGTTGCAAAGATACTTCAAGGCTGGATGCGCAAATGCCTATAATCTATTGCTTAATAGTTTGAAGATCCTGCTGTCTTTTCGAAGTTTGAACATATATCCCAGAAGTCACCAACCTCTGGGGGTGAATGAGGACATCTAAAATTTTGAAAAAATGTGGTGTGGGAGAGAGTCATAAAATGGCTGCTGCACGGACATGGCCATTCACAAAAGGACCACTGTGGGAATTGAAAATGGATGCCTTGGGGTGTGGCACAATGCAAAGTGGCTGTTATTAAGGCATGGCATAAGGATTCCCACATCAAAAAGACACAGGAAAACAAAATGGTGCAGGGGGACCTTTTTAGTCCCATCAGGGCAAGGGAAAGGTTTCTATGTCAGACAACACTGCACAGATAGAAGCTTTTTGCACACCTACACTATTAATATGGATGCCAGTATGGGTATGCAATCCTGACATGCAAAGAAATATTTAAGGGGACATGTATAGTATAGGAGGGTCTGAGCTATTGCAAACAGGAATAGAGCATCGTAGATTTCTGAGGGGATATTTATTGAGACTTTTTGTGTGCACCATAGGAGGTACTGTTGGGCACCCATGGGCACTGCGTTGGTGACTCCTGGTATATCTTATAACCTTTAATCTCATTTGGATACCAATTTGGATTTATGGACTATTTATATTAATATCTATGTTTATTGTTAGTGCGAGCTGACAATGCTTCTTCTTGGTTTTTGTTATATTTGCAAAATGAGAGAGAGAGAGAGAGAGAGAGGGAGGGAGGGAGGGAGGGAGAAGTAGAGTTGGTTGGACCACAAAGAATATCTCCCTATAGTATCTCTCCTCCTCAGAATTCTTTGCCTTTGCCTTTGTGCTTAGTCTCCATCCACATTACTAAGGATCGGGAGACAGGTGAAATCTTTTAAAATTTGAAAAGGTTTGAAAAAAGGACGTATAATTGAATTCAGTGGGATTTACTTCTGTATAGATACACACAGGAGTTGATGGTGAACTGATTACTGTGATATAAGCACTTCCATGCATTTCTGCTATGCTAGATGGCGATGTGGTCTAAACCACAGAGCCTATGGCTTGTCAGTCGGAAGGTCGGCAATTCAAATCCCCATTATGAAGTGAGCTCCCGTTGTTCAGTCCCAGTTCCTGTCAACCTAGCAGTTCGAAAGCATGTCAAGTGCAAGTAGATAAAGAGGTACCGCTCTGGCGGGAAGGTGAACGGCATTTCCGTGCGCTGCTCTGGTTTTGCCAGAAGCGGCTTAGTCATGCTGGCCACATGACCCGGAAGCTGTCTGCGGACAAACGCCGGCTCCCTCGGCCTATAGAGTGAGATGAGCGCCACAACCTCAGAGTCATTTGCGACTGGACCTAATGGTCAGGGGTACCTTTACCTTTACAATTCGATTTTTTTTAAAATCAATTATTCAATTAATTTACATTTCTTTAAACTGTGAGTTTTGGAAACAGAAAATAACACAAAACATTTCATAACCATTATTAGTGTTTGTTCCAGGGCTTTTTTTCCAACCAGAACACAACAGAACTCAGTTCCAGCCCCTTTGAGGTGGGCACCATTGTCATTCTAAGAGAATGAGGGAGGTGTTCATGGTGAGTTCCAGCCCCTCTTTTTCTTAAAAAAAAAAAAAAACAGCACTTGTTTCCTCAGTAAGGCATTGCTGCTTATTAGATGTCACTTCCTAGCATCCAAGAAAGTATTCGCCACTGGCATTTCTGGAATAAGAATAAGGGGAGTTAAGGAAGGGGGTGGGATGAGAAAATACTTCCGACAAAAACCAGTTGAGGTTCAGGTTTATAAAGCGCACATTTGAGATCCAGAATTACAGTACCAAAACCTTAGTGCTCAAAAATGTCCAGTAATTTTATTTTTTTTGTCTTGGCTTCTTTCCAGTTTCTAGCTCAGGCTCTTAACCACATTGCTATGTGAGTCCTCAGATGTAGTGACCAGAAAGACTTCAGAAGTCGTAACTGGACTCAGCAGGACTTAAGGGTCGGAGCTTCCTGTGAAGAGAACATTTTCTCTTGGAAGTCTGCCATTCCATGCCCCAGACACAGTCAATTTATCCAGACACCATACTCTTCTTTCCTTCCATTATCCAACAGTTTTCAACAAGAGTGGAATACCCTCTTCACAGAGGTTTGCTGTTCATCTTGCAGAATCAGCAGGAGACTGGCTTTTTCATGTTGAACAGGGCTGGAGTACTTTTGGCCTTTCAGCTGTTCTGAGGTTTCTTTGAGGGGTGTGTGTTTAAATGAATGATTGCATTTCATTGCATTGTAGATATTCTTTTCTGTTTTTCCTTTTAGTGCTAATTGATTTATATATTGTTGTAATTTGCCTGAGGTCTTAGGGCTAAGGATGGGAAATAGGTTTTTTAAAAACAAACATTTTTTTAAAAATCTAAATAATTTTAAAACCTAGGATCTTTATAAAGCAATTTCAACCAGAGTTAGATTTTACTGCTGTTTAGATTGTAGTATTTTTTTTTTAGCTCTGGCTCTCTCCATTTGTTGTTATGCTGTTTTTAGCCTAGGAGCATTATTTCCTTTTATTTATTTATTTATTGCATTCATATATATATATATATGAGATTGGATTCTCACTTCTTTTGTTTTGTTTTGTTTTAGATGCTTTCCATTCAGAGAGAGGAAAATGTGGGTGCTACATTTCATTTCTAAATAAATAAATAAATAAATGGAGAAATAAATAAACCCAGTCATGTGAACCCCCGCGAGCAAGTACTACACTGATTGGGACAATTTACTGCAGCTGCACAATCAATGCAGTCTCAGAGCAGACTCCTGGCTAACTGCAGAAATGCTAATGGGAATATCTGCCCATCTGTAGGCTCTGCAGTCATGGTTCTCTCCTTAGCAGACATTCTCTCAAAAAATATGAGACTCAAATGAAACTTTAATACACGGCATGATAAAAGCCTGTCATTTTATCGGGACGAGTTTTTTGTTGTTTACTGCTGTAACAATTGTTTTCTCAAAATTTATCTTCTGTACCATGAAAATAAATAAAAGCTGTATATATATATATATATATATATATATATATATATATATGACTGGTTGTATTTCTGCAAGCCATTGCATGGGCTTCATAGTGGTGGCTCCTGAGGGATGGTTCTATTAAAGTATTTGGGTACTGGGTTCCTTTCTTTATTTTTATTTTTTAGCAGTGATTGTGATAGCTTGGCCACTGCCCCATGCCATCTTTGAATATCTGAAGGGCTGCCACATGCAAGATGAAACAAGCTTGTTTTCTCCTGCTCTGGAGGGTAGGACCTGAACCAATTGATTCAAATTACAAGAAAGGTGATTCCAAATAAATATTAGGAAAAACGTTCTGATGCTAAGAGCTGTTTGACAGTGGAACGGATTGCTTCAGAAGGCGGACTCTCTTCCATTGGAGGCTTTTAAAGAGAGATTGGATAATCTGTCAGGGATTCTCCTTCTGCATTGTAGAGGAGGTGGACTAGAAGACTTGGGGATACCTTACAATGTTACAGTTCTATATCCTCTGTTTTCACATCCACAATAACTAACGTAGGAGCTATGGGAGCTAACTGCACTGGTTTGGGACAAATTGCAGAGCTGAAGGAAATGCGTTTAAAATATCTCTCCTCTTGCTTCCCATCTCCAGAACTCTCTCCCTCTCTCCTTGTTCTCCCCTGTGGCTGTGGAAGGCGGGTAGTGACAGGCTGATGGTGACATAGTACACAGCTCCTTTTCTCTAGCACTTTTGGATAATGGAAACTGAAGGTAACCTCAATAAATTAATAGGAGCGACTGGCCCCAGATTACCCAGTAACAGGATGCAAGTTGGCATTTTATTTCATATGCTACGAAGACCCCTGGTGTTTTCAGCATGGCTGGGTGGGGAGAGAACTGAGGGTGCCCTGTCCCTTCTCTGCATGCTCAGGGAAGGAATTAGTGGCAAATAAAGGACCCTGTACATATTTCCCTGCACACTGATCAAAATTCAAGACATATCTCTCTGCCACTAATCATTGCAAGGTAGAGAAGATCCCCTGGCGTTACCAGTGATGACTGAGTGGGGGAAAGCAGAATTCACCAAATGCTGTGTTTGTGTGTGTGTGTGTGTGTGTGTGTGTGTGTGTGTGTGAGAGAGAGAGAGAGAGAGAGAGAGAGAGAGATGGAGAAAGGGAGAATAGATGACTAGGATGTATGAGAAGATAACATTGTACCAAGGGAATTGTGTGCACTTTGTTCAAGCAAAGTTTAAATATAGAAGCAGATCATAATACAACAACGACAATGTGGAAGCATCAACAGCAGCAAAGAAATGGTAGTCGCATGGGTGGGGCTCTCTCGGCTTCCTGACACAGTCAATCACTGGTGATTGCTGAGAGGGGGAGAGGACCCTGCCCTTGTGTGGCAAGCACAAAGCAGCATGCTATCGTTGAGCAATGAAGTGGGAACATGCAGGTGATTTTGACCAAGGGGTCAGCTTGGTGTGGTGTGGCACATGGAGGAAGGAGTGTTGGATGGCTCTATTATTGCATGTCACACCACTTCAAGCTCCCTGTGCCTTGCCTCTCCACTTTCAGTTAGCATCAGTGACCCGTTGTGCTGGGAAGCCAAGGAAACAATGGAGGCCTACCTGTGCTCCAACAACCACTACTGGAAAAAAGCACAACAACAACAACCATAGCTTGCAAACTTGATAAGTGGACAAATGCTGGGCGAACTTTTAAAAAAGTGCCTTTTGGATAAAGTTGCAGGTGTTTTGACAAGTGCAGCACATTTGATTCTGTTTTTGGAGACATTCATTGCGGTTGGAAAACAAGGCTCCTAGGCATGCCAACCACACGAGGCTCATTGCAAGCAGCAGCAGATATGTCAGTTCACAAAGGTAAAAGGTAAAGGGATCCCTGACCATTAGGTCCAGTCATGACCGACTCTGGGGTTGCGGCGCTCATCTCGCTTTATTGGCTGAGGGAGCCGGCGTACAGCTTCCGGGTCATGTGGCCAGCACGACTAAGCCGCTTCTGGCGAACCAGAGCAGCGCACGGAAACGTTGTTTACCTTGCCACTGGAGCGGTACCTATTTATCTACTTGCACTTTGATGACGTGCTTTTGAACTGCTAGGTTGGCAGGAGCTGGGACCGAGCAATGGGAGCTCACCCCGTCACGGGGATTCAAACTGCCAACCTTCTGATCAACAAGTCCTAGGCTCTGTGGTTTAACCCATAGTGCCACCCACATCAGTTCACAAAGCAGAACACAAATGATGTCACCTGCTCTGGATTTTCTAGGTACATGAACTTAAGGTGCTCATGAATGTAACTACAGTGGTACCTCTGGTTAAGAACTTAATTCATTCTGGAGGTCCTGAAACTGTTCTTAACCTGAGGTACCACTTTAGCTAATGGGGCCTCCTGCTGCTGGTGCACAATTTCTGTTCTCATTGTCACAGTCTGGTTTACAGGCGGTTGAAGTCCTGGTGGAGAACATCGGGACTGGGGACAAGACAGTGGGGTGGGAGCAGGAACAAGAGTCCAGAAGCTAGGAGTCCGGAAGCCAAGGGTCAGAGAGCCAGGAGTCAAGAAGCCAAGGGTCCGGGGATCAGGAAGCAAGGAGTCAAGAAGCCAAACGCATCAAGGCAGGAAGCGTGTTGCTGTGGCAAAGAGCCAAAGGGAAATGCTGTCTTTATATCCCTTCCTGGCTCTTGCCACCAGGTGCTGTGAGTTACCAATCGGCCTCACCTGTGCGGCCGCGCCTTGCCTCTCCAGAACAAACTTAGGAAGGCCCCAGTTCTGTGAAGCCCTTCCAGACACATGGCCTGGCTCCTGCACGCACTCCTGACACTCATCCTGAGGTAAAGTTCTTAACCCAAGGTACTACTTCTGGGTTAGTGGAGTCTGTAACCTGAAGCATTTGTAACCTGAAGTGTCTGTAACCCGAGGTGCCACTGTAATACCATTAGTATTGAATATGCTCTTGTTTGTTCTCAGTAGTGCCTGTGCCCTTGGGTTTTTTATTTTAAAGGACACACACACACACACACACCAAGAGGTATTTTGTGGTAGAAAGATTTGGGTGCTATGCAGTGCTTTCCCCAAGGGGTACTCAAGGGTACGCAGTAGTGGCACCTCTTTTTGTTGTTGTTAAAAAGTGTGGCGCTTACTGTAACAACTTCATGGTGAGTACCGGGCACCTATTTTTCTAGGGGGAGAAAAGCACAGGTACTACGTCATCTTTGTAATTAACCACTGAGGGAGTTAGTGACTGGCTTCTCTTTTTACATCATAATGGCTCCATCAGGTACAATTAGTGCTCAAGTGAAACACTAGCTTGCATGAAAAATAAACAGTGGCTAGTCCTGAATGGGGGCTCCCTCTCTAATTAACCCTTTGAGGGCAGAACTATTGGACTTTCCGAATCAAGCATTTTCTACTATCTGCATCATTGTTATTTTTTTAACCCTCATAGCCATGACAGCCGTAAATGCCAACGTGCAATTTAATGTAGGCATCCTTGACCAGGCAGAGTCCATCCAACCAACAAAGCAATCAGAAAACAAATTATTAGGCCCCTGGGGCATACTGCACAACTTTGGTGCTGCACCATTCCTGTAGGTATCATGGGAGCATGATGTAATGGCACCAAGCATTCATGGTGACACAGTATTCCAGAAAGTATTGCTATAGGGGAAGTTCCATTTCCAGGAACTATCACAGCTGCTTCACCACCAGCGGACACATAATGGTTTCAGGGCAGGTGAGACCAACGGGTGAGGTAATGTTCAGAAAATAGCAGTGAAAACAAGGAACGCATCCGCATTTGAAAGAATGAGTATGCTTGATGTGACATTTCTTGCCTGTGTGTGTAAGCATCAAACACAGGAGCCTTAAGCTCAAGTCAATGGTGAGCATTACAAACAAGAATGACACTGCTGCTTTGGGAATCGATTAGGAGGGAATCGATTTTCATGGCCAAAGCCGGAAAGAGAACCACTCTTTTGGATTATGATTAAAACAATTCGAGATTGTCAGTGTCAATATTGGTCCTATGGTGGTTCTGGAAAATGCTCAGGATTAGCCTCTACTAAACCTCAATGGTAAGGAAGTGTCAGTACTACAAATCTCCAAGAACAGTTCTGTACATGCTTTCTCTGACATATGGATGGAATCATCTCTATACCGATGGACTCACCACAAGGATAACTGGCCTTTAAATTTGTCGCTTCCTCTTCAGATGCCAAATATCTAAAGATATACACACGCAGCTTTCGAAAAGTGAAATAATAAAATAGCAGGTAGCATGGATTCCAAATTCCCACACCACTGAAATACATCCATTAATTTCAACAGGAATTGCTTCCAAGCAATTTTAGGATTACAACCTGAAATAGCCAACCGGCTAGTCTTTCTCAAGAAATGGAAGAAGCCAGAGCTGATTCAGATATATTGGGTTGTAGCCAATGAAACTGTCGCATTAGCACAAGGACTAATGGGGATGGAAAATGGAGAGGAAGTCCTCTTACAAGGATGGGAATCCCTGTGCTAATAGGACAACTTCTTTGGCTATAATGCATACTTGTCACGTAAGGCAGTTTCATTTACACAAAATGGCAAACCTACACCATAGCTTATTCCAAGGCTCTACATATCTCTCATTTTGTAGAATCTAGGCCCTAGTCTTCTGCATATTCCATAACATTGTACTAGTATTCAAAACTGAATATGGTATGTGGGTTAAATGTGTTTCTGGTACTTCGTGGCTAACTATTTCAGGCCAATTTCAGCACTGGAGCTGTCCATAAAATTCCCCTGGTGACGATAGAAAAAGTATAAGAAGCCATTCTATGTCTGTTGCCATATGGTTTACTAGTAACTTTCCCCCCATCCAATAGTGGGAAATAGGGCTAGACCTTCCCTCTCATGTTAAAACAGAGCAACACCCCCATTTGTTTGAGTTATAGATTTAGAGAGTGTCCCTTGAGAGCAGCAGGATGTAGGTCCCCTACTGCTATATCATAAAATTCAAAATCATCACTTCATATGGTGCGGCTACAACCCAAGCCATTTGTTTGCACATTACATGTGGGAAAAACAGAATAGGCAAATGAATATGTTTTCCCTCGCATGTTGTAAAGTGTGGTAGAAGGCTTGTGTTCATATTTCGTGAGGACTTTCTCATAATCCCAAAGTGTCTGCTAACGTAGAAGGATACTCTCCAGCAACCACATAAGAGAAAGTAAAACATGAAATGAGTTTCTGCACATTGTGGCACCTTCCAGATGAGGACAGGCTGTGTGATTAGAGGCCTCTGATCTCCAGATCCTGTTAAGGCTGTTACACTATGCCCTGCCTTGTGAGTTTCCTATAATATCAGCCTGCCAATAGCCAGGAAAGAATACCTGATTAGAAGGACCTTCAGTCTGGCTCAGTGAGATAATTCTCATGTACTTAAGCCAAACACTTTTTTTAAAAAGGTGTGTTTGTGCTTTGATTATCTACTCAAACATGGCTTTCAGTACTGTATTGTCTCTCTGACTTAGGCCTGAGAATATTTTTCTTTCTTGGCAAGTATCTGGGGAACACACCATGGCAATAAATATAGTCCACCATGATGTCATAGAATAAGGCCTACATGGAATTGCTATCTCTGTAGGCCTCCCATGAAACAGTCATCAATCTCTCACAGGGTTTTAAGTTGAAAACCTGATCAGGATAGTACTCAGGCTCTCTCATACACATAACCATGGCCCTATTTGGACAATCATAGCTCAGTTTAATCAGGTGAGCTATGAACAAGGTTGAAGTGGTTGTAGATCAGTAGAAGCTAAATAATAATAATAATAATATTAATAATAATATTAATAATAATAATTTATTATTTATACCCCACCCATCTGGCTGGGTTTCCCCAGCCACTCTGAATGGCTTCCAACAGAATATTAAAATACAATGGTCTATTAAATGTTAAAAGCTTCCCTAAACAGGGCTGCCTTCAGATGTCATCTAAAAGTCTGGTAGTTGTTGTTCTCTTTGACATCTGATGGGAGGGCATTCCACAGGGCGGGTGCCACTACCGAGAAGGCTCTCGGCCTGGTTCCCTGTAACTTGGCTTCTCGCAGTGAGAGAACTGCCAGAAGGCCCTCGGCACTGGACCTCAGTGTCTGGGCAGAATGATGGGGGTGGAGATGCTCCTTCAGGTATACTGGACCAAGGCTACATTTTGCATGCAGAATGTTCAGGTTTTATCCTCAGAATTTCCCTGCCTGAAATCCTTGAGAGTCACGGCCAGTAAGCATTGACATTACTGAGGTAGATGGACCAAGGATCTGACTCTGTATTTATTTATTTCAAAAGATATATATCCAACTTGATTGTAACAAAAATTGACAGCCTCAAAGTGGTTTACAATAATAATATAAGGCAGCTTCCTAACAAGAATGTTGCCAATGCGTGGACCCCCTCTGCTCATGTAAATCTCAGTTAAACCAGGAAGTCTCTAATTAACCCGAATTTCAATGTTTCATTCAAACCAGGCAACTATGGTTTACTGGCTTCAGTTGGTTTAATTCCTAGACCTGTTCCAAAGCTGGTAACCACAGTTTCCCTGTTTTGATGAAACTGGAAACTATGTTTAATAAAGGGACCTCCCGGTTTAACTGTGCTTCCTGCAAAGAGAGACAAGCAAGGACTGTGTGTGCCAGCAAGACATTTGTTCATATCTCACCATGGGCTCCTTGGGGAGGAAGGGCAGGATATGAATTTGATTAATAAATTAAATATATTAAAAAATTAAGCCGAGAGACAGCAGTCCAAATGCAACTGTTATCAACATTTCAAAGGGTTGTAAGTCTCTCTCCCTTTCCCTGTTTTTTATCTGACAGCTTAACAAAATGTGGATTAAATGCTCTTCTCTCTTCTTAAAAGCCAGTTTGGGGTAGACCCCCTTGTTTCCCCAGTGCCTCACAGCACTCATTTTTGTATGCCCATCTAGCCCCACTGTCACAGAACTACCCAGCAGCTCCTTCAGTTCCCTCAAGTTGTATCTCTTTGGTGTCATTCAGTCATCATGCTGTTGATTCAGTGTGAGCAATAATGTATTATTCATTTTTTCCTGAGTTCATCAGTGTCTCAGCTTGTTATTCTTACGATTCCCCAGAATAATAGAGCTTAGTGAGGCAATTTATCCTCAACTATGGCAGTGTGTGTAGGTAATAGAGTCTATTCAAGAATGTTAGGAAGAGGGGAAAAAACAACTATGTTTAATCACCACCATTCCTCTAGCGATTTGGGACACAATGAAACTCTCGGAAGCTCTTCTAACTTACAAGTTTTAAAATACAACCTTCCAGTGAAAAATCGCTAGGACCCAATGGCTTCTGAATCAGAAAATAATGGAATCAAATCCCAACTCAGCCATTACTAGTTTGGGCAAGTTGCTGTCCCTCAGTTTCCTACCTACAGAAGATTGTGATGCATGAAATATTGTTAGCCAAGATGCATCAGGTAAGACGCCTGAATAAGGTCAACATCCTACATGGTGGCTCTACAGCTTTTCCTAGCCCCTGACTCACCTGTTCCTGATTTTTTCACAAATCCATTGTCTCTCTTTCCCTAGGTAAAAATTACAGTCTGCCTGTGCTTCACACCAATGAAAAACAATAATACAATAGCCCAAACTATATCAAGTTACATGTTGTTATATGATACAGGATTGAGCAGTCTTGCCATATCAGATTTCAGAAGCAAAGAAATTTCAGTTGGGGAATGTAGGTGAGGGGTGGTTGGGAGAAGATTCCTAACAAAGTTTAAGACCCACATTTGGATTGATTTAAAAATTAAATTGCAAAAGAAAGAAAAATAGAATTTGTTGCAGTTCCTTCTTTTTGAACACTTTGTAATAACTACAACAATAGCTACCAACATGGGCAGTTGCTGGTTATCACATAGGTGTCCCTGACTGTCTGACCAGGACACTGAGCACACATGGATACTGTTAAAAGGAAATTTCATCTCATGCAGACAGTGCTGTAAAGTCAGAATGAGGATAGTGCAGCATTGTAAATAAGCTCACATACATTTCTAGCCTCTATTTTTCCAGTAGCTTGTACACAAATATATCAGCCAACTGTGGTTTGAAAGAAACAAAAGAACCAAACTTCCTAACCTGGTCACCTGGAAGCAATTCCATCTGCCCACAATGTGACCAGTGAGTAGCTAGTATGTACAAGCCTGAGATAATAAAACATTGTCAAGAAGCTGGTCTCAGTGAAGGTTCTCACAGCACAGCTGATTTTGAACTTCTGCCCCTATTATAACAGAGTAGATAGAAACTTTTCCCTCACAATATTTTACCAAAAAAAATAAGCACACAGAATGCAGTTGTAGCATAGAATTCTAGGACTCTGCCAGGGTTCTTTTGTCTGCCTGGCAGTGCTGTTCCAACAATAGTAAAAAAAAGAGCTGTAGATCCCATATGTGATTTGGAAAGCGTTAAGCCTTACAGTAATTGTAGAGTGGAGAATGATGGGTGAATAACACCATGAAAAAGAGGACAGTACTTAACATAACACTGTACAACCACCCCTTCTCTATAATGCTGTGTCTAAACAGGGATGGTGGAGAAATTTGGTATACTTTGCACTCGAAGCTGAAGTTACCATATTTGCATTTTCCAGAACACTATGAGAAGTAAAAATCCAGCTATCCTTTGAAATTTGTACTTATTCAAATTTCGCGATGCAGTTTTCCAAACCACACAATGATACCAAGATTAGGGAACTGGATGCATAAAAATGAGTTTTTTAAATACCCCCCCCCCCAAAATGTGTTGTATTAGGTGAATTTGCTTACAAAAATATGTAACAAAACTGTATATAATATTTATCAGGAAAAAATTGCACTAAGATCAGTGCTTCCCCCCCTAGAAAATGTTTAGGGGTACTCTCATTTTCCTACTCATATTGAAATACTGCTCCTCAGTGAGGCCAAACTTAGATTCACGAAATGTTTAGGGGTATGCGTACCCCTGCATACCCCCAGAAAAAAGCACTGGCTAAGATAGTGAAGAATATTCATGAGGATTTTTTAAAAGTTGCAAACTGAGGCAAAAATGTAGAGAACAGAAATTAAGACTGAAAGATAAAGAGAACTGAAATTGACAGATCTTTCCACCCCTACTTCTAAATAGTTCATCTGAAAGAGGAAATGCCTCACAAATGAGAATGGACAAAAAAAAAAAAAAGAGCACAGTCGATGGAGAAAAATATCCCAAATAAATATTGGCAGCTGGGAAATGGAACAGTAAATCTGATAAAAGGGGTGAGCCAAGAGAAAGTTGATGTGTGGTATTGCAGCTAAGCAAGCTACCTGCCCCCCCCCAATATATCTGGGGTTGTGCAGGGCAGAATGAACTTGGTTACTTTGATTCCCTCAGGGCGTGACATGGCACATACAACACAGATGCAGACTGGATGGATGACACTAAAACAGCTCATATTTCAAGATTTACCTTCTGCTTCTGCTTGAGGTAACACAAAATCCAATTAAGAAGCAGCAATTGCTGATGATCCCTCATTTGCCAGCCTTTCCCAACCATCCAACTGACCACTCGCATTGACGGGAATCAAAGCAAACGTGAAGCCTCCTCTTAAAATAGCTGTTGAAACTATTGTCGAGAGGACCGTGTCCAAACGGCAGTTTGTTGGAAGCCTCCGTACGACACCCTTATTATGCAGAGAGGAGGAGGATATGCTTATCTGTACATAATAGTGCCTCACAATCAGATGAAATGCACTTTATACCTATGAGATCATCTCTCTCGAGACACAATGCTAAATGCTCCAGACACAAAGACCTTGAAGAGTTATTTGTGCAAGTACCAAAAAATATCTTATTTATTCTGCCAAGGAGTTATCAAATCATGTAGGCTCATTGATTTATATAGGTGCATTAATACACCGAAAATGATTTATCTGAAGCACCTGCTATGCTGCATTATGGCAGCGAAGCCACTTTGATCTTGATACCTGCAAAAGAGCTTATTCCAGCATCGAAAAGGAATGATACTAGTCTTAATATTACATTTCCTATATACCCGAGATGCACTTAATGTTGTTACATTTCAAGGAGCCAAAATGAATACATTTGGCCTCTATTTCCTTGCCCTTAAGTTTATGAACAGGATTTACATCCACATCCCAAATACAGGAGTCCACACACCAGATTCTGAGTGTGGACCATCCATGTGTCCCTAATTTCCAGGGACAATCCCGGATTTACAGAAGCTGTCTCAGTTTCTGATTCGATCATGGAATGTCCCGCTTTTTCTTAGGATGTCCCTGTTTTCATTGGAGAAATGTTGGGGGGTATGGAGTTATGCGACTCCCGAGCCAAGGAAATAAGAAACTATGCAACTTTTAGAAGACATCTGAAGGAAGCCTTGTATTGTTTTTTTAAAAAAATGCTTAATATTTTATTATGTTTTTATCTATGTTGGAAGCCACCCAGAGTGGTTGGGGCATCCCAGTTAGATGGGCGGAGTATAAACATTACTACTACTACTACTACTATTGAATATGACATCCCTATTTTCATCGGAGAAATATTGAAGGGTATGTGAGTGTGTTCAGTTTGGGGGGGCATTTTGGACATGGCGGTCAAAATTGGTTTGATTCCCTAAGAGGCCTTCCTGCCACTTATTATGCTGAGCAACAACACTGGTACATGAAGAAGCATAAAGGCTGATTCTTAATGAATAAAATAACAAACAAATCCAAATCTTGGATTAATGAATTAAATAACGAACAAGTTAATGAATTAAATAACAAACAAATCCAAATCTTGGATTAATTAAGAATTAAACTAGAGTAGGGGGATATCTGCCCATCACAATATGGGATTGGAGGGGGGCAACTGCCATCTCTTGCTTGATGTAGGTGACTCCCCACCCCCTTTTGTGTTCTTCCAACAATTCCCTCTTTTGCACAGAGGACAGTATAATGTGGGATGGGAAAGAATTCAAGTCATTTTCAACAGCTTGATTATTTCTGGAAAGTTGAAGAAATGGACAGCAGATGAATGCCTGCCAAGCTAGGATACACTGATGGTTCCTATACTGTTCTTTTCCATTACACTCTCTTATTTTTCGAGGTTTATAGCTCAGCAGTAAAAATCACTCCACTCTGAAACTCGGAACACAAACGTCGAGTCCTTCCTTAGAATGGATTTACACCTTAGACAGTGACAGTTCAAAAATAAAGTATTTGGGCCTGGAAGGTCATTTCTCAGTTGCGACCAGCTGGAATCTTGAAGGCCCCCTCCCCAAATTTTCAATCTCAACCAGCTATAAAGGGTGTTAATAGCTCCTCTCAAACCACTAGGGGCAAGAGCGTAAATAATCCCATCTGAAAGTCACCAAACACACATTTAACCCAATGGGCCATTTAATGGGTTTTGTAGAAAAATATAGGGCAAGAAATACAAGGACTTTTCCTCTTCCAAGTTGTAATAACGCCAACCTTTAAAGGGAACAAGATTTCCAATCCGCAAAAAAGAAGCAGGTACTTTCAGTCTCTGCTTCAACTGTTGTGGTGACCTTAGTACATAAGGTATACTGAAAATGTGCACATATTACTTAACACATGCTCTGTTACATTTAATACTTCAGGTTTTTTCTACTGCTGTCTTAATATCTGGGCCGAGTTTTCAAGTATTGTGAGACTAGACATTATTTTTATTTATTTATTAAGATCTTTTTAAACAACCCTAAGCAGTGCACAGACAATAATAAAATTCACCACTAACAATAAAAAAAGGAAGGATGGGAATTTAAGAGAAAGATTAGTCTTGGGATACATACTGAGGAGATGAGAAAGTGGTTGTGCTTGAAAAAGGTGCGGCTATTTTGTATGGCTATCTGAATGTCTTGCTATACATGTTAATGTTCCTCTGTGCCTTCTGATGAGGATGGATTTGGCCTGATCTTTAAAGCACTGAAGTGGGGGCGGGGACTGAAGCTGGCTCATGTAGGCTAGCCAGTGTGGAGGAGGTAGGAATGATGCCCTCTTCAACAACCAAACTACCCTCCAAAGTTTGGCAGTGTGGGGTTGTCCAGTTGTCCAAAGGGACTGAGAACGGCATGTATTGTGTATAGTCTACCCTCACTGAAGGAGCGTCTCCACCCCCCATCGTTCTACCTGGACACTGAGGTCCAGTGCCGAGGGCCTTCTGGCGGTTCCCTCACTGCGAGAAGCCAAGTTACAGGGAACCAGGCAGAGGGCCTTCGTGGTAGTGGCACCCGCCCTGTGGAACGCCCTCCCACCAGATGTCAAAGAGATAAACAACTAGCAGACTTTTAGAAGACATATGAAGGCAGCCCTGTTTAGGGAAGCTTTTACTGTTTCATGGATTACTGTATTTTAATATTTTGTTGGAAGAGTGGCTGGGGAGGCCCAGGATGGGGAGGCCCAGGAGTGGCAGGATGAAGGTTTTAATTTGGGTCAGATCTGCTCATTAATTGCTCATGTCTAGGCCGATCAGGTGTGCGTTGGAACAGTGGCGTAGCGTGGGTTGTCAGCACCCGGGGCAAGGCAAGTAATTTGCGCCCCCTAACCCCTGGATTTTAGCACTCGAGTGCGAGCGCGCCCCCCCCCAGATGTTGCGGCCGGCCCCCCTGCACCCCCCACGCTACGCCACTGGGGCTGGGGGCGAGCGAAGGAGCCAAGGACCCTCCCCTTAAGGCTCAGCAGGAATTTATTAAATTTATTATTTGCGGCGCCCCCGCGGGCCGAGGCAGCCAAAGCCCCCTCCCCTCGGGCGCCTCCCCGCCCCCTCCTCTCCTTGGGCTGTAGGTGGAGCCCGCGCTCCAAGGCGCTGCAGATCGGGGCTTGGCGAGCGCCTCTCCTCCCCCCGGCCTGGACCGGGGGCTTCCCCGCGCTCCGTCCTCGCCCGACCCCCCTCCCCCGCAGCTGAGAGTTGCGCTGAGAGCCGGAGCCAGCGGCGCCCCCTTCTGCCGAGAGACCCTCGCCCGCCCGCCGGCTTCCTCTCGGAGGGTGTTGGGGAGCGCAGGGCGCGGCGAGGCCCCTCGGAGCTCTCCTCCCCCCCAGTCGGCAGAAGCAGCCACCGCCTGTGGCTGGGCCGAGGGGATGGCGGCAGCGGCGGGGTGCGGAGGTTGCCCGTGCCGGCCAGGCGTTGGTGGTGGCGGCGGCGCTGCTGCAGCGGCTGCTCCTCCTGCGAGCAGTGAGTGGAGCGCAGCCGCAGCGGCGGCGGCGGGGGGCGCGCGCGCACTAGGGCGCAAGGCTGGCGGCGGCGGCAGGGAGCCCGGCGGAGGAAGGAACTTGTCCCTTCCCTCTGGACTCGCGCCCCCCCAGAAGTTGCGTCCGGTGCGGCCGGCACCCCTGGCACCCCCCACGCTACGCCACTGCGTTGGAATGGATATTCTGGTGAGCATACCATCTGATTATGGTCCCACAGGGGGGGGGGGAACACTGGGCAAGGCTGCAGCACCTGCTGCAGCACCACGGACAGCTCTTCACGAGCCTCTTGCTCTAACTAAGATTGGAAGCCAACAGAGTGCTTTGAGCCTTGGCCTCTGTCTCTCCTAGGATCCACCCCCTTAAGGAGAACATGTGCCTCTTAAAGGGCCAACCCTCTGGCCCAAAGGGAAATCTCTCCTACTCTTCATGGTGTCCTGCCTGGGGACTTCTCTGTCCTGTTGGGCTAGTGAGGAAGTGTCATTTATTAGGGCTGGCCTACATTTCTATGGAATCTAGTTTGCTGGGCTCCTGTCCAACGACCTCCAGAGTTGTCGGGGAATGGTCTGAAGATGAGGACAGGGGAATGCATTCTATGGCAGACCAGCTTTTCTCCAGTGGAGAGCTGGAGAGGGAAGAGTCACACCCCCCCATCCACAGCATGTTCAGAAGCAGAGAGACAGAAGCTGAAAAGCTTAGGGAAGAGTTACCCAGTTATGAGCCAGAAGGGAGGGGGCAGCTAGTCAAGACGTCACTTGAGAGTGTGTGTGACCCCCCCCAACACCACGGACTTAGAGGTCTGAACATATCAGAGAGCAAAGGAGTCAGAGGGAGGGAGGAACTTTCAATTGGTGCCTTAAATGCTGGAGGGTTTAGAGTAGCCAACTGCCCTCCTTGCGGAGAGCTGTATATTTGTGCTTTAAACATGATGCTATAATAAAAGGACTATAAATATATCAAATGCTTGTTAATTCTTATCTGTGAAGTTATTGAAGAGAGAAGAGGACTCTCCAAATCTGGCCAGGCTCCTCAGCCATTGATACTGTAGCCTCCAATTTGGCAATCTGTTCACACTTGAGACACCTTAAGGGTAAAAGTGCCTACCCACTAACTTCTAGATCTAGGGGAAATGGGAGAGACTCCTTTCATCTAAGACTGGCCTGCTAGGGGTGGAGGATGCAGTCTGAGGTCACCTTGGTACGTTTCAAGGCTGGCTAGAGATGAGAAGCATGGGTCAGTTAATGGACTAATCTGCTGCTTAGAGTCAGTGTCAAGTTGCCAGTTTAAGGTTAACAGTGGGATTCTAATTTTGATGCAAAAAAATAAAGAAAGAAAGAATACAAAAGAAAAATCAAACTTGGAAATATTTTTCAGATGTAAATTAAATTGCCATGTAATTTTTGATAGCAAAATCCTACCACTTTAGAGGTTACAGCTGAACATGAACAATAACTGAAATCCATTAGAAACTTGAAAAGATCACACTGAGTATTTATATTTGAACTAGTCTCTTGACAGTGCATAAGCTACAAAATCAGCAGATAACCTATTATCTTTTTTGTTGTTTTTCTTCTTCAAAAAGAGAGAAAAGAAACCATTTGCTATTTCCTTTGTTTTTATACGTGCCAAAATAAAGATGTTTTAATGCTACATCTTGTGTGTGTGTTTAAAATAATGCAATGTATTTTTGCATAAGTAAATAAGTACCTTGTTGTTAAAAAGTCACAGACAGGTTGAGATAGTAAACACAATGATTTTCTCTTTTAGTGCATTATAACTGTTGGGATAATTGTCATTGCTAGCAACGTACATTTGTTTTAAGATGAATAATAACACAGCCCAGAAAGGTTGCATTAACTCTCTTTTTTATTCAAGTCACAGAATTGGTTTGAAAAGAGCTGAATGTAATTGGAAGAAATTCTGTACAAAGAGCTAGCGATGAGAGTTCGTCTTAGCCAACCTGAATATTCTATATGTAATAGGATAGTGTACTTGTTGAATATGAACTCCTTTTTTCCAATCAAATACTGTAATGTATTCCTTGTGGGTCATTTTCAGGCTTTGGGCTCTTGATATTGTATCCTATATTACATTTTACAGTTGCGACAGTGGTCTGATGAACACCAGGAGGCACAAGGGCTAGAGCAGAGAAACCTTGGGTCTGTCTTACTTTGCAGTGAGCCACTCAAGGCTGGAGGTCAAAAGTGTCTTTTGTCTATGATGTCCTCCTCGACTGAATCCACACCCAGGCAGCCCATTAACTCTGTCTATGAGCTTTGCCTGAGCAAGCATCAAAACTTCCTATGATGTACACCATGTTTGTCTGGTGACAGATGTGATGGCAGCAGATCCATACATTTATTTATTCCATTTATAACCCACTTTTCTTACAGCAAGCATACCTGAAGGAGCGTCTCCACCCCCATCGTCCATCCCAGACACTGAGGTCCAGCTCTGGTGGTTACCCACTTTGAGAAGTGAGGATACAGGGAACCAGGCAGAGGGTCTTCTTGGTAGTGGCGCCTGCCCTGTGGAACGCCCTTCCAGGAGATGTCAAGGAAATAAACATCAATCTGACTTTTAGAAGACATCAGAGGGCAGCCCTGTTTAGGGAAGTTTTTAATGTTTGATGTTTTGTTGTGTTTTTAATATTCTGTTGGGAACTGCCCAGATGGGCTGGGGAAACCCAGCCAGATGGGCTGGGTCGAAAGAATAATAAATTGTTGTTGTTGTTGTTGTTGTTAGTTACCCATATGCCTAGCCTCACTGGTTTCTTAAAAATATATCTCTAAGAGATTTGACTAGTTATTTTCATTTTTGCCTGGAGAAAGGCTGACCAAACATGAAACTTTGGGGTAGCCACAGCAAGGAAGTTTTAACTTTACTCAGATTGGCTCTGCCCTGCTTTGCATAACCACACTCTGGTCATGCTGATGTTTTTCTCATTATTTGAGTAATAGTTTAATTATACCATCTAACTGCACAGCCAGACTTTGGTGCTTTGTGAGCCTGGTGGCAGCAGAGCAGCACCATTCCAGCATGGCCATTGCCAATCTAGTCATTTAACAGCTGCTAGCCTATCTTAAAGATAGGAACCCATCCCCAAAACTCTGTTCTCTCTGTTCATTCCACAACATTGGCATCCCTAAGGTCCTCTTTGATGCCTTCTTCTCTTTATCATGTAGGGAGAAAAATGCACCAGGTAAAATGTGAGCTAGAAGAGTGATCTTGAGTTAGTATTCAGTTAGACAAAAGAAGTCTATATCAGTAGAAGTAAACTGTTCAGATCAAGGGAAAGAATAGTACCACTCTATTCTGCTTTTGTCATACCACACCTGGAATACTGTGTCCAGTTCTGTGGACCACAATTTAGGAAGGATGTGGACAAGCTGGAATGTGTGCAGAGGAGGTCAACTAAGATGATCAAGGGTCTAGAAGTAAATCATCATAATCACCATCACCATCATCTCCTGCCAATCTGGCTGGGTTTATGAGGAACAATTTAAAGAGCTGGGTATGTTTAGCCTGGAAAATAGTGCCCTGGGACCTTAATTTAAAAGTTATCCGATCACACAGAATGATGGTGTATCCCAGGCATGTCCAACTCCCAAGAGACTGTGATCTCCTCCCAGTATAAAAAAGCTGGCAGTGATCTACCCATTGCCATTGCCAAGAACTGTTGAACTTTTTTGGGGGGAGGATTGAGGAAAGAGTGCCCAGAGATGTTGAGCTGTTTTTGAGAAGGATGAACCAGAGTTAACTTAATGCCGTGATCGACCTTGTGTACACGCCTGGTGTATCCCATTGTATATGTTCAAGGGGCATACCTGTTAGGGGAGATGAAGATTCCCCTCTTCCCCATTCCTGAGTCACTTCCAGTGTCAGAGCCCCAGATAGCACATTAGTGCACAGAGATAGGTGCTGCAGTCAGGCTAGGTGCGAGTTCTGTGCCCTTCACCCATGCCTCACTCTTGCTTTCAAATTGTCCACCTGCCTATCTTTCTACATGATGAGACGCAGGGGAGAAGTGGCAAATTGAAACATGGCCCTGAGTGAAAGTCAAGCCACAGCACTGGAACAGATCTTAGTTCCATGACACTGACGATGACAAGTCTATCAAATGAGATGCCTCCTTCTAAGTCAGCCTGCAACTCAGAGTCAGCCTTTACAATGCATTCATCATCTCCCACTGAATAAAAGATTCTGACATTTACATGGCTTAAATAGAGCTGTTCAAGGCCTAGAAAGCTGACTGCTGCAGGTTTTCATGGAGAACGCCACCAGCATACCAGTCTACTTTCCTACCGCGCTTGCCTCCAGCCTTCCCTACAGCAATATGAACCTAAGCCACCTCCTAGGCAACAAAGATTGGTTGGTTCTCTCTTCACATGATGTAAATAAAGGACTGATGGGCAGGGGTGAATCTCACTCCCCCCTTCCCTGCCCTAACATCACCTTAGGAAGGATTGACAGTCTGCATTTAAAGATTCAGGCCAATGACTGGTTCCTTCTCAAGCTACACGTTAAATCAGGGACAGGACCGGATGACGGAGAGCACAGAGGATAGCGAATCATTGATAAATGGGATTAAGAACTAAGAGCAAGTTATCTGTTACAAAGCACATTACAAACTATAGTTTCTACCGGCCCTAGCTGTTAAAAGACTGGCATCAATTTAATTTCAAAGCAATTGTGTTTAATTAGCCAGCAGCCGTTTTATCTTCTTTGGACCTCCAGGAAACCCTTTGATATTGTGAATCCAAAGGGTGGTCAATGCATCTTTGCGGGAAGGAGTGGTCCCAGCCAACTTGAAAGAGGTGGTGATTTGACTGCTCCTGGAAACAGTCCACCCTGGACCCTCTGGTTTGTGATAACTATTGCCTGGTCACAAATACCCCCTTTCTGGGGAAGATGACTGAGAAGATTGTGGGGCAACTTTTGAATGAAACGGATTATCTCAACCCATTCTATGTGGGGCTGGCTCCACAGAAAAACAACAACACCGTTCAGAGCTAAAGAAAACTATAAATGTAAATGTATAGCTACAGACAGGTACTTAACAAGACCTTTCAAAAATTTCATTCATAAATTTTACACACACACACACACACACACACACAGTGCTTTTTTCTAGGGGTACGCATACCCCTAAACATTTTTTGAACCTTTGTACTTTTGTCCATTTACTGTATTTATTTTCCCCCAATTTGAACTATAAAATGGTGATTTTCTTGAGTCAAAATGAGAGTACCCCTAAACATTTTTTTTTAGAAAAAAGCACTGCACACACACACACTTGTCCATTTGAAGATGATTTCTGTGTTTCTGTGTCCACCCGGCAAGTTCCCTTGGTTTATCTAAAGGACACATTCCCAAATGAGCAAGAAACAAAACATTGGGATACAGATCGAAGTGCTGAGAGAGCAAATATTTCGCCATACATTGCTAGCAATGCTGTTCCAGCCTTCAGGTTTGGCACGGCATCAGAGAGGCTGCCTGTAAAAGTTGATCCACAATATTTTTCAAAGTCTCTCACGATATAGAGGTCAGCAGGGTTGCTCAGCGTTGCTAGTTTCATTTCCACTAGCTGCTAGTAAAAACATCATGAGGTAGTTTGCAAACTAACAGGGCATGAGTGTGCACACGTATCTATAACCATACAATTTTAATTCTCTCAGATTTCCTCTTGATATCTTTTTCTTATGTCTGAGGTTCAGGGTGCTCCAGCACCTCAGGATCCTTCCAGCTTATTCACAGGTGCATGTGTAGAGCAGGTTGCTGAGCCTGACAATTTGATCTGAGAAGCTACAAACGGGTGTTATGTTTTTCCATGGTTTGTTGTGAGCAACAATGTGCCATTTCTTGCTTGGTGGGAGGTGGTTTTTCTTCTGTCAAAAAAGACCCGAAAAGAGACATCTTCCAAGATGTTAAGAATTCTGTTCCTAGCCTGTTGTAATGCACTGAGTGCCTTTACTGCAATGGAACATGGTGCTATGTTCCCTTGGCCTCAGGAAAAAAAGATAAGGAGATTCAGCAGACCACAGGAGGGGCTGCTTTGTACAGATTTTGCAGAGTGACTATGCAGACAGTCAATCACTTATGATCTCCACCCACATAGTCCTTCAAAGCAAATATTTATGCATTTATTTATACCCCACCTTTTTCTCTGAGGAACTCAAGATGCAACCCTGCAAATTAGGTTGGGCTAAGAAGCAGTGACTAGCCCAAGGTCGCCCACTGAGCTTCATAGCCGAGCGGAAATTTGAACCCTGGTCTCATAGGTCTCACAATGACTGATTTCCAGCATCCTAAGCCTACAGCATTATTTGCTTAGGGTTTCCTGTCACAGGGAGAGTCTATGTACATACAGTGGGCTGCCTCCCCTTGTGGATGGTGGAGAAGGGGAGCTGTTATAGCAGAGCAGGCCCCACTCTCTCCTTCCACCCTAACTACAATTGCATGGAGGGTAATGCCTAAACAGAGCTACACTGTAGATACGTGTAGATATACAGATATGCACAGCGTGTACTGTATGGCCATATGCAGTTACAATGGTGACAACCTAATCACAGTAATAAAACAAGGAAACATATGTGTTTTACATCCCATGACCTGTAACTTTTCTTTATGCATACAGAAGAGTATGAGATGTTTTATGACTCTTTGTTTGCTGTGTTTGAACTACTATATAAGCTTTATTCTGATTCACAGTCAGAATTTCTAACTAGCAGCTCTGCTTAGGGCTGTTCTATTGTGATGGTATTAATAAACTGGGTCCCTACATGATGTTGTTATTGTCTGATGTCAAGGAACGGCCAGGTAAAGAGTGGGGGAAGCCACATGCCCAAGACTGCCCCCCCGGGAAAGTACAGAGGGAGAAGATTTAGATCTTAGTTCCTGGTGGTGGGAAACTGACCATACCCCAGAGGAGGGGATGAGCTGGGAAGTGCTGGAGGCTGGGAGCTTGAGAGACAGTGAAGAGGCTGAATCAGACAGGTGCCTCAACTCAGGGCAAGGACAGGAGGAGCAAGACTGGGCAGTTCTCCCTCTGACAGCTTTTCTGCTGACAGCTTGCAGCACTCTGCATGTTACCAAGCAGAGAGCTAGGCAGACACAGAGAGTGTCTCTTGGAGCTCGCCATAGATAGAGGGAGGGGCCTGACACAGAGGGCTAGGGAGTGGAGGGGGAGCTACAAGCCAGACTGGACAACAGCTTCACTAAGACAGGAGCAACCTTCAGAAATCTCCATGTGTTCTTCGTTCTGCTTTACTTAATAAAGAAACTGCAGTCAAACCTTGGCTTGCAAACGGCTCCGTTTTCAAACGTTTTGGCTCCCGAACGCCGAAAGCCAGGAAGTAAATACTCTGGTTTTTGAACATTTTTCAGAAGCCGAATGTCTGATGTGGCTTCCATTTGAGTGCAGAAAGCTCTTGCAACCAATCAGTAGCCACGCCTCGGTTGCCAAACGTTTTGGAAGCCAGAATGGATTGCGTTTGACAACCGAGGTTTGACTGAAACTGCAAGTTGGCCAAATGTTTCAGTCCTTTTCTCTGATTTGAAAATGACCTGCTCTCCTTGTCAGCTCTCTGACATCTTGGTTCCATGTTTTATTTAAAGGTGTTCCCTCACCTGGATAAGAACAAGTGGTGGAGAAATTAATTCCCACCACAACTGGATGATGTGACAGGAAGGACCTGTCCCTTGAACTGGAGCGCTTGGTTGCATGGCCCTTTGGAGAACTTGAGTTCAGGCACGCGATACAAGGCGGCAAAGAATCTGCTGCCTCTGGGTTCACAGAAACTGCCTTAGTAAAAAGCGTCCTGCTGGCTTCACCAAGAAAAAAGGTAGCGACTGAGGCAGCTGCTAGGTTTCATTATCAGCTGGAGGAAAAATGCTGGGCAAGGGGCCAAGTACTAGAGAGAGAGGCAGCCCAGAGAATAAAACAGTGGATGGAATGAAAAAGCCATATCACTCTCTCCCCCTGCTACCCCAGTCACCTTTCTGAGCCTACAGCACATGCCCATTCTCATTCAATATCCCTCAGCCACAGGATCCTGTAGAGCGTAAATCAGTTGTACTGTACTTACCGGCAGCACCATAGGAGAAAAGGAAAATGCTTAACAGAAGATTGCATGTTGTGTCAGAAAATATGGCGCTGCATATTATTCACACTTCAATTGTTGCAGATGAGTGTATAGAAAAGCAGTATGAAAGGCAGGTCAACAGAAGCCAAAATCCCATTTTCTTTATAGATATTAGCTGGTTGACTTGCCAGCTTCCTACAGATCAAAATGTCACTACTCGGTATTGGAAAGATTTGTGATTTCCCGTCCAACTTTAGGTCGGATACTAAAAACAAATGCATGCATTTTTTTCCCTTTTAAGCTGACAACAAAAGAAAGAAGAATTTAAGATGCTACAAAATCAGAATGGAGAGACTATGATTCGCAGTTTATAGAGCACCGTCAAGGCATGCAGTGCATTGCAGAGTTCTGTAAGCAAGAAGGAAGTCAGGCCCTGGTTCCAAGGAGCTCACAATGTCAATGTTGATAGTAAGGGGAGGAATAGGAGCAATTGTACAAGCTGGAGCCATCACAAGGAGCAGAGCTCTTCTACATAAATCTTATTCCAAGAATTGGTTCTGTGCCTTATTTTTCAGTAGGCAGCACATAGACATACTGTATTTTGGTAAATAAAAAATAGCACATCCCTAGGATCATCCATGAGCTTCCTCAGACATACTCAGAGGAAGAGGAATCTTTGGTCCTCCACATGTCATTGGGCTTCAACTCCCATCAGACCCAGCCAGTATGGCCAACGCCAAAGGATAATGGGAGTTGTAGTCCAACAACACATGGAGGGCCATTTGCTGTACACCATTGCTGAATGGAACACTGTCTCTTTCTCATCCCTTTTGCTTATGTCACTCTTCAGGACAGCATTTCCACCATGAATGCTATAATCTCAGTGGCACCTTTCTCCGACTCCTTAACATTTCTTCCTCTGTGAAACAGGCTTCCACCCTTCTGTCTCAGTGCAGGTTTTAGAGCTTTCTCTAGTGTTTGCAAGGTGGCCAAGGGAGATGGAAATTATTTCCGTTTGCAGTAAAAAGAAAAAGAAAAAGTCCTTCAGTACTCTGCAGCCTCCCTGGCTGCCTTACGCTTCCTGATATGAAACAAGCTCCAAAGGAGGAATTACTCCCCCTCCCCTCTAAAAGAAAAAAAAACACCTGATTGAAATGCAGACAGTTTGCAACCTGGGAAGGCTGCAAATTGCAGACCACTGGAGAGATTATTTGAAGAATGAAAGAAATAATACGCAAGCTTCCCTTGGCTACCTTAGAAGTAAAACAAGTGCATCAAAAGACCATATATCACACCCACAAGAATGTCAGACATTTTCTCTCCCCTTTGATAAATACAATTTATTTTCATATTAATTGATGGAGAATAGCAAAAGGAAATGCAGGAATTTTGGGCGGGTACAGCCCTAATGTAAACATCACCTCCAGATGAAATTTTAGGTGTCAAACTTGAAGCTAGTTAATATGGACTCCCCCCCCCCCAAAAAAAAAAAATCTAAGCATGATTCAAGTGAGCCTGACAATGGTCTCTGCATATGGCTTGACCAGTACTAGACTGCTGAGCTGCACACAAAAAAGGTTTGTAGTGCTTTAAAGTTCTCAGTTGTAAAAATCTAGATCAGTGGTTCCCAATTGGTCGTCTACGTAACCCACCCAGTCGGGTCTGTGGCACCATTCACATGAGAAAAAATACCATAGAGATATCTAAATTTCCAAAAATAGAAGTTCAATGGCTTCGCTTTTGAAAAACAAGGGTCTGCAGCACTTGGCTAACTGGCAACCACTGATGTGCCGCTGCTGGCAAATTGTATGCTGAGCACTTTGCAGGGTCTCCGTAAAATCACCATAAGGGGGAGCTTTCCTTGTATCCTGAAAATAGGACGCTGAACGTCCTATTTTCGGGGTGGGCTCAGCTCTAATTATATGGCAGGGTGGATGTGCTGCCTACAGCGCTCTTGTAAATATTTAATTTAACCCTCTTCAGGGCTAATGTCTCTCCAACATTTTGCATCGCATTGACAGTTCCAGAGAAGACAGGGTGAAGTGGCTGGGTTTCTCCCCCTCCCCTTTTGATCTTTTTCATAATCATAACGCAATTGTTCTTTGCTTTCATCCTCTGTCACACTAAAGCATGATGAATAGCTAGCCTGAGAAATGTTCTACAAGGAAACCTGATTGCTGAGAGCAGGGGGTTTCTTTGCAGGGTGGGCGGGTGGGAATGTGTTTTTTTAATGGTGGGTTGGAAGATGTGCCATAGCAGGCAGGTTTTTCTGCTTCACCGGGGCTCTGAAAAACCAACCTCTTCTTTAACGCGCGCAGAACGCCTGCCTTTCTCGCTCCTCGTTAAAAGAGCCAAGTGGAGTGACAACTTCAGAAAGCCTCCCTAATTTTAAAAGAGCGAGACTTTGACATCCTTGATTAACAATGCAGCAACTGGAAGGAGACTTGACAGAAAAGACAACTGAGGCTATCCTCTCAGAGAAACAAACAGCTCATTTACAAATTGCACTTCATTAGGCTGCCGCAGATTAATCCAATTGTAGATGGCAAAATGTAACTAATGCTGCATAATTTTGGATGGAAGTACCAGTAAAACTTAATTTTCCTTAAAATTACATCCTTTGAAAATGAGCGTTCTTGCATCTTTCTGCTGCTCCCCGCTTAACCAGAAACTATGGGAAAGTATTGAAGCTGTCTCTGGAGATGAGAGACAAATGCTGTTTGGCTGTGAGGCAAAGGATTATAAGCCATTCCAGCAAAAAGCTTCTTTAAATTTCAGTATTTATTTCACCAAAAGACTCCAAATGTGTTGTGTTTGAGTTCCTGGGCATAAATAGCTCTTAAATCCAAATTCGTTTACCAACATCATGTTGAATCTATTTTTATTATTTGTTTTAATTTCTTTACTGCATTTATATTCCATCTTTTTCTTTTTCACCCCCTTTAATCCCCACAACAACCCTGTGAGGTAGGGTAAAATGAAATTATGGAATAAAATTTAAAAATATGTATTAAAATGATAGTCTTGAATGATTTTTTTTGCTCAACAGGTAAACTGTGATGCAGTGAAAGGCCCAAGGTCACCTAGTGAGGTTCATGACATGATGGTGATTTGAAATCTGGTCTCCCAGGTCCAAGTCTGACACCACACTGACTCACTAAACAGATCTGGTCTAACCCAAAGAGCTTCATGCCTCAGCCTTTAATTGCTGAGGCAATTAGGATTTCCTAAGCAAACAGAACTCAGAGAAAACTGAGCTGATCCCATGCTGTCGCTTTGAGATCACACCCAAATAAAAAATTACTGAGCAGCACAGACTGTGGATACCACTGGAAAAGTCAACTGCATCCCCTCAGCTTCACTGGCAGTCAGCATGCTGAAATGGTTATAGAGCAGGGATCAGCAAACTTTTTCAGCAGGGGGCCGGTCCACTGTCCCTCAGACCTTGTGGGGGACTGTATTTTGAAAAAAAGAAGAAGAATGAATTCCTATGCCCCAAAAATAACCCAGAGATGCATTTTAAATAAAAGGGCACATTCTACTCATGTAAAAACATGCTGATTCCTGGACCATCCGTGGACCGGATTTAGAAGGTGATTGGGCCGGATCTGGCCCCTGGGCCTTAGTTTGCCTACCCATGTTATAGAGCATCGAGCTAGGATCAGGGAGACCGGGGCTCAAATCCTGAGTCCACTCAGAATGAGGGTAGAGTATTTGAGGAGACCATGTTCACTTAGCCTGAGAAAATACAGTGGTACCTCAGTTTTCAAATGTAATCCAGAAGTCTGTTCAAGTTCTGAAACGTTTGAAAACCGAACACTGAAAGTCTCAATATGGAAGCCTCAATATAGAAAACTCAAAATGGAAGCCACGTTTCCGGTTCGACTTCCAAGGCATGTTTGAAAAGCGAGGCATTTACTTCTGGGTTTTCAGCGTTCAGGTTCTGAAATGTTTGACTACGGAGGCATTTGAAAACTGAGGTACCACTGTAGCTTTCTAATTTCCCAACCTAATGTGACCCCTGTTAGCCCTTCAGTAACACAATCAGCAATGTGATAAGCTCAAAATCCCTCTTTAAGCCTCTGTGAGCATTCTCTGTGAGGCTCCTGTGGCAGTGGAGGTGTGAGGCCTGCGTCCTTTCCCTGGATGCAGTGGCTGAGGGACCAGCATCTAAAGAGCATGATCCCAGTAGCATTGCAGGCACCTGCAAGGGAAGCAGTGAGGAAGGTAGACATTTCCCTCTGCCTCCCCCTCCACAGTCAGATAATGGTAGAGGAGAGAGTGCATAAACAGTTGGGAGATGCAGAGTGTTTGATAATGTCAAGAGCGATGGGAGGGAAAAGTTATTACTGGATCAGATTGCCATCAAGGCTAACAAACCCATCTGGGAGTCCATACAGGCTTTGGGATGAAGCCAAGCATTGCTAGTTGCCAAGCTTCATATTATGAATGAGAAATTGGAATTATGAACTTCAGCATCACCGCTAGTCATAAGGTGCATTATCCAGGTGGGGAAAGACCTCTCTGACCGACCAACAAAGCATTCATAATGCACAAGGGAGCTCAGATCTTGGCAAGAAAGAAGGGTTGAGGCAGTCTTTCTTCAGACATACTGAGGATGAGCTATAAAGAGGTATATGTGTTAAACCAATGCCTTGAATTGTGACATGTCAAGGTTCCCAAAGGCTTTTCAATGGTGCATGCATGTTTTCCTTTTTGGGGAAGCCATGTAGCACATTTTGGGTAAAGAGTTAAAACAGACCCTCCAAGTGTCCTTATTTTCCAGGGACAGTCCCAGATTTCCACAAGCGGTCCCAGTTTCTGAATTGATCCTGAAATGTCCCACTTTTCTTTAAAGGTAAAGGTAAAGGGACCCCTGACCATTAGGTCCAGTCGTGACCAGCTCTGGGGTTGCAGCGCTCATCTTGCTTTATTGGCCGAGGGAGCCAGTGTACAGCTTCCAGGTCATGTGGCCAGCATGACTAAGCCACTTCTGGCGAACCAGAGCAGCACACGGAAACGCCGTTTACCTTCCCACCGGAGCGGTACCTATTTATCTACTTGCACTTTGGCATGCTTTTGAACTGCTAGGTTGGCAGGAGCAGGGACCGAGCAATGGGAGCTCACACCGCCGCGGGGATTCGAACCGCCAACCTTCTGATCGGCAAGTCCTAGGCTCTGTGGTTTAACCCACAGTACCCCCCGAATCCCACCACTTTTCTTTAGGACGTCACTATTTCCATCAGATAAATGTTGGAGGGTATGGAATTGGACATTTCACTGGGGAAATGATGCTTATGCTACCTGAGTTATGAAGTCCAGGTTGTGCTGTACCAGTGAGCTATAAGCCCCCCTCAATCTGAGCAACGGCCCTCATGCCTAATCTTCAGCAACCACATCACCCTGGCCCTCAAAATCCCAGACATAACACTGCTCAGTCATTGCACCGGCTTTTTTTGACAGAGGTTTTATTAGAAATAGGAAGACATGCACTTGCGAGATTTTTATCCAAATAATCTCCCAGACTATTACAGAGAAAGGCAGATAATGACTCTAATAGCAAGGAAGATCCAGAGGTAGGAAGAGAAATTACTGGTTTCAGCTCATTCAATGAATCTGGTATGACAGAAGGTTATTACTACAATTTGCACCAGGAGCTGATATGGATATCACCCCTTTCTCCATTACTTCTTTGCCTTCATGGGTGTATACACAGGTATAATTTGCATGTTATAACAGTGAGACGCTACATTCTGTACCTTCCTAGCAGTTATTTCTCTTCATAGTTGCATTAAATTACCCAGTTTCCCATCTAACACCATATCTGAGGATTACAATAACCCTCCCAAATTACTCTACATTCTGTACTCTTTGACTTTAAAGAAATGGGGGGCCTGAATCTCATGCTACCCCCCCACCCCATCGCCAACTTTCCTTCTGCCTCTGCTGCACAGCAGTAACCCAAGTGATCTCCGTCCTTTTCACTGTCCTTTAGGGGTCCTTGAAAATATTGCAATGGCTTTGAGGCACTTCATGATACGAGCTTTAGATGTCCCTAATCTTCAGATGTCCCTAATTCGTGTTTTTTTTTCTTCCCCTGCAAAAAAAATGCCCATGGGTAATTCAAAAATAGTACTTTGCAAATAATGCTAAAAGAAAATCTTATTTTACATTTCTATAGCATCTGTCAGCCTAAGGGATTTCAAACTACTTGATAGGCTAGGACACAGAAATTCACAGACATGGGCTCTGAGCCTATGTAATATGCCATGTCCGAAGCAATTCCTTGTGCCACAAAGGATATTGTCCCAAGCTGTGGCTTGTTTGGATCTGGTAGACATATATGACAGGGCCTGATACATCCCATTTCCCTTACCAAAAAAAAAAAAAAAAACAAGAAAAGAAAAGGAAAACATACCCTCCAACATTTCTCTGATGAAAATAGAGATGTCCTATTCCATCATCATCATCATCACCCTCACCCTCATCCTCATCCTCATCATTGGGTCCAGCATATCTTAAGGACTGCCTGGACCCGAGTTGTTAAGGGCTTTTTAAATTAATGCAAGAAACTTGAATTTGGCATATATGGGCAGCCAGTGCAAGCTGCCTTAAAGATGCAAAGCAGACCCCATATTAGTTTTGTAATGCAAAGGAACATCTCTGCAGTTCTGAACAGCTTACATTCTTCACCTCTGTGGAATTTTCTAGCCCTTTGCTTGATCCATCTGGAATAGGTTGTCATTTTCTTTCCTCCCCTCCCCGCCCTGTATCTTCCCCTTCCGAAACTCTCACATGAAACCTACTGACCTGTGCTAAACAGCATTGAGAAGGGCAACTACTTTCTATTTCAACTCATATTTGTGGGCACCTCAAGCTTGCTATTCATTTTGGCAAGCCAAAAGCTATAATTCACATTGAATTAGACTTCACATTTCATGAACAGCAGCTTTGGGAGCTCAGGCAGGAATCTGAATTCGAATCACATAAACGCTACAAAGTCTTGCTGGTCGTGAAGTTTGAGGAGGAACTCTTAGAGGTACCTACAGCAGCTTGCATCCAGTTTTCCCCAAGAACCACAAAAATCAAGACAGTAAAGACCTTGAGTTCTCACGTTGCAGCTCCCAAGACTCAGAGCTGCCTCAAATGTCTGATATGCATTTGACTGACAATTATGGATGGAAAGAAATCCTTAGAGGGTTGCTGCTGGCTTCAGCAGAACCGGAACTGCAATTTTCACCTCTTTGTTGAACTTTAGCTATTTTTATTTACTTATTTTTGTTTATTCTGGTTCTTGGGTAACTTACATTACAAAATACAAACTGTCTGTCTGTCCGTCCGTCCGTCTGTCTGTCTGTCTGTCTGTCTGTCTGTCTGTCTGTCTGTCTGTCTGTCTGTCTCTCTCTCTCTCTATATATATATATATTGCACACCCCAAAACGTGCCAAGAATGGAAAACAGAGATAAGAGCAACCAATGGATTTGTTAATACAGTTCTAAAAGCAACTCCATTTCCCCTCCCCTCTAAATATGCACCTCATAACTGGCACAAAGCAAACCAGTTTATGTGCCTACCAGAACATAAGAAGGATAACAGGTCACGTGCCAGAGAGGAGAGAATTTCTTTATATTCAACAGAAGGCATCTCATGCCTGTGTATGTTGTGAGCCAAGTCCAACATATAATGCTAGCCTGGTGTTATGGTCTGTGCAGTTTCTGTAGCCCCAGGAAGAAAACAGGAGGCTTATCATGCTGTTGGTGGTCTGCCATCCTCATGCATATGACTACAAAGCAATAACAGAACAGCATTGCTGATTCTACACCCACCCACCCTGATTGTGTACTTTCGAATAATGCGCCAGTCAAGTTCTCTCCATGTTCTAAAGAGGAGCAAGATTCTTATCCATTTGCATGGATCAATTTCAATTAGTGTTGCCTCCTAACGAGGACAGTAAGCTAGGAGGGATGACCACGAATGACCATTTGCAAACAGAAGTCCATCTTGGCTGCTGAAATCCAGCCAGGAAAAGTTGAAATCAATATTAGCTGGATTTATCAATGCCTCGCAGGGACGCTGGTTGGCCTTAAATCTGCAAGAGTTTGGCCTGAGCTCACAACAAACAACTCATGACCTAAATAATTCACTACTATCTCGTCTCCAACCTCCTCTTTTTTGGGAGCTGTTGTCGAACTGATTACTACCATGACGTTTCCCGCACACCTGGAGGCTTATACATTCCTGGGCCTGTCAATCTTCATTTTAAGCAGAGTATATCACTAAGGCTGCACTTGTGGCCCTAGACAACAGCCCCTGCCTGGAGACTGAAAAAGGGAAATGTACAGCTTCTGGTTCCTTTAGACATTTCAGTACCCTTTGATACTGCTGACTGCAAGGTGTTGGCGAAGCATCTGTGAGCTGTCAAAGATTTCAATAGAGCTTTTGACAGATTCAGTTTGTGGGTTTTTTCTCTGTTTCATTAACAGAGGTGGGTGTTGTTTTTTTAGTGTGTGTGTGTGCATGTGTGTGTGCACGCGTGCCTGTGTGTGTAAGGCTAATATTCTTCCAGAATTACAGGTCCTCTTTCCTCTTTCTTCATGGCCTAGGACCTTCCTACCTACGGGACCGCCTCACCTGGTATGCCCCACGGAGAGCCTCAAGGTACATAAATAGCAACACCCTAGTGGTCCCAGGCCCTAAGGAAGTCAGATTAGCCTTAACCAGAGCCAGGGCCTTTTCAACTCTGGCTCCAGCCTGGTGGAACGCTCTGTCTCATGAGACCAGGGCCCTGCAGGATCTGATTTCTTTCCGCAGGGCCTGTAAGACAGAGTTGTTCTGCCTGGCCTTTGGGTTGGAGCCCAATCCCTCTTTCTTTTTTCTTTCTCCTCCTGTGATGAGGCTGCATTTTAATATTTTAATATTTGTTTCAATATTTTAATTGTTGTACTTTAATCTTGTTTTTAAGTTGTATTCATTCAACTTGTTTTTATTATTGCTTGTTAGCCGCCCTGAGCCCAGCCTTGGCTGGGGAGGGCGGGGTATAAATACAAATTATTATTATTAATGTCTATGGTACATACATGATGCTCATCCCAGAAGTAGTTTAGAGCAAAATATATGTCGTGGTTATTTTGTTTTTTGCGCAGTGTTTTAGTTCAGCAGCAGGCAACATTTTGGCAAGTCAAGTCCAAGGTGTGCAATACTCTAGTGGAGAGGTGGACAGCAGGTCGAGACCTACTGGTAGATCCCTGGACGATTCAAAGTAGATTGGCAGGGATTTCTGGCTGCTGCTTGTTCAACAATAGCAGCAATGAAACGACTCTTTCCCCCTAAATTGTATTGCTGAAATGAAGAAACCTGGGAAGTTTGTGCAGCCAGGACTGATTTTGTGTGTGCAAGGATGACATGTTCACTTCATATGAATAACTTAATTTATGAATCAATTAAAAAAATCTGTTCTTCAAAATAAAACCCTTGGCTCAGAAGTCTTTAATTCTCTGTATTCCTTTTGTACCAAACTCTGACTGATGGATTTTGGAGTTTTAGTAAAAAACAAACTAGGTCCCGCAAGTCAAAATCTGCCTACTTCTCCACAGTACACAGGAATCTTGCACTACCAAACCACGTGCCTAAGTAAGTTTTTGCTGTCCATCCAGCAACTTTTACAGCCTCAGAGACCCCGGAGGTATTGAAGCAGTTGATTAATTCTTATGCAACAGAAATCCTGGCCATCAACATATATCAATCTTTGTTATTAGCAAACCAATTTGATATACAGGTATTGAGGGAAGAATGGAATAAAGAAATAGAGATATCAATATTGACCACACAGCGGTAAACTGTTTTTAGTGCTATAACAAGGTTGTTTCTGGATCTTAAATTGAGGCTCCTTCAACAATATTCAGAATACACTGGACCTCATTACGTTTGTTTAAAAAGGGGCTATCTAAGGTGACTAACTGTTGGAGATGCAATAGGGATTATGCTTCTCTAAAACATACATTTTTTCATTGTCCTATATTGGAAGGTTTTTTAGCAGAAGGTAACTGAAACTGTCAACAGAACTGTATGGAACAACCTTACATTTACAGAGCAAAATATCGTTTTGAATTATATGCCCACCACATGGAACCTTACTAAAGGACAATATGAGTTGATTCTCCATGCCCTTACCACAGCAAAAAGACCGATACAGATGAATTGGAAGAATAAAAATGCAGCTCCCTTCTACAAACTCGCAACATGTGAACAACTTGCATATAAACGCAGACTTGTCATGGACAAATTCAATGGCATTTGGAACCCATTCTTACATAGGTTAAGATCTGGTGAAGTACAATAACAACTTCTTAAAGTCAAAACAAAACAAAACTTCTTTGATTAATAAATTAATAATAATAATAATAATAATAATAATAATAATAATAATAATAATAAGTTTTTCCTGTCCAAAAATCGGGCACATTTCCTTCTTGCCCTTAACTTAGCTTGCAACACTTGTCCCTCTGGGGTGACACCACAACTATGAAATCAGACGACACAGCGATTCTTCAAACAGCTCTTGTTTATTCACAGGCCAGGACAGAACTGAACTGAAGGGTTCAGTCAGCCTGCTTATATAGAGCTCCAGTACAACGTAACTGTAACAATTTTCTAAAACTATCCAATCACTGAATGTCACTTTCAATCCCTTATTTGCATCACTATCTAAAGTATCCCCCTGTTGGCCCAGGGTGAGAACTTCAGTACATAACAGCTTAAGAAAAAGAGGTGGGGGTTTTTTTTGCCTCCCCAGCACAATATTGGGCTGGGAAGAGAGGCTGGTCTCCTTTTAGCTCAGTATGATGGGAAAGAACCCTCTTCAGCTCCTCTTCAGAGTGAAAGAAGTGGTGGTTGTGGGCTGTTTGTGGGCTGGTGTTATTGTCTAGCTGACTATACATGTGTGTGTGTGTGCCTGCCTGAATGTGTGTGTGTGTTCATGTCTGAATGTGTTTGCCTGTTTCTGCCCATCCCATTGTGTGTGCATCTCTCTGCCCAATCTCTCTGTGTGTGAGAGAGCTGAGTTTCAGTTGCACAAGTCACTTATGCACCTTGAATATTATCAGCTTTAACTGTGGCAACCTCAGCAGTTTTACTGCTTTAATTCGAAGCATTAACATCCCTTTGACAGATATCAGATGCAAGTGGGTTGTGAGCGTTTTTTCTTTTGCTTCATTATGGACATTCTGCTCAACCCTCTTTGCCCAACATAGTTTCTTTGGCTAAGTGGCATCTCCATCATCACGATGCAATGCCCTCCTTTGCACAGTTTCTGGATACAAGCGTCAGTATGCTTGTCCTCTTGTGTCTATGTGCTTGTCCTCAAATGTGTGCTTTGAAACTGAAATGGTGTACTAAATTTTTTAAGCACCCTGTGGGACAGACTCCTTCAAAAGAGCATCCATAATGATAGAGCTAATGAGCATGCCCTGAAGTGACTTACGCATTTGTAAACAGATGGAGCAAAGTGCCACCCGAATCTTACTTGAACTTGGTTCATCTGGCTTCCTGATGAACTGAAGCCTAATGCTTACTGCAGCCTAGTATTAAATTACCTGGAAAGGCCCTACTTCAGGCATCCCCAACCTTTGGCCCTCCAGATGTTTTGGCCTACAACTCCCATGATCCCAAGCTAACAGGACCAGTGGTCAGGGATGATGGGAATTGTAGTCCAAAACATCTGGAGGGCCAAAGGTTGGGGATGCCTGCCCTACTTACTGAGGCCCAGTTCTTGAAGCTTGTTCAGAAGCGAACAGGTTTACCACTTCTTCCTGAGGATGTAAACTTCAAGGAAGTCGAAAGGACAACAATGAAGGCCATGGACCATTAGCTAAGAGTAGGCACAGGCCATGCTGTTCACTCAGGAGATCAATACTGACATGGAAGAGCTTCTTTCCTTCCTCATAGCAATGACAGGTACCATGCAGAAACAGAGTGAAACCTAATGCTGGATAGGGTTGTTAAGTATAATTGGTTTAATTCACACTGAAATGAAAGTGTATGCATATTAATGAAGGTTTAAAATGGAAAATATCTAAATGTGTATTGCTGAAGGGTTGCTAACATGGGTTCCCCCCCCATGTTGTTTTCTAAAGGACTCTGAGCTCCTTAATGAGTTCATGAATAACTGTTGATTATTTTCTACTCTGTGCTGACAGTGAACCTTTGATCATGTGATGAAGGTACTGAGTTACAAATCTCCATTTTGAAAGGGGATGGTGATGTAAATGAAGCTTTCCTGAAGGGACAGTACACAGCCTAAGGCCAATGGAGGCTGGGAAGTGGGTTGTGGGGAGAGACAAACTTCTGTTTCTAGGTCTGTTGGAATTGTTTCATATATTGTAGGATGCTGAGCCTGTGTAGGATAGCACAATACATTGTACTGATGTTGTGGTTGTATCTTTGATGTTCATGTTTTGTTTTGAAGAGTTCTGCCATTAAAACTTTGAATACAATTTTTGTGGGTCTGGACAATGATTTCTTCCAAAAGGAGTTAGTTTTTATGCGTCCAGTTGCTTCAAACTGCATAGTATTAATATCTGCAACAAGGGTAGCCATGTTTCCTATTTTACAGAGGAAAGTCCTCTACTTGAATGGCTGTCAGTCTCTAATTGCCCAGTCAAAGTCTAGCTTAAAGAGAAAGATTGCTAACATGGGAGAGCAAGGGACCTTAAAACTGACATGAACATCTGACTACGCAGGCACACAAGTCATCTGGTTACAGTCATTCCCACTATGGTGAAATACATTGTATGTGTCTATTTCAATTATACTGATTTCGTCTAAATTTGGATTTAGGCATATGAATTAGCATGTGCAAATCAATGCCCTCCTTTGTCTTCTTTTTTTGGCAATATAAGTGGGCACATGCAATGCAGACAGGAGTCACATGTTTTCTCTGTTGGGTCCCCTGTTATACCAGTTGCAGACCCTCCAAGCATCCCTTTTTTCCAGGTATATAGTCCCAGATTTACAGAAGCTGTCCCAGTTTCTGATCTGATCCCAGAATATCCCACTTTTCCTTAGGACGTCCCTATTTTCACTGGAGAAATGTTGGAGGGTTATGCAAGTTGGCACTCAGCTGAGCTGTGGGATGACCCAGCCGTAGGTGTCCATTTTAATTTTTCACAATGCTATGTCAGGGGCATTGTGATAAACTTAAATGTCTGTTTTCTATTGCTATTGCCAGGTAAGCTCACATCTGGATGCCCAAATCCATCATCAGCCCGGGTGGGCTCTGTCAAGACTCTGAGGCCCAAGAGCATTAGCAAAGTGCCTGCTTGCCTCCTTTGAGCTCCACCTGTGTATTTGCAAACAAACTGCCTGGCGTTACAAAGACATTGCAGATCTCCAGAACATTCTTCTCAGAAATAAGCTGACTGTGAAGCAGCCCTAGAGCAACGTCAGCTACATTCCTGTGAGTTTCAGATCACATGCAATTAGTCCTTACAATCACTGCACTCTGGCCACCCATGGGCTCTGTGCATATGGAGTTGCTACTGCTACAGAAGCAATTAAATGGGCCTACATATTAAGTGTGCACATTAAAGATACAAATTCTTTTTGCTTAAAAAGAGAGGACTGTTCTGTGTCACTAACACTGCTGCAATTATGAAAAGTAGCCGCAACAAATTCTCCTAAAACATACTGCTTTTTTGGTGCATGATTTACATCTGTCATCTTTGAGTGACTGTCAGATGCCACAGGGCTCAAACTGAGAGGCTGTTCACTTGCATAAGAACCCAGAATTCTCCTGGTCCAGGGAATCTGAATGCCATACATACAGAATCTGTATTCCTCATTGTCTCCAATCAGGTAGCTGGTGAGGCAAAGATCCCAGAGAGATGCTGGTTGTCTCAATAAACAACTTTGTGCTAAAGGGACAAATAGAAGGCAGTTTTGTATGTTCATATGACTGGAGATGGCCAATCCTGGGCCAATTTCTGATATAATTTAATAAATAATTATAATATATTTTAACCAGACCTTTGACTGATTTGACATCCAATGCCCCTTTAAAATGTGTTGGGGAGGGGGGGTTATTAGGTTGTTCTTGTTATTATTTTTATTATGCATTTTGTGTCTTTATACAGTCATACCTTGGTTTTCAAATAGCCCAGTTCTCGAACGTTTTGGCTCCCGAACGATTGAAACCTGGAAGTGACTATTCCGGTTTTCGAACATTCTTTTGGAAGCCGAACGTCCGATGGGACTTCTGTGGCTCCCGATTGGCTGCAGGAGTTTCCTGCAGCCAATCAAAAGCTGCGCTTTGGAAGTCGAATGCTTTGGAAGTTGAATGGACTTCTGGAATGGATTCCGTTTGACTTCCGAGGTACGACTGCATTGTTATTTTCTGTTGAGAACTGCCCTGAGATCTGTGGGCATAGGGCGGTATACAAAATAATCAATCATCCTTGCATTTATCCATGTGTGCCTTAAGCCTTACTGTGAAACTTGTTTTACCCCCTCCCCTGTAAGGGCATCCTCTGTAACCATTTGGGTTATGGAGTCCATTGCTTTCAGCAGTATTTTCTCAGAAGCAGGGTGAATCTCAGGTCCAAATACTGCCCAATAGTGGAAACGAATTGACCAACAGGCTTTGGGAAGCACTTGAAACCCCAAAGCAAGTAATGCAGTTCACCTGACAGTCTCCAAAACCAAACTCTCTAAAGCCAAAAGCAGAGAAATCCCCAAAGGACCGGTTCATCTCAAACTTCGAATGACAGGCCAAAACGAAGACTAAAAATATACAACTCGGTGTGAATTTGGGTAGAATAGTCAGCGTCTGTTCAATATACACACATGCTTCATTAAAGACAAATCATCTGAAACAAGGTCAGATTGGAAAGTGCATATATATTCATGAGGCTTCTGTCAAACACATTGTTTTTGGCAAGCAGGGTTGGAAAAACCTGCTCTAAAACACCTGAATAAGCTGGCAACCATTTTTCATTAAACCAACTTACTTTTCATTTAAAAGGAAGTAGGGTTCCCCCCCTTTACTTTCCACTTTTTTCGATGCTGATAGACCTAGGGGGGGGGGAGGGAACCTGCAAAAACCACCCCACCCTGTTTGGAAATGCAAAGTGACTTGACTATATGGAGGAAAACAGACCCACTTCATTGCACACTGCTAAATCAAATTAAAGCCCCTGGTCTTTTCCATTTTAAACATTACTTAACAATAAATTCAAAATGAAAGAGACATTACATACATAAATGCACTGATAAGTGAGTGATGGAGAACAGCTGCATTTTGCTCAAAGTGACAGATTCAAAATTTATTCCCCAAAGCTCCCAGCTTGATTCCACACTGTCCAACAAATGTGGTACAACAAATCCTCCTTTGCCCTGCCACATTTCCCCTTCTCTCCCTAAAACCTTTGGATACTTCAGCAATTCCTGGGTCCTAACATATGCGCCATTGTGTATTGTGAGCAAGTTACTTAAGTGATGAAAAACTGCTGTGAGCTCATTAGAGCAACAAACCTCAACTTGGATGTACAGTCATACCTCACGTTACGTCCGCTTCATGTTATGTTCTTTCAGGTTACATCCCGCGGCAACCCGGAAGTACCGGAAAGGGCTACTTCCAGGTTTCGCCACTTGCACATGCGCAGACGTGCAAAATGTGCAGAAGCGGCGAATTGCAACCCGTGCGTGCGCTGATGTGCTGCTGTGGGTTGCATTCATTTCATGTTGCGAACAGGCCTCCACAATGGATCCCGTTTGCAACCAGAGGTACCACTGTACACAAACCAACACAGTTTAAACTAGCAGGAGCTAACCAGGAAAGAGCTCTTGGAGCTGTGTAGATTGCACATTGGAAACACCAACGCAGCATGCAGCAGTGGTGGAGAAAGAGAGACAAACTTAAGGCTAGAGATCATTGGGATTGAAAATAAGGAGGGCAGAATTATAATGCCTTTCATGTTGTGGTGTAATTGCAAGAGGAATATTGCATGCACTTCCAGTTGCCTTAGCTTGGAAAGGACATTGTAGAGCTTGAAATGGTGCAGAAGAGGGCCAAGGCAGCCAAGAGATTAGACTACAGTCATACCTCGGGTTGTGAATGCGATCCGTGCAGGAAGCACGTTCGCAACCCGCAATGCCACGTCTGCGAATGCTTGTGATGCGATTCGGCGCTTCTGTGCATGCACAATGACTGCTCCCCACATTAAATGGGGGTGCCCTTTGTGTGGTCAGACGCAGCCCCCTGGACCCTATGTGGCAACATTAGCACAGGCTTGGCTTCGCATTCCCCAGGTGGGATACCTGGAGGTCTCCGCCTACCTCAGTCAGTTGCCCAATCCTGCCTGGGGAGGCGTTGCCAAGGTGATCGAGCCAGGTAGGGGGAGGGACTACCTGCCCACACAATAGGGGGAGGATCTTACCTGGGAATCGTCAGTTGGCTCCAGAGCACCGAAACCCAGAAGTAACCTGTTCCAGTACTTCCAGGTTCAGCGCGGTCCGTAACCCATAAACATGCAACCCACAGCGCTCACAACCCGAGGTATGACTGTACTTTCCTCATGATGCAAGGATGGGGAACCTGTGCTCATCCATACAACATTGGGCTCCAAATCCCCATCAAGCTCCAGCCAACATGGCCAATGATCATGTGAACTGTTACCCAACAACATTTGGATGGCACCAGGTTCGCCAACCCTGGTGCTAAAACACTTGAGGCCTTTTAATTTAGAACCCTTTTTTCACATTTTTCTTCTCTTCTTAGTTTATGCTTCTACCACCTCCTTATTTTTATTCAATGCCCCCCACCCTAATTGCAACCGAGACTACCACTGCCCCCTGGATTGTTCCAGCGACCCCCCTGGGGGGCAGTATCATCCACTTTGGGAATCACTGGCTTAATGGGACCCACATTTTAGAGGCCTTTAAAAAGCCAGTGTTCCCCCCACAAAATCAGCTCATTTCGCCCTCCATATACATTTGTACTCGCCCTTCCTTACCCATTCTTGATATTCCTGCAATGACAGGGGCACGAAAGCAGAAGAAACATATCAATAAATGCTCCTTTCTGTTGTTGTTCTTCCGTTTCTTAAGCTTAAACGCATGTCTCTTTTCTACTAGAAGCAGAGATATTTGGCATGGCAAAGATCAATAGGGAGAAATCTGAAGTCCGATCTCACTAGGCCTTGGCAGGTGGTATAACCTTCACCACTTTCAGAACTCTGCAGACATCATTTCTGAACATGTTGAAGTTGTGTGTACATGCGCACACAGCAAGGGTGAAAATATTTATGATGGTGACCTGCTCTTCATCTCTCTCAAACCCTCCTCACTTTGTGAATGGCTTCTCTTGCCTTAAACATCTTCAGGATATAAAATGATTGATTTTCCAGGCAAACCCAACCAATTATCATGCCCTGACCTATGTTCAAGAAGGAGTGACTTTTTAAAGAAAACCAGCCATGGTAAAACTCTCTATTTTACTGTCAGCATTCTCAAAGAGAGGGGGGGGGGGGAGAGGGAGGCTGTCCAACAAAGGCAGGAGAAGTTGTTAGGTAAGATGCAACTAGGGAAGTTAGAGGAATGAATTATTTGCGAATTTCAGTACTAATTGACCTGATGTGCATCAATTGGAATCAAAATTTAAGTTATACACAGGCTTTCGCACTTCCTGACTGTTCCTGAATTGCAGTTCCTGGCAATTCAAACTTTTTTTTTTTTGCTTTTAAAGGCTTTAAAAATGTATATTTTATTGGGGGGGGGGGAATACATTTAAAAAAATAATTTCAGTCATGTTATGTTATTGCAATTTGTTACCAAAAACATTATTTTAAAATACATTTACATGTGTATTTAAATCCAAATTTATCTGTGCAAATTAGATATAGTTCCACATTTCATGCGAAAACTGGATGGGATGGACTCATAAGCAAACGTTTTCAAAAAATTCAGAAACCAGTAATATTCCTCTATCCCTATGTGCAAATCTGACTCTTGCCAATTTTACTGCCACAGTAACTAGTCCAAGGTGCCATTTCTAGTTTTGCACAGAAGGGCAGGGAGGGAGCTGCAGGAGAATTTAGGGTGGGATGTGAGATACCAGCAAGGTTTAACCTCCAGCTCTTGAAAATATTCAAGATTAAATTGTAAAAGCAAAAAAGCATACAGTGGTACCTTGGGTTACATGCGCTTCAGGTTACAGACACTGCTAATCCAGAAATAGCGCCTCGGGTTAAGAACTTTGCTTCAGGATGAGAACAGAAATCGCGCAACAGCGGTGCGGCGGCAGCAGGAGGCCCCCATTAGCTAAAGTGGTGCTTCAGGTTAAAAACAGTTTCAGGTTAAGAACGGACCTCCGGAACGAATTAAGTATTTAACCTGAGGTACCACTGTATTTTAATCACATTTTTGTGATTACTTTTTCAACAGCTCATAACAAAATGAGACATGGCTGTTTCCATTATGAGGAATAATCACATGTGGTCTAAAACACAAGGCGTCTTTCTGCCCTTCCTTTGATGCTCTCAAATCAGGACAGTACAGAAGCTTCATCTTCGACAAGTTTTCTAGGATGTGTAACATAAGCAGTGCTGGGTGTCTCCTTAATGTGTGAAATGCAGGAGTGAGAATCCACCAGCTGCTCTCTAATTATTTGCGGAAGCTTCTCTTCCACAGCTCTGGGGTACTTTGAACTGTGAAATGCTCCTTCTGTTTTCCCATTTGCCTGCTAGGCCCAGTATGCTCTGTAGGATGTGGGGGGGGGGGAGCACTGTGGTCTAAACCACTGAGCCTCTTGGGCTTGCCAATTGGAAGTTCAACGGTTCGAATCCCTGCAATGGAGTGAGCTCCCGTTGCTCTGTCCCAGCTCCTGCCAACCTAGCAGTTCCAAAGCACACCAGTGCAAGTAGATAAATAGGTACCGCTGTGGCAGGAAGGTAAACGATGTTTCCAAGCGCTCTGGTTTCCGTCATGGTGTTCCGTTGCTCCAGTAGCAGTTTAGTCATGCTGGCCACATGACCCAGAAAGCTGTCTGTGGATAAACGCCAGCTCCCTCGGCCTGAAAGCAAGATGAGTGCTGCAACCCCATAGTCACAACCCTGCTCCGTGGTTCACACACTCTTTAGGGATGTTCAAACTGTAAACAGATGGGAAGGAAAGTAGGGCCAAAGACACAGGGGCATAAACGCCTCCCACCCCGCAGAAGCCACACATTTCATTTTGGTGAGAAAGGGGTCCACATGTGTAAAGTTGTATGAGCCAAAACCTGATTGACCCAGGTTTTTCCATTGTGAGAAAATGTAGGTAAGGTTGAAATGCAGTAATGTCAAAAGCCCCAACTGCTGGGGGCTAGTGGGTGTACATGAGCTGTGGTCAACAGGCACAATCTTGATCCTTCTCTCACATTTGGCATACGTGCGATGGAGGCGATGTTTTTAGGCCTCTAACTTAGAGAGGAAGATGGTATTCTAAGACGTGCAAATCCAAAGCCATTAGGACTTCATTATTCATAACAAGAACCCTTGGCAAATTTAGGCCTGGAAACAGCAGCGAAGCATCACCGGGCAAGTTAAGAATTAATGGAGACATTTAAGGATACTACTGCTCAGTTTGGAACTTTTCCTTGCTTGGAGAGCATGCTCTTCTGTTAATAGAAAAGCACGGGTTTGGTTGCTGATCTCACATTGATTCGTTGACCAAATGCAATTTTCTGTCCTGGGCTGCAGGTTCAGGGACCAAGATAAAGTACAGTGGCAGATCTTGGGCTCTCAAATTTCAGCAACGCAAAAAATCTGGCTCCCCTCAGCCTCTCATGCTCCATTGTAAATCATAGCTGTGCTGTCCCCAGCATTGCTCATGAGTCTCTGAGCCCTGTGCGACCAAGCCGGTCAGAGTAAGCTATTCCCAGGTTTTGGAATGCCCTTCCTGGAGAGACCCAAGCCTAGTTTCCTCCTTGTTCCAGGGGCAGACCTTGGTGATGTGGGGTCCTGTGCAAGGCCAAAATTTGACGCTCCTCACCTTGCTCCACCTTCCCAAAGCCAGATAAGGGAGGTGCCAGGCTTTGGGAATGAGGCTCGAGGCTCTGGCAGGGTCCTAGAGTCCTCACACCTCCTTCCCAAAATTGGGCAAGTGCTAACTTGGGAGGAGGTTGGAGGACCCTATCAGAGTCCTCCTTCCTCCTTCCCAAAGCCCAGGGCTTACTAGGCTTTGGGAAGGAAGAAGGAAGATGTCCCCCTTGGGCTCAGCATCCTGTTTTATTCTTAAGACTGTTTTATTCTGGCAGGCTTAGGGGAATTGACTGCTTTTAAGGAAAGCACGTTGTACTGTCCCCCCTCCTCCCTCCGACACTATCTGCATTTTAACAGGTATGTTTTTACATTGCCTTAATTTCATAGTTTAATTTTTTAAAAACCATAACATTTCAAATGTTTTTAGCTATTTGTATAATTTCCCATATATGGTCAGAGTTCAGATCCATAAGAGTGATTTCCCCCCTCCCCCTTAAAAAATGAAAGGTTCGCCCCCTTCCTTTCCAAAACCAGCTGCTTCATTTTATCAGAGTAGCACCTCGAAAAAAATGTATTCCCCCATTTTGTGAAGCATACTTTTTCTGCAGGCTATAGGATGAAGCCTTGGGGGAACCTGAGATGAAGAAAGGATAGGTTTTGAAATGGACTCTTAATCTTAACCAAACTGAACATGGACTATAGTGTGTGTGATAGTGCTTTAGTCTGAACTGTAATCAGTGTCGATTGCATTTTCCTACAGAAAGCAAGGGCTCTCAAGACTCTTTTACATCAAAGGTTTCCTCTCCTCTTGTGTGTGTGTGTGTGTGTGTGTGTGTGTGCGCGCACGCATGTGTGCAGTGGGTTATGGTGAACAAGACAGAAGAGGTCTCCAGCTATTGCATGCGCACACATGGCAGGGAAGAAGAAAGTCTTTCCCTTTCAGCAAACCTCAAGGCAAATATTCAAGTATTAATTTGCCAACATCTGAAGAGCTTTGAGCTGCCAGTAATAAAAACCTAGCAGCGGGTGCAAACCAAAAGTTACATGCGGAGGATTATTCTTTCAAATAAGTTTTGCTACTTGGAAGTTTGCATTTTTTAATCACCTGCTTGCTGCCCCCTGCTGATGGCTAGTAAGAACATAGACAGTTTGGATTTTCGCCTGGGGTAGAGATTTTGCTCTATGGAAAATTCTCATTGGCTATTTTAAGATGCCTGCATAATATCTTAAAAGTCTGAAAGTGGATAAATATTTCAACAGAGAGAGAGAGAGAGAGAGAGAGAGAGAGAGAGAGAGAGAGGTGGGGGAGAGAATATAGACTGGCAGGCATTCTATGCCAAAATATTCTTCTCTGATGAGGTGAAGACATACACACATTTTTGTGTCAAATGATACAGAAAGGGATGCTACAATTATCACAATAGCATATTTGACCTCAATACATTTAAAATACCCCCTTTTCACAAGTGGCTGCTACTACTGCTCAGTTTCTAAAATAGCCAGTGCTAAGCCTTTGCATAATCTTTGTAACTAAACCCAGTCCTGCAGAGGGTGGTTTATATTAAACCAGCAGAAAGTGTGCGGGGTTGCTCAGGAATTCTGGAAAACAAAAAATCAGTGAAGTAGAGAAATAGCTGTTCAAATCAGCGTTACTGAAAGGATCAGCCTGCCATCTTGATTCAAAACGGTGTCCAGTTGTATCCAAAGACAGACAAAAACCTGACCCTTCATTTCAGGAACCACCATGCAAAATTTGCATACTGTCCTACTTCAGATGAAATCGAATCCAGCAGTCCACTCGCAGGAGCAATCCAAAAGAGAGTTGCTTTATACTAGGGTTCCTACATTGCAGGGGGTTGGACTAGATGACCCTTGGGGTCCCTCTAAGGTTCTATGATTCTATGTCCATGTAGGCAAATATTGTCTATTGCAATTGTCCCAGGAGGAGGTCTTTCTCAGAACTCGCTACCTGATCTCTTTTTAACTGGAGAAGCCAGTTTGTTTCTTCCCGGTAGTGGCAAGAAGGAACGAAGCAGGAGAAATTGGCCTGTGCACGATACGGTAAGCCATGGTTTATAGCTGACCATGATGAGATGAACAGTTGTCTGCCCTGCTCTTTCCATTAACCAGACAACCAAGTTCGGATGACCACAGAGAATCAATTGCTAATGAAATTTCAGTGAAAGCTGTGGGGAAACAAATCTTATTAAAAGCACGCTTGTCAAAGTGTTTACTTTAGAACTTCATCCTAATCGGGCTTTCACAGTAGACTCTGCACACAATTGCAGTTACATTTGGAATTTTATTTTCTCCCCTGACAAATTGTCAATTTCAGTCCAGAATGCAAAGCAATTCTCTGGAAGCTATTGCACTACGGGGAGCTATTAGGACAATAAAATAGCGAGCTGAGAATCAGCGCTCGTGGCCTGAAAAAGATTTTTTAAACTTGCCAACCCCCCCCCACAAAACCCCCCACAACCCCACAAAGCCCTCAAAAAATATGTGAATCCAATAGTCAAGTATCCTAACATTCACATATGCTAATCTGAATATTCAGGTGGAGAATGTCATTGCTCACATAGCCAAAACAGTGCAATCCACACACAAGAGGAAGGTGGCGGTAGGCTTGGGGGATCCCCATGGTTTGCAGATTGACAGAAAGATACTTAGTCAAAAATCCCAAATAGAGGGGCGCCATAAATGACCCAATGAGGATGGAGTGCACTCAGCGTCCACAAAACTGGTGGAGTCTGCTGGGGAGAGCTCTGGACACAGAATGTTGACTGACTGCTGTGGCAGTGGGTGGAGGAGAGACAGAAAACTTGATGGGTAGGGAAATGGACTGGATGGAATCCTGAAATTAAGGATTCCACATTGCAACATTTTGTTGCGGGTCTCACTTGCATCCTTATTGTCTAATACGGGCATGGGGTACCTTTTTGGCCCAGTCGGCCAGATCTTTATTTCCCCCAGAGGCCAACTTTGACAAGTGGATTTGGGATGAAGGGGGCGTTAAATCTCCATTTGCTGGCTGGTGAGCAGAGAGTGCAAGCCTGATGGCTGCAGGGGTCTGTTTCACCAGTGTGATCCTGACACGGAACCTAATGGACTATATTTCAGGCAAAAGAGTTCTTCCGATGAAGTGATCTGTGAGCCATGCGCATTCAGACAAGGGAGTACGACATCTTTTTCAGGACAATGAAGGAAGCCTGTCTTATTTCTCAAAGGCTGCCTCAAATATCAAAACACCTGGACTGATCTCTCCAGAGGTTGAGGGCTTCAAGCAGCATACACAGTTTTGGAGCTCAACCTCCCTTTTGACTACAACTGTATCACATCTCAACACAAGCTAAGTCTTAAGGTAACTTTGGAAGTTCATGCTCGGAAACATCTGAAGATCAAGGGAAGCCAAAAAACATTTTTTGATCACTAGAAAAACACATGCTACTATACCACTGAATTTCCACATAAGCTAAAACATGAGGTCACATCCAGAGATTCCTGGCTGAGTGGTGAAAAAACTGTTGAGAAGTTTTGAGGGAGCTAAGAGAGTTTTGATCAAGATATGGAACATTTCGTAATGAATTTGCTCTGGACATTTTGGTCAGGAATTGAAGAGGGAACCACATATTTACAGCACCACCATACTGGGCCTCAAGTTTTTAAATACAATGCTTTTAAGCATATATTTTTATTCTTGCACCATATATATATATAGATAGATAGATAGATAGATAGATAGATATAATCTATATCTATATCTATATCTATATCTATATATATCGAAGTATAACTTTTTTCACGGCAACTGTTATTTTAGTTATTTCAAACACATAAAGAAACAATCTACACCAGAGCTCAGGCATGGAGCCCATGTCTTTAAAGTTTAATTTCCCAAGATTAATCCCTATGGGCACCTCCAGACTTCCAGACTTTGTGGGACAGATTCAAGTGCATACCAGGAAATGTATGTTTACACAATTAAAGTGGGAATGAAGTGCTCGGTTGCCATAGCACAACAGATCCACTTAAAAACAGAACAAAACACCAGTGACTTTTTGCAGGTAGAAGGGGCAATGCATTGAAAAGCATGGGATGAACTGACGATTAATGGGTAGTTGTATAACTACAGTGCAAACAATTCAAGATGAATCCTCATGGTCATATAACCACCCTGTAAACAAATCAGAATGAAGGTAGAATACAGACTGGGTATAATCTAACCTCTATGTTTGCTTTGTGCAAAGAAATAATGATGGAGGCTCAATGAGCTGGAGGAGCTCTTTGTACTCTGGTGCAAGTTCCTACATAGTCACTGCTAAGAGCTAAATAGCACTTCCACGTACAGAAACAGTATACCTCTATTAAATACTGGAAAGGAACAACAGGGGAAGGAAGGGCACCAATTTCAGTCCGTTTTGGAGGCGTGTGCCTGGCCACTTTGTGGGAACACAATACCAGAGAAATGGAGACCTCCAGTGGTCCAAAATTCTGGTTCACTATGAGGCAGATCCTTGTATATCTCTAGTAATATGGGATGCTTTAAAGATTGGCAAAAGGATATTTCAAAATTTATCTGGAAGGGTAAGAAGCCGAGATCAAAATACAAATTATTAACAGACACTAAAGATAGAGGAGGCTTCTCACTGCCCAATCTGAAATTATATTATGAAGCCTCTTGCATTTGTTGGATTTGGGAATGGACAAAATTTAAAAAATACAGATTTATTAGATTTGGAAGGCCATGACAATAGATTTGGATGGCATGCGTACCTATGGTACGAAAAGGCAAGAGTACATCAAAGTCTCCGAAACCACATTATAAGGAAAGTGATCTTTAAAGTCTGGGAGAACAAAAAACACCATGTTTTTTTTCCTCCCCACTAGAAGCAATTTCAGGGAAGAAACTAAATATGGACACTCTACTGTCTCCTCGGATGCATGGCTGTTAAGTAGCTTTTATATGATACACAAATGCTAACAATGGAACTGGTCATGCTACTTCTTGGGTTGGGAAGAAGTGGATATTTCAACAAATGTCATTGTGGAAATGTAATCTGGGGTTTCAGTTAAATCCCAAGGTCTACTTACTTCCCCGCAAAACGGAGCTGAAAGGTGTCAATATGGCTGTGCTGAATAGGGACCAAAACCTATCAAATGATAAACGGCATCCTATAGACACTGCAGCATGATCTAGTGCTTCATTCCTGCAAAGTGTATGTAACATTTGAGAACATTTTCAGCAATACTATCCCTTATCAGTACTCTGCCTAACACTCGGAGTTTGGGAATAACAGGTTTTTCGGTTTTCAAAAGTTCATTACTTTGGCTTGCGCTTCCAGCGGTAAGAGCAATATCTACATAATCAGTAGCAATTAACAAATAAAGCAATTACACTGAATGCTTTCAGCACAAGAGATAATTGGCAGGAGAGAAAAGGGCTCTGTAGCGACAATTATTTTGATTATTTGGGGGTTCTTTTTCCTATCTTTTCCAGGAAAGCATTACAAAACATCATGGAGACTGATCCTGCTTGTACTTAGTCATGAGTGAGCCCCACTGTGTTCACTCAGAGTTCAGTAGCGGTTGCCTCCATGCAAATGTGCACAAGATTAAACTTGCTTCATTCTAAGCCAAACTTGCCCATATATATTTATCAGCTCTATGGCAAAGGTAGATTTATGGTTCTAAGCACTATTTAGAAGACATCTGAAGGCAGCCCTGTGAAGGGAAGTATCTAATGTTTAACGTTTTATTATGTTTTTGTATATACTGGAAGATGCCCTGAGTGGCATACATTTTTAACCAGATCCTGTTATATGTGTCCATTTGCACTAAGGCCATGGTCCTACTTGGGTTTTGCGGGGGACTAAGCATCACTTGTTTCAAATAATGATTCAAATGGCAAGCTGTACATATAGCCAGAGAAATAATTACTTGAATAGCATCTACTCCCATTTTTAAAAAAAACACACACATATGTGCTAATAATGTCAGACGCAGTGAGCTTTGATAAAGCAAGTATATTTCAGGACGGCCTTGGCTGCTCTTTAGATCAGGCATAGGCAAACTCAGCCCTCCAGATGTTTTGGGACTACAACTTCCATCATCCCTAGTTAACAGGACCAGTGGTCAGGGATGACGGGGGCTATAGTCCCAAAACATCTGGAGGGCCGAGTTTGCCTATGCCTGCTTTAGATAGCCTCCTCCTTGTCTTGGAGTTGTTCATCTAGGAGCCACTCCCCCTGAGGGTGGAAGAAAATTTACATGATCCAACCACATGAACAAGGCCTTTCTCACAGGGTCCCTCATACTGGTGAGACAACATCACAAAGTGTCTGTTTGGTGAGCCTTCCTTGCTGCAGAAAACTGTATGGGGAGGGGGAATGCACCTGATCTGTGCCTGGTGGAAATTCATCTTCTGATTCTTCCATCTGGTTCCATTAAAAAATAAAACAGAGAAGATTATGATGATGGTAATGACAAATTTGTGTGATGCGGTAGACACAGAGTCTAGAAGTGCATCGGGTTCTCAAAAGACATTAAGGCAGCTGTAATACACTCATTTTATATAATTAGTGTGCCAGGGAGCACTTCTCCCGAACGGTGGCAGCATTATCAATCAACATTTCACTCAAGAAAATTCTAAGAGGTGCAGAAAGGATGGGCAAGAGGAATATAGGGTTGTAGATATCAACTTACTATTGATGCTGCAGTTGTGACGAATGCACAGATGAGAAAATCCCTCAAAACAAACACACACACACACACACACACACACACACTGTATATAAAGTTTTTGATGTTGCATGTTGCTTCTGAGCATGGTTTACCATGGAAAAGCAGCATACAAATAAATGGTAGTGATGCATTGGCTACAAGAAGGACTTTGATTCTGTGCCCTGCTCCTGTTTTCTTCAAGTGTTTAGGACAGGGATGGGCAACCTATGGCAACCTGTGGGCTCCAAATCCCATCCGCCCCAACCAACGCAGACAATAGTCAAGGCTGATGAGAGGTGCAGTCAAGCAATATTGCTGGTGGACTTCAGATTCCCCACTCCTGGGTGAAGAAGTACAAAGTGAAGCTTATTACAGGCCCTGTAGCAAAATTGAGTGGAATGGATAGAAAAAATAAACGTTTATAATATTCAGATTAGGAGGGACATTTACCAGGGTGACAAACTGGTTTTGTCTGGCTCTTGTCCTCTCTCAGCTGCATTAAACGGATCTGGTGCTGAGTTCTGACTCCAGAAAGTCACTTAAAAAGTACCAGAATAGAATTATGCCCCTTTTATATATTGGTGATTTAGATTGGTGATTTATTCAGTGGATGTCAAGACTCAACAACTTAACAGCCACAAATGTTTTCAGCAATGAAATCAAAGTTGTTTGGCCTGGAAAAAAATGTGCACAGCCCTCCATAAATAAAGGTAAAAGAGAAGACCTTCCACAGCAAGAACACTTGGAAAGGACTTATGACTTATAATCTTAACCACGAGGACTCAAAGTGGTGTGGTTCTGAACTCTATTGCACCAGTCTGCATATTGTACTGTAGGCCCAGGCGATATAGCGATATATCGCCCAGGACCGGTATGGGGAGCAGACTGTGATGTTGGCTTCACTCAGTGGTATATCGCTAGTGAAACTCCCACCGCTCCTGAGTCCCTCTGCTAGCAGTGTCTGCTAGAGTTCCTTCCTTCAGTGGTGCTGCTAGCAGAGGGACGCGGGAACGGTGGCAGTTTCACCAGCTATATATTGCAGAGTGAAACCGCCATCACACTCAGCCCTCATACGATGCAGAGAGAGAAACAAGCTGTATCAGCGAGGTGCTGATACTGTCAGTTTGAAATACAGAAAGTATTGATTTGATGTGTAGAGGATCTTTCCTATTCTACTTAATTCAAGAGGCTTCTGGAAGCTTCTCTGCGTGAAAGAAACAAGCAGAAGGTTCATGATGTTGTGATTATGCCTTCAGAGAAGCTGAGTACAGCTGGTTTAAACTGGTTCTGTTATCTCTCTCAGTCAAGGTCATGCTGACTATAATAGTGAGGCCAGAAGGAGCCTGGGTTTCACTCTCTCTTTCTGTCTCTCTTTCCTTCTGGTGTGGCGTTCCGTATATAATGTTAAGATTTATTGTAAGTTATTGTAAGTTTAAGTTAAGTCTGCTGCAACTGGATTTCTTACAGACAGGGCCAATCCTGAATGTATTGGATTTGTGACCATGATGCTCATTTGCCTTCCGTAGCAGTAAAGCTCTGCTGGATGAAATACAATTGCCTCTGGTCTATTTTTTGGGAATCTTGCAACGTGTTTAAGTTTCTACTCTGCTAAACACCTAGGTCAGGGGTCAGCAACCTTTTTCAGCTGTGGGCTGGTCCACTGTCCCTCAGATATGTGGTGGGCCAGACTAGAACGATGCATTTTAAATAAAAGCACACATTCTACTCGTTTAAAAAACACCAGGCAGGCCCCTACAAATAACCCAGAGATGAATTTCAAATAAAAGGACACATTCTACTCATGTTAAAAAAAAAAAAAAAGCTGATTCCTGGACCATCCACGGGCCAGATTGAGAAGGCGACTGAGCCGCATCTGGCTCTGGGCCTTAGGTTGCCTACGCCTGGCCTAGGTGAAACTGCTTCAGTTCCCAATTTGAGAGCTGGGGCAGTTTCACCAGGTGCCTCGTGGGCAGAGGCCAATGCAGCTTGTTTTTTCAACATCGTGGTATATCGCCAAACCGCGATGTTTGGCTGGAGATACACCATGATGTTGAAAACCTGACCCCGGCCAGCCCTATGTACAGAATGGCTCTCAGTGAAATCTTTAATTCCTCTATCTAACTGGCTCGACTGCAACAGGTGTGTCACTTCCATGATTGTTGAAGTACTCTAAACTCCATATGCCAGCCTCAGGGCTAGTGAAATCTATTAATCATGCCTACAAAATGTTTTAAAACCGAAGAGTGACTTTTAAGAGGATTCCAGTGTCAGTAAGCTGTTAACAGAGAGAGCTGTTCTCTTAGGCTGGAGTGAAAGCAATTGCATATCCTTGTAAGTTTGTGTTTTTGAACCAAGGATTTCAAATGGGAGTCTCAAACTAAAGCTCTTGTTTCGGAGTGCGTGGGCAGATCTTCCAAGGCTAGATAGCTAGTTCTGACAAGATAGCTTTTGTTGGCCTTGAGTGCAGTCATTCAAAAGGTTTCTCTCTCCTTCTGGGGCAAACTAAATAAAACAGGAGACTTTAAAAAAGAAGAAGAAAAGCAACCCCGTAAAGATAAAGCCACAACATCACATTAAGCATGATTTCTAGTTCTTCTGCCCCTTGTTCAGAGTCATTTTGTTCAAACCCCCTTTCCATTAAAGATGTTAGGCTTTGGGGATTTGCAGTTTTGACAGATAGAGGGAACACATTACAGAGAAATGCTAGCTTGACAAAAGGAGGGGAAATTCAGTGGACACATTCAGCGAGGGCTTGGGGAGCAAACGCATCACGCATACATAACAAAATGCAGATAAGAAAGCTGACACACAGGACACAAAGTCAACTGTGCTTGGACCAAATTTGTTTGCTACACATGCAAGGAAATTGTGGGGTGGGCGAGAGGAAGAGAACCAATGAAGAGTACTTCAGGGTAATGGTTCTGGGCACTGCCAGATGGGATTTAGATTCTATGCTCGCAATACCCATGTGGAAGGGATCATTTTGGCCATTTCTCCCACAGTGTAAGTGCTATGAGGGGGGAAATGGCACGTGCCAAAATTATTCTATCTACATAGATATAAAAAGCATAAGTGCTCCATCAAATATATCCTGGTTTTGACAACTCTCCTGAGAGACGAAAGGTGCTTGCGTAAGAACATTATTGCACTGCCATGGTGTTTTTGCTTTGTTTTAGGGTGTGTTCTAAGAGTAATTTGGTGATATATCAGCAGTGCTTGTCTATGAGCAGAACAGATTTCTGCTCACACAACTATGTTTCCGTCTTTCTCTCCTTCTGCCTGCAGCTCTCACTTCTAGATAGACTCTGTGTCTAGAGAACAGGGATGGGGACATGGCAGCTGAAGCAAGGCTGAAAGTAAGGGGAATTTCCTGGATCAATATGAACATTGTGATGATGGGTTGTGGATCTTTTTCTTCTTCTTTTTTTAGAAAGCAGAGCTAGCTTATTAGCTATTGTAGCATTGTGGCTGAGCATGTTCCATTTGCTGTAATAACAAATGTGTGACATGTAGAGATCTTAGGACCTTTCCTGGTGTCAATGCCCAGCTCACCAGTTGGTAGTTACCCAAGTCTTCTCCCCTCCACACTTTCAAAGATGGGGACAACACCTGCCTGTCTCCGGTCTGCAGGTTTCTCCCAGAACTTCCAAAGGTTATAGACAGAGGCTTTGAGATTACACCTGCAAGCTCCTTTAGTATCCTTTCAGCCCTAGAGATTCAAATTCGTTTAAAGTAGCTAGGTGTTCCCTTACCTCTTCACGTGCAAACTTAAAAGAGGGAACAGAGCACAAGGCAAGTGCTGAATTTACTTAACTGATATGAGAGATATGAAGCTAACTTCATGAAAAGAGGGAAAGAATTCTGTAACTAAAAAGGGTCAGAAAAATATATTACTTGATAAGTATGGGTACCCAATGATAAGAGTTGTGGAATGTCTCTTGGAGGAATAATGGACCTACCAGAACTTCTCTATGGATGTGTGAAGGTTTTGGGGCTCTGGGGGCAAAAATCTGACATTGAAGGGAAAGTAATGAACCATTTAGTAGTAGTAGTAGTAGTAGTAGTAGTAGTAGTAGTAGTAGTAGTAGCAGCAGCAGCAGCAGCAGCAGCAGTAGTAGTAGTAGTAATCTTCCAAAAGTCAAGGTGAGGATTCAACATATCACCAATTTTCAACAACCAGATAAGTAAATAACTTTTTGTGTGTGAAGGACTTCTTTCTTTTTCCTCCTCTTTTTATATTCAAAGTGAGCAAAAGCAAAAGTGAACTGGAGAAATAAAACAGCACTGATGGACTGTGACATTTCTTCTGTCTGGGTGTCTACCTCACTGACAATCAGCAGTTATTAAAGCCATTGTGATGTTTGAAGGAGCTGTTTTCCGTCGCTCGTGCTCCAAAAAAAAAAAAAAAAAGGCATTCATTGGAAAAATACCAAGTGAAACTGCATAGATAAATACCACAGTTTTGGCTGTTTCTCTCAGAAATGTGCTACAACTTTGGAAGAGGGAAGATGGAAGCTGTTGTGGCTTTTCCATCTTATTTAAAATGTTGATTACTCTAGGTAGTCTCCAGGTTTGGGGAGATCCTTGGGTAAGATTCCCTCAGTGGGTTCATGACCACCTCACTGCTGTTACTCTCTCCATTTTGCTACATCCACCCAGAGAAGAAAAGGGCACAAGGAATGGAGGTGGTTGTTGTTGTTGTTTCCCCCTCAGCTCGGCACCCTGTGTGGGGGAACCATCCACACAGTCCTAATTCTGCTTGAGGTTCCCCACTCCAAGGGAAATGCTCATAATATCATAAGGAATATCAGAATTCAAGAATCATGAAGATGAACTACAAAGGGCTATAGAGGAGGCTGAGGATCAGGGTTTCCATTATTGTTCCATAACACATTCACTGCCTGCTTATAAAGATTGGGATAGCTAGCTCTGCATATGCAGTGGTGAATCCCCAAATATAGCAGCATTTTATTGAGCAGACTGTGAAAATGCAACGTTAGCTGAACATGTAAATGTCAACAATATTTTAGAGTGATTTATCACATCCACTGCAGTTAAAAATAATAACCAGCAGTCTGCAGCAAGCAACTCACATATAAGTTTGCATTTTTTTTTTAATTTAGCAACATTTGTACAGTGGTATCTTGGTTTTCAAATGTAATCTGTTCCAGAAGACCGTTCAAGTTCCAAAACGTTTGAAAACTGAGGCGCAAAGGGAGGTCTGCAAATTTAATAGAGAAAATTGAGAAAAGGACAGTGGTACCTCAGCAGAAGCCATTCGTCTTCAGAGGCACGTTCGAAAACAGAAGCCTTTACTTCCAGGCGTTCGAGTTCTCAAATGTTCGTCCTTCAAAAACCGAGGTACCACTGTATACTGCCCACAAAACCTCCAAGCAGCTTATCAATTAAAATACATTAATTTTTAAAATCCAATAAAAGCAAATATTGAAAACAAGTTGCTGTTATATATATGATAAATAAAATCAGTGAGGTGTGTATGTATAAATATAGGAATATTAATTATTTGTTTGCTTATTCTAATTGGCTTCTGACCTGAAAGAACTGAGATGTATTTTGTGTGTGAATGCAACACTTTAGCAATGTGTTCTGGTGGCGATGAGCTGTGTTTATATGTGGTGGTGGGGAACACCAGGGCATTTCTTCAGTCAGTTTAGAAGCAACTCCAATCTGATCCGAATGAGCTTCATTTCCCTCTTCCTTAAGAGCTATTCTGCACATTTATGATGAGGGAAGCATGGTTTTCTCATTGAGTACACTCTCAAACGAGAGCTGCATCCAATCATAATTCCTTGATGACTGAACCTGTGTTGCATACAAAATTGCTAAATGCAGATTTCACTTTTTAAGACACACACTTAAAACACCGTAGGTAAGCACTTAAAAAAGAAAGGTACAAACTGACCCTAAGTATGATATAATCACTGCTATTGCTAAAAATTCCACTTGGTCAGAATTGAACTGATGAGCTTAATTAAAATGGCTTCACATGCCTCTGAACCGAATAGACATCTGTTTTCTCAGAGAGCAATTGTGGCACGATAGAGATAGCTTTGGCTGCAGGATGTATTCTCATTTTTTTTTCATATCCTACTGGCTGAACAGGTTATGCAAGTTTTTTTTAAAAGAAGTACAATAAACATACAAAACCTGCATGACCAGAGAAAAATATGCATATATATATTGTGAGTAGTAATGTCGCTTATCAGACTAGGGGGTCAAATCTCCACTTGGTTGTGAAGCTCACTAAGGGATTTGGGCCAATCACACACTCTCAGCCTAACTTACCATGTGGGTTGTTGTGAAGATAAACTAGGGATGAGGAGAGCTATGTATGACACCTTGGGATCTTTGGAGGAAAGGTGGCGTACAAATGGGATCCTCATAACAGAGGGTCCTGGTTGCGCTCGGGACCCAAGAGCTCACCTGACAGGGTTAAAATGGTGGGGGGGAGGAGAGGAAATCCTGGCCATTCCCCTGGGATCATGCCAGGCTGTTTTAGCCAATAGCCAGTAGGTGGCAGAATCCCAGGGGCTTTAAAAGCAGCAGTGTGATGCAAGTGGGGCACTTGCATTTGCACGGCTGAACACCTGCCAACCCTCCCTAGTTTAGGTAGAGTCACTTGGCCTTGCTTTGGTTTGGGTCACCTGTTTTGGAACAGGGGCTGGGTAGGAATTTTTTTCCATTTGGTAGATTGGCTTTTAGCCATTTGGTTTTCGCCTACCCCTTAGCAACTTGTAAGGTGGAGGTTAGCCATTGGCTCAGTTGGATTGTGGGGAGGGGAGGTGCGGCCATCACCTGCCCCTCCAGGAATTGGGTATTCCATTAAAGGAATCTGGGGGTCCTGGATCTTGTCCAAAGTCCACTTGAGGGGCTAGGGCCATGCCAGGACCACAGGAACCCCGGGGTGAGCTTAGGTTGGTCCTCATCGACCTTGCTCCCTTGTTTGGTTAACCCCATTTGACCATCACCCTGAGAGGTGGAGTCAGTTATAGTGGGGAGTCAATGCCTAAGCCAATACCACTCACGTTATTTTACAGTGGTGCCTCGCAAGATGAAATTAATTCGTTCCGCAAGTTTTTTCGTCTTGCGAGTTTTTCGTCTTGCGAAGCACGGTTTCCCATAGGAATGCATTGAAAATCAATCAATGCGTTCCTATGGAAACTGCCTTCAGACCAGGTCCGGGGACAGTCTGTTCCCCGACCTCTTCTGAAGGCTGGGGGGGGGGGCAAGGGCTCTTCTTCCCACCCCCAGCATTTTAAAAAACCCCGGGACAGCAGAGGACTTCTCCGCTGTCCCGGGGTTTTTTAAAATTCTGGCGGGCGGCAGCGAAGGCTTCGCTGCCACCCGCCAGCATTTTAAGATCGCCCCCGGACAGCGAGAAGTCCTCCGCTGTCCCAGGGTTTTTTAAAATGCTGGTGGGCGGCAGCGAAGGACCTCTTCTGAAGGCTGGCGGGGGGCGAAAGTCTTTGCTCCCCCCTGCCTGCCTTCAAAAGCCGTCCGGGATAGCGGGAAGCGCTTCCCTGCTATCCCGGACCGCTTTTAAAATGCTGGCGGTGGGGAGCAAAGCCTTTCGGCCCCCGCCGGCCTTCCTGGACCTCTTCTGAAGGCCGGAGGGGGGAGGAAGGCTTTGCTCCCCACCGCCAGCATTTAAAAGAGGTCCCTGGAGATTTCCCTATGGGCTTTCTTCTTGCGAAGCAAGCCCATAGGGAAATTCGTCTTGCGAAGCAACTCGCAAACGGAAAACCCTTTCGTCTTGCGGGTTTTCCGTCTTGCGAGGCATTCGTCTTGCGGGGCACCACTGTATTTCAATAAAGTTGTGGCCAAAATTTGCCCCAAAACTTAAACTAATATAGTGTCTGTGTGTATTTATTTTGGGGGTGGGTCTTGGGGCCTCGAGACGCAAACATAATAAAAAAATAAAGGAAGGAGAAGTAATTGAAACACTTCTGTTTGTTTCTACGTTTGGGAGGAACAGAAGCCGTATTCAGGTGTTATTTGTATAAAGGACATGAGAGTGGACTCCAGTTTTAGTCCTAGCCTTGAGATCATATCTCTTTTCTTCCCAGAATTGTGTGTTGTGCATTGTTGTGTGTTGTGTATCGTTGTGTTGCCCAAAGGGCAAGTTCCTGCTTTTGAATTGGGACACCCACATAACCAGGCATCCTGATTGCATGGACCTCTACTTGTGAAGAACAGTTTCCCCATTGGGCTCCCTTCTCACATAACCACACAAAACACTGCCTCTGTAAGCTTTTGCTTTGCTTAACGGTTCCCCTAATTTTGACCCTACGGCTGGCAAACTGTACAGACTACTTACTATTAGAATGGATGCCTACCTAGAAAGACTGTTTCTGGGCTAACTTGCCTTGACAGATTTTTGAGCTCAAGAAATATCTCCCACCCCAGTCCAGCCGGGGCACTGATGCTATTTTCAGGGAGGATTCATCCACATACCAGCAAGTCCAGGTATCAGATTAAAGGTGATTTGGTTCCCTTGTGGGATGACAATTCCTTGATACAACTTCATATCACCTTCCCACACAAAGAAATCAGAGTGAATGTTCAATAAATAGTAAGCATAAGCTCCCCGCAAGCTTTGTGCAAACAAATGAGGATGTCATTTGGAAGTGAGTGGATTTACTTTGGTTTTAGGCACAGTACACAGCAACCAAGAGTTCAAAACTGGGGAGAAACAACAAGGTATTTATTGGCAGAGGTGGAATTTCTACTTTCAAATAAAGTAGGTGTGATGGCCTGGGACTTGGGCTCAGTGCAGAGCCAGAGGAGTCTCAGTCTGCACTGCATCCTTTGCCTCAGGCATCATCTGAACCAAGTCTGGGGCCTGATCCTGAAGAGTCCCAGTCTGTACAGGTTCCCATGCAACAAGCACCAGCTGGGCCGAGTCAGGGGCCTGAACCTGCCCTGGCTCCACATGCGGGGATTACCTCGTTGCCGTCAGCTGGGCCATCACTTACAGCTGCTCCACTATTGGTTTGGTCAGGGGAGGCTGAGGTGGCCCCTTGGTCTAGTAACCCACCGATGTCTCCTGAGCTGCAGAGATGAAGGTCTGAGAAAAGGAGAGACCTGAGTACTCGCAGGAGGAGTGGTTGGCTTTGGGCGAGACAGGGAGGTGAGTCACTGGGGGATCAGGACCGGCTGTTACCCCGACAAAGATAAAAGACTGTCGGATTCTGCCCCAGGTTGCAGGAGATCCTGTCATGCCAGAGATCCCGTGCCTGTCCTTGTCTGGTTTCCTGCCTTATGTCCTGCCTTGACCCTGTTGGACTGACTCCTAGCAGAACCTTTGGATTCTGGACCGGACCTGGACTGTGGTTCTCAGGTTATCCCCGGGCCCAGCATAGTAGGAGGTCCCTTTCACATAAAGTAGGATGAAGAGGAGGAGGTGCAGACCTATGTTGTTGGAAAAACAGAAGCAGGCATGATAGGACAGAGCAGCATACCATATGATTCCTCAGCATGGTTTGCTGTAGATGCACCAACTCTATAGGGTGGAGGTTTCTTCGATCCCCTCAATATCTGTTGGCAGGGGGCTGGACCCTCTCAATGTTGAGGGGGCAGAGGAGGGGAAGCGTGGAGCCAAGCATGAGAGAGAAGGAGCCACCAACCACCAAAGTTGCACCATGCTGGGTTCCGCGCTTGGTCTCCTCCCAACGATGCAACATTGCACGCACGACATGTTCGCCGGGCGCATGTTGTCACATGCACATGATGCACACCATGCCCCCTCAATCTTGGGCACAAGAGGGCACCTCTGGTTTTCTGTGTTCTTGGAGGGAGAAAAGTAAGGCAGGGTATCTGAAAAAAAGGCTATTCTATGATGATGTGAGCAAATAGCCTGTTCCTCTGTAATGTTTGTGGGGTGTGCCAGGAGCAACTGCAAAGCAATGCATAGACAATGACCAAATTATTGTCTTTATCTGGGTAATTAGCAAACAATTGCATAATATACAAATGAGGGCAGCTCGGATTAGGAAACTGGGAGATGGTAACCCTGTATATGGGGATCATTAAGGTGCAGAAGGCAGGAAGTCTGAGTGGATATAGGATTTATCAAGGGAATAGTTCCTTTAATTGTGCAGAGTTGATTTGAAGATGTCGATGTAATGCAAAACATATGAAACACTGGCAGTTATTAACATTAAAGCACCACAAAATGTGCTTCTGGCACCGTTATCTTGTTTTGAGATAATTGGCTCAAACAGCAATTTCCATTACTTTTTTATATCAAGGTCAAAAACAAGGATAGCTTTTTAGAAAGCAACACTTTGTGTGGATTTACAAGCAGGAACTCATCAGGAATTCTTTTGTACACACTTAGGGAGTGGCACGTAGATTGCAACAACATGCCTTTTTATCATTTGTGACTCATTTTTTTAAAAAACACATGCGTCCTTTGATGAATACCAAAAGCTGAATAATGTGATTTCATTTAATTCACTTCAGCAACTTCACCAATTAGAAGAAGAAGAAAAAAACTTAGATTCCACTGCCAAAGGGATACATGAGATGCAGTCAACTGGCCAGGAATGACAATGTTAAGTGCTGTGAATCTCAAAGTATGCATCCACAAGTAACAGCTATACTACCAAACAGTGAAATTAGAAATAATGAATTTACGCTATTTCATTTATTACATAATTACTTGATTTATGCTGTAGAGGACAATCCAGCTGGTTTATCATTCTGTTAACTACTAAGGGGATCTAAGAGAGAGGAACTTCTCTTGACTATGCACAGTTGTGAAATCCTGGAATCCTTATGAATACGCCAGTGTGGTGCAGTGGTTAAGTGCGGTAGTCTCATAGTCTGGGGAACCAGGTTCGTGTCTCCTCTCCTCCACATGCAGCTGCTGGGTGACCTTGGGCTAGTCACACTTCTCTGAAGTCTCTCAGCGCCACTCACCTCACAGAGTGTTTGTTGTGGGGGAGGAAGGGAAAGGAGAATGTTAGCCGCTTTGAGACTCCTTAGGGTAGTAATAAATCAGGATATCAAATCCAAACTCCCCTTCTTCTTAGACCAGTGACACAATCCAGTTTTAGCTGTCCAGTGTTACAAGCGACTAATTGTACCATGTGGGGCGAGATGTGCATCCCAGTGAACGCAATGCAGTGGGGAGGGGTGGTGTCTGCAAAAACATCCAGTTTACACTGGATACAGGGATATCTGCCCCTTTTCAAGCATTCTAGATTCCTTGTGCAGTGAGGGAGAACAACTGTATTAGCTCCGCACCCCAGTGCGCTCCTGAAGTTATGTCCTTTTGCCTGAACACACAACATTTTAACTCAAAGACAGTGATAAGTGCAATTGTAGCTCCCACCTCAATATTTTTATATTCATCAGCCCTGCCCACTCAGTCCCTCATCACTTCCTTTGTTGAGTGGGAAATGTATGAAGGTTTTGTTTTGTTTTTTACTTGAACATGAGTAGAAATCGCCATGATATTGGGTCCCTGCTATTTCAGGGTCCCAAACTATATAGCGGGTTCTGTTTTCATTCATAGAATAATGGAACTAGAAAGGAGTCTATGAGTCATATAGCTTAACAGCTAATACAGCTAAAGAATCCCTGGCAGGTGGCCATTCAACTTCTATTTAAAAACCTTCAATGAAGGAGAGTCCACTACTTCCTGAAGAAGTTTGTTCCACTATCAAACAGCTCTTACCATCATAATGTTTAGCTAGAATCTCCTTTCCTGTTAATTTGAATCCGTTGGTTTAGGACTTACCTCCTGCAGCAGCACAAAACAAACTAACTCCATCTTCCACACGATAGCCCTTCAGATATTTGAAGGTGGCTATCATAGCACCTCTCTGTCTTCTGTTTTCCAGCCTAAACATACCCAGCTCCCTCAATCATTCCTCATAAGGCTTGCTTTGAGCAAGCATGAGTAAAAGTCCTTCCCTGCTCAACAAAGGAAGGCTGGTGACTAAGTGAGGAGAGCTGACATGCACTGGGGACATGGGAAGTGGGGCTTGCCTGCACACTCCTGCTCCCAACTATGCATTGCACATTTCTGTGGTCAAATAGCCAGTGGCGGAGCAAGCCGATCGGGTGCCTGGGGTGGCGTGCGTGCCCTGCGCATAGGGTGAGCTGGGGCAGGATACTCTGCGGGGCCTCCGCGGAGTTTGCCTGCCTCCTCCCACTCAGCCACGCTACAGCTGAGGGGGGTGGGGGTGGCGGGTGGACAATTTGGGGGAAGTGAGGAGCCTGTGGGTGCCCAAGCCACTGTGTCACTCCCAGGGGAGATGTGTGGCTCAGGCATGCTGCAGGCCCTGCGGTGAGTGCTGCCTGGCATTTTGTCACCTCCCTCAGTGGTGACACCCGGGGCGGCCCACCCCTACCACACCCCCTTCCTCCGCCCCTGCAAGTAGCTGCCCAAAGATGCCTTAGATTATGCAGGGAAGATTATGCAGAAAGCATGCTTCTCATTTCAGATGTTATACTTTCAACCTTTCTCATGACCAGGGTATAAGTCTTGTAAGTCGTGATTGCTCTGGGTACTTATCTAATTTTATTAGTTGTCAAAAGTGTCAGATAAATACCTTTTGGAGCTAATTGGTTCATCTATGAATTATGGGATTGTACATGTAAATGGAAGGACAGATCGTGAAGCTGAGGCTCCAATACTTTGGCCACCTCATGAGAAGAGAAGACTCCCTGGAAAAGACCCTGATGTTGGGAAAGATGGAGGGCACAAGGCGAAGGGGACGACAGATGACGAGATGGTTGGATGCTGTTCTCGAAGCTACCACCATGAGTTTGACCAAACTGCGGGAGGCAGTAGAGGACAGAAGTGCCTGGCGTGCTCTGGTCCATGGGGTCACGAAGAGTCGGACACGACTAAACAACTAAACAACAACAAATATAAATGGGTGGCGTGTGGGTTAAGCCACAGAGCCTAGGGCTTGCCGATCAGAAGGTCGGCGGTTCGAATCCCCGCGACGGGGTGACCTCCCGTTGCTCGGTCCCTGCTCCTGCCAACCTAACAGTTCGAAAGCACGTCAAAGTGCAAGTAGATAAATAGGTACTGCTCCAGCGGAAAGGTAAACGGCATTTCTGTGCACTGCTTGGGTTCGCCAGAAGCGGCTTAGTCACGCTGGCCACATGACCCAGAAGCTGTACGCCGGCTCCCTCAGCCAATAAAGTGAGATGAGCGCCGCAACCCCAGAGTCATCCGTGACTGGACCTAATAGTCAGGGGTCCCTTTACCTTTTAAATGCCTCCTTTTACCTTTTACGATGGTTCTCGGGGCCAAGAGTATATGGTGCTACTATTTGGCTAAAATTAGAAAGAGGGACAGTGAGCATTTTTGCATATCATAAAGGTGACCTCTATCTTTATCCACCCCCCCCCCAATTCATGCATTGACTTGCCCCCACTGCTCCTACAGTGCCTTATGCAATGCAGACGGCATGTAGGCATGTTTACTAGGGTCCTATCACATTCCACTCCTAGCCCCACAAAGGGGGAAGATCACAGTTGTGTGCCTAGCCCATGTCATAACGGGGTTGCAATTTTTTTCCTTTTCCCATAGGACATGCCTAGTTAAATTGGCCTGTAGTTCTGTTTATGTTCCATGCAGCTGGCACTTGCCCACCACTCTTAATATCAACACGGTCTTCAGCAGAGATCTGGTGGGTAGAGAAAGAATTCTTGGCGGAAATAAAATGGGACTTCCTGCGACTTCAGAAGAGTTCTTGCATGTACAATTAAGAGGACAGAGTGGTGCTCAAGGGAGAAATCAGTAAAATCAATTCTTGCTTTGATGTTAGTTAAGCAGGGAGAATTGATTTCTTCCACAGACTCAGTGGAGAGTCTATCTTGTTTAACATTCATTTTTAAACAAAGCACCGAAAGTGTTCATGTGAACCAAAGCAGAGAATTACACGGCAGCATATTCATTTTTTAATGAGACCAACAGGGCCATTGCTTCCATGAGGGTGAAACAGCAGTTTGCATCTCTCTTCGACACCCCAGTTTCCCTGCTGAAAATGTATGTGGGTATGCACTAAGGATTTGGAAGCTGAAAAAAGGGTTGTGCTCATTGTGTTGAGCTCATTGTGTTGAGTTACAGGGCTGTCATTTTCTGAATAGAGGGGTCACCAAATATGTCTATGGAGGTCACAGAGTCTGCTATGGGTTAGGGATGGAGGAGAAATTCAAGTCAGTTTGCAATTAAAGGCAAACCTACCTAATACACAGTTTCTGAAACAATGTAAGACCTCACATACAGCCATCCTTCAAAACGTGCAGTTCCCCAAATTTGGAAAGCAGTGTCCCCAATAAGTCATGTATATATAATAATGCACACAAAGTGTGCATAAAAAATGCACATATTCAAGAAAATAGCATTTGAAAATGAATTGTTTGGGAGAAATTGTTTACAAAAAGTATGTACAACCGGCCACAACACCTTTTTTTTCTGCGGGAGTCTGTCCTGTCCTGTGCTGGGTAGCTTCTGAAGCAAGGAGTACTAGCAACTGTACTCCTTTTGATGCTTAAAATCAGGTCATGCTTACTGCAGAATAACTGCACTAAAATTGCATTTAGAAACATTTACAAATTGGATAGGTGGTTATGGGGTGGTGGAAAATTCCCAAGAATCTTCCCAAGAGGGGAGTGGGAAAGCGACAGGGGTTTACTAAGGACAGAGAGCAGAAAATGAAAAATGTCTCTGGCAAATAGGAACAATTGGAAAGGATGTAATGTAGCACTTTAAGGGGTTGAATTGTGAATCAGCCAGTTCTTAATTCAAAAGTTACTTCCTCAATGAACCCAAATAAGAGTCCTTAGGTAACCACCCCCTCCCTCTCCATCATCTTTCCCCAGTCCCCACCCACTGGTCTACTTTTCAGGGTTGTTGTAATGATTACAAAGATAATGTACATAAAATTCTCTGTGCACTTCCTTGAATGTGCTCTGGAAATTCTATGTGTCACAACCACCAGCAAGCCATTGATGACCCTATATTTGTTTTGTCCAGTTCCTTAAAACAAAAATTGAAGGATCAAAGACCAGAAAGCAGACTTTGGCTATGATAGATAAGCCAAAGCTTTAATATTCAGAGCAAAAATTGCCTCCACGAAATTGCACTCCTAGTGCTTTTCCTGGAGATAAATTTAATGGTGCAGTTCATGCGTGAGGAGCGCGAACATTACTCTGAGTGGGAAGTGACATTAGAAGCCTCTGTCAAAAGAGCAACAGCTTATCAGAACAAATAACAGAGCCCTTAGAGACACGCAGCAGCATGCCAGAGTAAACAGCACAGCTGAAAACTGGATTTCTAATAACAAATGCCACTCCTAATAATTGTGTGGAGAAACCTGTATAATCAAGGGCGGGAGGAAGATGTAGGGGTGTAGGTTGCAAAGGCATGATAGCAAAATGAGGCCCATTTCTAATTCTTTGCAAGACCATTTGGTGGAGGTAGGGTTGCCATATTTCAAAAAAGTAAAAACCATTGTTGAGCTTCTTTTTTTTAAAAAAAAATATTACAAAAACTCCAAAAGAACGTGATTTTTGATTGATCCAGGACAAAGCTCCGCCTTTTTGAAATTTTCCCCAGACATCAGCTTCACCTTTGAAATCCCAGCAATGTCCAGGGAAATATGGACATATGGCAACCCTAGGTGTAGGACATGTTTTTTTTAAAAAAAGAATTAATTGAACAGATATGCTGTAATCAGCTCATTATTACAAACAACAACAGCAACAACTACTACAACAAAACAAAATATCTTGAGTTGGATCAGAGACTCCCTTAGCTTCCACACCACACACAACTGTTTCCCCACTGAACGGAAACCAAGTTGACTGGTGAGAGGTTGACTGGGAGTGGAGGTATCTTTCATTTTGATGGACAGGTCTGTCTTTTAACCAGAGTGAATCCTTTCCCTAGGGCACTCCAAGCACAATGATATGGGAGAGGGACAAAATGTTGTGTTTCTTTTTCATGTGGATCTCTGCTTTTCCAAACGCAACTCAATGGACCCATAGATGGATCCATGGGTGGGGAAAGAGAAATGCACCCATCACCATTGACCCTTGGGGGTACAGTGGTACCTCAGTTTATGAACTTAATCCATTCTGGAAGTCCGTTCTTAAACCAAAACCATTCTTAAACTGAGGCACGCTTTCCCTAATGAGGCTTCCCGGCACCAGTGCCCTTCCACCGTTCGGATTCCATTCTTAGACTGAGGTAAAGTTCTCACACCAGGACATGATTTCTGGTTTTGAGGAGTTTGTAAACCAAATCGTTCTTAAACAGGACTGTTCTTAAACTGAGATACCACTGTAATGGGGCCCTTGCTAGAGAGTAGATTTCCTCCCCTGCTATGAGCATAGTGCTTTTGTGGCAAGCTACACCTGCTGTCAAAACAAGTCTGCATATGGACCCAGCCAATATAAAACCAGCCATATGCTGTTTGGAGCCCATGTGAATGGGGTGTGTCTAATACTTAAAGCCTCTTTGAGGCTGAGGTTAAGTTTCCTCCAGGCAAATAACTATGGGTATGCATCACATATGGGGAAATTTCAAGCTGAAATGGAGCATCCTGGAGGGTTCTTGGGCTTGTCAGAAGAAGGAGAGGAGGAGTTTGGATTTGATATCCTGCTTTATCACTACCCAAAGGAGGCTCAAAGCAGCTAACATTCTCCTTTCCCTTCCTCCCCCACAACAAATACTCTGTGAGGTGAGTGAGGTTGAGAGACTTCAGAGAAGTGTGACTGGCCCAAGGTCACCCAGCAGGTGCATGTGGAGGAGCGGAGACGCGAACCCGGTTCCCCAGATTACAAACCTACTGCTCTTAGGCAACGAGGGATCAGCATGAGGTGACAATCACAGGAGGGTCCCCCCTGTCAGTGTTTCACGGTGCCTCAGCAATCCTGATGTTAAAAACAAACAAGATGCTGGAAACAGGCAACTGCTAAAAACAAAACTAAGCACTTCCAAGCTTACCATATGGAGTGATGAGTGTTAGGGTAAGCAAACAGCAGGGTGAGAAGGTGGAGGGAGAGTTCTGCTGTGACTGGTAGGTAAAGCTTGCAACCAGGGAGAATAGTTTTACCTGAAAAGTACATTCCTTTTCAGTCCACTCTCAATCAGTTTAAATGGTGCCCAGCACAACTCCCCTTGGGACCATTGATGTGCAATTCAGCAGGTTTCTGGCCCAGGGAAATTTCACTTGAGTCTTAAATTTCCAAACCAATTGCCCACAAAACTGTAAGGGAGATCGAACGGTTCCCTTTTTATCCACCCTTAAGTGTACATACTACCCTTGTGGGGAAAGCACTTCTGCAATTTGGCAGGAGTCAACCTTGCCTGGAAATTTCATCCAATTCTGTCCCACAGTTGTTGTTTTTTAAAAAAATACAGGTTTTTTTCTTGCTCCCGCCTGGAGTTTATGTGTGCTTTAATGCTCTGTGTGAGCCATGGCTACCTTATTCACTTCAGTATTCCAGTATGCAGATCTATTGCTCATGCTGGACTTTTCCATACACTTAAATGAATGGAGGAAGCCTGTCTGGCATGAGACTATTATGTTCACATTGGGGCTCCCACAAAGCGCTGGGCTATTTGCAGTCTATATGAGCAATGCACCAAATTAAGCTTTGAGATAGCAGAATTTTGCAGGTGCTGAGATCTCAATGGCCCAATGTTGAACCTCTGTAAAGCACTTAATATTTCTCCAGTATTCAATTAAATGCCATAATGAGCAAAGAGGCCAGTTTTCAGGATAACCCCTGTTGGCATTCAAACAAATGCAAACCAATTAAAAACAACAACAACAATTGCCAGAGTTTCCATTTCCAGCAGGCATCATTCCAGGTAAAAAAACAACAACGGCAACACAAATATCCTTTCCAACAAATAACATTTCTCATTTAATAGGAACAGGTGAATAGAAGTGCATTCAGTTTTGCTGATCTCTGCTGCACATTCAGAATAGGATTTCTACTGAGTGTCAAATACATCCAGTTCATCTTCCCTGCTATTGATTAGTTTCTTCTGCTATCAACCGCAGCAGGAGTTATGCTTCATTGCTAGCTTGCTGGGGTTCAGGAAGATTTTGTGTGTGGCAAGGAGAGGGGTAGAAATCGTTCACCTAGGAGAAAATGCTACTTTCCCCAGAAGTGGGTGAAAAGTAGCGAACAGTTCTGCAATTAAAAGAAAGACTGTAGAACCTGGAAAAAAGGAGACAAGGCATGCGTACTTTTGTAAACCAAGAAAATCTTTAAGAAAAATAAATTTTACAAAAACAGTATTCCAAGTCTAAGACACTCTTCAGAATTTCTAAAACCAGAGCTGGTCTTAACACTAAGCACTGGGAGGGAGCCCATCTCAAGGAACAAAATATGTATATAGGTATATTAGGCAAAATCATACACAAAATGAGACATTTTGATATGAAGATGTAGTGCTGTGAAGGGCCTAAAGGGAAAGGGACCCTTGACCGTTAAGTCTAGTCGCAGACGACTCTGGGGTTGCGGTGCTCATCTTGCTTTACTGGCTGAGGGAGCTGGCGTTTGTCCGCAGACAGCTTCTGGCCAGCATGACTAAGTCACTTCTGGCAAACCAGGGCAGTGCACAGAAACGTTGTTTACCTTTCCCCCGGAGCGGTACCTATTTATCTACTTGCACTTTGATGTGCTTTCAAACTGCTAGGTGGGCAGAAGCAGGGACCAAGCAACGGGAGCTCACCCTGTTGCGGGGATTCGAACTGCTGACCTTTTGATCAGCAAGCCCTAGGCTCTGTGGTTTAGACCACAGCGCCACTCACATCCCCATGAAGGGCATAAGGATCCATAATTGAGAGGATAAAGGTATCAGTGGATACCAGCCTTGCCTCTTTATAGCTGTCATTGGGAATCATGGATGGGGGAGACTGATGTTACTCTCAGGTGATGCTTGCAGCCATCCCAGAAGCATCTCGCTGGCTACTGTAAGAACAGGTTGCTGTACTACAAGATTCTCAACTAGACTAGATGGGATCCAAAAAGATCTTCTTGTGTTAATTTTGAGGAGCGGGCATAACACTGTGGCACTGCACATACTAAATATTCAGAAAGTTGCAGCACCAATCCCTGGTCAGTGTTTATATTACATTTCTTTAGATTTGCCTTATCGGAGTAGACAGTACTGGAATGGAACATAGGTAGACTCATGTCCTGACTCAGGGTACAGTAGCTTCATATGCTCCTTTTGGCATCCTCACAAAACCACATTCCCCGATGTTCCTTGGGAAAACCATGACAATTAAATTGAATTTTAATACAGATTCCAATGCGCAGCATACATGCAGCCTTAAAAATGTAATCTGTTCATTTCCTCTAAAGCAGCCCCAGGCAGCATGGCCCAATGTCCAAGTATAATGAGAGCCATGTTGCTGAAGTAACACCTGGAAGATCAAGGTTATCTGCACCTTCTCTGTAATGACATATTTTATCCAAGAAACTATCCTCAAAGCTCATTTCAAAGGGGTTTGCACTGAAGCTCCCTCCTAAATATTCTTTGCAATCCAGAAGAAATAAAATGACCCACTAAAATGGTATTTTCACATTAATTCCGATTACATTTCACCGTGCATTGAAGTGGTGGCAGACTGATCTTTACCAGGCTGGAAGAAATCTAATAGTGAAACCAACACTGTGTTATGGCTGCGATTCTAGCTTATTATATAGACAACTTAAGACTAAAAGGGATTTGATCCCCACAATTGAACTAAAACTGCAATTATTTTAAAATAATGGTAAAACTGTCAGAATTTTGGATTGTAGTTTGGATTGCTTGTATATTTAAGAAAAATATGAATTCCATAGCCCTCTGAGTTTGTAAGAAGAGGTAAAGATATGAACAATAGCAAGGCATTTTGAATTCCAGAACTTCAGTGGAAAGTATCTAAAGACCTCCAATTTCAGATTTTTAGTCAATGGAAGTTGCATGGTGGTTTGGTCTGTTATGCTTCTTTCGATGTGAGCAAAAGGAAGACAAGTCAAATTATTTCTGCTCTACCTACAGTGATGGAATATTTGCTGAAAGCACTCAAAATTTCACAAATGGCAAACAGATACTGTCCATCAAGGAAATGGAAAAAACCCCAGAATGATTTTCTCCCACAAATGGCTACTGGCCAATGGACAATGCAGCGCATGCAAGGGTAATTACAGAGTTAGGTAGTTTTTATGAATGAAAAAAATTAAATGGCAAAAATAACTTGCTCCTTCTCTTACTCAAGTGAGAAAATTGTGTCCTTCCAGGTTTTACTTAACAATCATCCACACCATAATATATAAACTTCCTGCAGACTTTCCTCACCCAACATGGAGATGGCCAGGGATTAAGTGCTAGAGGCTAACTTAAATGCCCACCCCCCATATACAGTTTCAGTATGTACATGTTCAGGTGAATACCTGAACATGCCTTGTAGATCTACCATCCTGCAACCTATATCTGACATTTAACATGTCCACACATGAACTGCTCATCATCAGACATAAGTGAAAAGGAGATTACATAACCTCCAAGTTTCCCTATTATTCCAGGGACAGTCCCGGATTTACAGAAGCCATCCCAGTTTCTGATTTGATCCCAGGATGTTCCGTTTTTCTTTCAGTAGTCCCTGTTTTCATCGGAGAAATGTTGGAGGGTATGGAATAGGATATACCCAGAGATTTTTTTTTCAGCCGGCACCTCTCAGGTGGGCACCACTGCCATTCTAAGAGAACAAGGGAGGTGTGTTCCAGCTCCCTATTTTCGTTGGAGAAATGTTGGAAGATATGAGATTATTGTAAACTGTGAATCAGCATTTAATGCCACACAGACAACAAGAAGAAAGGCCAGCATGCTTGACTGGTTGAAATACCACAGCAAATGTATTAAACTCAACAAGGTACAGACTTCAATGACGGACAGGGAGATAAAATCCTCAGGATGCCAACATCTGAGGAGAAGGCCCATCTCACTCTCATTTCTTCTTAACTCCCTATCTTGGAAAGTAATTGTGCCTCCTGGGCTGCTTACGCACCAAGGCCATTCTCTGCTGCTCTTCGACTCGGCAGGCAACCTCAGGCATTAAATGCTCATATCACCTACTGGAACTGCAAAGCTGAGATAAAGAGATTTTGAAACTTAAAGTCATGTTGCCACTTTAATGTGTGTGTGTGAGCGGTGGAGGTGGGAGAGTTTTGTGCTTGCTTCAGCTGGGTGACCATAGACTTGCCTCCGAAACACAGTGTTCCGGGGACAGAATTAGCTACTAGAGAAGACAAGTGAACTTGTGTGGAAAGATGATTCCAGACAGCAAGCTTTATAGATGTCAGACACTGCGGCCGAGGGTTGAAATGAAAACTCTCTGACACGGTAGATTGGTTGAACTATGGGCCACTTCATTAAAATAAACATAGCGTAGCCTGCAGTGAGAAAGCTATCTGTGTGGGAGCTACATACCAATTTTCGGACAAGCACCTGCAGCTGTAGGGCAACCAGCCCCTGCCAGACTAAGGGGAGGCATTGTACCAACCCCACCCTAAAGGTGAGTGTAAAGGCCTTTCTGTATCACCTCCCCTTGGCCCTAAAATTCTGAGTAGATTAGTCAGATTGATCCCAAATACACCCCAAAAGTGTCTGGGGGTGTGTGTCACCAAGCTGAGCGGCGTATTTCCCTTCCTGAGCCACAAATATGCCCCATTGCCCGATACAAGATCGGGAGCAGAGAAAAGATGCTGAAATAGAGGCCTGGTTTGACTTCATAAACTGTGGTTCACAACTGCATGCCAGCTTCAGTACAAAGATCTGTATGCTAAGTTCTGCATTCTAACTGAACAGGAGAACTCTGGATTAATGTCAGCTGACAAACAAAGTAAGTAAACCAGGATCATGCACTCATAGAAGGGATGAAAGAGGAGAGTTAGGCCTTGATACTCATATTTAGCTTCATAAACCAGGATTCATGAAGCCTAGAATGATTAGCCAAACCATGCCCAAGTATCCAGTACTCTGCAATTCATATCAAAGGACTGTCTTAAGTCAACATATGTGCTAGTTCAGCTCAGGCTTGTAAATAGCTGCTTGCCTGCTTGCTGGTGGTAAAGATGAATTCCAGGTCACCAAACAGGGAAGCTTTTCAAATCATTTTGTTAGGCTACAAATGACTAATACAAGCTAGTACTAGTTTCGTAATCAAACAGATCAATTCCTCTCAGATGGGTTACACAAAACAGAAACCCTGTTCCCTTTTTATCCATCAATCTCTCCTCTCATATCTAATTAAATTCAGTCATGAAACTGGCAATATAGGGAGCTGACAATTAGATGCAACCCTTGGGCAGTTTTACGCAGGCATTTAGCACCCAAATCCAAATCATTATTGCTTAGCCAAAGGCCGTCGTCAGTCACAATAGTGGGAAACCACCACTCAAAAGACCAGTAAAACAGAAACATAAACTAAGAGTACCATCTATGCAAATCCAATATAATCCATTACAAAAGACATCTAAAACAGGATTCTAGCCATTTATAATTTACTCAGCACTTCAACCATCAGATGGTTCCCACACTGTCCTACTTCATTCAACCACCTAGAAGCCATTCATATCGCATTCAGCACATTTGACCCCCATGCTTGCTGCTCAACAGCACACCATGGTGCACATGTCTGAATGAATCACAGTTTTGGCTGCCTGACTTCATGCCATTGCAAAAACAAACAAACAAACAAACAAACAAACAAACAACCTTCCAAGAGTGATTGCACTACATGGTCATTGTGGACGTTGAGATGCACATCACTGAATATTCGCCACCAAATTACTACAAGGAATTTTAAGTGAGCCTCACAGAATTTTAAGTGAGTCTGTGAAACCATGCTTTGCTTCTGGAAAACAGAGGCCTGTCCTTTCTAGTACGATGATTCCTACTCCTTCACATTGTAGAGAAGGATCCCAGCCTACTTAACATTTTGATGCTTGTTTGCTTCTATGGGAATAGCTTTAAGAACACAAACAATACGTTCTGGGAACATGCATAGGTTAGCAGCTAGTGACAGCCCAAAAAAAGTGTGTGTGTGTGGAATAAATGTGATGTGGGAAAACCCTGATTGCTTAAAGGCAGCCATGGGAGGAGAGGGGATCAAAGCCATTGCATTATATGGATGTGTGTGTGAAAAACCTTTTGCAATGTCAGTCACACACCTCCTCATTTGCTATTGGCAATGAGGTGAAAGGGACAAGCATAATGTGCAGCTACCTTTTGCCTCTTGCATATGGCTAATAGTAGCTTTAGGAAAAAGGTAAGGCTGATTTAATTCTGGAAAATGACACGGAGGAAGGCTTAATCTGCTCTCACCCAGCAGCTTGCTTCCAATCCAAATTGAGGTCCCAGTTAAATTCTTTTAAGCAAATAAAAATTGGGAGATAGGAGTATAGATCTGCTGCATGAGAGCTAGCTTGTTCCTATTATAAGACAAACAGTGTAGCTCTTAGGACATTGTACTCAGCTTAGGTGCATTGTGCTTAGATTTATCAATTTCAACACTACACAACAAAATGTGTGCTGAGAAATTTCCCCCAGATATGTTTTCAAAATGCATGTAGGGAAATGTGTTGCTGGGATCAGCACTTAACTGTCTAGATCCCTACTGAAATGCCCTTTAACATATGCCTCTATTAGACCTTGTTCTGCTATATGAAACTTGTTCTTCCCATAACGGATTAGCATGAGCAATGAGAAAATTCACCAGGAAAGAATTACTTGAATCTCCTGGAACCAAAGGGATTATTTTGATTATCAGAGTATCTTGTGTACAGTAATTTGGGTCAACACCAAGACACCAAGGGGGTTGGTTCATGTGTTAATGTGATATATTCCATTGCAAAGGAACATTTCAAAACTCTCTCAACTCTAATTGAAGCAACATGAATATGGGTGGTGAGTTACAAACCCAAGCAACCTTTACAGCTGCCACTTATCCTGTGGTAAGCCTGGGTGAAAGGCAGATCACACAACAGAAACAGAATGGGTCACGTTGGGTTGAAGAAACCCTAGAGGTTCTGGAATCTAGTAGGTGTCAAAATTCCCCACACTCCAGAGCTAGGGTGGAGGACCCTGAGGAGGAGGCACATTGGGGAAATTCCTCAGGTAATTTCCTTAAAATATTCTGCCCTAGAACCCACTTTGGATTAAGTGCTCAGGAGTGAGCCTTCCCAACTTCTCCATAGCCTGAGGCGGCTGATCTGCCCTCTTCCTCAGATTCTAAGGACTTCCACTTCTGAGTTAGTGAAAGAGACAGTCCTTTTAGTGCCACAATCATCATCATCATCATCATCTGTGCAGAAGAATGCAAACTGTGCTCTAGTTGCATGTACTATGCACATGTAGACTGAGCTATTCAGGAGTTCCAGAGATTGTCGCTCATATCTCCTCAGGGAGGGCCACTTGACATTTTGGGAACCATGAGATTGTGTCACTGAACTACAAATATATAAGAAAACTAGTGCGGCAAGGTGGTGTAGATTCTTTCTTTTTTTAAGTCACTCTTTTTTACATTTGTCTACTGACCTTTGCAACAAGCTGAAACAGACACCACATCCCTCAGCAAGAAGACAAAGTCTCAACCTCTCGGCAGAGGCAGGTGTTTATTGTTATTTTCAAGCTACTCACTCTTATTGATCTCCTGTCTAAAAAAATCTGTAACTGGTAAAACACTCCTGGCTTGCATATGACTCCTCTTCTACTGTTCCAGAGAAAGAATGATTTGTAGATTAACAGCCCACTCTCAGAACACATGCGTTTTATATAATCAGAAATGACAGGAGATTTCTGTGTTCTGCTCACACACTTTCACAAATCACTTTCCCAGCTTCTCTTTGTCGATAACACACTGTTTCTCCAATCAGGCTCTTTTTTTGTCAAGCTAAAGGGCTCTGTATGAGCATGGAAATATCCCACAGTCTTGCCATTCAAAAACAAAACACAAACCCTGTGTGTTTACAAGTAAAACATAGCAGCAGGGTTCAAGCAAACATCTTATTGATCTGCATTGAAAAAAATCAAGAGCATGGTTAACTAAGTGACTGAGGAGGAAAAGAAAAATAACTTCCATGTTCAGTCTCTCTGTTACTTTGTGACATGAGAATATTTTTACTCATTCCCAATCAAAATGTGCTACAGGGACTTTTTCTTTTATTTTTGTTCGTGTCAGGCAACTATTAGTTTCCTATTACTTAAACCACAGTGAGCCCTGGGCTCACCACCCCCTCCACCTCCTCCCCTTGTTTTCACAACCCACAAGATCTAACAGCAGTTTCTCCAGGTTGTGTGTGCTCAGAATATAGGTTCGCTTCAACCAGGGCTCAGGAACCTGTGGCCCTCCAGAAGTTGTTGGACTACAATTCTCTGAGTCTGAACATCACAGGGAACTGTTGCAAGTCCAAAATGAAAAGCAGAAACCTCTGAACTTTTCTTTTGGTGCATGAAAGAAAGGAAGAGAGGAACATAGGACCCTGGGTTTCACACAGATAACTCAAACAGTGGCTTCCCCTTATGTCTGAACCCAGACTAAAGGTGGCTAGGGCCTGAGGGCCACTGTGCTATACTGTCCACAATCTCAAATTGCAAAAAATAATAAAACAGAGAAAATGAAAAACCCTAGAACAAAGGGCAAGTTATGCATATATGAATTTAGAATTCTGGAATAAACTTGTTGCATGTAACACAGTGATGGAAGAGGTTCAGGAAGTTGTTAATGGGAAGTATAACTTTTCTGTTTGGGCTATTGACATGTTTTTCAATTCTAGTTAGTCTTGACTGAAGGAGGGGGAGACACCAATGATTCTTCACCAGCCTGACTCATCTATGCCTCTTGGCCTCTTCCCATTTGCCTGCTTCAGCTTCTGCCTCTGATTCTAGACTTCTCTTTGCCACAGACTCTCCCAGCTCTTCAACTTCTGACACATCCTCTTCCCAGTCTCCTCCCTCTGCCAACCACCACTCCTCAGGCTCCGAGCCTTCTTCCTTTGGTGGTTCCCCAGCTGGATATTTTGCATCCAACCAGTCCATGACATCTACACTGTTTGGTAGCAGCTTTCCAGGTGTTTCAGACCAAGAGTCTTTTCCAGGCCTACCTGGAGATGCTAAAAATTGAAAATGGGACCTGCTGCTTGCTGAGCACATGCGCCCTGCAGCTCTATGTGAAAAGTACAGCTAAATCCATCCTATGAAAGAGGCAATAGCAGTATTTGCTAAATGAAGAATGATTCACTAGCTGTGGATCTAGGCCAGAAAGCATGGCAAATCATAATATAATTTCCATCTCTCAGTAATTTAAAATAAGGTGATGAGTGGGTGGCAGAGAATGAATGATATTCAATTTGTTACAGCAACAAAAGGTATTTCTATTGCTAATTTTCTCGGAAGAAAATGTAGGTACCACCAGCATTTATGTTGAGGCAGTATTATTATTACTTGCTTTTTAGCAGCATCCCCCCCCCCGCCCCATATAGTGGAAAAACATTGTTTCAAATAGTTACTGATGTAGCCACAAATAATAGAAATCAAGGCCCCAAATTAGCGAGTTGGAAATATAAGCAGATTCAAAGAAAATACTAAACCAAGAGCTAATGACGGCCTAAGGCCTATAATATTTAGGTCTTCCATTCCACCTCTTATTAACAGGGGAGATATAATTAAAACCTCAGATGGACTTAAAATATTCAATTTAATGTCTGAGTCATCAGGATGTTCCAAGGAGATTTGCAGTGCAATACCATACATGTCTACTCAGAAGCCATGTCCCACTGTTAAATCCCACCCCTGCTACAGTGCTAAGTGCCATCTCCAAAGGGTCTCCTAATCTTGAAAAACAGGAAGGAACTTCTGGAAAGTAAAAGAGGCTTTAGGGAGAAGGTTGAATCAGTAACAGCCTCTTCCTCCACATATACCCATGTGGAGCATCTCCCTGAGTGGAACCGTGCTCAGGAGTGCTTCCAGACCACAGGAGTGAAGTTTGGGTCCAAGATGGTCAAGGCTGCAATTTTATTTGCAGTCATGTCAGCGACACAACTTTCCCCTGTGTGTGTGTTTTATGAAAGTAGCTTATCAGATAGTGCTTGCCACCTACAAACTGCTGAAAGAAGAATGCAAAACAAGACCGGAAGGCAAGAAAACAGAGGGGCTAAGTGTAATAATCAACACTTAAAGCAACAAATGGTACAAACTAAACTGAGTGAGAAGTATCACTACATTAATGGAATCTAAAGAGATACACAAGAGTAAAGGCGCTTGATTAAACAATCAAATTCCCAAAGCCTAATGGAAATAATAAACCATCTGAAGCTCAACAGTGGGAGAAAAATATATATCCATTTTAGAGTTTTTATTGGAGGGATTTTTACATCAAATATTTAATGAGATGGCAAGCATGCATGAATAATTATTTTTACTTACTGTTCCCATTAAGGTAGAGAGGAGCATAATTCTTTCACTCGAAAGTAAAAAGAAAGAAATATAAGTTCTTCCCTGATCTTTAACGCAAAATTAGTTTTTTTTAATTCCGCATTAAAAAGAGGGGGCAGTGGAATGTTTTTACCGAGCTTCAAACAGAAATAATGAGTGCCTTTATTTAACAAGAATTATAGTCTGCCCTTCTTTTCATGACCATTTAGAATGGCTATAGCAGGTGCCAAATGTTGCGTGTTGAGTCCCACAATGCCACCCACCAAAAATTCACACTTCAGACATGATTTTTTGTTTAAGGTTTTTGGCATAATTTTGGCCACAACTTTATTCAAATACAAAAAATGTGAGTGGTTGCTTAGGCATTGGTTATGACTATCTGTCCTTGCCCTCAGGGACAGAGCTGGCCTTCCGGACACCAACGGAAGCCAGCGTGGGAAACAAGTATTGGGTGAGAAAATGAAGCTGGGCATCAGACCATCACTTCTCACCCTCATGTTCCGGTGGGGCTTGCACGGCCCAAGTCCAACTCCAGGGACAAGGACGAAAAGAATGGCAAGCCCCTGGATTCCTTTAACGGAATTCCCTTCGCATCATTTGGAGGGATAGGGACTTACCCCTCCAAGCACCAATTTAACCAATGCCTAACCGCCAACCTTACAAGTTGTGACGATTTGCTACACAGTAGGCAAAAACCAAATGGCACCAGCCAATCAGCCAGATGGCAAAATTCCTACCAGGCCCCCGCACCAAGGCGAACGACCCCATGACAGGCATAGCAAGGTCAAGCGATCATGAAAAACCACCCTATAAAAGGGAGGGAGGGCGGGTGATCCGGTGCAAAATGGCCAAGAGGATGTCCTACGTCTGGCCCCTGTATTTAAAGACTCTGACCCCTCCTCCAAATTGGCATCAATCAAAACTCCCCAGCAACCCAATGTTAACCACTTAAAGGCTTGGGTTCCTCACCAAATTTGCCTAGTCACTGCAGGGTGGCCTGTTTCCCCAACCGCAACACGTGCTCTCTGCTATGGAGAACACGCTTTATCTGTAAAACCACCATGTAAGCTGTTACTGGTCTTTCCCTTTTTGCTACAATGGTGCCCTGTGGCCACTAGGCCACAGTGGTAATATAAGAACCCAAATACTGGCTGGTGCCTGTTGGGACTGGTAGGGCAGAAGGCTGGGAGAACAGCAGGTAGCAGCAGAGTGAGTGATGGAGACACCCAACTCATTCTAGTTTTGTCCCCATTCTCGCTTCCTCCTTGCCTGATTAGATTCTATGAGGCTCACTTTTGGAAATGTCAGCTGATTCTAAGGCCACTCCTTGGGAAAAGATGACTTTTATGGGGCATTTGCAGGTAAATGTTTGGAACCTGCATCAATGCGAATAAACAGAAGCTCCAAGTGACATTTTCTCTGGAATTGAAATAGATTGGACTGGCTAAACCAAGTGAAATATGCTCCCCTATATAATTCTAATGAGATATTTGTTGAAACTTCATAGATGAACTACCGAGAGGCTAAATGCTGCCCAAGACAAATGTTACTGTACTCTTACAACTTGGTGACTTTTGGTTTAATGAACAGGATTTGACCCATCTTTTCTTCGCATGCATCTATATTCCACTTCTGTCTTGTTTGATAAATGCAGCCAAAGCCAGTCAGGATGAAAGAATGGAGTGATGTGTGTTTATTCCACATCAGGCAAAGGAAATGTCACGGATATTGACAATGAAAAGAGAAGGGTATCTTATATTTTGCCGCACTTGATAGCTTTCAGACATACTTCAAAATCCCATGGGAAGGTATGTCTCTGTGCTATCGCCTCTATCTTTTAACTTACAGAGAAAAAGCTTAGAAAATCTGGCCCTCTAAAGGTAGAAGATAAGCAACTTTATTTTGGCTTAGAAGATAAGTTTCTCAAAAGTCTTGTCACCGGTGCACAGTCATTATGAGGTCAAGAAATGGAAATGGTTAATCTTAATATCACCATGAGGTTCTGCTGTTTGAAAAAAACTTGTACCATACTACTGGTCAAATGTTAAACATCATTACCTCTGCATTGTTTATGTAGCCAACATGGCGTCACCGACAAAAAAGAAGGAGATATCAGCAGTCGGGGGGGGGGGAGGGACCACAAAATTTGCAAAAGGAAAAAAAAAACATTTATAAAGCAGAACCTAAAGAGTTGACACTTAAAGCAGTTCACATTCCTAGTAACCACCAGTACGGAGGAATAAACTTGTCATGTGATTAAGATGATCAGTGTCTCTCCATCTGAGAACCTAGATATTTCCATCACATTGCCACAAGGTATATATATAAAACAGGTTGCTCTACTGTTAAAGCTACCTAAACAGTAAAGGCAGGATTAAAGACTATTATGGATTTCATTACAATTATTTATACATATCATGTTAATATGTGGAGATACAGTACTGCTCTACATAACTCTCCTTTAAGGAAGGTTCTAGTTAGTGGCCTATGATCACTCAGGGCCATTTCCAACATAATATGCTGTTCCAGTACTTTGAGATTGTTTGGACAAAACAATTATTGCAGATCCTCAAAGTGTCCCTATTTTCCAGGGACAGTCCCCGATTTATAGAAGCCATCCCAGTTTCTGAATTGATCCTGGAATGTCACGCTTTTCCTTAGGACGTCCCTATTTTCAGTGGAGAAATGTTGGAGGGTAAGTTATTTGGTTAGTGGCAGCTGTCCTTTCCTGTCCCCTTCTCTTCTTCCAGTAAGGGGGGGGGGGGGGAGACAGTGACAAAATTAATTGGGAAAATATCAAAACAGTACAGTGGTACCTCAGGTTAAGTACTTAATTCATTCCAGAGGTCCATACTTAACCTGAAACTGTACTTAACCTAAAGCACCACTTTAGCTAATGGGGCCTCCTGCTGCTGCCACGCTGCCAGAGCACGATTTCTGTTCTCATCCTGAAGCAAAGTACTTAAGCTGAAGCACTATTTCTGGGTTAGCAGAGTCTGTAACCTGAGGAACCAGTGTAATAGCTTGATCTGTTTCAAAAGGCAAACCAAGCTGTGGATAGCTGCTAAGGTTGTCGGCCATGTTGGATCAATGACTGCACAGAATTTTACGTTTCATCACTCGGCTTTGCTGCTGAATAATAGTTATGTAACTATTTACATATGCTGTATTTGTTCAGTACTTTACATTACAACAAAGGGGCAATAATTCTCCTCAGTACCACCATGCTAGCTTTTCCTCCTCGCAATGTGTAAGATTGTCTTAAGTACCCTTTTGCCTTCCTTTATATAAGAAACACTGACAGAAGCTGCATCTAACAAGCCCTTAAAAACACCTTATAGGGTTTTTCTTCCCACGGGTTAACAATCTATGGAGATTAGCATTCTTCTCACCAGAGAATCTTGTTAGCAAGGTACAGAAAGGAATCAGATCTTACGATGAAAGCTGTGAACTACAACATGGAACATCTTTCTTCAAGCCCCTTCTTCCTTCATCTTTATTTTCACTGACTCACCAACCATACCAAAGCTTACGCCATGAATATAAATCATATCCGGGAGGAATTTCTCTTCCCGAAAGGCTGGGAGTAGAGACATGCATGTTGTTTTATCCTTCAAACAATGTGCTGAATATTTTATGAGTAATGAAGCTTAACAAGCCTTTCATGAAAGGAAGAGAAAAAAATGAAGGAGAATTGGGCTTATTTCATTTCCTTCTCATTCTCCATCTTTAACCTCTTCACTTCCCTGCATTTTGGGCATATTAGTTTTCCACTCAAAGTAGCTTATCCATGCAAAAAATTCAGAACAAAGATGGATATAACAAGGGGACCAGCCTTAAATTAATTCTTCAAATAAATGTTGTTAAAATTGAACATATTTAATATGATTGCCACATCTATGCAGATCATAACTACATGCTGTGAAAGAAAGGAGCAATTGGTAGATGAAAGCACCTACCCAAGTACAAAAATGAACCTCAACACGTGAAACTATATCCAGCCTGCTCTCTCTTTGCCTCCCATTTCTTTTATTGTCTCCACTGAAATTTAGACGGCAAGTTCTTTGGCGCAGGGAGCTGTCTCTTTTCACTTATGCTGCTCAGTGTAAAACACAAGGCACACTGATGGTGTTACGGCATTATTGATTATTATTATTATTAATATTATTAGTAATAAATTGTTAACACCACAATTCTGGCTATGCCTGCTCAAGAAGAAGTCTCACTCAGTTCAACTGGCCTTAATCCCAGTCAAGTAGGTTGCCGGAAGCCTGGGATATTCATGGAATATTTTAATATTTTCTAAAGTAACATATTTAACATGCACAGGTAAAGGGACCCCTGACCATTAGGTCCAGTCATGACCGACTCTAGGGTTGCGGCGCTCATCTCGCTTTATTGGCCAAGGAAGCTGGCGTACAGCTTCCGGGTCATGTCGCCAGCATGACTAAGCTGCTTCTGGCGAACCAGAGCAGTGCACAGAAACGCCGTTTACCTTACCTTCCTGCCGGAGCGGTACCTATTTATCTACTTGCACTTGCGCTTTCGAACTGCTAGGTTGGCAGGAGCAGGGACTGAGCAATGGGAGCTCACCCTGTCACGGGGATTCGAACCGCCGACCTTCTGATCGGCAAGTCCTAGGCTGTGTGGTTTAACCCACAGCACCACCCGCATCCCTTTTTTAACATGCATACCTTTAGCATATTCCCTCTACACCAGAGGTAGCCATGAAAGGCACAGAATGGTAAAATAGACTGAACAACCCTTTTGGACCAGATCAAAGGCCCACGCAGTCAAACCTTCTTTCCCCACAGTGGCTCAACAGATTGTAGGAAGACATTCATATTTCTGTTCCCCAGCAATTGGAATTCAGAGTCATACTGCCTCTTTGGTACATCATGACTAGTATCCATTGATTACCTTATCCAGGATGAATCTCTCTAATCTCCCTTTAAAGCCGTCCCTTTAATAATAATAATTTATAATAATTTATTATTTATACCCTGCCCATCTGGCTGGGTTTCCCCAGTCACTCTGGGCAGCTTCCAACAGAATATTAAAATACAATAGTCTATCAAACATTAAAAGCTTCCCTAAACAGGGCTGCCTTCTAAAAGTCTGGTAGTTGTTTTTCTCTTTTACATCTGGTGGGAGGGCGTTCCACAGGGCGGGTGCCACTACCGAGAAGGCCCTCTGCCTGGTTCCCTGTAACTTGGCTTCTCGCAGTGACGGAACAGCCAGAAGGCCCTTGGAGAGGGACCTCAGTGTCTGGGTTGAACGATGAGGGTGGAGACACTCTTTCAGGTATACTGGACCAAGGCAGCCAAACCACAGCTTGTGGGTATGATATGCCTTGGGCCCAGCCCCTGTCCCCTGCAGTTGCTTTTAAGCAAACCACAAAATGTCACAAGATGAAATCATGGATGTGGTAACCTCCAGGTGCTATATGTTACAACTCTTATCAGACTCAACCAACCTTACTAATGGCCAGGGTTGGTGAGAGTTGTCAGACACGTCAGCGACTGCTGTCCTACATCATGTTTAGTTTCTCTCCTAACACTTTCTTAGAAAGAATCCTCGTTCAAAATACCCTAAAAACACCAAGGTGATTCCTACTATGGAACACCATATGGTTTCTTTGTTGCTTATGTCCTGACTATTTAATAGTAATAAATAGTTACTATTTAGCAACTTTTAAAGCAAACAAGAAAAATTGGACGGCGCTCTGTGCTAGGAATCACCTTGCTGTTATTTTTAGGAGTTTTTGAACAAGGAACCTTTCTAAGAAAGCATTTCAAAGCCCCATCATCTTAATGTAATAAAGGATCGCAGAGAATCTAGCACACAAATATTTGCCGGCAGCGTGAGGAACTGCCTATGCAAATTTTTATTACATCCTCCTAATAGAAATTCAGCACTCTCTTCTGTGGATCTGAGCAAGCTCACTCCCAAAGGCGAACACCGCATTCATTTCCAGAGGCTGGCTGATCAAAAGAAGTTGCCTGGCTAAGTAAATGTCAAGTCTCAAACCTTACCGGGGAGACATACTCCTTGAGGGAAGCTTTAGGGGTGCGAGTGGCAGAAAGGGAATACCAGCATCTCTTATTTTCATCGCTGCATGTGCAGTGCAGAATGTGTTAGAAACATGTTGTCTGAATTCTGAGCCCCAAAGGAGTTTACTTTGTCCCTCAGAGAAACTGAAATCAATTCTGGGATTGAAGATTTGTGCTGTTGTTCAGCTGCTCAGGAGCACCAGATGAACTTTAAAAATACATCCCTTTTGAAAGCATTGGCTAACCAGAATTGTCTACTCAAAATTATCTGCTTGAAAATAACTACCAAATCCATCCATCTCATGAACAGTGAATTCGGGTGGTTGAGTGTGCCAACAGATTTGAGCAAAAACATGCCCACTGAGAAACAAGAGTGAGATAGCAACATGCACAACTGAACCCTGAGGTATGCAGACATGCACAATATTAAAAAGACAACAACAAGCAAAACAAAAGGTGACAACCTGCCCAGGCTGCCCTCCAGGAGCCTCATAACATCGAGCATCTCTTGAAAAATAAAAAACAGGAAACAGGAAGGAGAGCACAAAATGAACTAGCCTGTTTGAGTCCCTCCAAGCTTATATATTATAGAGGAAGTCATAGCTCTTTGGCATCCCGAACAGAAGCAGAAAAGGGCTTTAGTTTTCCTCTTACCTATTAAAAGCTGCATTAACTGCATTGCACTGCGGTATATAATAATAATAATAATAATAATAATAATAATAATAATAATAATAATAATTTTTTATTTATACCCCGCCCTCCCCAGCCAAGGCCGGGCTCAGAGTGGCTTACAAGCAATAATAAAAACAAGATGAATGATTACAACTTAAAAACAAAAATAAAATACAACATTAAAATAATGGAACATTAAAATATTAAAATAATGTAGCCTCATCGCATATATGAACTGAGCTGCAAGAATACACAGCTTAAAGGACTTAAGTTATTAGATGAAAAGCTCATACCTGTTTAAATTCTGATAAGAACTGGTTAGAAAAAGAAAAAAAAGGCAAAAATATTTGAAATGCAAGACAAGTAATGTAGGCACACCATTTTCAACCGAATGAGAAAAAAACAGAAATAAATTTGCTCTAATAAAATCACATTATGAAAAACTGATGTATTTTGGAAGCTAAACGTGAAATATTATCACAATTCAATTTTTTAAAAAGTCCCATTAATTCAAAAGAAGTAATGTCTTAGACTCTCTAGGAAAGTCTAACTACAGAAGGACAAGTCCTATTCTGGCTTTATTAATTTGTAACTTTTGGAGGCATGGAACAAGGCATCTTGGTCTCATCCACTGCATACCTGACTTTCCTATGTCAAGTGGGATGTTCTGAAAGAGCTTGAAAGTCTTGTTTGAGCATGTTTATTACCCTCCCTGCAATTGGGAACCCTGTGTGGCTAGGGCTGCTAATTGCAGGGAGGCTCATAAACATGTTCACATGAATACGCTCGCAAAGCCCCTTCAGAGCTTGCTGCTACCTCCAGCGTAGTTGTGGGAAGAGGAGGGCAGGCTGGCTCACATGACCCTGTGCCCGCAACCAGGGCTAGATTTAGGTTTGATGAGGCCCTAAGCTACAGAAGGGGCCCTTTATATGTCCACCTGCCCTTTGTCAACAGCAAATTGTCACTGTATTTTGTGTTGAATATATGCTATATGGTAATTTATGGACCTAATAGGTATCTAAAGCCATTTGCACATAACAAAATATGTATTTTATCAAAGTAATTGTTGAACTGAAATGCAATTAAGAAGAAGTATATTAATAGTGAAATGCAATTAAGAAGAAGTATATTTTGGGGGGCCCCAAAGAGAGTGGGGCCTTAAGCTATAGCTTATAGGTAAATCTGGAACTGCCCACAACACAGTTAAATAGTCCTACCGCCTGAATGTGTGATTGTAATCAGCTTGTGGACTGCCCTTATGAAGAAGGGCAGTAAGTAAGTAAGTAAGTAAGTAAATAAATAAATGCCAACGCTTCCGATTTTCTCCTCGATATCAGGAGGAAAAGGGAAGCAAGCAAACCAACCTGATGTTTCTATGGGCTTAGGCAGGTAGCAGCAAATCATGGTTTCAACCTCAGCCTCTTATATTGAATATAGGATATGAAGGATTGTGGCAGCAATGTGAAATGTTCAGAACATTTAAAAAGTGTTATATAAATTACAATCAGTTAAACAATCATTTGATTTAGCCTGCATCCAGTGAGGAACAGGCTCAAGGTTTCAAGACCTATAAGGAATCACTGGCAAATCATTTAGGCTAAAATCTTATAATACTTACCTGGGAGTAAGTCTCATTGGAATTTCTGCTATGATATGCAAAAGCACTTCACTAATGAACTATTGATATTGATTAATGCTCTACACATGACTATTCTCATTTTCTTTTGGTACTATGTGAGACTTGGTTTTTAATGTTCTTTATGCGTCTTCTGATTTTTTTGGAGGGGCTATCTCTTCTTACCTATAATGCTGCTGCTTTACATACACCTATTTCATTAAAAAAATTAAAAAGGAAATGCCACTGCTAAGTGATCTGATGACAGAAACTGCTCTAGGCATTAATGATGATGATACAGATGTGTTTGGATTCTACTACTTCATATGTTTTAACGCACAGTCATGTGCTCAGGCAGGAATTTCTATTCCAAAGGTGTTGCTTAAAATTCTAAGTGCATAGAGTCTAAGTGCATAGAGTGGGGTAGGGAAACAGTATTCACACCTGAAGGCCCCCTGCCCATCAGTCTGAAGTTGTACATCCTCAAATGACTGCAACACATGATTATTCTCTTCCCATCCATCTTGATTTTATTGAGATGCAGCAATGACCGCTCTTTTCATTCTCCACTCTTCGCAGCATCTATATTCTCAATTCTGCAACCAGCCATTCTGCAGCATTTCTATCAATCACCAAGCCCCTTCCCTTGCTTGCGGTGTCTAACATTCGGTACCGCTTCACATTCTGTTACCTGAAGAGAGATTGCACAGTTCAAACTCAGTCTCAAATCGCTTCCTTCTAGCATTTTCTCAGCTAGCGAGGCATTGTCTACAGGATTGAAAGCTAAAGTTCCCTACAGCTTGAATTGTATGCCCCCTCATCAACAGCTGTGGCATTATCAGACGCACCAGTTTAAACATCACAAAAACTCAATTCCCCCAAAATTTCTATTTCCACTGGGATCCTGCTTAATTTCTCTCTCTCTCTCTTGAGTCCATTATAGGGTCAGAAAGTGCAGCGACATAAAAACAACTCACCCTATAAGTTGCACTGCTGGTGAACCAGAGGGTGTATTCAAAACAAGGCATGCAATTCACTGGCGTTCTCTGTGCCCTTGGGATCCCCATGTTACAATCCCCTACCACTTTCCCCCAACAAAGGCCTTGCCCCACTTTCTATTCTACATTATGGTAGAAAGGAGGAACTTTTGTCTCGAGATATTGTTGGACTCCAACTCCTGTCAACATGGCCAATGATCAGGTATGCTGACAGCTGTAGTCAAACAACATTGTGAGGACCACAGGCTTCCCACACTTGTGTTATGGAATTGAGATATCATGCGCGCTGATTTAACTAACTTGTTGCTGTGGTGGCCTCAACCACCCCCTCTCTGACTCCATTTTATTAGGCCATTTCCCTACATGGACTCCATTTCATGGCTCTTATTTTAGACTCACAGTCAGCTTTCTAGTCCTGAGTCTGTTTCCTTCCAAAGGGCTTGTGTAAGATTTAACTCAAGACAAATTGCCAACTCTCCTTTTCTCAAAAAATAAAATAAAATAAAAAATCTGGGCTGTGAACATTTTGTGGCTGAGAGCTTTTGTCTTCTGGAAAACAGAATATGCTATTGCATCACAACAGCTGAACCACTCAGTATCAAAGGCTTCAGTACCACAAACACCCTATAATATATATTGCACCACTGTTGTCTCCCCCTCTTGTGTTCCCCCTCTAGTTTTCAATAGTTTGAGGGTGGGTGGGACCTACAACTGTATGAAGTGAGCTTTATCCTTCTGGCTGAGCATTTTGGAGCAGCAATACAAAATTTCCAGACTGCTTTAAAAAACCTTCAAAATTTGCATTTTCATTACTTGGTTAGTATTTTTTATTAGCGTCTATTAGCAAAATGCATCTCTGCTCTTTACAATTGCACAGATTATTACTGATTAAAACAATTTAGAGGAACTTTAGTTGTGCTGCACATTAGCAAGACTATTGCTTGGATAATTTTCTTGCCTACAATTGTTTTGAACCAAACTGACCCTTTTAAAATCTAACTTTATGCTTATAAAGTTAAATGGGCTGCTTTTTATTTTACTAGATGGGAAAATTCAGGGCAGCAGCTGTATCACACACTGAAATGCAGGATGACACATTTGACGGTATGGATTTTGCCCAAAGCCAGCTAACAACTATGGACATTTCTCCTCCTTCCATAAGATTTCAAAGGTTGTTGGAAGAAATATGGTAATATCAAACCAAATTCTGTTCTGATTAATGCAGATAGCAGAAATAAATAGAAAGATTCTGTGAGTATGAGGAATGCCACAGGGTTTGCTTGCTACAAGATTTTTTAGAATGACAAGCTATGCTATGATGATGCTATCTTATTTAGCAATTACCAGCCTCTGATTTCTCCCCCCCACTCATATGCCCCCCCTTAAGCAACATACATTACTCATGTAATTTCTCATTAACATATCTAGCTCAAATGTAAGTCTTTCTTTTCCCTCCAGAATAGAATGCATTTGATCTTCAACAAAAATATATCTGGTTCATCAGCTTAAAATTAATTAAAACCCAGAAAGCTTTGAAGATGTTTTATTTACTTGCTTCTACTACATTGTGATACACTTTTAAGCAAGATGCAGGGCAAAGCCTGACATCATTTCTAACACGGAAAGTAAAGACAGAGTGCTGTTGACAAGAGGAAAACAAGCATGAAACCTTTTAATACCCTACTATATACTATAAACCTAAAATATGAAAAAGTTTGTATGCATGCCAAGTGCTCTTTTAATGTACAAACCCAGGAGGTTTTATGTATAAACTCAGGAGGTTGCTACTTCAACTATCCTCACGGGCAAAACATTATCTGAAGGACTGTAGCTCACTGGAAGAGTCCATGTTTAGCATTTAAAAAGTATCAAATTTGATCCACAGTATCTCTAGGTAGGGCTTGGAAGACTCCTGTCTGAAATCCTGGGGAGTTGCTGCAAGTTCCCCATGATGATGCTGAGGAAGATAAATTCACTAATTAGCCAAGAACATAAGAGCTGGACCAGATTAAAGGTCCATCTACTCCAGAACTCTGTCCTCAAAGTACCTAGGTTGATGCCTACAGGAAGTTTGAAAGCAGGAACTGAGTTCCAATTCATTCTCCCCACCTGCAGTTTCCAGCAAATGATATTCAGAGACATACTGTCTTTGATAGTGGAGGCAGAACATAGTTATTGTGGCTAGTAGCCTTTGAATTCCCTCTCCTCCATGAAGTTGTCCAATCCTCTTTTAAAGCTACCCAAGTTTTTCACCATCACTATTTCATGTGGGAATGAACTCCATGATTTAACTATATGCTGTGCAAAGACTGAGTTGAATAGGATCCAAAATGCAGCAGTCTGATTGGTCCTCGAACAATAGGATTCAGAATGCAGCAGTCTGATTGGTACTAGATCAATACAGCCGTATGATTGGTCCACAGGAGCCACCCAATCCAGCTCCAGGTGGAAGTGAATCCGCAACCTGATTGGCCTACAGGAGAATCCCGGAATTAGCCAATCACGTGCAGCCCATTGTGTAAATAATGTATATAAAGCAGATATTTTGGGGGAACTTCCATTCTTCCTCACCACTATGAGCTGAATAAGGAGCATGAAATCCACTATCGACTCTGAGTATATTTCAAAGACACACTTTCCTTTGTCCATCCTGAATCTTCCAATGCTCCCCTTCATTGGATACCTCCAAGTACTAGTATTGTGAGAGAGGGAGAAAGGTTCTTCTCTTTCCACTTACTCCACAATTCCATCCACCTCTTTTGTGTTCCCTCTTACTCTTAACTAAGGTAAAGGTAAAGGGACCCCTGACCATTAGGTCCAGTCATGACCGACTCCGGGGTTGCAGCGCTCATCTGGCTTTATTGGCCAAAGGAGCTGGCGTACAGCTTCCGGGTCATGTGGCCAGCATGACTAAGCCGCTTCTGGCGAACCAGAGCAGCGCATGGAAACGCTGTTTACCTTCCCGCTGGAGCAGTACCTATTTATCTACTTGCACTTTGACGTGCTTTTGAACTGCTAGGTTGGCAGGAGCTGGGACCGAGCAATGGGAGCTCACCCTGTCGTGGGGATTCGAACCACCAACCTTCTGATCGGCAAGTCCTAGGCTCTGTGGTTTAACCCACAGCACCACCCACGTCCCTTACTCGTAACTAAAAAGCTCCAAATGCTGTGACCTTTCCTGATAGGAGAGTTATTCCATCCCCTTGACCATGTCCTGAACCTCTCCTGAACCTTTCCCAGCTGGAATGCTAGTTGGGCTGAAGGTGGGGAGATGTTGCGCTGCCAACTGGGCCCTTCATCTCCAGTGCTGGCTTTGCCATGGACCCCCAACTGCCTCTGCTCCTTCAGGCCTGAGAGTGACAACAGAGAGGGGCCACTAGGGGGCGCATTGGAAGATGGCCGACAATACCATCTCTCCGACCCACACGGGGTAATTAAGAGGCTGTTATGGGAGTAGGCAGCCTCCCTTGTTGCCCCAAGGAAATGGGGAACACTGCCCTTGCCTGCTGTGCCCATAAATCACCCCCTAATTCAAAAGAAGGGGGTGAGGGCCCTAGGCAGAATGCCCCCGTGTGGACCTCGGCTCTCCTGGACGCTGTCTCTGATCGCGCACTAGTTGCAGCAATTTGGAATAATGAATTACAAAAGAAGCAAATGCACATATTTCAAGTGAAGAAGGGGAGTGAAGTCTGCTAATTTACGTGACCTCTGCGAAAGAAGACGACGGGCTGGAGAAACAGGAATATTTTACGATGAAGATACACCAAAGGCGGGATATGTTGACAACGGGGCTGAATGGGGGGGGGGAACCTTTTTTACTTTCCTTCTATGTGATTTACAAGAACCCCTCCTCATTAGAACCGTCAGTTGAACTGACCCAAGCAGAATGATTAAGGCCTGTGTGGAGATAAACTTTAACCAAAAGTATGCTTTATGGAGACCGAGAAGCAATAAGAGCTTTTGGGAATGGCGCAGCAATTAATTCGGAGTCGCCATCTTGCCAAAGGATTTATAGCCGGGAGGAAGAATGGACTTGGTTTTCAGCCTGCATTACTAGTGAATCTCCTCAGAGGTTTTGAGAAAGGAGACAGATTGGTGAAGATTAATGACGCTAAGACTGTTTTGATGTATGGAAGTGATGTTATATGGAAAACGTCTGGATATGGCTACTGGATAAAAAAAAAAAAATATCCACGCACGATTACAAACTGTTCTAACCAGCTTGCGGAGACTATCAGAGGTCACAAAGAGAAAGGAAAAATATATGAAAATAACAACAAGAGATGTGGAAAAATAATAAGAAAGGACTGGATAGTACTGTGAACATCATAAGGTTAGATTTGTGGACATTAAAACAGCAGTAAGAAGCAAGAAGTTGATTGGATCCCTTTGGAACTTGAAATATGGGTACCCCCAACAAAAATTTAAAATTCGGCTGTGTAATTTGGAATTTATCTAATTTGGTTTGATTTGATGTGATTGGTCGGTTAATAAAAAACTATTCTTAAAAAAAAAGAGAGTGACAACAGAGTGCCTGGAGCTGCCCAGGGAACTCTGGTTATAGGATGGCTACATAAATGCAGAACATGGATGAATATTAAAAGAAACCTAAATACTGTTTTCTATGTATATTGGATAATTCCTGAACCTATGTACATATCAATGGACAAACTGGCTGGACTCTCGTAAAAAGGCTTGCCCTATGTGTTTTGTGTCAATTCCTATCTAAAAAGAACCAGCAGCGAGAGCAGGGGAAACTCCCTTCAATGCTCTAAAATCTTCAGTGCTACAAAAATCTCTTAATCTGTTTATCTCAACATTTGCAGGCTTCATTCCATCAGAAGGGGCTGCCATTCCCGTAAACATAAAACAGTTATTTATGTTAAAAATATAAATGTTATGTGTACATTGCCATCCTCTGCTCCTTTAATTGTGTTACCAACAGAACAGAAATCAGATCCCTCTCTCTCTCGTTTTGTAAAAAAGCTGAACCAAAAAGCGTTAACGGAGCATGTGGCGCATATGGCTCTCACAGTATGATTAGCTCTTTCCAACTAAATGCAAGAGTTAATTCAGTAGTTTGTTGATTAATTAGAGAACATACCTCCATACAATAACATTATTTCCCAAAATGTGGTTTCCGCACAGGGATTAGAAATGACTTATGGGATTTATCTCACGAGTGTGAAAGCTCCATAATTCAATAGTGAATGAGTGAGTTATGTGTAGACCTTTGAGCAAATGAGATAAAACTTTAATATAGTACTTGCCTTGGGCTTTATTTTATTGTTGGGAACCGTTTATTTGATTAAATACCTCTTTTGATTAAAGGCAACCATTTAGCACAATCTGGCTTTTTATCAACTACATATGTGCATTTGATGTACTGTGGTAATAAGCCATCTTACTGTTGCAGTGTTTGAGGGTTTGGGGTTTTTTTTACATTTGTTTACAATTGCTTTTGGCTTTACTGTCCAAAAATTACATGCAGGATGCTTACAGCCAATGCTAGTCATGCTCAGAGTAAACCCACTGAAATTAATAGACATGTCTAACTTAGGTCCATTAACTTCAGTTGGTCTACTCTGAGTAGACTTTAGTTGGACACACACACCCAATTTCAAACCTTCTTTGCTGTTTTGCCTTCAAAGAATGTGGAGCAGAATTAAAGATGGTGACTTGCTGAAAATCTAAGGCTCCCAATTGTGCATTGGCAGATACATCTCTACCTGCCCCACACTTAGCTTGGGAAAAACAGCCTTGTAGGCCAACTTGGGACCCATGCCAGTCCTAATTAGGCCCTCAGGCAAAGGTTCATCACCCTTGTACTAGAAAGTTCAAGATGTCCTCTGTAGCCTCTGAGTAACTTTCCACAATGAACAGGAATAAGTGCTTCTTTGACTGCAGCATAGTTAGTCAGTTTCTGTTACATGTGGAGAACCGTTACTGACCTCTAAGGTGAATTAAGTCTGACCTCGCTAGATACTGAAGTTGTTAAAATCACAGTACCAAGACATTGCTGCTACAGAACTGCGCATCAAAGAAATTTCTTATATTTCAAAGATGAGATTTTGTGAAAACAAACCTATAGGTACACATTGTTACTATTATACACTGTAGATATGACTTGCTTTCATTGGTTTTGCTTTCAGTCCTAACCATTAAAAAATTATCTAGGAGTCAAAGAAATTTTATGATGCATTTCAAATCCTTTGAAGATTCCAAGGGTGTTTTTTTTTTTTTAAAAAAAGGCATTTCATCATGCAACTATATATTAAGGCATATATTTAAAATAAAGAATTTACTCAATCGACCATGACAGCTCATTTGAAACTGCTACAATCCATCATTTCAAATGTGTACTCTGGGACTTCTTAAAATGTATATTATTTACTTGACAGACCATGAACTATTGCATAAATCCGGATTAGGAACTTCATAAGAAACTGATTTTTAGCTCTATCATATGTGACGGCCAAACATATTTGCTTTCCTTGTTTATAATGGCAACAAGGACATTTTCTTTGTTAGGGCAGTGCCATCAGTTTGCATCATCCTAATCATACCCCATCAGCCAGACCTCTTGAAGGGAGGAGGCTTTTCCTGTGTACTGGAGTGAAGATGAAGTCTCTGTCTCTCATTATAACAGTATCATTCTTCACTCAACAGGGGTAGGGATCCTCCACTCTCTAAATCCCAAATGAAAGGAGGGGGGAATTGTCCTTGATCTAAAGTCAAGCCTTGTATAAGACCCATCATCTGGACGATAAGCCGAATTGCTGATGTATGAAACTAGGGAATCACACAGAATATCGAGTGGTTTTGGTGTGGATCTAAATGCAGAGTTTCTGGCAATTCTGATTCACTTCTGAACATGAATAGGAAAATCACTGTCTTAAAAAAAAATAGTAATGCTTGGATGAAAAATTAAAAAATATGGTATTGTGTTCCATAGATACTCCAATGTTGATTTGGAAATCTTCTCAGAACCCACTGATGTGTACTAGATTCTATTTCTTCTATTTAACACCTATGGGAGCAGTCAGATTTTTAATTTTTTTTAAAAACGAACAATTTTGGAGAGTCCCTGAGGGGCCACAAAAATATTTTGGCATCACAATGGGGAATCTCTATTTTTAAACAAATCAACCAACCCATACCACTTTTTTTTTTAATAAGCACATATTTTAGGGCCATGGAAAAATCTCATGCACTGCCAGCTCTAGTCCATAAGCTATGTGTTAGCCACCTCTGTATGAGAACCACCTGTGTAACAAGCTCTACTCATTCCACATGGAGCTTCTAAGTTCTGGGCCAAAGTATCTTTGCTATAGGTAGAGACATTCTTGAATACCATCATGAGCCAATATTGGTAGTGCTGTTGACCTGAAGTTTAAGGTATCACTCAGGTTAAGGGTTGCCTAAGACCCGAGTTATTCATTAGCTGGTGTTGAAGCCAAGGTTATCATCCCAAAGGGAATGGGGAGCAGGGAGGCAGCAGATAGTTCAGGGAACAGGAAGGGGAATGTGCAGGCTGGATGCAGATTAAAAGATCACAATCCAGTCTTCCCAGTAGTTTCCCTGAGCTCTCTACTCTGTAGCATGCAAAACCCCTGGAGACAACAGGGGAGAACTAAACACAGTAGGATCTGTTGCAGCTTCAGCCCTCACCTTCTCCTTAGATGTCTGCAGTGTTTTCCATCTCTCTCTTTCTCACTCAAGCCTGCTGCTTGTTCAGAATCCACTTCCCCCCCAATTCCTCCTCTGTATTCCTTGTCCCACCACCACTCCCCTGGTTTGGAGCTTTCCTCTTCTGAGGCTTCCCAGTGGGATTCTCCAGCTGGAATCTCCCACCATTCCTCATCATCCAGCTAGTCCCTAACACCAAGCAAAACCGAAAGCATGCTGTTGCTTGGGGAAAAGATAAATACTGGACTTAGGTAGGTCAGTTCAAGTACCAATTGGCTATCTAGGGCTGGAACCATGCTGGAGCTTGAAGAGGCCAGCAATGCCGTTTTTGACTCTGCTGTTCTTCAACCTGGCTCACCACAGTCAACCAATATACTAAACAGGAACTACATCAGCCCTTCCAAACGTGGTGCCCTTCAGATATTTTGCATTGTAACTCTCATTATCCATGACCGTTCGTTATGCTGGCAGGGGTAGGCTGGATTATATGACAGGGTGGGATTTTATTGCTGCTCTTGCAACCGACCTCATTTTAAATTATCTAATGCTCAGCAAATGGTGGCTGTTCCCTTATCAGAGAATGCAGGTGTAGGAGAAAGCTGGAGGTGGTGAAACTGAGAAAACCACAAGAACAGATTTTAGGTGTTGTGTGGAGTAGAATAAATAGTCTGGCGTTAGCATTCAGCACCCTGGACAGCTGCCTGGTACACAGCACTCTGGCAGGAATAGGGATGGTAGAGAATTTCCCAATAATCAACTGTGAATACAAGCTCTGCAGCTGTTTGCTTGCTTGCCAGCTTAGGGAACCAGTTGCTTTCCATGCGAGTGCTAGTGATCTTTTAACAAGAACATTAAAACAAAACAAAAAAGACACTGCTTTTGAGCCAAGAACTTGTTTAACAATGATTTCTCATATGAACATTACTCTGTTTGTTGTCATTGTTTTGGAATTAGCCTACTAAAATGTGTATTCTCTGAGCGTCGCAGAGCCACAGTCTAATATACTGCTGTACAAAGCTGAAGTCATTCTGAAGTCCTGTAATGCGTCCCAATACTAAAAATATGGGGGCTTACTAAAAATGTGGATCTTGCTAAAATATTTATTGTTAATGTTGCTTGTTTATATAAATGAATAAGTTTAATCTAGATACAAGGGTTGTTTTTTTTAAAAAAGAAAATGATTTTTTAAACAAATGATCTGAAAAAATATCTGAATGTAACTTATCATTCTGTTATAAAAAATGTTTTTTTAAATAAATATTTTACTGTTTTCATTTTTCTCTATTTTATGTTTCCAAGAGTCTTTTTAATCGATGCAGTAATGCCCAAAGTGATTTCCCCACTGCCAAGAAAAAAATAAATAAAGCAAGCTTTACAAACCCTTTTAGTCATTATTTCCCTTGCCAACTTTTCTTCTGCATGTGGCCATTCACAGCTTTGCAAGAAGAATGGGAAGAGAAGATGAGGGAAAGGACAGCACTTGCTCTGGTGTTCAAAGCTTTTCCCCTACAGGGGATGTCTTTCTGATGATCTGTCATTCACACAAAGACCAGAGCTTTCTTCTTCTTCTTCTTCTTCTTCTTCTTCTTCTTCTTCTTCGGGGGGGGGGGGGGATACTCAAGGGTATACAGTACTGGCACCTTTTTCCAAAAGAAAAGCACTGACACAGAGAACAATCCTAAATACAGTGGTACCTCAGGTTACAGATGCTTCAGGTTACAGACACTTCAGGTTACAGACTCAGAAGTAGTACCTTGGGTTAAGAACTTTGCTTCAGAATGAGAACAGAAATCGTGCAGCAGCAGCGGGAGGCCCCATTAGCTAAAGTGGTACCTCAGGTTAATAACAGTTTCACGTTAAGAATGGACCTCCGGAACAAATTAAGTTCTTAACCTGAGGTACCACTGTTCTGTTTCCCGTCCCAAGTAAATATTTCACAGTTTTTTGTAAGTCAAAGTTTTGTTACAATGAAGCTCTATTTAATTTTTGCTAAATTAAATAAATAAAGGAGGCTTAAAGTAAAACTACCTGGGGTCAATGGTTACTTGATGACGGGCAGTGAGCAGCTGTAGCAGTAGTAGTACAGTAGTAAACAGCTCAAAATAAAGCAACATCTATGGACCAAGCGATGTGTTAAAAAAAGATGAACAGGTACAGAACAATGAACCCCACCCCTGGACTGGACCAAACCGTCCTGAGCAGCTGGCTTTTCAAGAAGCCATTTTAAAATTCCCACAATGTCCCTGACAAATGCTGGTTCAAAAAGTCAGCTGTTACCACCAGGAAAGCCTGTGGACAGGGACTCGTTGATGGCAGGGGCATCAGAGGGCAGCTTGCAGCTGGCTCTGAATAGGACAAAATTGGGTGGAGGGTGGAGATACATATGATTTTGGTGTAAGAACATAGGAAGCTGGACTAAGGAATTTACTCCTGCAAGAAGCAGTGGTGGCCACCAAAAAGATTAGACAACTTTGTGTAAGATATCAATGGCTATTAACCTTAACGGCTATGTTCTTCTTCCACTGCTGGAGGGCAGTATACATTTGAATAACAGTTACTGGAAACTGCAGGAGAGCAGACTGCTGTTTACCATAGGCATCTGTGTGGCCACTGGGAGAATACGATGCTGGACTAGATGGGCAAATTCAGCTTGGTAATGGCAATTCATGAAAATAATGTTACTCTTTTTGATTCTCCCGATGGCGGCATGATCACCTCTTTCTTCCATAATGGATTCCTGCATTTTTCACTATTAACAGCACAGCTATTGATTGCCCATCACCAAATAGTCACTGCCCCCAGCAGGCCAGCCCTCTGTTCTTATGAAGCTGCCTTATACCAACTCTGACCTTTAGCCCATCTAACTCAGTGGCTCTCCAGGGTCTCAGGAAGGAGTCTATCCTAGCCCTACCTGAACACAACAGGGATTGGACCTGGTTCCTTTGGCAGATGATCTACCGATGAGCTACACACCTTCTCTGGTGCTTTTGTAATCATGTAAATCTTGTCATGTTGTAAGCTGCCATGAGTGTGGCTTTAACTATTGGAAAAGCGGCAGACAAATTAAACAATGGTGATGATTTTAGGAAAAAAACCTATCCATGTTGCATCTTAAAAAAACTTCCTCACTCGACAAGCTGCTCATCTACATAATGCTTTATTTATTTATTTATTTATTTATTTATTTATTTATTTATTTTATTTAGTCAAAGTTATTGGTCAACATAATACTGCTGCTTTAAAGGTTCACTGTTGTGGAAGGAACTTTCTGTGTTGCTTACCAAGCTTTCCAAAGAGCTGGAATTTAATGATTGATGAAGATGATAAAATGATGGATAGAATGCTAAAGCCTTTTTTTTTTTTAAAGACCCTTAAGACAAATAAACTTGTGAAGATGCTGACTGCTTTTTAATTGAAACACATTTCAGGAACGAGCTTACAGAATTTCATTTCATCCAAATATTACTGAGGGAGTTCTCAAAGGCATTTTGGGAGTCGATTATTGACCTGGAGTGAGTCAATACAGCCCACTGGGCCATATAAGTTTCTTTTAGAGGCACAGATAGCTCACCTTTGTAATCTAAAATACAAACCTGGAAGCAGGAGGGAAAGGAAAAATTACAGGCTGATCCTAAACTGGTTTACCCCGGATTTCAGTGGGATTTATACCTACACAAGCAGGCTCAGCACTACATTACTAACTGTCCTATTATGGCTGCCTTTTCTGGCTGAAGTTGTGTTGGACTCTCAGGAAGCAGAAAGCCTTAAGACTTTTGTGACTGAAGCAGAAGTTCCACTATCTCAGCAAAGCACATACCTCTTTTATGAAAGTGTTCCGTGCTAAGGGCAATGATAAGAATTTCTATAACATTTTGAGGTTTTGAATAGTTTGTTTTCCTTCCAGCCTCAAGTGTGTAAAGCGACAGAAATCTGATTAAATGTAGCCTACTGTACAGAAATAAGAGCCTCATCCATTGTTCCAACCACTTCTGCCTCTGGGGCCATTCACTACAGGCACACAACCCCCTAGGAGGAGGTCCATGAGAAAATGCAGCCCTTTGGTTGAAACAAATGTTTCCCATCCCTGTCCTAGAGGGTCAAAACCGCTGTCTTTATTTCACTGAAATGCCATGTGCCAGACTTTTTGACTCTGGTGCATTGTAGGCAAAAAAAGAGGCCACTATCACACAAACATGGCAGCTGCTATGAGTCGTCCCTCAAGCTGCAGTTCCCACCAATAGCATGAGTCCTAGTATTTGCCACAACGTATATCACATGAAGGCCTCATGCCTCAATGACCTGACCAGCTGTTTCTTTTTGGTTTCCTTCTCTTCTCAGGGCCTCCAGCAATATGACAGTGTCAAGCGTTAGGCTGGTCTTGAGCTGACAAAGTGAGGGATGTCAGACAGAGACATGTCTCTGCAACAACATCAGGCTCTGACTAAAGAGAGAAAGAGCAGGGACAGAGTGAAACCAGGAAGGAAGCTTCCCGTGGGATAGAGAAGGCCAGATACTACCACCTAGGAAGGCTTTCTGTCAGGCTCACTCACTATTCTGATCAACCAAGAGACTTTGGTCCACCTTTGGCTTCCTGTCTTCTCTGTCTTACTCTGCCCTCAGCCTAACAGCAACTGTTTCTAACAGATGGTGGTAGTAAGAGAAGAAGGGGGAGGCAACCAAGCTCAGGGCCTCCTGCTCCATCACTGCTGCTCCATCACCTAACTCAAGCTGCAGATCACTTTGCTGGAACCGAACTCTTAAAATCTGGAGTGCTTTAACCTGATGGCAATTGTAGCGAGCGCTCCAATTGAAGAACAGTCTTTACAAAAGGTGCCATGGACTTTGAAGAAGCACAAACTCAGGACAAAAGGGAGAAATGAGCTAAGAGGAAGGTACATTTGGCAAACCCTCACCATGATCAACTCCCGCCCAGAAACCTATGTCCCCACTGTGGAAGACATGTGAATCCAGAATTGGCCTCCATAGTCAATTACGGACACACTGTTAAAACCATATTCATGGGGGACAATCTTACTCGGCCATGAGTGATTGCTAGAGAAGAAGAAGGTGTGTATAGGCCTGAACCACAATAAAGCAAATTGATGGAATTATGAATATGATGCATTCTATTAAAGCATCTTCTCTCTTGTTTCCTGCTATCAAAATGCCTGCTCTGTATATAACAGTTAAGTAATATTTCACTTAGACTTGCATTGCCCTGGATCTTGAAAGACCATAAAATGAAATGGGAAAAAATAATGATTTCAATCAAGTTTTTTTTATTTAAAAAAACATTATTTCTGTATTTTTCCAGAAGAGATAGTTATTTTTCAAATATCCTGAGCTGACTCTAACTCTAATGACTTTTTTTTAAATACAGGATTGCCAAATCCTGCCACAACCTTAACCTTAAAGAAAAATTGCAGATGCCACTGTCGGTCATAAGAGGAGAAACAGAATGAATGTCAGTTATTATCCAGCAGATAGCAGAGATCACTTTAAAAGCAATAAACTTGGAGGAGCAGATGTGTATCTCAGTGTCTCACATAAATCCCAGAACACAAAGATAAGAACAAGAAAAGAAAACATGCGAGCTTTGAATTTAGGGTCTTGATCTGACCACATACACCTTTGTTGTGTGATACAAGGGACCTTGCACGCAATGAGAAACCATGGAAAGAAGTGTGCTATATTATGTAAAATCAGGCTTCTTATTTGTATGCTACCACACAAAAGGGATTTTGGAATTAAATAGTGACATTCCTCAATTGCTAATAGAATGTAGCTGTAGTGTGTGTGACATTTCAGAATCTGCCTAAAAGTTATTCACTTATAGACACTTATAGAGGTGGAGCTGGCTGCTCCAGCACCTGGAGTGGCACATATGCTGTGCACCTGGGGGTGGGACTAGCTGCCTGCGGGGGCATGGCTAGCGTCCCAGGGGCACCGCCTGCAGTGAGTGTCCCAGGGTGCAGTGCAGCGATGTCACCCCCCCACTAGGGATGACACCCCTGGCGGGCCGCACCCCCCCATTCCTCTGCCACTGCTTATAGCAGGCATGTCCAAAGTCTTTTTTTGGGGTCTTCAACAACTTCAGTTGGCCCTTTGGTCAGCCCTCATGGCCCTTCACTTCATAAAATCTGGCCCTCCTTGAAAAAAGTTTGGACGCCACTGGCTTATAGAGAACTAGCCGCTAAGTATTTTATTTACTTTTACATTCAGTTCACCAAAGGCCCTCAAGGCAGACTGCTTTCCCTCACCAATATTCCAAAGTAACAGGAATAAGATCTAGCGTTTATCCAGGGTTTTTATAAAAAGATATATTAACATAAATACTGTAAATGAGAATGAGCGCAATAGCCAGCCATACATTTCTGAGCATAAAACACATTCAACACCTGCTGGCACATATTCCAAAGATTTGCATCAGGAACACCACACAACCAGGTTTTGGAACCTATTTATAGTCAATCATAACAGAATTCACCATTTGCAGCAGGCTTCACACTTCTGACAGGACAGCACAGAACTACTCGAACACATTGCCATGAAGCCTTGCCAAAGCCTACAACTGAAAGCTACTTTATCTGTGAGGCAGAAGCAGATCTCATTTGCCACTGCATGTGTATTGACCAGGGAACTACTGCCAAAAACAGCTCCCTGAGGAATGTACTAATAGATTTGTAAGTGTTTGTAAACACACCTTGCACAACAATACATTACATTTTGAATTGCACACCTAGGGAGCATGCCTTAAAGAGTGTGTGTGGTAATGCTATGTCACCATCATCTCACAGTTAATAAAGATGTCTGAAATTCCACACTGGAACCAATGGCTCCTATGAATTTTCCAGCAGAGATTCAGCGATTCAGGCCACAAATGCAGTCCTAGTGCCTTGCCCAGATTGGTAGAATGACCACTTTCTTGACAGCTCTCCCCAAACAAGTGCAGAATGGAGATAGGCCAGGAAGTACTAGGATAACTTCTTTAAAAGAAGCAGATGCAGAATGATGTGCAAATTTGAGGATATCTGGCAAACTGATTTATCTAAGAGAAGCTCCAATCACTCCAGACAGCAGCAGGTCCAACTTCTCCAAGAGCTTTCGCCAGCCAAACTGGACATGGCTCTTCTTCACAAATATACCCTTCTGAACTGATAACTACTAGCACATGGGGCACGTGCAGAGTACCAATTCAACAAGCTGGCAGAGTGTGCCAATGGAACAGAAAAAGAGCAGGCAGTTCTAGGTAGGCTCAGTCCCTTTGCTGACAGTATAATGCAGTTCCACAGCTTGTAGGTTACATACAGTTCTAATATACAGTCTTTCCAGCTGCACACAGTCTCTTTTGCAGGGTTCCAACACAGACTAGGTTCTGACCAAGGGCATGGGCCAGCAGCAAATTTGCTTCAAACACAAGTGCATTTATACTTTAGATTGTGCTGAGTCATTCTCAGATGCTTGCTGACTCACTCTCACATGCTTAGCTAGTTGCAAGTGCAGGACAAACACACCCAAAATTAACCAGCACACCTAACAGAACCCTTTCTTGCCCTTCTCTCTGCATGCATAGACCCCTTATTCATCAACATGATATCCAATCAAGAACCAAAACCTCAGTGCCTCAAGCTTACGCACTGGACAGAGTGAAACCATTTTCATCAGCAAAGCAGATGGCAAATACATCACAGCGGAGAGATGAAACCTTTGGAGTGGAGACAACAGAGCTTTCCTGCTGGCTTTTTCTGTAGTGTCTGCATTCTCCTTTAAGGATGCATGCAAAACTATTAATGGTGAGGTGGGAGGAAATTCACAGGGCACAATTCACCAAAGTTCAGCACTTTTAAGTCTCATTCATGTCTATGGGTGTAGTGCTTCCATTAGGGATTTTGTGGCTGGATCATGCCCATAGTAATTCCACTGTCTTTCAAAATTGTTTGTATTTAATTAAGACTTCTGGATCAGCGGTAAAATCACATTCCCAGGGCTCTTTAAAGAATATGGTATATTAGAAGGCTGACAAAGATAGGTGGCAACTGCAGCAATCTGTTGGTTTAATCATCAACAGTGCAATAGTCAGGAAAACCCCCCACAGAATTTGGCAGCACAACACAAGGCATTTGTTAAGAAGCAGAAAGTATTTATAAATAGAACTCTGATATAAAAACCAGTTGGTATTTCTCAGCATAAGTACAAAGGAAGCATAAGAAGCATTTTTTTTTAAAAAAACGAGCAGAACATGAAAGGTGCAAGTCGTGGGTTATGAAAAGAAAAAATTGAATACGATTTAAATGCTGATTTGCCAAAGGGTTCATTTCATACACGCCCCCCTAGTTTGATTTCATTATAACGTCATGTGCTGCTATGCTAAAAAGGATAATTCCAGCATACTGCAGACACTAGGTAATAATAATAATAATAATAATAATAATAATAATATCACACAAAAGAAAGGAGTCCCAAAGCAATATTAGTAAAGCATGATACTAATAAAATAGCCCTAAAAACAATTCAAAGATGATAAAAGGGTCTGGAAGGCATGTCTCTATCTGGGGGTCAGGGGGTCATAGTACCCTTCCAAGTGGTGGCCCTGAAGGGCTCACCCTAATTTGAATTATGTCAGACCCACTATTCAGGGTTCATCAACCCTCTTGTCAACCAGCAGAAGGATTGCTTGTTATTTGATACATTCCCAATGCCTTCGCCAAAACCTAATTACATCTGAAATTTTAAAAATTGTGATCTATTTCAGCACAATACTGAGGTCCTGAGTCTCATTTCTACCTTGAGTAGCCCTGCACCTGGGTCCAAGGGGCGCTGGATCCTGGGGGCAGTGGCATTTTACCCTGCCCCCCAGTTTTTAAGGAGGGAGCTGAGCCCCCTCAATATCCTTCGGCGATGTCGGCCTCAGTTGCAGGCGCAAGTCAGCGCCAATGCTGGGCCCACAATAGACCGAACCCGCTAAGCTTTTTTCAGTGCTACCATTGATCTGTCTTATAATGCATGATCAGAAAGAGATAATTTAGTAGCAACAAATGGGGAAATACTGTCCATTTGCTGTACATCACCGCTTCAGGGGACATAAAACAATAATTACACCAAGAGGCAGCTTTATAAACCTCATTACAAGTCTATCATGCGTGTCCTCTGACTTGAAGATAAAATTATTCAGTTGAGTGTATTTGTCTCTGATATGTTCACCAAGGCAGCGCTGCATATGTGACACTTTGTTATTATGGAGGGTGCTTCTGATGGAGGAAAAATCGTCAAGCTGATGTCTGGAATAAGGCAACACATAATTTGAGAGGAAAATACATTGATTCTGTTGCCATTACTAAGAGGGGGGCTGGGCGGGGGGAAGGCTGCTGAGAAAAGCCTTCTCTGAATTTGCCACCCTGGTCTCAGATAGTGAATTGCGAGGGAGGGCATTTCAGGGATGGGAGGAAAATGTATGCAGAGGTTTGCGGTGGAAAGCTGCATGTTTATTTTAAATGTGTGCTGAATGGAGGCGGCTTGACTTTCATGTTGTTTTTCCTTGGGAGGTGAAAACGATGTGGTTTGGCCTGCAAGAGCTCTTTCGGTACCCAGTTCCCTATTGGGAGTGGTTTGCCAGTTCCTTCTCCAATGTATTTTTAGATTTGGCTAAATAATGCCCTGTCCACTCTAAATACTGCCTATGCGCTTACGTATATGCACTTTAATATTTCCATAATAAACTCAGGTTTCCCAGCTCATTTGTAATCCTCTCTCCTTTACACCAGAACTGTAGGTTAAAGATCCAAATGTGGCATTCATATATATCTGTGTAATACATTACACATGGTAACACTTTGATTCTTGGAATCTTAGAAATTTTCTGAAATATCCTCATCATGAAATCACCAATCTCTTCCGGTTTTCAAAGCGCTTTCCCCTGCCCCATGGGATAAAAACTGATAAATGTTTAACATTGTGGTGCTATAATAACCATGCTTATTTGAAAGTGACCTCGGGATTTCTCTTGTGGAACGTTTTAATATTTGAGGGCAAGGAGATGGCAGAGAATGGAGCGAGAGGCACTGACAAGGGAGAACATAAGAGAAATTGGTACCTTTCAATTTTACAAGAGAGGAAAGAACGCTATTCAGTAATAGTGAATCTGAAATTGAAATGCGCTTTTCACATCTGTGTTTGTACAAAGGCGGTTTGACGAGGATATAAAAAGAACACAAATGTGATTGCTTTTGCAAGTATTCTAACCTGGCAAATCTAATACTTTTTTTTAAATGGCTAAACGAGTATTTACCTTGTCATCGCCTGAGTGAGACAGTAAATATAATGTCTGTCTGCTCCATTCTGCCATTCTGGGTTATGTGATTAATTTTATTATACCTTTTTATGTGTGTTTTCTTTTTAACCTTTGTGCAGCTCAAGAAGAGAAGGATCCATTAAACTACACATGCTTGTCTGTGATCTCACAGTAAAAGAACAACAACTTTTATGTCAAGCCATCTGCTGCACCGATACAGCAAAGAAACTGAAAAACAATATGCAATGGAATCGCTAGCTGAAGTTCCTTTCTTTAAAGCCTTATGAAGATACCACGAAGGAAATAAGTACCATGGGCCTTACCTGTTATACTGTCTTTAAAAGTCCGGTCCTTGTTGCTGACCATACAAAGCTCTTGGCCACTGGTTAAAATCAAAGTGGAGTATTTGATCATGATAATCCCAATGCGTCATGGATGACAGACTGTCTCATGGCACCATGTTCCAGCTGCTTGAAACAAACACTGCAAAACAACAACAATGGCAACAAAACATGACATACGTATTTCATTTTAATTGAAACATAGCGAACCATATCCAAAGACTAGGAGGCACCCCACTTAATCAATAAGAGCATCATAAAGAAGGCAAAAAGATATATTGACACATCAAAGCTTTGTGGAACACATAAAGGCATTTTATTCTGTGTGGATGCTACTTTTTACAGTTCTATTAAAAATGCAAGGATTAATTAAAAATTATCATTAAAAGCGAATGCTCCACCAGGATTCTCTTGCAAGAACAGAGCTCCTCTAGAAATCTCCTGCTGAAGTAAAGTAAAGCAAAGTTTGTTTTAAAGAGCTGAGATCTAAGAAGCAGGTCTCAGTTAGAGAGAGGGGTACAGCTTTTCAAAATGTTCCATTACACACTGCCACCTAATAAAAAAATATATTTTATGAGCATGAGCATACAATAAAATGATTCAAGATTCTAGCAGTGAGTATATCTTTAAAATCAAGGACAAACACTTCCAAAGTGTTTGAGCATTGATATGAGAGAGCAGCACCACCCACTGCAGTTTGGGAAATGTAGCTGTGCAAGTATGTGCATACCTGTCAGTTTCCAAACTGCTCATATCTATCCACTTCACTTACTTGCACTGCTCTGTGCGAACTGCAGTCATGCAGCACACAGAAAACAAAACAAATTTGGACTTTGCAGAGGACTCAGATGATGACTACAAAGGTGCCATGCATTAAAACTAAATTTAATGAAAGATTAAATGTTAGGCATTGGGAAATGATAACACTGTAACATTGGTAAATAAATAACATGCATATTGAAATGAAAAGCATATGCACATTGAACAGTTGCTGAACTCACAAAACTACTAGGTGTTTCTTAACAATAACACAAAGTTGCATACATTGTGTAAAATTACATAAAATGTGGATACACTGAAATTTGTCTAACTGTAGCAGCATGGGTAGGCAAACTAAGGCCTTCTAAATCTGGCCTGGGCACGGTTCAGGAATCAGTGTGTTTTTACATGAGTTGAATGTGTCCTTTTATTTAAAATGCATCACTGGGTTATTTGTGGGGCATAGGAATTTGTTCATCCCCCCCCCCAAAAAAAATAGTCTGCCCACCCACAAGGTGGGACCCCTGCTGAAAAGGTTTGCTGATCCCTATATCAAAATAAATTTATTCATGTTATGACTTAGAGGAAAGGTAAAAGAGATCCTTACACTTCAAATACATATCTAGTTAAAGTAAAGTCATGTATTATATTGAATATAAATGAGGGGAAAAACTTTTCTTGATATATGGCTTGTAGCACAACTATGATAATGGATGAGGACATTATTACAATTTGTTATTTGTAAGAAAATTTATTAGGTTTACCAAAGCAGTTCTAAAAATTTAAATTGGACACGTTGTTCACACATATAGCTTAAATTAGTAAACAGAGGGGTGAAGAAAGCTTCAGCCCTTTCAATGACACCGTAAAAAGCTTAAGCAATCAATCAGAACAGGCTATCACATGAAATTACAATCCAGAGACATACAGCTTTCAAGAAATCATAATTCAGTTTTGCCAGTTTATCAGATACTGAAACGTTCAGCTCTCAGTCCATGGATGTAGGTGTGATGTAGGTGGGTGTGGCTTGGAGGAAATGACCTCGTTGGCCAAATTAGGGCTACGGCTGGCCAATTAGGACCTCTGCAAGGCAAAGGTCACACACTGCTGATAAAGAGGTCAAACATTACACAATTTCTTTAGGTTGATCGGAGGCATATGAACACTGGATCTCTGATGTTTCCTTTCTGCAAATGTGGCAAAACACGGCAACTATTACTGAGTGACTTCACGGGGGAAACAGTTCATTATCTGTACTTATTTTCCACTTACTGTTTCTTAAATTTTTTCGTGGAAGACATAACCAAGAGAGAACTATAAATCAAAGCAAAAGCAATCATGGACGTTTTTGCACAGCGTGAGTTACATAGATTGCAAAATCGTAAACAGAGTAATATCTGCTAGGAAACTACTGAAAGTCAGTTTGTAAACAAGAAAATGCTTCTTTCTTTCATTGGGTAAACTATTACTCTTAGATGCAAGAGTGGAAAGAAAATATGCATCATAGTTCAAGGGAGCCAAAATTTCTCAGAAGACAACCCTGAACATAAACTTATGTAGAGTCTTCCTAAAACACTATCATTGGGGGCTGTGGTTGAATATATGGAGTAAAACATTCCATGGAGCCACCACACAAAAAGTCCCTGTCCCTTGTATTCAGCAGCCTGGGCTCCCTTCCTATTAACTGAGCATTTCCCAAACCTCATCCTCAAAAGATGACATCTCTTAAGAGCTGGATCAGATGTAAAAGGAACTAGGTTTTCTAAGCTAATGGAGACATGCACCCATTGATCATGGGTGTTATCCTAAATTCTCATGACTAGATTGTATCAAATGGAATGTTGCAGTGTTCCATTTTAAAACCCAGGTGACATCAAACCCATGTAGAAAGAAAAATGGAGTATGGGAATATGGAGGGGTGAGAATGCACGTGTTCCCATAGCTCACCTCCAATCCCTACTTCTAGTTCCAGTTTGACATCTGAACAAGTTTCTGATCAATGCCCTCCACCCCACTCCCTTACACTAACAGCTAAAACCATATCAGATTTTTGGGTAATCCTTTGAAGAGCATTCCCATAGTTCACCAATAATGCTTAAGCTACACTTCAAAAATGCTACACTTGAAAACATTTCATTCTGCATAAGAATTTTGTGATATTGGACGTCTGTCTTCACTGAAGTGTGGTTACACACTGCATAACATTTCCTGCAGATCTAGCGGCCTTTTTTGAAGTCATCGAAGCCTATCTGACCAATCAAATAATAGACATGGAGTAAACACAGCTTGTGGATGTTAGCCAGAAATGAAATGAACCATCCTATCCAGCCACCCCCCTTCCAGGTGATGGATATTTCATCACTTGTATCAACAAAAGTTAACAGCACATCAATTATAACACTAAAATATTATGTAAGAATTTGCAGCTAGTTCCATGCATGGGATGATGAAAGATGGTGTCTCAAATTCTCTTTGAGGTCTGAAGCATTTTCTTACCTTAAAACCTATGAGAAAAGTATTCTAAACGAACATAAATGCACACATACTCAAGTTCATCCTTGCCTATTAGCTTACTGCCAGGCTTGAGCTCAGCAGAAGCAAACTGAGGAGTTTTCCTTTCTCAAAATAATCCTTGTGATACATACGGTTCGGATTCAAGGCCTGCTATTTCCAGCTGACCATGAGACGTTGTAGAATACAGAGGCATCTTCGGTCCATGCAAAAAGCCAATATCTTGCAGCTCGCAGTGTAATATTTCAAAGCAACTGTTCCACACAGCAAACAGCAACATGCTGTTTTACTTCCTTTCCTGCACCAGAAGTTGCTGCAGTTAACCAAGGAAGCTATTGTTTCCAAATAAATGGTGAGTCATTTTTCTGTCATCCATTAAATCACCAAGTCATACTCATTGTATGGGGCTTAGACTCCTCATACATGGGGACATGGGGGAATATAAAGTCTGTACTTCTGTTGATTACTCAGTGCCTGAATCATTCTTAAGTAGACCGGACAAAGCACATGAGAGTTTGCTATCTGGAACAGCCTTGCGTTCATGCGCTTATGTGCTAAAGACAACTTGAAGAGAGAGACTGTACAGAAGTGTTTATACGCTAATGCTAGAAGTCTCCAAGCCAAGATGGATGAATGCTTGGTCTTAGAGGATGGTTTTGATATAGTGATCATAACAGAAACCTGGTGGAAAGAAGGGAACTAGTAGGACTTGATTATCTAAGGATATAGACTCTATAGGAAGAACAAAGAAGGGCAGCTGATAAGGAGAAGGGAGGTGGTGTTAACTATGTATATCAAAGAAGGCATTGAGTCCAGCAAGATAGAAATCCAAAAAGAGGTAGGCTCCTCCACAAAATTGTTGTGGGTGGCCATACCGGGCCCCAAGAGTACTTTAGTGCTGAAAACATGCTATTGTCCCCCTGATTAAAATGCTTGGGGAGATCTTGAGATAAGACTTGAGATAATCAAGGAAACATCCAAATGAGAAAATTTAGAAATGGGCGACTTGTAAATTTCCAATTGACCAGAAAATCCAACATGGTCACGTTTTATTTCAAAATAGAAAACTTCCCAAAATGAGAGGACTGGAAAATAGGAAGTTGAAAAGTCAAGTCAAGAGAGTCCACACTTCTCGCCAGGCCAGCTCTGTATCCTGCTTGATCTTCTGCCTGGCTGAATTGTACCTGAACCGTGATAAATCATCTTGCTTTCCTGAATGGAGGGAGGTGTACGGGTAGAAACCTATGATGCTAGTCTGCACAAGAGTCACATCCACTGCACTGCCTGTCAGGGGTCCTTTACCTTTTACCCATCCCCCAATGATATGAGAAACCTGGAAGTTTTCCACAGGAATGTGGCCTTCAGATTTACAAAGGTTCCCCAGCCCTAGTATACACTACCAAGACATCCAGGTGTGAGGTGATTCCCATAGCTTGCTATCCTGGTAACTGGCACATAACCACATGTTTCTTTAGAAATGTTAAGAACTTTACCTACTACAAATGTTTAGAAAACTTGTTATCACCACACAAATATTTATCATCATTATCTACATGGAGGTACGAAGCCATCAAGTACCCCGGACAACCTATAAATGAAAATAACTCAACATTCTGTTGCTATGCTATTACAGAGACTGTTTATTTTATTACATTGTAAACTACACAAAGTTGCTGTTGGTACATATTATGTGTGTCAAGGTATTCTGTAACACTAATTGTACATCTTACTATGTTCATCCATGTTATTTGTTTTATGTGTTTCTCATTTTAAAAAATCTTAGTAGGAAGCCCCGTTGCCTGGATTTCTTTTTATTAAAAAAACCCAACAACTTCACAAGCCCCATAAGTCAACACAAGCCCTACAAGAAGATACTGTAGGAAAGTTTTACTCTTAAAAAAACAAAACAAAATCCGGACCGGTCTCATTTTATTTTGCGGCTAAAACATTAGGAGGATGTATAACGCAGGGATTCAGAATCTGGTGAAATATGAGCATATCTATTGAGCTATGGCAGAGATTAATCTTTGTTATGCTCTCAGATCCAAGCAAACTACTTCCCAAAAACCAAACCTAGAAGGAATCTTATTTCCTGTTGTCTCCCCTATTTTCTATTTTCTATTTTCCTATTTCCTCTCTGGAGTTTGTAAGGCAATGAAATCACTTTAGACTGAGAATTGTTTTAACTTCTTTGTTACTGAAAAGAATCTTCTAGCCTCTAACTACTTATTCATCCCCAGGCTAGCCTTCTACTTCTTCTCTCCCTTTATTTACAGGACCCCTTTATGGAAACTGCTGGGAACTTTAGAAACATCTGTAAAACAGGGGAGGGGAAAGACGTCTCCCCTCCTCTTCACATGGGAATGGTGCTTGAGTGTCAGGGACTGGCTGGACACTGATGAGTGATGGTTGGATACTGATGAGGGGGCACCAGGCGAAGGGGGGTTGGAGACTGACTTGGAAAAGGGGATCAGTGATCTTGGGAAGCCTGTAACAGCCAGGAGACAAGAGTCAGAGACAGGAGAAGCTGCAGGATTGGAAAGTGCAGAAGAACAGGTGCAACAGCAACAACAACCCAAGTGACAGTTTAAGAATATCCCTAATGGGAAAGTATGGGCAGATCTTGTGTGCATCTATCACATACAATTCATAGCTGTCAACCATCCCTTATTTGGTGGGAAACTCCCTTATCCCAGCGCCAGGGGCGCCGACTTATAAAAAATATTGGGGGGGCGGGGGCCCATACCGACTTATAAAAAATATTGGGGTGGCCCAAGACCTCCAAACCGCTGCTGCTGGGGGAACGAAAGGGGCGAGCCCCGGGCTGCCCCGACCTTAAGTGAACCTGTGAGGGCCCGCCCTTTGCGGCAGCCGACTGGCTGTCGCCGTGGGCGGTGAATATTAATGAGCTAGGGGGAATCCCCGCTTCTCGCGGGGCTGACGCCAGCCCCGCGAGATTGTTGATGGGTCGAGAGCCCGCAACCCCACCCCCTCTCTAGATCGGGAGTGGCTTTATTTTAACTCATTACTGAATGTATTTTAAAAGGTAACTATCGTCAAACAAGGAAAATAAAAAATACCAACATAATTTTGTGATTTTACAAAGCATAATATAACTAATAATTTTCTTAAATTATTGGGGGGGCAGAGCCCCCCCAAACGAATTTTTGAGGGGGCTCGGGCCCCCTCAGGCCCCATGGAGTCGGCGCCTATGCCCAGCGCCGTGTCCCACTGCTGTCCCTTATTGATGATGCCCCTTAAATTTCCCGGGTTTCAAAGGAAGCAGCTCCTCTCCCTCCCTCCCTGCCAGGGAGGAGGGAGGCTCCAACTGTGTTGCTTGGCTGCATTGCTCACCCAATAAGGAGTCTAAGAACAACTGGGGGTGGAGCTTGCATGCCTTGTGCCGATCAAATTGGCCACGTTGCCTGGGGACTCGCCTTTGCTCAGCGCTTCCCAGCGGAGAGGTGATGGTGGTTTCCCTTGCTGCATCCCCTTTGCCGGGTTGCTGCGCTGTGGGAACCACTGATTGAGGCTTTGTTTGGCTGCTGGCTGGGCTTTCTGCCTTTGGCTTGGAGGGGCTCAGAAATCGAACATACCTGTGCCCGAAAAATCCCTTATTTTGGCTGCTGATCCCTTATTTTCGAGGCTGCTGGTCCCTTATTTTCAAATCTGTAAGTTGAGTTGACAGCTATGATACAATTTCTAATATGTTCAAAATTGGGAAGATAGTTTCCATTGCCTGCCTACATTCAGGAAAATGGTACAGTGGTACCTTGGTTCCCGAATGCCGCAAACCGGTTTCTGATTTGCTCCTGCAGCCAAGAAGCTCCTGCAGCAAATCAGAAGCCGTGCCTTGGTTTTTGAACGGTTTCGGGTGTTGAACGGACTCCTGGAATGGATTAAGTTGAGAACCAAGGTGACACTGTATTGTTACTCAGTTATGGCAATGAGATTGCCCTCCTGCACCCAGTTATGTATTCTTAATCGCATTGAATTAATGGAACTTGAGGTAAATTATTTATTGTCTGTTGGATTGGTGCTCAAGGCTTCTGTTTCTTACTATTCTCATCCATCAGGGGCTTGACATAGTCATGCTTTGGTCTTGGACCTACAGCTATTTTGAAGAAAGTTACAGTAGTCAGCAAGCAAGCGCTAGACATACTTCTTCACACAAGTCAAGGTCAAGCAGCAGGTGAGAAGGGAGTGTATTTTGCAATTGCTTAGCAACATAGGTCTCAGACGGAAGTGATGGGGCTCCTTTATACTCAGTTTCTCTAAATCTCTGTGTTCTAATCCCAAACCATGCAATTTGGTACTGTCAACCCAAACATGTAGCAGCCTCTCAGAGACTCAGACAGAAGGGTAGCATAAACTGGTCTTGAATACTTTAATTGGAGGCATCAGGGATTGAACCAGACACATCTCCCAGCTTCTGCACTCTGAATTTGAAGGCTACACTTGCAGCTTCAACTAGGAACACCAGAGGAATCCAATCTTTGCTAAATCTAGCTAACCTCTTGGCCTCATGTGCTGTCTGGAACTTAGTTATCCTCCATATTTTGTACTTCCCCAATGTTCCGATGCAAGTTTCAGATGAAAACGGTCTCAAAATATGTTATCCAACCCATATTTTGAGAGAAAATTTAGATACATTTTGAGAGTACTTGTTTAGAAATGCATATTTCATTATTACTATATTTAAACATAGGGTTTCATGCATATTTTTTTCTTTGAAATTTCTTAGCAGATTAGTGTGGAATCCGAATGGAATGGATTTATGGATTATTATATGCAAGGCTGGCATAGATAAGATAAAAGACTGATTCATCCATCCTTAAGCTATAAGATGTCATGGTCCAGGATTCAGATATAGGTTTAATAAACACCTATTCAGATGAGGAGAAGCGAGTGAAGGCACTTAAATGATTGTTCATCCTGGCCCTCATATGAAGGAGTCACATGAGAACACATCTGTTAGAATCTTGCACAGAAACACCATCAATAGCTCATTCCTGTCACATTTTCCATTCTGATTATGATGATGAATTAGATTTTTGTTTCTCCCCTCTTCCTAAGGGTACCCAGGGCAGCAACTTATATACTGCTTGATTGTAACCAAACCTCTAAGTGGCTTACAAGAAATATTATAATTGTCAATTTTTTTAATAAATAAGAAATAAGTATCTATTATCTGAGACTCTGTCAACCTGTCTGTCTCTGCTCTGCCCTCTTCATACCTATCCTGGTCCTTGGAGAGGGGAGGGGAGCTGTTCACAGCAGGAGGGGGAGACCTACTGGCTTCTTCAGCAGTCTGCCTGATCGCTATCTCTTCACCCTCTTCCTCTCCGGCTTCCGCTTTTCTGATTCTGGGATGCTCTCTGCCACAGCCTCTTCCTGCTCACCAACCCCTGTTGCCTCTTCTGACACCTCCTCCCCCAGTCTGCTCCCTCTTCTTCCTCTGACCACTCATGGTCATCCCACCGCCAATCTGAGCCTTCTTCCCTTGTGGGTTCCCTTAGCTCAGGCATAGGCAAACTCAGCCTTCCAGATGTTTTGGGACTGCAACTCCCATCCTCCCCGACCACTGGTCCTGTTAGCTAGGGATGATGGGAGTTGTAGTCCCAAAACATATGGAAAGCTGAGTTTGCCTATGCCTGTCTTAGCTGGTGTCTCCCCCCCCCCCCCCGCATCCAGCCAGTCTGTGACAATCAACCTCTCTGAGAAAGTGAGATATCTGAGAAAGTGAGATCTAATGAATCCTACAGCCCCTAGGATGCACTCATAGGGAACATAGCATTGCAACATTGAAAGAAGCATCTAAAGACACATTTCCATGCCGATTTAAAATCATGGACTAATGCAGAAACAGAATGGTCTGATGAATGAGAATGTGTGAAAATTAAATGGACCAGAAATAGAAGGAGTTGGCCATCCCTAGGGCCAAGTCATGCACTATAGATAATACAAAAAGAACTAGTAAATTATGCATTGTATAAAGGGGGGGGGGAATGTATTTGCTGTCATTAATTCCCTAAATGGATAATTTCAGGGTGATATGAGGGGAAATTAATAATTTTAATTGATTCTTACATAGTAAATGTGTGCTGTTGTGAACCGTGAAAGAACAAGCCACATTCCAGGCATTTTCAAATAATCCAGAGGCGGCATTTGCTTCACTGAGCACAATGGGAAGATCACCATATCTCAAAGAGTTAGTTGCACTATCTATAAAAGCTGAAATTCCCCGAACTCCTCAACTGAAAACAATTAGCGGTGTAATAATGAAGGCATGCTTTTCACAATTACTATGGGATAATCACCAGGCTTGTTTTGTGACTGATGAAGAAAGATGCTGAATGGAAATTTAATCACTGGTTTCCTATCCTAGAGTGAGATGCCTAACGAGATCACATAATTACAGCCAAATGGATTTATATCTTTGGCTGATGCACAGTCATGATTACCTAAGGAAGGAAGCAGAATTTCATAAATCCAAAAATCAATAAGGGATGCTTTCAACATGTAAAGACAGACTTGTACATGATGCCTTGGGAAAGCATAAACATACTGCTCAGAGAATCAGCTCTGTTATGCTGGGAAGAAAAGACAAGTTGTCATGCATGCATGCATTTATATGTCTATAAATGGTGGTGCAGGGAGCAATATGCATTAAAAAAATGAGGTTGACATATGCTATGTAAACTAGGGGTGCACACTGGCACCCCAATATTTGTCTTGTACTTATGCTTTAAAAAAAACCCAGTTGCTCTGTGCTCTGTCCGCTTCGATCTATGATTGGTTTCTGAGCCACTCTGTGTAAAACAAAGCTATGTGTTGCTCTTCCTCTCTTACGGTATAGGGAATCTGAAAAAAACAGCTACAGCCTTTTACCCTTTCAACAGCAGTAGGTGAAATTGACAGGACTAGTGCTCCTGCCAGAGTGGATTACACCTGCCAGATTGAAGGTCCAGGATTTTTGTGTGTGCAGGAAGGAAAAGGGATTAATTTTCTCTGCAATCCATATTAGGGCTGGCAAATTGGCACCAGCCACTTGGTTTTCGCCTACCTCATAGCAATCGTCACAACTTTTTAAGGTTTGGTAGTTAGGCACTGGAATAGCGATGTGGGGGGGGGAGGGGAGTTGCGGCCATCACCTGCCCCTCCATGCATAAGGGTATTCGGTTAAAGGAATCCGGGGTGTGTGGATCTTGTTTGAAGCCCGGGGAGGGGCTAGGGCCATGCCACGACCCCAGCGGGAACCCAGGGGGGCTCAAGTCAATCCACATTGATGGGGCTCCCCCTACAGGTGGTTTACCCTTCCAGACTTTCTGCAAGGTGGGCAGAAGTCAGATATTGTCTGTTTATGCCAGTGCCTAAGCCAATACCGCTCACATTCTGTAACCAATAAAGTTGTGGCCTAAATTTTGCCCATTAACATCAACCTAAATTCTGTGTCCTTATGTCTTTATTCCCCTGGGGGTGGCTTGGGGGGGTCTTGAAGTGCAAAAGGGATTCATTTTTGTCTGCAATCCATATTAGGGCAATACCTTTATTAGGCCAACAAGAACTCAAAACAACAACAACAACAAAACCGTATTAATTTAACATTTTTAGGGAGGAGTAAGGGTGTGTCTTTTTCGCTTTCTTAAAATAAGTAAGAAGCGGTCATGTTGCGTGTATTCCTGCTTGCACATTTTTTATATATTTAAAGAAAAAAGCCTTAGCAGCTGAGCTTTCAGAGGATGCTTATGTCAGGAAAGGACACCCTCCAAAAGTCATATCAAAGTGAGTCTGTCCTTAATGCTGTCTGTAGAGTCCCATATCTGGCCTATGCCTGGTTCTCTTCCCACTTTAATCAACCTTTGTTGGCTACAGATTGTTGGGATGAAACCATGAAAGGCAAGCAGGACAAGATGGTGAGATACAGTATATGGATCATGGCCACTGGTGGAGGAAGAGGAGTGCGGGAGGAGCGTACCGCCCCTGGCAGCGTGATCCTGGCAGGGTGCCATTGCAGCTACCCCCTGCCCGCGCTGGGTGCCCCGCCCCTGAAGGCAGCGCACCCCATCCCCAGGATGTGCGTCAGCCCTGCTCCGCCTGCTCTCCGCCCCCCCCCCCAGTGCTGGAGCATGAAGCTCCGCCACTGATCATGGCCTCCAGTTTTACAGGTTAGAATTCATTGTACTGATTTATGTTGTTCCCATGTCCTGCTTGCAGACTCCCCATAGGCCAGAACAGGACCTTTGACGGGCCTTTGGCCTAAACCATCAGGACTCTTCTTACGTATAATATAGGTAATTTGGTGTGCATTTATGCTTGTCTGTTGAGCACTTTGCACCAGCATAGCGGATTATTTCGTTTCTGCAGACTCAGATCTGATATCTAAGGCTTCCAAGTTTATTCCCTTTAATGTCTCTTGGAAAACAAGAGCTGGAAACACACGCACTAATAGCATCTGTCTTCAAGGATCTCCAGATGGGGGGTATTAAAAAAAGAAGCAGCACAATGCAGGTGCATAAGAATAGTGCAAATATAAAGTGTGCTCACCTTGGGTGATGCCGTGAATGAATAAACTGACATCTTGTAAGTAAACAGATTTACATAGAGCCATCTCTAAAATCAATGATTTACTCCAATTCCATTCCCAAGAGATGGATATATATATATATATATATATATATATATATATATATATATGCTTTCGTAGATTTTCACGGGTACAGGAATGCAGGTTTTGGTGTCCTCGGGTGTCTTCCCGTGTAAAAGTTGGGGTGTCTAGGCGACGTTTCGACGAGGTCTCACTCGTCATCTTCAGGCTGGTGCTTTCGGCTTCTTGTTACTGGAACAGAGCGGGATCTCAATGTTTGAGTTCCTATAAATACTGTAGAGGGGGTGTGGTGTCTCGCCTCCAATGTTCTGGGCAGAGAGGAAGTTCCCAGGCTAGTGTGCCTTTTCTTCTTTTGTTCCTTAATTACTTGAGAGATACCTTGAGTGATTTCTTGAGTGATATCCTGAGTACCACTTAGGTGGGTCATTAGGTGTGGATTAGTTGCTAAAGTCTTTGTGTCTTGACCTCTTGAACTTTGTGAAGAGTTTTCCTGAGAAGATGGCTGTATTGCACTTAGTTGTGCTTTGGCTTGGCTTCGTGTATAGGGGCGAGCTGTGGTTTTGTGGCTTGTGTCAGCCAGATCTGTGTAGGGATTGCAGGGGGGTGCAGCATCCGGAGGTGCCACCATGGATTGGCTACTGGATGGTGTCAGTAATTCATCTGTGGAGAGGGTCTGGGTTTGGGTCTGGTGTGGTTGATTGGTGTTGGCGTTCTGTGTGCCTCTGGATCTGGTGTCAGTTTTTGTGGGGAGGGCTAATTTCCAGATGTCTGGCAAGCGGGATGTGTCGTCACGCTTGTTCATGTTGTGAGGGTGTTTCTCTATCTCGATGGCTTCCATGATTATTCTCTTGTGGTGATGTTCCGTGTTAAAGAGCAATTTGGAATCTGCAAAATTAATTTCGTGTCCTGTTTCTTTCATGTGTTGGAAAAGAGAGGAAGTTTTTTCTTCTTTTTTGACGGCATTCTTGTGTTCTGCGATACGTGCATTTATTCGTCTGTTTGTTTGTCCAATGTACGTGGCTGGGCAGACTTTGCAGGGTATTTCATAGATCCCTTGGTTTTCCAACTGGATTTTATCCTTGGGGTTTCTGAGGATATTGGCTATTTTTTGGTTGGTGCAAAAGGCTGTTTTGATATTGTGTTTATGGAGGATTTTGCTAATTTTATCTGTAGTGCCCTTGATATAAGGAAGGAGGGCCATGCCATTGTTTTCTTCTGTGTCTTGGAACGCCAACACCAATCAACCACACCAGACCCAAACCCAGACCCTCTCCACAGATGAATTACTGACACCATCCAGTAGCCAATCCATGGTGGCACCTCCGGATGCTGCACCCCCCTGCAATCCCTACACAGATCTGGCTGACACAAGCCACAAAACCACAGCTCGCCCCTATACACGAAGCCAAGCCAAAGCACAACTAAGTGCAATACAGCCATCTTCCCAGGAAAACTCTTCACAAAGTTCAAGAGGTCAAGACACAAAGACTTTAGCAACTAATCCACACCTAATGACCCACCTAAGTGGTACTCAGGATATCACTCAAGAAATCACTCAAGGTATCTCTCAAGTAATTAAGGAACAAAAGAAGAAAAGGCACACTAGCCTGGGAACTTCCTCTCTGCCCAGAACATTGGAGGCGAGACACCACACCCCCTCTACAGTATTTATAGGAACTCAAACATTGAGATCCCGCTCTGTTCCAGTAACAAGAAGCCGAAAGCACCAGCCTGAAGATGACGAGTGAGACCTCGTCGAAACGTCGCCTAGACACCCCAACTTTTACACGGGAAGACACCCGAGGACACCAAAACCTGCATATATATATATATATATATATATATATATAAATAATGACAAGTCTAAAGATGCAGACTACAATCTCACGGGATATGTGCATAATACTATATTGTTGCAAGTCACCTTAAACACACACACATTGGGTAGACTAATCTATTCTTTAAGCTTCCTTCCATTATCACAGCCAATATTTTTGTTGCTGATATGAACGGACTTGGACCATCATTTGCAACAGAAATTCTGTTTTAGAGACAGCTGCTCCCATCTTAATTTTTGGCTTGCGAACTGGAAAGCCATGCCAAAGTCTGCCTCCCAATGGCACAGGAGACCATGATGTGTGAAACTAAGCACTTTGCTTTCTGTAGTTCCCTGCCCCTGCCATGGGCTACGTTGGGTTGGAGAGTATCTTCTGCTTAGGAATTATACAAATCCGGGAACACAACACTTGCTTGCTTGCTGCCCTCCACCCTATTGCTCTTTGGGTCAGTTGGAAAATCAGGGTTCTGCATCACATCGGGTGCCAACGTAAGTAGAAATGGGCATCCCAATTTAGACAGCTACCCTCCAACTCTTGAAGAGTTATATGGATGGTGAGGGGAAAGGGAAATCATACCTAAATAGACTTCTGAGAGAAAGGAAAGGGGAAATTTTTTGTTGGAAAATCATTTAAATGCAATTGATTGTGTAGCCTAGTCTCAGAGGACAAATTCACAAGGGTATTAACAGTGACTACAACATCATCACATACATCCACGGCTATTTGTTGAGCCACATCACAGCCATCATGGGCATCATGTCTGAAAAGACCATCAAAATTCTGAACCTCTTGGAGGTTCAGAAGCAGATCCTAACAGTGCTATCCACCAATCTCAGTGAGTGAGACAAACATGTGCTCTGAAAACAGAAGAGGCACTTTTCGGGAGAGGGAGAGGAGGACCACAGGTGGTGCATAAGGAGGGTCTGAGGTTCAGGCTGTAGCATCTCTGATTGAAATGATCAGCAGGTAGCAGATGATCTGAAAGCCTCCAGAGAGCTGCTGCTGGACAAAGGAGACAACCCTGGGCTAAATGGACAAATAGGCAGGCACATTCCTATGTTTTACATGCCCTTCCCAAATCTTTGCCAGTATCCTAAAAGTTGTAGAAATTTTACAAATAGTTAATAATCTGAAAGCAATATTATTAAAATCTAGTGACAATAAATTTGTGGGAAAATGAAGGTGTATGTATTTATGGATCTGCCAGGTGTTTAAATAAAAATATGTTTAGGGGTACTCTCGTTTTGACTCAAGAAAATCACCATTTTATTGTTCAAATCGGGGAAATAAATACAGTAAATGGTCAAAAGTACAAAGATTCACAAAATGTTTAGGAGTATGCATCCCCCCAGAAAAAAGCACTTGATCTGCCTATGCACTGATGAAGCAGGGATGGGGCAGCATAAGCTGATAGCAGACTTAAATTTGACCATTAAACAAGATTATTTTGTTTACCGCTCACTCAAGTAGTATATCTAATAGTATATCTAAAACATCTGTGGGAACGTCTGACATATGGGTTGAATTTGGCCAAAGCCACTCCTACCTGCCCTATATGAAGAGATGTGAATCTGCTATTTAGGTCCAAATGTATTTAAATTATTATTATTATTATTATTATTATTATTATTATTATTATTATTATTATTATTTACCATCCTGTACCTGAAGATCTCAGGGTGGTTCATTTATGTATATTATTATTATTATTATTAAAACTTTATCATGAAGTTAAAATAACAATCCGAAAGGAAATAGGAAATAAAGAAGAAAACTGTACTAACAAAACCGCAGGTCGCAGACGTTACCTCACAAAATAAATTACATTCTCGAGAGATGGCACAATGAATTAGATGCTACAACAAAACCTGACCAGATACCAAGTGAATACAAAACAAATGCTATGAATACCAAACAAAGCCAACGTGCCTTTGGAACTTCCTCTCCTGAGAACTGAGCCTTCCTCTCCCCAGATGCCTTATAGAAGCATGTCCACCACTCCCAGAGCCGCTGCTCTGCTGCCAAAGGCACCAAGGGTACACAAAGCGAGACTTGCCCAGAAGGCACCATTTTGTGAACCCCTGGAAGTGGGGAGGAAGGAGCAAAGCAGAGAGAAAGTCCCAACTGTGAGTGTATGGTTGAAATCACCTTTGTTAACTGTGCGTAAGGCACCGGTTTACTGTATTCTATTTCAGAACTTTTATAATTTGCCTTTCACCTGAAGGTCCCAGAACAAAGAATGCATCCGTAGTAAACCAAAACGACAACAATACACTAAATAAGATATGACACTGGCAATATAGCTGTTCAGAAAATTGCAAACAGTAAAACCACGAAAGTAGCAGCAGTGAAAATATTCCCGTAACACTTAGTTGTTCTTTGGAGAATGAGGTTTGCCCTTCTCTTCCAGGAACTTCAGCCTAATTTTCTAAAAAAATAAATAAATCTCAAACCACACTGACAAATACGTAACATAACAAAATAAAACCCTAAAATTGGCTCCAACCTTAAAACATCAGCAAGGAAATAATCCTACAGAGTCCTGTTATACAGATCAAATGTCCCTTAGCCTTATTGATGATAAATTTCAGAAAGACCTGAGTGAAGAGGTACATCTACAATATCTGATGAAATAGGAGTAGATATGATTGATGGACATCCAGGACAGTTCCGCAGGGAGGGCGTCAGCACGGAGGGGGCATCACCCAGCAGCAGCACTCAGTGGTTGGACTGGCATATAGGGAGAAGTGCTCTATTAAGTATTTGGAACCTGAACTTGGAAATCGATAGGCAGGCATGATTAGCCAGAAACCCACCAAGTGGCTTTACACAAGCAACTGTTCCCATAATCCATTTGTAAAAAGGGCACACAGAGGTACTACAAAGGTGAATTAAGACTGCAAGGCTCTGTGCACTGAAAATGTGTGACGGCAAAATTGCCTATCAACCTATTTCTAGAAGGGTTTTGCCTGTTGGTGGAATATATTAAGTTCAGGTCAGAACTTGTTTGATGTTTGCAGAGTTTTGATTTTTTTTTGTAGGGGGTTATGATATTTTAGGTTTAATTACTTTAATTTGGTTTAATTACCATAGGTTTAATTAACATCCTTATTATGTTTGTATAGCTTCTTTCATTAGTCCACACATCTTTTAAATAAATGATGGAAGATTGCAATAAATACACCATTTCGTGCTGGTAGTCCACTATATTATGATTACGATTATGATTTCCAACACGGATATGATTATTTGAATGCCCTGGTGTATAATATACAAGGTAATATTATAGTCTAAGGTCCTGATCAGTATGAATGCTGTTTACGTAAGGTCATCCTACATTCAAAAACAGAGCTGCGAACTCCCCAAGGTCTGGATGACTGTGTTTCTAGCATATTCAATCTTACTAGAAACACAACACAACTTTCATCACATGTTTGGAATTTCATAGAGGACCTATGATTTTACCTAGGGCATAACTGTGCTGAAACGGACTTGGAAAGTACCAAAGCCAGTGTGTTGAAGCCCACTGCTTCAACAAAAGAAACTTTCAGCACTGGTACCTTACTCTTTGTGCCACAACGACTGCTTGCAGGTGCATAAATGTCTAGCTCAAGCCTTCCTCCTCCACACCACCACCTGATAGTGGCAGGAACAAAGACTACAGCTCATCAGCACAGCATGATCTGGTGAGCTGGGAGCTGTCCCAAACCTGGAACCACAACATGAGCAGTATGTCACCAGAAAAGTCACAAAAATTCCCACCCACGACTTGCCTCTGACACCTTCACTGTGTATCTTCATTGCGTAGCCTCATATCTTTGTCGTCTTAGTCATGTTCAACTCTCTGTGACCCCATGAACCAGAGCATGCCTTGGAAACTCTCACTTTCTTCTCAAAGCTTCTCCTTTTTTATGTCCATGGAGTTTTCTTGGCAAAATACTGAAGTGGATTGCCAGTTCCTTCTCCAGCTCATATCTTTAGGCGCCAGGCAAAAACCTTCTCCTCCTCCCGCCTTTAGCAAATTAAACAATCTATGGCCTTTGAAATCTATGGGGAAGTTATTGTTACTATGCTATGCATTTTTGTGGTTTTATATTGTAAACCACCCTGTGATCCTCAGATGAAGGGTAGTTTAAATTTATTATTATTATTATTATTATTATTATTATTATTATTATTATTATTATTATCGTCACCACCACCACCATCATCACCATCAGTGCTTTTTTCTGGGGGCATGCAGGGGTACACATACCCCTAAACATTTTGTGAATCTAAGTTTGGCCTCATTGAGGGGCAGTATTTCAATATGAGTAGGAAAATGAGAGTACCCCTAAATATTTTTTTAAAGAAAAAAAGCACTTCTTCTTCTTCTTCTTCTTCTTCTTCTTCTTCTTCTTCTTCTTCTTCTTCTTGTTAATAGATGTTACTGGATCATGTGGCTGTTAATGCTTTTTTGTACTACTTTATGTTGCTTGAAATTATCCTCCTGGTTGAAATGTATCTAGGATGAAATTAAAGTACAGGAAGAACATACCGTGTGGCACTTGGCCACAAGTACAACTGTTTCAGCAATCTGCATGTGCAGGCAGAGAGAAGACTAGTTGTGCCAATCCCACCCTAATACACAGATAAAGCAATATTGGCAAAACCCAAATCTCCCCTTAAGTCTTCCCAGTAATTCTTAAGCAACATGACGAACCCAGTATTAATGATTTTCAAATTACCTCTCCTAATCCCCCAAAGCAAAGATTTGGAAGCAGGTTACAGAAAAGTATATATATTCTGGATATATATGAATGTAATTTATTTCTCTCTTTTTAATAACTTATTATTTTATTTCTTTTCCACAACCAATAATATAGAAAGCACAAGAGCTAACCCTTTTGCCCTCCCTCCAAATTTCCATAATAAATGCAATTATCCCTGCTCCTCTCCAGTTGCTCACTTTTATTTCAGTTCACATAGCATAGAAAACAAACAGAAATCACATACAGGTGGTCCCCCCGGCCCCCGTCTTATGTGGCTTATCGTAGTTCACAGGTTGACTTTCAGAACACTTAATAACTGATTACCAGAAGTGATCAGGTTTCTGTCTCCCTTTTTGAGTCCTATATTATTTGGGATATATCAGACTCAAAGAACCAACATGATTAGCTCTTGTTCATGCATGAAGGGGTCAAGACCACAGAGTAAGATGTTCTGCCAGGTTTAGCTAGGTTACAGCCCCTCAGCTTGGGAGGAAGGGTTACCAAAGCCTTTGTTCGTTTTCTTCCACCATGTGACACCGAACAGGCAACACACCTGGGCTTGAACACTTCAAGCCCAGACCGTGTGCTCAGAAGCATTTGTCTTGTGTTTTGCAAGCCAATTACTTTCTACCTGTGTTCTTGCTGCTGCACATAGAATACACATGAATCTGACCTTTGGAGTTTCTAAGTAAAATATTTAAACTTACTAATGCTGTGGTCCGTTCATTGCAAGAGGAGTAGAAACAGAGGAGTACTGCAATGGGATATTATTCCCACATGATACTGTTGCTTGCTTTTGTGACTTTAATACGCTAATGCAGCGGCTCTCTTACTAGATCTAGGGATCCAGCCAAGTCTTTTCTTAATTACCCCACATGAGTGAACTCTATATCTATATAATTATTTTTTTCTTCCCCACAAATTGCTGTGCTAATTTATGAATACTTATTCTTACCAGATTTTAAACTTAATCCTCTACTCTAGGCATTTTGGGAGGTTTCCATTGTTTATGCTATCATTAAGCAAGAGGTTGTTAACTATTCATAAATTAATTTATTAGAGATGTATTCTATGCCTTCAGGAATGCAACCCAAGAACATTGTTAAAGGGTCAAAATGTAACTCAGATTTCATAATCTTCATACTATGCACCAATTACCACAACTTCTGCATTTTAGTGTGTGTGTGTGTGTGTGTGTGTGTGGTGTACATTGGTTCTATGTGTGTTTTGAATAACGAGACAAATTCAGAGTAATTCAGGTTTGTTTGTCCTTCCTTCCCCAAACGAAAGTACGATAGCAATAACCCTTCCTCTTGAGTTGGATCAAGACCCTCACAAAGCCTTGTGTTATATTGATCGCAATGCGGGGGGTTGGACTAGATGACCTTTGGGTCCCTTCCAATACTTAAGATTCTATGATTCTGTACAGTAGTACTCACTGTTGTGCAATTTATATCTATGTTTTGCTCAGTCCATGGGCTTTGTTAGATCTGAAGCTGTCTAAAATATTGTGTGTAGAGCACTGAAGAGCTGTGGCTTGTTTTTTTGTTTAATCACACCGGTGAAATATTTTTAAGGGGGGGGAAAGCTTCATTTTTGTTTTATAAAAACCCTTCATTGCTCTGCTTTATCCTTCCCCCTCCCCTAAAAAACCCCCACACTCACACATAGAGCTCTTTAGAATTCCACATGCCATTTCCTAAACAGGCTCACACTTTGCAGCTTTACATATTTGTACTAAGTTTCTAAATACACAAACAAGAATAACACTTGACCACCTCAAGGAAGGAAGAGTTCAACACACACATACGCAGAATGAAAGTGACCTGCATTTTGAAGGAAAGTTAATCCCTTTATTTCCTCCACAAAAAGTCCCTGAACCTATTAGATTGCACTTTGGCAGGTTTAATCAACTCTGGAGGGATTCTTGGGCTGCAACTACTTTGGCCAAAAGGAATTTGTAGTTGTTTTTAGATTCTGATACTATAGGGGTTAAGACTTTTAAAAAGCTCCGGTCCACACTTGAGTAAAATCTTTATTTTGCAACCAAAGTTGCAAAAGTATGGTAGACTTTGAGCCCTCCTGAACTCTTCATCAGGCAAGATGTTACACAAAGTAGGGTGGCAAAAAACCTAAAATGCTTCAGCCATGAAGTAGACTCATTTACAAGCGGGAGATCTCCCAAGTGCTACATTTACAAAGTTACACGCCTAGGATTCTGGAAAAAAGAATTAATGGCTACTTAACAACATGAAATAACAATAAAATTACATTTTAGTACAAAATGCAACACAAATCTTAGCACACCAACATATCTGGATCATCCAACAGGGAAAGCTTGGGTGAATGGATGATTTTTAACTTGGTGCCCAACTACCAATAGTGTAGGTGCCTGCCTAACGCCCACTGGGAGCACATTTTCAAGGACAGGTGCCACCACACTGAAGGCCCTGGTCTTAGTGGACATATAAATATTTGTAAATAATTTTTTATTTGATTTTCAAAAATAAATAAAAAAACATACAATAAAAACCAATTCAGAATCCAAATAGGGAGATTGCTCTGAATCTCCTGACCTTCCCTCATCCCTTCCATGGGTCCTATTGATAATATTTTCAACTGCATATCAACACTTCTCCCATTTTTTTGTCTTTCTAAATTATCTGTACATTACATGACATTACAAGTCTGGTTAAAACCCTGACAATGTTTTAACCTGCTTACATGATTTTGTTTATAAATTATAATCTTTCCCCATTCTTTTTAAAAGTTCTTATCTAGTTATTATGTATAACAAAATAACCACAACAAATGTGGTTAAAAATTATTTCTTCCTCTCTCTCTCTCTCTCTCTCTCTCTCTCTCTCTCTCTCTATATCTGGGGGGAGGGCATGTAATTTCACCCTGAATATATATCCAAAAGCAATAGACATTAGGATCTGGAGTCGTCTCTCCTCACATACCGGTACATTTCTGCTTGAGCAAAACCAAAAGTGATAGGCCTGCTTCTTCTACTAGATCCTACCCCTCTGCCAAGTTCCATCACAAATACTCTTATCTGCCCTGCAGCTGACCAGACCATGCTCACTGCTGCAATCGGTTCACTAACATTCCCCTTCAGTGGAGGTTAACAAGGCAAGATAGATTTATAGCTGTTTGTGCTATGGCTCAGAACACCCAAAATGTGCTTTCATAATCACTGCTATTGCTTGTACAGAGCCCTGAATATGGATGTGCTATTTATGCATGAGGTATTATTTCCGGGAAGATCAAGGCTCTCTTTTTTAATACACCAACTAAATTGTATGTTGTTTTTCCAATTAATAAAACACATATATTGCTGCAGAAATGTGCTGTACTTGACAGCGACATTAGTACTCTATAAACACAATGGCTTAAAAATAATAATTTAAAATCACCTTGTTTGACTGACAGTACAAGAACAAGAACAGAAGCCCTCGTACAGCTGTCAGGATGTGACACAAGATTCCTGACAGAGCAATTAATCACGGTGCTTTCTGAGAAAAGCTCTTTGGAGACAGGCACTAATACACATAAACATACATACACATCCTTGCACTGCCCACACAGGAAGGCTGACACAATTGCTGGCTTGCCAAAGCAAGTGAGCATAATGTGAAGTACATCTATTTCCTCAACTGGAATGTAAAGCAAAAGTAGGCTGAAGAAACAATTGGTTTTTGATACATGCTACTAGTAAGTACACTGTTGTACGGCGAAGTACAATTTGTACCATGTGCTTATCAGGAAATTGATAGGTCATATTATTATTATTATTACAGCTGTACCTTGGAAGTTGAATGGAATCCGTTCCGGAAGTCCATTCGACTTCCAGAACGTTCAGAAACCAAGGCACGGCTTCCGATTGGCTGCAGGAAGCTCCTGCAGCCAATAGGAAGCTGCAGAAGCCCCGTCAGACGTCCGGGTTCCAAATAACGTTTGCAAACTGGAACACTCATTTCCGGGTTTGCGGCATTCGGAATCCAAAATGTTTGACTTGTAAAGAGTTTGGGATCTAAGGTACGACTGCATTATTATTATTATATGCTGCCCATCTGACTGGGTTGTCCTAGGCACCCTGAACAGTAAAACATCAACCATTAAAAACTTTCCTGAACCGGGCTGTCTTCAGATGTCTATTAAAAGTTAAATAGGCCTACTGGGGAAAGATATACCACAAAAAGAAAGGAATTTTTCTTTATGCCACAGCAGCCACCAGGATAGCATTTGCCAACAAATGGAAGAGTGATTCAATATCCACCAGGGATGACTGGATATATATATAAAGTAAGTGAATTTATCAAAATGGCAAAGCTAACTGCATATATAAGAATGCAGTCAAATCAAAAACTTAGACAAGAATCGCAATGTTTGGAAGAATATATGCACAAATATTGTTCAAAGAAGAACATGCTGGTATGCCTAGACTAAAGGAACGGGGAGGGGGAGAAATAATAAGAAGATAGACTATACCGTACAAAGCTTAAAATAAAAAAAAAACCTAAAAGAATGCAATATTGGGTACTGAATTCAAAACATATGGAAGTCAAGCTGTAGTGGAGGGAAGTAGCGAGGTGTGGTGATGGGATATCACAGGGGTATGTGTAAATGGTAGTTTGTCTTTGTGTACTTATGTATTTTCTCTGTGTGTTTTGTATTCTTTTTATGCACTATAATAAATAAAATAAAAGTCAAATAGTTGTTTATCTGTTTGACATCGGATGGAAGGGCATTCCATAGGGCAGGTCCCACTACCAAGAAGGCCCTCTGCCTGGCTCCGTCTAGCTTCATGTCTTGCAAAGAGGGAACTACCAGAAGGCCCTTGATGCTGGAACTCAGTGTCTGGGCTGAATGATGGGAGTGGAGACACTCCTTCAGGGCCAAGGCTGTTTAGGGCTTTAAAGGTCAGCAACAACACTTTAAAATGTGCTCAGAAGTGCAGATCTTTCAGGACCGGTGTTATATGGTCCCGGCGGCCACTCCCAGTCACCAGTCTAGCTGTCGCATTCTGGATTAATTGTTGTTTTTGAGTTCCCTTCAAAGGCAGCCCCACATTGCAGTAGTCCAAGTGGGAGATGACCAGAGTATGAACAGGGCACAGGCAGGTACACATCAACCCAGGCCTAAAACACAGTTTCTTGGAAACAACCTTCCCTGATTTTAGCAGAACTCAATTCTAAGTAAATATGCAGGGTTTCACAGCTTAAAGGTCTAATTAAACTCTTAATAGTTTTCAGCAAGCATTTTTTAAAAAGCTATATTCCACAGTCATTTTCTATTCTGCTTGTATTCATAATGATGTTATTTTAAAATGTTCAAAGTTGAAACAGCCCTATTAATCAATGGCTGTATTATCCCACATCTTTGCAAAAGTGTACGGGCAGGGGGGAGAGAAGAAATTCAGACTGATTTGCAATACTAATAAGGTTCCATTGCTGCTTAATTCAGCACATACTCAATTTTTTATTTATTTGGTTTTGAAGTATGAGAATAAGTCTAAAAAAGCATTTAAAAAAAATTCTTCAGAACAAATCTTTGGAGGCAGTGGCCTAAATCCAGCATTTGGAAGACAATAAAAGTCCCATTGGTAGAAAAATGCCTGCATGTCTTCATGCATTATGCCAATGGTGTGCACACAGAAATGGCTCCACCACTTCCTCAGCTGCCAAGGTTGTGTGAAAAGACATGGCCATGGGTAACCACATCTATGGTAGCCACAGATGCAGCCACAGCACTGCCATATCCAATGCAACTCAATGGAGCAAAATTGCAAGAACACCAAAAGCCCACAATGGCTGCAACTGAGAAATTCTGTGGTATCTTACCAGATCCTTGTATTTCCTTGTTCTACATCTTAAAACCAAGAAGTGTAAGAGCAGGACAGGAAACCCAGTTGTATGATATGTCAACCCTACTGAAGAAGGTAACACTGGTTCAAGTGTATAAAAGTAGGGATAGTCAACATGATGTCCTCAATTGTTTTTGACTACAGCTCCCACCAACATGGCCAATGACAAGTGATGATGAGAGTTCTAGCCCATAACGTCAGAAACGACCACTGGTGTAAATAAATCACCACAGTGCATACACTGAATTTGCTACCAAAATAGGTAGTGATGGCTGCTAACTTCTAACAGCTTTAAAAGCTAGATGGAGAATAAAGCTACCACTGACTGCTAGTCTCCTCCAATACTAGAGGCCATGTGCTTCTGTTGCTGGGGAGAAGAAGCAAAGAGTTTTGCTGTGATGGTTCAGTTGGTAGAGTATCTCAGGGCTCTGGCTTTGAGTTCCACATCGGACAAAAGATTCCTGAATTGCAGGGGGTTGGATGAGATGACCCTCGTGGTCCTTTCCAACTCTACAATTATATGATTCTGTGGTTTCTCATGACCTTCCTATTGGCATCTGGTTGGCCACTGTGAGAGCAGACCTTCTTATCAGTATCTGGCTGATAAGTTGGACTAGAGGGGCTCTCATGTTCTCAGGTTATGCTGGTTTAGATTTTTAAGTCCCCACTGCTTTCCTTTACAGGGAATAAGCTTACTCCTTACTGACTGCTCCTTGGCTCCTGCTCTCAACACCCATTAAGTTCCCAAATAATATTTTCAGGTTAACAAGAGGTTGAAGCATAATCTGAAAACTCAGTGGGTAGATCATGTTAGGTGAAGTAAAGTACATTGGCCATTATTGCAATGTCCTCCTTTCCTCAAATATTTGTGACTAACCCACCAGCCGACAGTGTGATTCAGACAGAACTTTGACTGAGATGTTGGATGTCTAGATGTGGCACACGGCATGCTCAAATTGCAATGAGGGAACATGAGCGCTGCGGTTACACATCTTTCCTAACACTGGCTAAACAATTCGAGTGTGTAAAGCATTTACAACAGCCTAATTAAAAAAGATGTGAAAAACCTGTTTTATCACTGCCAAAAAAGCAGAGGGACAGAAGCCCATTTCCTAACCCTCTTTCCCTTATGACATTTTAATTGGGTCATAACAAATTAGAACGTCTTTTTATTGTTGCAAAACTGCACTTAGTTTATAAGCAGCTGCACACAAGAACCCTCGTTTCTTCAGGCACGTAGAGTGAAAATGTGGGGAAGGAGAGAAGTGGAAGGGAGAGGAGAAGCCAAAGTCGGCTGACGATAAGTCATGAAGAAACAAGAAATTCAATTCCTCTGGTTTTTGCTTGCTCAAGAGTAGAGCACATGCTTTGCACACAAAACCCATGGCATTTCCAGATTGATTTGGGAAAGGCTCTTGCCTGACACTCTGGGGAATAGGGCTGGGCAATATATCATTCAAAACCATTTTGAAGTCCATATTTTGATATCAGTTTCATCATTTTTGACCTGACAATGTATCGCAAACCTTTCCGTACAACCTCTCTGGGAGCCGTCCTATATGACATCTGTGACACACATCCAATGGTGCTTTGTGCACACATTAGCAGAGTTCAGCAGGAAACCAGACTGTGCAGGAATGTATCACTATGAATTTCTTTCTTATTCACAGCAAATTAAAACAAAGTAACATGGCTAGTGTGAACAGCATCTCACACATGCGTCCTCTCTGTTGGAGAGAAGAGAACAAAGAGCGGAAGTTCTCCAGTCTGAGTTCCGTTCCCACACATACAAAAATAAGGAATGTAAACAGAGGATCACATGATCCAGCAATGGAGAATGAAAATACTAACAAATGATGTGTGTTAGGACTAGGCGATATATCGTCCAAAACTAGTTTGAAATCCATATCTTGATATCGGTTTCATAATTTTTGACCTGGCAATTTATTGCAAATCATGATGTGTGTGTGTATGTGTGCTATGCAAAAATCATGGGGGAGGGGGGAACCGTGAAGCCAGCCAATGCTTCTCTTGATTCTTGCAGCCCATTAACTCTGCTGGCTCAGCTCTCCCTGCCTCCTGCAGCGGGCAGCAAATCACAAGAGGAGGCGCCGGCAAAAATTGTGATGCAGGAAAAACCGTGAAGCCAGCCAATGCCTCTATGTAGCTCCATCCTTATTTCAGACATTGTGATATATCAGTATATCACCATGTTTAGCTGGTGATATATCACAATGTTGAAAACCAGATATTACCCAGCCCTACTGGGAAACTTGGGAGAAAAACAATGACAAACCTAGACAGTATCTTAAAAAGTAGAGACATCACCTTGCCAACAAAGGTCCGTATAGTAAAAGCTATGGTTTTCCCAGTAGTGATGTATGGAAGTGAGAGCTGGACCATAAAAAGGTTGATCACCGAAGAATTGATGCTTTTGAATTATGGTGCTGGAGGAGACTCTTGAGAGTCCCATGGACTGCAAGAAGATCAAATCTATCTATTCTGAAGGAAATCAGCCCTGAGTGCTCACTGGAAGGACAGATCCTGAAGCTGAGGCTCCAAGACTTTGGCCACCTCATGAGAAGAGAAGACTCCCTGGAAAAGACCCTGATGTCGGGAAAGATGGAGGGCACAAGGAGAAGGGGACAACAGAGGACGAGATGGTTGGATAGTGTCTTGGAAGCTACCAGCATGAGTTTGACCAAGCTGTGGGAGGCAGTGGAAGACAGGAGTGCCTGGTGTGCTCTGGTCCATAGGGTCACAAAGAGTCGGACATGACTAAACAACTAAACAACAACAACTGGGAAACTACTGCCAGCCAGTAGCCAACAAGTAGCCACTATTATGTCCTCTAGAGATGCTGTTCAGCAACAACGATTATTAGCCACAACCAGCCAACATGGCCAATAATCAAGAATGATGGCAGCTTAAGTCCAGCAGTATCTGGAGGGTACCATATTGGCTACTGCACCTGGCGTAGGCAATACTAAAGTAGGCAGACCAATGTCTTGCCCATTACAAGGAAGTTCCAAGCATTCGACGTTCTACGTTTGTGACAATGTTGGCATGAGGCAGCTGATCATGTGGGAGCTGAAGGGCAAATTTGGGCAGGACTGGAACTGAGTTTGGAGAAGCACTAGTGTGGACCCACAGTATATGCTATGCCAAATTGGAAAACTGTTATTTCCTGGGGACTGTGCCTCTGGAGGGGTACGGCAACTTGTAGAAGGAGTTGAAATCAGAGACTGAGATTGCTGTCCTGTTAGAGGAAAAAGGCTTCAAAACTGGTAGCTGTCAGTCTGCAATGATCAGAAGTTATGAAGTTTAGCTGCGTGGAAAAATAAATAAATAAACAAATAAATAAAGGTATTCTTATTTTACAATTCCCAGCAGAGACAGGAACTTATGCTCAGGAAGGCAAAATAATAATAATAATAATAATAATAATAATAATAATAATAATAATAATAATTTCTGATTAGTGCTTCTGATTATTTCCAAACTGCTGTAGGAAGTCACGGATCACCATTAAACATGCAACTCTTCATTCATTCTTGACACAGTGCTCTTTTAAACTTGATCTGGGGTAGGTGAAGAGATGGGTAGCTGCCAGTATTGACCTTCACTCAGACTGCTTGCCCAGATGAAAGTAAGGATCCCTTCCAAAAAAAACCAAAAAACTTGAAAAAGGAAGAACATAAATAACCAGGCTAGCAGTGGGCAGAATCCAAGGTTCCGTCTGAACAAGCACTGAACAATTGTACTCTTGCTTGAAGATCACCAGACCCTATCAAAATGTGTTGAATCTGTGAAGCTGGGAATTAAATGTCATTCAAAACTTGAGTAATCAGGTTCTGAGAGATAAAGCATAAGAAACCTTTCCAGCTCTCAAGAAAACAAGAGCCATTTGTATAAAAGAACTGGAAGGATGAGGAAGGTGTGCTGATGCTGAATTCAACTGCAGAACGATTTGCAGGCAGCATCCAACCCCAAAATAGGCCCCCAAATCTTAGTGTCGGATACAACTCTAAAGCCTAGAAAATGCATAAGCTACTGAAACACGTCTTAAACAATATAGTTTCATGGTTGTCTTCTCCAAAGAATGGACCCAGAGGTGTCCCAGTTTTCCTCATTTTGGTGCACATTTTGGCCCCCTCTCCTTAATGAGGACAGTTGAGGAAGAATATTATTGAGACTTGCCCATAGAAGAAACTTGACAGTAAAATCCATGTATGTTGATTCCATCTTTCCCATAATCGTAAGAAGGTTCTTCAGCAACTGCTGTGAATTTGCCAAAAGTGTTCATACCAATATGTCAAACATTTTCATTTAAAACAAAATTGTGAATGTGGTAGCTGAAATCCTGTAGAGTGCTCCAGCTGTGACCTTTCAAAATTCATTGTAATTGTCATTCAAGGTATAATTTCATCCACTTGTAGTTGCATTCTGTCAAGGAGATGAGGGCAGAGGGGAAGCTTGCAGGTGAAGTCATAAAGCAGAGCATCTTTTAAAGGGAATCACTGTGGGATATGGGTACTTGGGATTGCTTTGGATAACAGAGGGAGATGCTAAAAGCAAAACTGAAGGAGATGAAGACAAAACAAATGATGCAGGAAGGAGAAGGGAGATGAAATGGGAAACCAGCAAGGAAGCCGAAAGACACCAGAAACATATGCAAGGATAGATACAAAGTCCAATGGTTGTGCTTGAGAATTTTATTATCTAATCTGAAGCTCATCATCTTGTTGTAACCAGAAGAGAGAGAAGAGATGAGGGAGAAAGCTATATCAATTATTAGAATACAACTCTCTTCTTGCTTGTTGCAGTCTCAAGTGCAGCAGGCTGCTGACCCGGGTGGGTGATTTGTAATAGCAGAAATGATGACAAGAGAACAATCTGGGATCAGAATTGGTCACAAATTTATTGATCACAGATGTAGTAGGTTTTGGCATATGTATCCTAAATGAACCAGCCCAACTGCTGATTGATAACTCCTTCAGGGTCGATTCTGGATTCAGGGATCTCCCAAGGACACAGATCAAATACAGTGGTACCTCAGATTAAATACACTTTAGGTTACATACACTTCATGGTTACAGACTCCGCTAACCCAGAAATAGTACCTCGGGTTAAGAACTTTGCTTCAGGATGAAAACAGAAATGCTCCGGCGGTGCGGCAGCAGCAGGAGGCCCCATTAGCTAAAGTGGTGCTTCAGGTTAAGAACAGTTTCAGGTTAAGAACGGACCTCCGGAATGATTTAAGTACTTAACCCGAGGTACCACTGTAAGACGATCCCACTAGGATGCCATAACGGTGTTCTATGGCCTAATGGTCCCAGTCTGGACCATCAGACATAAAATCCCCTCTGGGTCCCTTTACTTGGGGAATGCCAACAACAGTGATTAGGATCCAGGAAATTGTAGCCACATTTTTAGCACTTCGTTAGACATTTAAGCACTTTCAATATTTTGCAAAGAGGTATTGATCCTGTAGTAGACTAATGGGATTACCTATGAGAGTGTGGGGATCAATCCAAAATCCATCAACTACACTGATCTCCATGTTTCTTACTAAGTTAAAAACACATCTCTCTTTAACGGACTTAGGACACAATTTTATTCCTATTTATTGAAAAACAACAATCACGTCCTTCATTTGGTTTATAGGTAGATTGGAACAAGGATACATATATGAGAAAACAGCAATGAGATCTGGGTCAATAATAGTAATAATAAAAAAAGGAATTGGATCTGGGACAGTTTCCCATTTAACATACCGTATTTTTCGCCCTATAGGACGCACTTTTCCCCCTCCAAAAATGAAGGGGAAATGTGTGTGCGTCCTATGGGGCTAATGCAGGCTTCAGGAAGCTATCCACAAGCCTTGGGAGCCCGCAGGAGTTCCCGCCGGGCTCCCTAGGCTTGCGGATGACAGCCTGTTCTGGGGGCTGGGGTCGGGGGAAGTTCGGGCTTCCCCTGCCCCAGCCCCGCGCCTGGGGGAAAAAATCCCCCCTTTATTTCCCCCCTAAAAAACTAGGTGTGCCCTATGGGTCGGTGCTCCCTATGGGGCAAAAAATACGGTAGTTTTAGCCAGCCTGAAGGAGAATTGCTTTAAGACACTTTAAGACACTTTATCATGTACAACACATTGTTTGTTTGTTATGACTCAACATTAGTGCAACTTTGGTGTTAAGTGCATGGCCAGACTCCAGACTGTACTAGGTATGCCTTGGGTGTGAGTAGGGAAGGGTTGATCTGCCAATTTTGTTTTTCCTCAGTTATTCATTTGTCTAGTCTGAAGTTCTATTCTCAACATTTCCACATTATTTGCACCATTTTAGTGTAAATTTTTCATAATGCATTGATAGTTGTATACATTTTTTGCATAACATACACATTTTGGCAAAGCAATTCACCCTGGGGCAATGCACACTTTCACCCAGTATATGCATTTTTGTACACATGCTGTCAGGGATGAAGAAGAATGGTGGGAGCCACCTGCCGAAGAGCCCCCCCCCCCCCGGGAGAGGACACAGAAGAAGACGATCCTGGATCCTGGTGGTGAGACACTGAACAGCCATCGGGGGAAGAGATGAGTTGGGGGTGCTAGAAGCTGGGGGGTTGAGCAAACAAGGGAGTCAGGAGAATGAGAGACTTCCAGGACAGGGTTAGAGACTGAGAGTCACAGAATGAACACAGACTCAGACAGAGAGGTGTCAAAGTTTGTCCTTGCTACTCAGCAGTAGGACAGTCCCAGTCCTGCTGGCTCTCCTCCCCTTCTGATTCCCCGATTGAGGAGAGTCATGCACAACATTGAGTCAGACAAACCCAGAGGAGGAGCCAATCCACTCCATACAGCCTCTGTCTGCTTGGGAAGGATCCAGAGCGAGAGGCTAGAGGGGGAAGGGTGGGCCAGTGGTCAATTTCAGTAACATCTCAGCTGGATTAAGATGAACCAGAGGACTTTGCTGTGTTGTTGTTTTCTCTTAATAAAAAGTTAATTGCATTCCATGCCTCCTGCCCTGTGGATAACCCAGGCCTGCTCGACAGTTTCTTGATGCATTGGTGTCAGGTTTAGAGCTTCTCCCACACAAGACACGGAACGCTGGCCGTTCAAGTAGCTGAGGTTTATTTCTCAATAACAGGCTTACAGCAGTCCAAGTCATCCTTCACTGTCAGAGTCAGTTGACTCGACTGGCTTCTGACCCCTCCCAAAGCCAGATATACGCCAAGTCCTCCCCCGCCTCCTGCTGGCCCGCCTCTGCTCTAATCGCTTGCTCCGCCTCCTACTTCTTGGCGATTCAGGTGCAGCCAATTCCTCTGCCTCTGGAGATTCCTCTCTGCTGGGCGTGTCCCTGGCGATTGGTTGGCTGGAGAACTACATTACAAAACTCAGAGAAGTAAGACTGTTGAAGGATGGTGTGTTTTGGTTCATTTATTGTTTCAGAAAGTGCAAATTAGGTAGGCTCACCTTACATGCGAACTGAATCACACTCTCCTATGGGAATAAACAAAGTTCACTGAATCCGATGATACTTTGGATTTAACTGGTGTGGCACACTTGTTCCAAAGAGGCTGTCCAGAACATCCTCAGCTTGAGACTCTTCATTTCAACATTTCCTTTCCTTTCAAGAGATATGATCCTTTTCTCTCCAGTGTGCTAACTAAACTTATGTCTATATAATATGACCACTGTGAGGCATGAGAAGACAAGAAAACAAAACCATTGGGAATCAAATATGAAATTAAGAAAAACAGGAAAGCACTGTGATTGTTTATCAGATAAGGCTAAAAGCAGTAGACTTGGATGAAGAAAAATGCAAGTGCTTTGTTAGGATCTGTTTTCTGTACAAGCAGTTGAAGCAGTTGCCATGGGGACAAAGGAAGAGCACAAAGAGTGTCATAGCTGGGAAGTCTGGAAGATTGGTTTTCTGCAAATAATCTCTCTGATAAGGTAAACAGGGATGGGGTACAAGGTGGTTTAAGAGTTTACCGCATGATCCAAGATGCTTACAAAGCTAGCAATCCATGGCAGAAGAGGCAGAGAGAGATACAAAGACCAGGAGTTAACATTTCTGCTGGGAAATGACAGGCAGAATTACCCTGCAGTTGAATCCCAGCTGTGTGGCATGTCACTCCACCCTTCAAAGGGGCGGAATGGGGCATAGTTTTGTGGGATCCTGGTGTCACAACAGCAGTTCCCAACAGCAAACATGCAAAGCTCTGGGGAGGGTTTACTTTTGGGAGTGGCCCAATAGGACAGGTGAGCGATAGTGTTAAAAGACACAGGAATTTCATGCATGCTTTTGCACATTTTCTTCTGGGAACATACTGTCATCAGTTGCATCATTCGCATGGAACTGCCCCCAAGAAGATCAACCTTCCACAGTTATGAAAATGTTCATGACCAGCAAGTGAAATTTTGTGGTCACACATGAATTTTCCATACATTTACCTCCAAGTTGAATACCATAGTGGTACCTCGGGTTACGAACTTAATTTGTTCCGGAGGTCTGTTCTTAACCTGAAACTGTTCTTAACCTGAGGTGCGCTTTCACTAATGTGGCCTCCCGCTGCCAGCACACCAGCAGCGTTTGATTTCCATTCTCACCCTGGAGCAAAGTTCTCAACCCGAGGTACTAATTCCAGGTCAGTAGAGTTTGTAACCCGAAGTGTTTGTAACCTGAAGCATTTGTAACCTGAGGTACCACTGTAGTTTGAACTCCAGAATCTCAGGCAGGAGGGCTGGAAAATATATTTGTCTGAATCTACTGCTAGTAAGGGTGTACAATACTGGATATGAGTACTGGTTTGATGGGAAGACAGAGGTGCTGTCAGGTTGAAACTGCCTCCCCACAGCCTGGGAAATGTTGCCTTCCAGACCCTATCCCACTCCTCCCCACTCCCGAATGGCATGATGCTTCTGTTAGAATTTCTGCTCCATGATTGCAGTCATGGGATTATTGTCTATCACATGACGGTATATGTTTTGACTCCACAGAGTGGCAAGTGATGGAGACAGGATGGTTGTATTACTATGTTCCGTGAAGTGGGACTATTGTCCCTTGTCTTTTTCTCTTTACTGTCTGATGCTAGAGAGAGAGGGAGCCATGTTGCAGTGCTCCATGTGCGTTTATATGTACCGTAAATAAAGTAGATTAGCCAAAATGCTGAGTTGCTGAGGTCTGTTACGCAAAGCTGCAAAGACTCTGCAGATCCTTAATTGTGCAGATCCTTAATTGATGTCTGTTGACATCGGTCACTGAGCTTTTGAAGCTCCCAAACGAACAACCAGGAGGGAGAGAACATGCCAGTCGGGCATGTGTCTCTGCCAGGGCCCTACTCAAGTGTAGGCTGAACTCTTGACAACTTTCCTCTACCTCCCTGCAAGCTTTTTATGGTCTTACTGTTGGCACTCTTTGGCCTCCCTTCTCTCCTTAGCTGGCTAGGTGGGTGGTTGGGAGCTGGTTGTCAGGATGGCAGTTGAAGGCAAGGCTGCCTGGTAGCATCTGCTGCAATGTGAAATGATGTCCTAGCTATCATTTCCAATCCTCCAGCTGGGGATGTAATTGGGCACTGATTTCCATTGCAACCTGTGTCTACCTCATGCAGCTCTGTTTCCATTCTGCTGCAGTTTGGCCTCTGGAAAAACCTAATCTTCCCAACTCCTTTCACTGTGGTAGCATCACCTGGTTGTTGCAAATTTGGCAGGTGTCAGATATGAAATCCAATAACCTTGCAGCGTTCAAATCCTAAAATCATAACAACTATCAAATTGGTTAGCCCTTGGGTACAAAATCTCATTAAATTCTAATTTTCAAATTCTAATACCACCACAATAACTAGCAAAAATTGAACTATTTAGTACAGTAAAATACTATGGATTGCCAGTTGCATGCCATCTATCAAGCAGTATCAAATGCAAAACAACATTATCATTTATGAAATACTGTTAAGTATCAGCTACCGAAGCAAATATCTTTAGATATCACATATTGCATGCATTTTTTAAGGTTCTGAGATTATCCAGAAAATATCCACAAGGACAATTTTGCGGGGAGCAACTGTTGCAGTCCTACCATAAACTCCCAATATTGCAATGCTTTCTGTTCAAATGCTACACCCTATTCTTCAGGCAAGTATCTTTCAGACAAGCATATATTCTGTTCCATTAACTTCTCTCTGCTCCTAGTGGCACCAGTTATACACACAGCTGAATGGAGAATACAATTATGGTATATGAATGACTAATCCTCACTTGTGATCTTTGGGGATTCCTAGAAAAAATGAAGGGCAGATGCAGAATCAGACCAAACTCACATTGCATGATGGTTTCTGGCTTTGTGCACTGGCCCGGCAGAAAGTATTTAAGAGTTCATCTCATGTGCCACAGCTATGACAAATGAACACAATTACTGCATTTTAACTTCGTTCTTGGAGAAAAGACTTAGAATCCCCGAAGTTATAATTCAGCATGTCTACAATAAGCAAGTCCCCAGCAAGGGGACAGGTTTAACCTGTAATTTACAGACAATTTAAACAGTGGCAAGGGGCTGCTGTTCTCTGATTGCACTGCTGATGTAATATCCCTGTTGTACGGTGAACATGCTGAGCCTACAACTAATACAGCAACTTCTTCAGCTGGCTAATTAGGCTGCTCCCAGATGTGTTGGTATTCTCGGTATATTTCACAGGCAACACTCGCCTCGTGTTTGTCTCCCGGTTCCTTTTATTCACAGCACATCACATCAGACCCATGTTCTGTCTCCTCTCTTAACCTACACAAGGAGGAACTGTAATCTCCAAAGAACCTCGAGCAGCAGCTTAGCTGCTGCGGCTAAAATATATTTATATAGCCCGTTTAATTATCCATTTGCTCCGCAAAAGGAGGCCTTTGCTTTAATTCCGTGGCTCACCACGCCATATGTCTGGTAGTTTCCTCCCTCGCGTTGCAATTATATCCTCCAAATGTTGAAATATCCGAATGAAAGTTGGCGTGCACATTCAGGAGGGCGAGTTTAAGTGTCAGGTTTCAATACCAGCTCAACCCCCACGCTAACACCCATTTTCAGAAAGGGGGGCGGGATGCAAATGATGCCTTGAAGAGATACAAAAACAAAAGCAAAAATGGAATTAATCCTCCGAGCAACACTCAGCATTTCAGGTACAAAGGATCTAGCTGGGGTCTCATATCCTTTCCCAAGCAAGTTAGAAAAGATACACAGTGGTACCTCGGGATGCGAACGGGATCCGTTCTGGAGCCCTGTTTGCATCCAGAAGCAAACGTAACTAGTGACGGCATGTCTGCGCACATGTGCGTCGCTTTCTGCCGCTTCTGCACATGCGCATGATGTCATTTTGAGTGTCTGTGCATGCGCGAACGGCGAAACCCAGAAGTAATGGGCTTCGTTACTTCCGGGTTGCCATGGAGCGCAACTCAAACACGCTCAAACTGAAGCATATTCAACCCGAGGTATGACTGTATAATAAAATACAGTGTTGCAATGACCAGAAGCACACTCCCTAGTGGGCTGATATATGAGGAATCAAGTTATGATTCAGGCATTACAAAGAAGGTTAGAGAAAAGGAAGCAAAAGTTACTCATGCTTTCTTCTTTCCCCATCCTCTTTTGTATGCCTCCAGTGCTCCAGATCATACAAGATTATACTCCTTGCAATTATTTCACCCTTTCATAGGCATAATTTTTGCCCCAAACACGGCAGTCAAGTCAGTCATAATTTTGTCCTTTGCCTCAGGCAGCGAAATGTTTTGGGTTGACTTGCTGAAGGAGGAAAGGAAATCTACTTGATGCCAGGAATTATTCTCAGTCCTGCTTTGCCTTGGAATTTGAGGAAAGCTGAGACAACTGGAGCTCCATGCTGGCTCTGGGACAGTCTGCTTTGTAGCACCCATAAATCAGCTGCTGAAAGAGCTGTCCATAGGTCATGTTTAGAGTTCTTGAATGTGCCTTTCCTTACGTTGGTGCCTTTAATCAAAACAGTCTGTTCCTTCATTTGTATTTGCATTGTATAAGGTAAAGGTAAAGGGACCCCTGACCATTAGGTCCAATCGTGACCGACACTGAGGTTGCGGCGCTCATCTCGCTTTATTGGCCGAGGGAGCCGGTGTACAGCTTTCGAGTCATGTGGCCAGAATGACTAAGTCGCTTCTGGCGAACCAGAGCAGCACACAGAAATGCTGTTTGCCTTCCCGCCAGAGCGGTACCTATTTATCTACTTGCACTTTGACGTGCTTTTGAACTGCTAGGTGGGCAGGAGCAGGGACCGAGCAACGGGAGCTCACCCCGTCATGGGGATTCGAACCGCCGACCTTCTGATTGGCAAGTCCTAGGCTCTGTGGTTTAACCCACAGCACCACCCGCATCCCTTATTTTGCATTGTATAGCACTTCTCTTTTCCATGAGTCTCTGACTCTCCTGAATCCAGTCTGTTTTATTTGGTTACTCCATACTTGTTTGTGTATAAGCTTTCCTGACTTTGCCCCAGCTTTCCTTCTTCGGAAAAAGTGCAGCTTTCCTTGGCCAGACAGCAATCATTTTCAATTAGTAAAGAACTGTCTCCTTTGACATTGTGATTTGGAATAATACATATTCACAAGGTTCAGAGAAAGGGGCAAGCTGGCCCATTGGCAATGGGGTCATGGGGGGTGGGCTTTGCAAGGCCTTTATACATCTCTGCCATTAGAGTACAAAGCAGTGAGAAGGAGAATGTATGATCAATTTAGTATTCTCTACCAAGTTCTTATTCCATTTCTAAGCAACCAGAATCAATGCACAACCTGTCTCTCTAGAAAAGCACCATAGCGGAAAAAGAAGGAAGCTCCATATCCTTGATTCATCACACAAGTACATTAGGCTCAGCATTCAGCACACAGACATTGATGGTGATAACGATAATGTATACCCCGCCCATCTGGCTGGGTTTCCCCATCCACTCTAGGTGGCTCCCAACAGACTATTAAAAACACGATAAAACACCAAACATTAAAAACTTCCCTAAACAGGGCTGCCTTCAGATGTCTTCTACAAGTCAGATAGTTGTTTATTTCCTTGACATCTGATGGGAGGGCATTCCACAGGGACGGCGCCACTACCAAGAAGGCCCTCTGCCTGGTTCCCTGTAACCTCACTTCTCGCAGTGAGGGAACCACCAGAAGGCCCTCAGTGCTGGACCTCAGTGTCTGGGCTGAGCGATGGGGGTGGAGACGCTCCTTGCAATCTTGTGGCTAAGGTGTTTTTTAAAAAACAGTGGTGCTTTCCTAAGGCTGATATTTATTGAGCCATCATAGATTGGTTGGTTGAAAAACAAAAATCTATGCCTATGTTGATTTACATTTGGAAACGGGCGCTTAAGCTCACGTACAAGCATCTTGCACAGGCTCAAACCCTCAAGACATGTTTGAATCATACTGGGAGTATGGGGGCGGGTGACAAGAAGGTCTGCAATGCCACTTGAGAGACAGTATCCTCTTGGCAATAGAGAGGGGTTTTCTATTCAGTCTAACAGCACAATTCAAAACAGATTTCACTGATGAGCATCATTAATAAAATACTGCTTCACTGGTCCTTCTGGGAATCCGGGCCTGATAGTAGCAGATAATTGCCTTTGAGAGCGACACAAAGGAACCTCAGAGAGGCAGGGCCTGCTGTGCCTTTTCTTCTCAGAGAAGGTGTTAAGGCCATAACCGTCACTAGAACACAATAAGGCCATTGTTTACCTGTGTCTGACTCTAAACACCCAAGGATCTTCACTCAGTAAGAATAATATCTTCTGTGTTGTAGGTCTATCTAATTCAACCCCCATTAAGGCACAAGGAATAGTACCAGCTGATAGAGATCATGGGTTTTTAAAAATCTTATTCTGCCGAATGCCCTGTGCTCCTGCAAACACACATTAATGTGTTTCTGGCCACAGAGAGATAAAGTCAAATAAATCATGTGTTGGCTTCTCAACCAACAAAAGGGAAAGAAAATATGTGACATATTGTCTGGTAAGCAATGACCAAAATTATCTTTAAACCCCCCATTGCGCAAGGGACATCTCTGCATCCCTAAGATGATGTGATTCTAGAAATAGGTGAGGGGGTAACCCGGAATAGAGATATTTGCAAACAGATTTTACCAAAATTAAATTACTGCTACTGGGGGCAAATGGAGTATATAAGGGGCATCAAGATTAAAGCAGCTCTGGTGGCTTTGTCACTGACATAATTGCACCTTGTGGTTTATGTAAGCCTATTATAAAGTCACGCTTGCAGACGTTTGGCTGGCTGTAAATGAATGTGAGCTCAGGGTGACTTCCATTTTTACATGGATTCCACCAGATTAAGCAGTTTGAAGGTTTATTATGTGTTATGTACAGGGCTTTTTTCAGCTGGAACTCACTGGAACTCAGTTCTGGCACCTTTCAAGTGGGCACCATTGCCATTCTAAGAGAAAAAGTTCATGGTGAGCTCCAGCACCTCTTTTTCTAGAAAAATAGCACTAATATCTTACTAATATAAAATATCCCCAGGGTGGTGTACAAGGCACAATAAAACAAATAAAATGCAAATGCAACCCCATTCCCAATGATAAAGAAGGAAGCAACTGAACCATATCAGGAGCCGAAAACAGTCAACAAGATCTGAACCGTACATTAAAATCCTGGGGAAAATTAAAAAGATATACACACTTGACACTGAAAGGCAATAAAATAGGTGCCAGGCAAACTTTTCCAGGAAGGCTGTTCAGTTCTATTGTTTTGCAATTACCATGGTGATATGGGCACACAAAGCTTCACTTGGTGAACTTCATTTGGTGGCTGGAGGGAGAGAAGTGCAGTAGAGCTCAGAGAAGTTTCTTTCATATTCTACAGAAACCATTTAACTGTGTCCTTCAGACCACAATCAAAAGTTTCCCACAGCTTCAGATCATGAAGAATGGCAAGCATAATTGCTCACCTGTTACCTACTTTCCTCCTACATCAAGAATGACAATGGGAAGAGAAGAGAGGGTACAAACAAGTTGCTGTAGAGGTGACCTCGACGTCACCATGTCTTGCTCAGGGCCTCCTCTGATGCTAGTGATTAGGCAATTATCCTATCTGCCAAATGGGCAGACCCCCATCAGTTAAACCCCTATGACTTCTGACAGGTACCCTACTCTCCAGTTTAATGCTCTTTCTAAGTGACTCACTTGCTAGTTTGGTTAGAGTGCTTGACATGTATTAGAGAAATGTGGGATCTCCAGTCAACCACAGAGTTTACTTGCTGCATTCGAGCCCATGTGAGGTGCTCAGCCTGGCCTACCAAACATACAAGCATAAGAACTTAAGAACAATCCCGTTAGGTCAGACCAGTCTTGGTGTCTTGACGTTGCACACATGAGCGTTGTGCTTCCATCCCTAAGCCGGGCAGAAGCTTCCCAGGCTTTGGGATAGAAGTGACAGGGGAACATTTAGAGGACTAGCTTAGTCTTCAGGGATGCAGGTGGTGCTGTGGTCTAAGCCACCAAGCCTCTTGGGCTTGCCAATCATAAGGTCGGCAGTTTGAATCCCTGTGACGGGGCAAGCTTCTGTTGCTCTGTCCCAGCTTCTGCCAACCTAGCAGTTTGAAAGCATACCAGCGGGAGTAGATAAATAGGTATCACTGTGGAGTGAAAGGAAAACAGAGTTTCTGTGTGCTCTGGCCTCCATCACAGTGTTCTCTTGCACCATAAGTGGTTTAGTCATGCTGGCCACATGACCCGGAAAGCTGTCTGTGGACAAACGCCGGCTCCCTTGGCCTGAAAGCAGAGATGAGCTTTGCATCCCATAGACGAATTTGACTGAACTTAACCACCCAGGGGTCATTTACCTTATCTTACCTAATCCCCCTAGTTCACTGATTGCATGCCACTGCTGCCTCCATCTTGATTGCAGCGGGTTGGACTAGATATAGCAACAGTACTTTTCACTTGTTAACTCCACACTAACACCCTGTTAGTAAAACACATATGTTGCATTCTAAAGGTATCTGGACAGAGTTGGGAAATATTTCTGCCTGAAACTCTGGCAAGCCACAGCTAGTTCGTGCAGCCAATACAGAACTCCTTATATTTGCTTTGTTTCTGGTGCATGGGCAGAAAGGTGAGATTGTGATTCTTGGCCCCGATGCATGCTCTGCATGCTCATCACAATGCCTGAAAGGGGAGCCCATGTGCAGGTGTATAAGCTCTTCTGGCATTCTAGAAATGGGCAGAATCAGGTTTCTGGATTGCATGAAGAGCCTATGAATGACAGCAGTATGAGACTCTCCTTTGTTGATTTTATGAAAATAAGCACATGGTTTTCCTCTTCCACATGTTGGGTGTATGCATGAAGATATCCCGTCTGATACTCCCAGTAGTTCTGAACATGCTTCCACAAAGCTTTCCAATCACGTTTTGTGATTCATATAATCAGAGAACTGTAGAGTTGAAGGGACCCAAGGATCATCTAGTCCAACCCACTGCAATGCAGGAATCTCATTTAAATGGCCATCCAGCCTCTGCTTAAAATCCTCCAATGAAGGAGCCAACATCTCTTGCACATTTCAGGTTGTGATGGCCTGGGGCTCGGACTCGGAACCAGAGGGGTCTCAGTCCACACCAGATCCTTTGCCTTAGGTGGCATCTGAACCAGGTCTGGAGCCTGATTCTGAAGAGCCCTAGTCTGCACAGGTTCCTCTGCAACAAGCACCAGCTGGGCCGAGTCAGGGGCCTGAGACTGCCCTGGCTCCAGATGCGGGGATTACCTCATTGCCTTCAGCTGGGCAGTCACTTACAGCTGCTCCACTACCAGTTGGGAAAGAGGCTAAGGCGGCCTTTGGGTCTAGTAACCCACCGACATCTCCCGAGCTGCAGAGAGTGAGGTCTGAGAGAAGGAGAGACCTGAGTCCTCGCAGGAGGAGTGTTCGCCTTCGGGCGAGACAGGGAGGTGAGTCATCGGGCGATCAGGACCGGCCATTACCCTGACAAAGATAAAAGGCTGTCGGACCCTGCCCCAGGTTGTGGGAGCAACATTGCTGTTTGCTAGAACCTGCCTGAGACCCTGTGCCTGACCTAGCCTGGTTTCCTGCCTTTGTGACCTGCCTAGGCCCTGTCAGACTGACTCCTCACGGAATCCTTGGATTTGGGACCGGACCTGGACTGCGTTGCTCGGGTTAACCCCCAGGCCCAGCACACAGGTCCTTGTTCGCAGAAATGAGTGTAAAACTCAGATTTATTTATTATTCATTTATTACATTTGTATACCACTTTTATCTGCCAAGGGATCTCAAGGTGATGTACATGGTTCGCCTCCTCCCCATTTCATTCTCACAGCGACTGTATGAAGTAGGTTAGGCTAATAGATGGTGACTGGCCCAAGGTCACCCAACGAGCTTCATAGCTGAGTGGGGATTCGAACCCTGCCCTCCAACACTAACGATTACACCACATTGGCTAATGTACATAAGACAACTCCAAACCCAGAAATGACTGGAAGATGCTTGATATCATTTTTGCAAGACAAGCAGTTTTTTTTTAGTTTTTTTCTGAATGCAACGCCTAAAACACTAAGATGTTAGTCATAAGGCCGACTCCAAGAACCTCAAAACAAATGATCCAAATTGCAATACAGATCACAAACACACCTTGCTAGTTTAGATTCAAGGTTTTAAAGAATGGGGAGGGGAACTTGTTTTGACTGATATAAAGTTGCTCCAGCCTTCAGATACCTCATGTGCATCTTCATTTAATATTTTTATTGTAACCACATGTAATATTTATGCTTTTGCTTCAGTTTATTCTCTCCCTACATTTTCCTAGAGGACTCTGTTGAGACAGTAAGCAACAGCCCCAAGGAAATAAATCATGTTTGGTTTTATTATTGAAAGCTGCATAAATGTAAAAAACGGAGAAAAAAAGGAAAAACAACCAAGTTCCCACCTCGCTCACTTGCTAAATACATCAAGCCGCATCTGTTCGGCCGAAGACTCAATTCACAGGCAGGAGGAATGTTTCATTACAGAATCCGCGGCACTCGATGTGCTAAACTACCTTTGTTCTCTCTGCTCTCCTGTTTGACATGAGTCAAATGCCAGAGCACTCATTATGTGTGCAAAGCACAAGCAAACAGCGCAAGAACTTGGCATTTTGCAGGTAATAAGCTTAACCTTTACCCACGCCCATAACCCGTTCTCTCGCAAAGGGGATTGCATTATCATTTTTAATGGGACAATGAAACTGATCTGCTAATAAACTTCCTTACAGCTCCTTGAGCAAGCTACACAAAATCAGACAGAAGCAGTTAAGGTGGTAGAAAGGCCAGAGATCCTGTTTCACCTGTTTGGTGCCAGCAAAGGGGGGAGGACTTAGCTTGCTGGAATTTTATGATGTTCAGACTAGATGTTTGGGGTGCATAAGGAGCTCTATCCTGATATTCTTTCTGGCTTGGACATGAATCTCTCACACAGGAAGAGTGTGAGCATCTTTTGGAATATATTGGCAGTCTGGCACATGATGCAAGAACCATGGACCATGAGGATATGTTGTCGGGTAAGAATGGAGGACAAATTCCGTCTGGTTCACATTTTAATAAAAACCTACCCAATCCAAACTTCCTGAAACAATATGTGAAACAAAACATAGCTATCCTTCAAAATCCACCCATTTCTGGATTTTGTGATGGAGTTATCCAGCCCCAAATTGTGTTTATTGGGGGGAAAGTGTGCAGAAAATGCATGTATGCAAGTATATAAGAGAATTGTACAATTTTTGTGTAGAAATGTGGTCAATTGAGCATAAGACTGGAGAAATGAGCAACTGAGAATAACCAAAATGGGCAAATTCATCCAGCCATAGTTGTGGTCCCTTCTGCCTCTCTGATGATATGCAGTTGCTCAACAACATAGCAGTTTTGAATCTAAGTCATTATATGAAATGATTCCACCTCTACTGTCTTCCTTACTTAGAGTCACAGAGTAGATGATGCAAGGCAAGACAGACCAATAATCTGATTTGGTGCCAGGGAAACTCACATAGGTTGGTGTATACCTCCAATGTGATGTAGTATGTGGTTGGTGCACTTGAGTGGAGATTCAAATCTCCACTCAACCAAAAAGGTCAATGGGTGACCTGGATGCACAGAAGTATTGCAGGCTAAAGGTGTTTGGAGATGTGCACACTGTCCCAAACGCCCTCAAAACTGGAGAAGATGAATGATGCCATTTGGGAGTTTAGAGTGTTCATGAGACTAGAATGGTCACAAATGCTCTTTGATAGCCACACAGCAAAGTTGACTGAGATATGGGGTAATCTACAGGTGATCCGTTAGAAAAGGTTAGACATCTTCCTTGAGTTTCCTGAGTTGGGCTAAAGCAGAATTCTCTCTTCCCCACCCTTCCCAGCTTGAACTACAGATTTAGTGATCTTAATGGCAGTGTTGATTTCTGCTCCTTTGCATATCCTCAGCCTTGCTGAATTTGGGTAGTCTTCAATGCTACAGTGAAGCTCAGAATCTCTTTCTCTCCATATATATATTTATCCTTCTGAATTATAAAGCTTAAAATTGCAGGTTTGTTTAGTAGTGTTGTTTTTTTTAAAAGCAAACAGCTATTTTGCATATTCATGGTTTCCAATATCCGAAGCTTGATTTTCTTCATTCCTTTGATGGAACTGTATTTATAGTCCCTTCATCAGTCACACATTCACATAATTAATCAGACTTCTTCTGATTTGGAAAGGAGAGCCTAGTATTTACAGTTTACCATGGTAAGATCAATCCGTCTCTCCTCTTCAGTTTCTTGGTAAATATGTACAGATAGCACAACATCAAAGCTGCAACATCAAGATTATCCATGTGACACTGTTGACTTTGTTCATATCACATGGCTAATTCAGATGTTAGGCGGCAGATGCAGCAACAGGAAATATCAACTGATGCTTTTAAAAAGAAAAGTCGGTTAAGTAGATTGCTCCAATTGCAGATCAGACTGTTGTAATGCATACTTCAGCCCTCTATGTGAGTCCTGACCCTGCTCCACTGGTACCAAACTGTCTGAGAAACAGCCCTACTAGAAAAGCTATCCAACAAATTGAAACTACCACGGGGACAAACAAAAGAGGATGCCTTCACCCCTGTGTGGCTCCCCTTTATTACATACACAGCCCAACAAGGCAACAACAATAACCCACCAACAGCATATGAATCAATATGGCTAACTTGACTTAACAACCCGTCCCCTTCACACATGGAAACAAAACTCACTGCAGTCAATGAAGGCAACTAACCAGGCCCTGGGCCCATCAATCTCCCTCACTGCCAATGAAAACTAATAAATGAATAGAAAGGGAACCTACCCATGTGATGCTGACACAAAACCTTGCACACACACCATGTGAAAGAATGAAAGTTTACTACCCACCTTCTCTCTCCCCCAGTCTATCTCCCCACCTCCCTTCTCTCCCAACTTTATATTGCCTAAAATGTTAGTGTCTCACATCAGTTATAACAGATCTGTAGAAAAAAGGACTCCATGAACTGAAAGCAGAGACGTTCTATGTACCTATGTAACCCAAGAAAGTATTTAATAAAGACAAATAGATAGAAAGAAATGTATAGTGTGGAAGTACCATTGGTGGTCTGTAATGCAAAATCACTTTTGATGAAGTGAAAACTCAGGTAGGAACAAAGGGTAAAATCCAACATTAGTTGTACTCAGAGTTGACCCTCTGAAGTCAATGCACTTGTTCATATGACCCGGAATGACTTGGAGTAGGACTTAATTGGATACCACACACATACACAATTTGTTTCAGCTTTGTGTTCCTCAGTTTTATTAATCTTGACTAAAAAAGTAAATCAATGTTTTGCGTATCCCCCAATGGAGATATGAAGCTTAATTTCAGAAGGGATGGAAAAGTATAGAGTAGAGGAAGCAGCTGTTAATTCTTCTGGACCCCAGCCCTTATTGTGTCTGAAACGGTTCTGAGGCACCAGAACAGAAATCCAAAAAGATTAAATATTGCATTTAGAAAAGATGTAACCCTCTAGAAAGCAGGGCTCATTGGAAGGAAAATATGTCATTTATACACTTCACATTATGCATATTTTTCTGACAGATCCAACCCACTACATTCAGATATTATTTAACTATATCTTAAACAAAGATGTTTCAATCACCTTTAGAGACAAGAAAAAGCTATTAAGATGGGTAAAGCAGCATAACTCCTTTCACTTTGGTGGAAGTAGCTCTTGTGTACTTACTTATCTGCTCTGCCATATGGGCACCTTTAACACAGACATTCTTCTAAGCCTTTGCTATGTTTTGTCTTGTCTCCAGTACCTTTTCATGAATTCCTCAGGAGATCTCCTATCTGCCTGCTGTATTGATACAAGTTCCTTCCTTCTTTCATTATTTTCTCTTCCTTTCTCCCCTCTCTATCTCTCTACCATTCTCTCATTCTTTTTCTTTTTGATTTGTTTTTATTTAGATTAATATTTTAGTTTTGATAAAAGATAGTAATGTTTGTATCTCTTCTTCCCAAATTTATTTTAGCGATAAATTTTAAGGATTTAACTATGGCCTGTGACTTAAAATATGTTTTGCAGGAACAGGTATTTCTTAAACAAACACTTAGGATTTGCGAATCTTACTATTCTCTCTCTTTTTCATATTAATGCACCTCAATCTCTATTTTGGTGTTTCTCACTACGTGTGGAGTCTTTGGGGCCACCTCCACTAACCCTGGGTCAAAATTAACAAAATGAATCTCAGTAGAAACAAATGTAAAGTTCAAGACTTAGTCAGAAAGAACCAGCTGCACAAATATAAGATGGAGACACCTGGCTTGACAGTAGTACATGTAAAATAATCTAGGGGTCTTAGCAGACCACAAGCTTCAGAAGAGTCAACAGTGTGATGCAGCAGCAAAAATAGGCTAATGCTATAAACAGAAGTATAGTGTCATGATCAAAGGAAATCTCTCTATTCTGCCTTGGTCAGACCACACCTGGAGTCCTGTATCCAAATCTGGGCACCACAATTTAAGAAGGATATTGACAAACTGGAATGTGGGCAGAGGAGGGCAACCAAGATGATAAGGATCTGGAAACCAAGACTTATAAGGAACAGTTGAGGGAGTTGGTATGTTTAGCATGGAAAAGAGGAGATTAAGGGGAGATATAATAGCCACCAGGGACACGGGTGGCGCTGTGGGTAAAACCTCAGCGCCTAGGACTTGCCGATCATATGGTCGGCGGTTCGAATCCCCACGGCGGGGTGCTCTCTCGTCGTTCGGTCCCAGCGCCTGCCAACCTAGCAGTTCGAAAGCACCCCCAGGTGCAAGTAGATAAATAGGGACCGCTTACCAGCGGGAAGGTAAACGGCGTTCCGTGTGCTGCACTGGCTTGCCAGATGCAGCTTGTCACGCTGGCCACGTGACCCGGAAGTGTCTGAGGACAGCGTTGGCTCCCGGCCCATAGAGTGAGATGAGCGCACAACCCTAGAGTCTGGCAAGACTGGCCCATACGGGCAGGGGTACCTTTACCTTTTATAATAGCCACCAAATATCTAAAGGGTTCCATGTCACATGGAAATGGAGCAAACATGTTTTCTCATGCTGCAGAAGGTTGGACCTGAACCAATGAAATCAATGGAAGGAGATTCTGTTGAAACTTCAGAAAACGTTCTGACAGTAAGATCTATTTGACTGTGGAACAGAGTCTCTTGGAAGGCGGTAGACTCTCCTTCCTTGGAGGTTTTTAGGCAGAGGTTGAATGGCCATCTGCCATGGGTGCTTTAACTGAAATTCCAGCATTGCAAGTGGTTGAACTTGGGATCTGCTCCAACTCTACAATTCTATGGTTCTATGATTCTGTGTCCCCCACCACATCCCCCAAAATGCCACCCATGTGTCAGGGAAGGGGTCCAAACAAGGAAGCCTGCTGAATGCATGTAAACTGTCCCAGCATGCAGCTTATCCTGTTGTGTTGGAGCTCTGCAGGAGAAGTGGTGGTGATTACCAAAGTTGGGACCTTTTAACTGGTCCCAATAAGCCCTACTAATTGAGGTATGGAAGATGTTGTCTCAACCAAGGAAAAGAGTCTTCAGAAGGGTTAAGAGCCAGTGTGGTGTAGTGATTAAGAGCGGCAGACTTGTAATCTGGTGAACCTGGTTCGCGTCTCTGCTCCTCCACATGCAGCTGCTGGGTGACCTTGGGCTATTCACACTTCTTTGAAATCTCTCAGCCCCACTCACCTCACAGAGTGTTTGTTGTGGGGGAGGAAGGGAAAGGAGAATGTTAGCCGCTTTGAGACTCCTTCGGGTAGTGATAAAGCGGGATATCAAATCCAAAAACTCTTCTTAAGAAGGATGGCAGATCCTGCTGTCACATTTTTCTGTGTGGCTGTGCATGAGAAGAATCTGCAGAGAAGCCATCCTCAGAGTCTAAGGATGATTGGAGATCCACTTCCTCCAGCTAGAGAGGTATAGAAAGGAGGGTCAAGGGCTAATGTTGCTGCACTGCTCCCCTTGCAGTAACTGGTGAGTTGTCTGAATATGATTTCTCAAGCCAATACTGAGACCCTGAGGCAGGAAGTATGATAAAACTCTGCATCCCATCTTCAGATTTCTCTAATGGATGCTGCCTTGTTTCAACAAACCATAGTTAAGTTCAACTACAATTTAGCACAGGAATATCCAATGTGTTGCCCCAGATGTTGTGGGCTTCAAGTCCCATCATCCCTGACCATTGGCCATCCTAGCTGGGGCTGGTAGCAGTTGTAACCCAACAACACCTGGAGAGCACCATGTTTCTTATTTCAAGGTTTGGATGTGATGCTAAACTGGTCAATCATCTGGAAAGACTCAAAAATGTCTTTCACTGATATGTGGCATGCGCAGGACATGGTGTGAAACCCATTCCATGTGGCTTCCATGGCACAAGGTGCTATTTGGTTTGGTTCACCCTAAAATTTCTACTTTTTGTCCATCCCTTCTGCTCTGCATATCTTTCTGTGCTATACTCTTTTATGTCAAAAATGCAAACTTGGAAAGAAAATTCAGCTCAGCTGTAGATGGGAACCCAGCGCTATGTAAGCTATTATTTCACGCTACTTTCCTTATCTATGCTACGTTAATAACTATCACATTCTGTGGGCAATCAGATTTGTGGTGCTACAGCGAAGTTGGAATTGCATTAGCCAGAATCCCATTAATTTCCTTTGGCTTCCCATAGTGAGGCACCTCACTGATGGAAAAACCTAGTACAGAAAGCAAGGCAGCATTCCCCATAATGTATTTATATTTATCTGTTGCAATTACATCATGACCCATCCTTTAGAAAGCTGGGATCAGCTAATGGCCCACTCCCAGTGGCCTTCCCTTCTAGGTCGTGCTGAATCCCATATACACTTGGCCTTCACAAGGCACCCTTGCTTCAGAGATCTGCTGAAAACTTTTTAATTATATTTAAGAAAACCTATCTGGACATCAATTCGTTTTAAACATAAATTTGTTTTGAGTTTTATAATTTTATATGTTTTTAAATATATATATATATATTATTTATGTATTTTTTAAATAATAGTTTTGTGGATTTTAGCTGTATTTTATCAACCATTTTATTATACACACCACTTTGAAGAAATGGTTTGCAATTTTTTCTAAATAAGCGAACAGCGCTATGGCACTAGGTTCTTCCTAGCCATGCACATCTTTCTACTAATAAAGCACCATGCTGTCATGTTTCTTCCAGCTAGCCTTGACATCTCTTAGAGTCCTCCATTCCATTCCCTCTCCCCATATATTCTTCCAGCCTCCCCATTTGACATTCAGCATTCTGTGGCCACTGAGCAGCATGGTAGGTCCTCATTGGGTTGTTCTATGGGGAAGGGGAGTTCCCTTCTTAGTCCCCCCCCCCCCGAAGTGTGCTGATCATTCACTTTTGTTTTTCATGAGCCCCATTTTGGCCTCATAGTCACTGCAATTCAACATCGGAGTTAACTATTAGTATATATCAGGCATAGGCAAACTCCGGCCCTCCAGATGTTTGGGACTACAATTCCCATCATCCCTGACCACTGGTCCTGTTAGCTAGGGATGATGGGGATTGTAGTTCCAAACATCTGGAGGGTCAGAGTTTGCCTATGCCTGGTATATACGGCCATAGGATAAGTCTAGGACAGGCGCAGGCAACTTTCAGCCCTCCAGATGTTTTGGCCTACAGCTCCCATGATCCCTAGCTCAGTGTTTCCCAACCTTGGGCCTCCAGCTGTTTTTGAACTACAGTTCCCATCATCCCTGACCACTGGTCTTGCTAGCTAGGGATGATGGGAGTTGTAGTCCAAAAACAGCTGGAGGCCCAAGGTTGGGAAACACTGCCCTAGCTAACAGGACCAGCGGTCAGGGATGGTGGGAATTGTAGTCCAAAACATCTGGAGGGCAGAAGGTTGCCTATGCCTGGTCTTGGACTAAGGGGCAGAGTTCACAAGTCCAAGATCAGAGATAAGAATTCCAAGACTGCACAGGAAATGTGAAGCAAGTTACTCTGTCAACCTGCCAAGATCAAACCCACAACACTGAGATTAAGAGTCTTCTGTGCTACCAACTGAGCTATCCCAGGACTAAATAATGTTCACCATTTATAGCTTAAAAAGAGGAAGGGGGGGGGAACAATGCCTACAACTTTTGTAAAGGTTCCCCGCCTGAGTTGTAAAGTTTTTATCATTTCATGCTATATTTAAATTTTCATTCTATATTCTCATAGAATCATAGAACTGGAAGGGTGCCTGAGGGTCATCTAGTCCAACCCCCTGAAATACGACACAATACGATAATCTTTATTGTCATTGTCCCATACAGAACAACGAAACTGAAAAATCTACATAAGACATTCAAAACCCAGCAAGCCTGCTATCCCAGCTATCCCAACCTGGTTAGCCCCCTAAAAACTCTGATACCCCATTTTTAAATACAATATACTCCCATACAGACTCCTTACAACGCATTTAAAACCAAAATCACCTTTGGGTAGAAACTATTTCTCAAGCAGAAATGCAGGAATATGGAGTTGCCCCATACAGGGATCGAACCTGCAACCTTGCCATTATCAGCACCATGCTCTAACCAACTGAGCTATAACATTCTTAATGTTTTGCTTTGCTTTTCTGAGAATTCCTGTTATGGGGGGAAGTATATAAATGGACTTATTAAAATAAATATGTTAAAATAAATATATTAACAGCACAATTCTATCACATCTCAAAAGTGGCCATGATCAAGAGTGATATTGAGTCCTACTGGCTTCAGTGGGGCTTAATCCAAGGTAAACTGGGTTAGCACTGCAGTCTATTGAAAATAATCACCTGTAGAGTAATTTCACTTGCCTGAGGAGACCAGAAGACCTGATCACCACAAGCAGGAAACTGACTTTCAGAACAACATTACATGAAAGATGGAGTGTTTTTTCATTGTTGAAGGGAAGGATTGTCAAAGCCTGCTGGTCACAGATACCAAATAAATGGCAGTGTGATGATCCAAAAGATGAAGGGAATGATGGATTTCACGAGCTGCTTTTCAGATTATTTTGCACTGGAAGTGATATGCGGTCAATCGTTTCAGCATACTGAAAACATGGATCAATGCAAGATGTATTGCACAGACATCAACTATTCCAGACAATGAAAGTTAATCATAGATGTTGCGCTTGTTCTTTCAGTATCAGTTGAAAGATGTGCATTTAATGTAGTTTATGAAAACAACCTCATTCTTTAATCCTGCCATCAGACTTGATCAAACCATTTTGATTAGAGTGACAGCCAAGCCTCAATTTGCCAAACCTCCCAACTCCCCAATAAAACCAGCCCTACAATTAGACCCATTTCACGCAGCGAAACTTGAGCAGCCATTAAGGAGGGGCAAATTATCAGTTTTATTATTCTCCATCGCAGGGAGTACCGTTTCTATTTTGTTGTTGCTGCTTTCAGCATCAATATTTCTTATGCCACCTCTAACCTGCCACACCCTCAAAAGCAAGCATTCCCCATGCACAATTAATGTGCATGGGCGTCTAGACCCATACATGTGATCCAAAGTTATGCGGCATATCATGGAATCTTGCAAAAGGGCTGCATTTACCTGTCAACAAAATATTGCAACTTGATTTTGGGGGAAATGTGACATACATACAACCAAGTATCAGCTTGGGAGAGAACTGTGCTTTCTGCTCAGCAAAATGAGTTGCAAAAACAAGCCCACGGAAAGGAAGTGAGTAGAGAGTCATAGAATTAGCGGGGAATGTTAAGCAAAGCATGTTCTCCCTGAAAAGAGAGCACGTGTTGCGGTGGGGTCTGCCAGGCCAACCCTCTGTTGCCAGGCAGATCAAATGGTGATTGCCTGGAGCAACGATTGGGTGGCCGGGTTGCTGGTGCAAATTGTATGTTGCAATTTTGGGGGGGGGGGTGGAACCAAAGGCTTTAAATATGGGGGCTCTCAGCTTTTACTTTCTCTTTCGCTGAGTGCATCGGATCACCCGCCCGCCCACCCGCCCGTCCGCCCTGAGTTCTGGTTGATCTTGCTATGCCTGTCATGGGGTCGTCTGCCATTGGGGCAGGGGCCTAGTAGGAATTTTGTCCAATTGGCTGATTGGCTGGTGCCATTTGGTTTTTGCCTACTACTTAGCAATTTGTCACAACTTGTAAGGTTGCGGTTAGGCATTGGTTATAAAAATTGGTGGAGGAGGGGTCAGGATAGGCTGGGCCTGCCCCTCCAATGGTGGTGTGGAAGGGAATTCCGTTAAAGGAATCCTGGGGCTTGCCACGATTTCGTCCAATCCCTGAAATGGGACCAGGGCCGGCAAGCCTTGGGGAGCAGGTTGGGTGAGCGGTGAGGGACTGTCACTCAGCTCAACTGATCCCCAATATTGTTTTCCCTTCACTGGCTTCTGAGGGAGTTCGGAAAGTCAGTTCTGTCCCAGGCGGGGGGACAGATAGTTATAACCAATGCCTAAGCAACCACTCACAGATTATTTATTTTAATAAAGTTGTGGCCAAAATTATGCCAAAAACCTTCAACAAAAATTATGTGTGATTTGTAAATTATTTTGAGGGGTGGCTTGGGGACCTCTACACACAAGCAGGTAAGAAACAGGAATAAGGGCTGAATTTTGGAAGAAGTAGGGCAGAGCAAGGTAAAGCAATGAAAAAAACTCAGACAGGTGTGCGGCATAACAATTTAGATTAACACTGGATCTGTAGACTAGCCTGTCAGCAGTTTCTTCCTCCTTTATTTAAACCAAAACCCGTCTTCCATTTTCTTGAAAGCTTTCTTCCTCCAAAAAACGAGGCTTCTGCTTTTCTTCCTCATTCTCAGGGCACTTCAGAATTTCAGTGGGCACAAGGTTGAGCTTATTTTATTACTGTGAGGAGTTATGTTTCCATTAAGCATTTATCTTGTGCTCTGTTAGGGTTGCCATATTTCAAAAAGTGAAAATCCGGACAGAAGAGTTGTTGAGCTTTTTAAAGTTTTGCCCAAAGTTGTTGAGGGTTTTGGACATTTTGGAGCTATTCCTGAGGAAAACTGGCAAAACGGACACTGCCAACATGGGCTGCCACATGTCTGGATTTTCCCAGACATTTCCACCATTTCCGCCTGGACACTGCTTGGGCTGCAATATTCCGAATACGTCTGGGAAATTTTGGATGTATGGCAACCCTAGGTAGCCACACAAGAAGTGCTACTTTATTATCTTTTTTCCTGGTATTTAAATGGAAGTGTGGGAAGCTGGAGAAGCTGACTGCCAGGTTAGCATTGTTGTTTTTAAGGGATGTCCTTCCTTTTGGGAATATTTCAGACCAATTTCTTTAAAAGTGAACATTTCCCTTAAAACTAACCATGAGCAGGTATCCAGAGCAGAACAGCCAGCTTCTAGTCCCACTCTTACAGCCCAGCCCAGTGGAGAGCCTATTTGTGGGATGGGGGGGGGGAACAGGACACTCAAAAAAGCACAAAAATTAGCACAGTACTATTTCTTTTACATAGGCCAGGAGAATGCACCCCTCACCCACCCAATTCAGAAAAGCACATAACAGTATGTATTTCAGTGTAGGGCAGGATTGTGGAGCTGTTCCTGCCTCCTTCAGTATCTTTCCTTTCCCTGCTTCTGTAGTTGTCAAAATTGACAACTAATTCTAGAGAGTCTGTTCTTCTGCTGGTTGTAAACAAATCAGAGATGAGAAGGAACACACAAGAGCAATAAGCGATCGTTATTTCACACTATCTCCCCTATTTTGCCAGAAATAATTCTGATGCTATCCAACTTTACGTACAGATGTTGACCATTTATGAAAGCTTCTAGGGCTTTGTGGGGTGTTTGTGGACAGTAAAGAACTCCCCAGTTTTGAAAACCCAGACACGCAACCTCACAAGGAATCATATAGTAAGCTTTGCAATCAGCTTCTTTCTGCCCATCACTCTATTCCTTTGAAACCAAGTCTTCTGACTCATGCCAAATGTATCTAAGAGAGCAAATGTATTCAGCAAAAATATGCCGGAACATCCTTGTATCTGGCCTTAGTTGGATGCATTCGTTTTTTTCTCTCCAACGCCTGTGCTTTATCTCAGCTCATCCTCGAGCATTCCTTAATCCCGCCAGGGAGATGTCAGCAGAAGTTGGCATATCAAGATTTTATGAAAAGGGAAAGTGTATTTGAAATAAAGTTTCATTATGCAACAGGGCTGGAACCAAACCGATGATAAAAATTCATAAGAAACAAGCGACAGGTGGATGTGCAAAGAGCTGCAATAAACCATTGCTGGGCTGGCTTGAAAGAAAGGTAATCTCATTTCTCAGCTACACAAATAAAGGTTATTTAAAACAGGACATTTGAAATAGCAGTTTGTGGATCATGAGCATACAAAGAGAAGAAGTTTGCTAAGAGTCCAATATTGTGCTTGCTTATGTGTGTCTTACTGCGTATGGTGAGACTAACTCCCTAGCAAATGTACATGACATTTTTAAGGAGTGAGCAAGCCAAACACAGTGAGACTTTCTTCTGAGTAAACAAGCATTGAATACATACAATACTATGGACACTTGTTTGGAAGCAAGTCCAACTGAAATAAATAGGATTCTCCTCTCCCCAGCAACCACAGCTAGGTTTAAATATCCTGACTATAATCCTAAACTCATAATCTTGGCTGTGAGTTCTGGAAGACCTGCTCTGTGCTTTGCAGGCCTTTTTCGACCAGGCCTGGATGGGTGGGGCCCTGACTGACTCCAGCTACAAAAGCTGAGGCTGCTGAACAAACTATTGGGCTGAGTATTATTTAGGGAGCTTTGTTGCTGCAGGGTTGTTGTTGTTATCAATATTAAATTTTACATCTTTATTTTAGATCTTATTATGATTGATGTGGAAAATAATTTGATTGATATTTTGATGTTTTGTTTCTTGTTTATGACTCTTTTGTTATTTTTGTAACTATGCAATTCTTTTCCTTGTTGCAAGGTACCTTGACATGGTGTGAACTATGAACAGGCAGCATAAAATTAAAATTATGTATGTATGCATGTATACAGTGGCACCTCGTGTTACGGACGGGATCTGTTCCGGAGGCCCGTCCGCAACATGAAACGCCCGCAACTCGAAGCGCTTCGTCTGCGCATGCGCGAAGCGTGATTTAGCACTTCTGTGCATACGCGAGAGGCAAAACCCAGAAGTAACCCATTCCGGTACTTCTGGGTTGTTGCGGGACACAAGATGAAAACACACAACCTGAAGCAGACGTAACATGAGGTATGACTGTATTAGGAAGGAAAACTTATTAAACACATGCTCCTTTACAGCACTGGTGGCAAACCCAATCAAATACCCATGCCTTACCAATTTTGCCTTACCAATTTTACCAATTGGTTTGGCACACCAAACAAATACCCATGCCTTACCAATTCTGGTGATGGCATTTTTAAAAAAACAATTAGACACAGCATTGGCATAGGTGGAGGCCAACACTCTGATGGGGATGCACACCACTCCATCAGTCATTAGAGGAATAATTTAATGAGCAGAAATGGGGTGGTAATCCCCATACCCCTATGTGTGCACATGGCAAGTGTGGGGTGGCTACATTAGCAACCCCTGCTTTTCACAATGGTCTGGTCATGGGCAAAGACCAGCGGTAGAGCTTCCTTTTGTGTTTACAATCTATCCAAATGGTGCCAACACCCTACAAGGCCCATAGCCTGTGTAGCAAACAGTGTCAAAGAAGCGAGCCTGAGGTTTTGATCAGACACTTGTATAGGTGCTGTACTGAGTCAAATCACTGGTCCACCTAGTCCATTCCAGGGTTGCCATAATTCAGAAAGTAAAAACCAAGACACCCCAAAGGTTTTTGAGCTTTCTTTACGGAAACCACTGAAATTGTTGAGCTTTTTAAAGAAAAACCTGGAAGTTGTTGTACTCTTTTTTTAAAGACAAACCCCAAATGTTATAGGGCGCAATTTTTCGATTGACTTGTTTAAGATCAAAGATAAAGTGCTGCCTTTCAGAAATTCCCCCGGGCATCAATTCCACCTTTGAAATCTTGGTAATATCTGGGAAAATCCAGATGTACAGCAGCCCTAATTTAATCTGACCGGCAAGTGGCTCATGGGTCATCCCAAAATGGACAAATAGTTTGACTCAATAGTATAGTACAGTTTTATACTCTATACCAGGGATGTCCAGCACCCAAGAGACTGCGATCTACTCACAGAACTAAAAATTGGCAGTGATCTACCCACCCACCCTTTTTTGGGGGGGGAAGGGTTCTGATAAAAGTTGTTTAGCTTTTTTTAGGGAGGAAAGTCCCTTTTTGGGGGGGTTCAGGTCAGAGTTCTTGAGCATTTTTTGGGGGGGGATGCAAAAATGTTGAACTTTATTAAAGGGAAAAGGGGAAAACTCGCTCACAGAGAGATCGCAACAAAAACTCTGTCTTCCCTTCTAGGAATCATGTGTGAATGAAGGATGGGGCGGGGAGCTGCATGCCAGTGTGGGAGAGCCAGTGTGGTGTAGTGGTTAAGAGCGGTAGTCTCGTAATATGGGGAACCGGGTTCGCGTCTCCGCTCCTCCACCTGCAGCTGCTGGGTGGCCTTGGGCTAGTCACACTTCTCTGAAGTCTCTCAGCCTCACTCACCTCACAGAGTGTTTGTTGTGGGGGGGAAGGGAAAGGAGAATGTTAGCCACTTTGAGACTCCTTCGGGTAGTGATAAAGCGAGATATCAAATCCAAACTCTTCGTCTTCATTTGCTACCGCAAAGAAAAAGGAGCCAGCGATCAACCGCGATCTACCAAAACCTCCCGGGGATCGATCAGTCAATCACGATCGACCAGTTGGACATCCCTGCTCTATACAAGAGGTGTCCTGATGCTAGCAAAGGTTGATTGGGTCATGGTTGCCAAATTCCATGTATGCATATATTTAAAATGAATTTATCCTCCATCTCTATGTTTGTGTGTGTGATCTCTTGTTCTTCAGTAAGCAAAAGAGTCTGAGGCCAACACTATAAGCATCTTATACAATGCCCCACCTCCTCACCATTTTTGCTGCGGTGGTTGCACTACTGCCTGTTTGGTTGAAATTCAGGCATTCCTCCCAACAGCATAGTCACTGCCAACACCTATAAATATAACTATTAGCATATGGCAGGTGATAGTGAAACCATCAAAGTGTAAAATGTAGCTGCTGTTTATGTGGGAAGCAAGGGAAGGGAGAACATTCCTATTTTAGGAAGACAAGTGAATTTCAGAGTAAACAACCGATACCTATTTCAATAAAATTACTCTGTACACTCAAAGTGCAATACAGGCATTAGAATTTGGAATAATATAAATATTTCTGCATTTCTGTGGAGGTAGTCTAGCCATGGGTATGTTTAATGATCCTCATGCTGAGGGAGATATGTAGAAATGTGATATTTTTTAAATCATCACATAATCACAGTGTCTTGGATTCCATAAGGCCAGCTTTGTGGGCAGCCTGAGAATACCTCAGCCATTTTGACATCCACTTTGATTTGTCTATCAAACAAAAATGGATGTTGTATTTTCTGATTTTGGGGGGTATATGCATGGCCTCTTGGACATTACATGTACTAGCTTTCAGGTCCCTAGGTCCTGGGAAAGTACACAAAATGCTGCAAAGGGTGAGTCAGTGAGGACCAGGCATACACAGAACAGCATTTACACAGAAGTGCTGAGATAAGTTGCAATTGAAGGCCATTTGCATCTGTGTCTTACATCTCCTGCCTAGCAATGCATATTTGAATGCAAATATACAGTTTCAAAGTACACAGGTATTCAACATTATTATTATTAATAATAAATGATAATACATGTTTTAATATACTGTCCTTCTTCCAAAAGGAACCCAGGGCAGTGCACAATGTAATAAAAATTACCACTGCTTTTTTCCAGACAGAACTCGCTGGCGCTCTGCTCCAGCACCTCTCAGTTGGGCACCATTGCCATTCTAAAATAAGAAGGGAGGTGTTCGTGTGAGTTCTGCACCTTTTTCCCTAGAAGAATAGCACTGAAAATCACATACAGTGGTACCTCGGGTTAATAACTTAATTCATTCTGGAGGTCCGTTCTTAACCTGAAACTGTTCTTAACCTGAGGTACCACTTTAGCTAATGGGGCCTCCCGCTGCTGCCGCCGCACGATTTCTGTTCTCATCCTGAAGCAAAGTTCTTAACCTGAGGTACTATTTCTGGGTTAGCGGAGTCTGTAACCTGAAGCGTCTGTAACCCAAGGTACCACCCAAGGTACATGCATTCATGTTTAGTACATTTAGTGGCAAACATATCTAATTCTCTAGGTAGGAATACTTTAAGCTGCTTATTCTGCCGAAAACTGCCTCTGATTTAAGGAGAAAACTTGTATAGATCTTTCCAGGTTTTTGCAAATATCTGACCCGAGCCTACTAAATTACACTTTAAGGCTCTTTGATCTAATATCGGTCTCTTAAGCCCTTTGGAACTCATGACAATAGGTCTATGACGGAGAAATATGCCCTTGTCCACAGAGGATACAAATCTTTCCAAGAAGAAATCAGATCAACACATAGGCTTTCAGTCTAGAAATGCTACTGTTCAAATTGCATTCAGATAGAGCACGGGGGATTGCCATAAGCTCCTAAAGACATGCAGCAACAGCTGAATATAGCGGCAGATAAGCAGGTGAGTATTCTGAAACAAACAAAGAAGTTAACTGCGAAAGTTGATGTTTTTCCTAACGGAAAATAATAAAAGAGGAGTGGGGGAGAAGAGCAGTCCTTTGGCTATCTAGGAGGGATAAATCTATTCACTTCCATGTTGTCATCAAACTGATGATTTGTTTTTGTGTAATTCAAGTTAACTTGACAACTGGCAAATTTTACAAGGTTTAAGATTTATGAGCAGTCATAAAAATGAAAAGCTTCAGCTGAAAAATGGGAAGAATAAAGTACCCTAAGAAGTAAGCATGAAACATAGGCTTCAAATATCATGATGGGGATAATATAAGCCGGGGAGGGGGGTGTCACTGGAAACAAAGCCTGAATCACACAATGTTTTAATCTATTTCTTTTATGCTAAAAACATGGGGCTATACATGTATAATTGTGTGAAATACTATAACTCAGTGCCAAGGCACACACAAAACACAGGCCAAGTGGTGGATTGCTTAAACCAGTACTTCCAATTAGCTATCTACTGTGGGCCCTCGTTTTTCAACAGCCAAGCCATGGACCCCCGACTTTTGAAAATTTTGACATCTCCATGGTAGATTTTGTTACGTGAATGGTGCCATGGACCATTTTCATTTTCTCCAACAGAAACACCAAATTGAACTATGTAAGCCCAAACAATCTTTCGCTGAGCGACAACAGCAAGCAGAGATGTGTTCAACAAATGTGTGTTTGTTTGTGTGAGCGTTTAGAGGAAAAACTGAGCTGACGTTTATACCTGCAATTAACTTTCCAGTCAGCTTCATTATATTGATGCTCAAACACCTTACATTATGTACAAATATGTAACAACCAAAACAGACTGCATTGGTTCTGGATTTGAGAAGGCAAATACAGATTTAAATGGATCTTCATTAAGGGTGTGCAATTTTATTTTATTTTTAAAGTCACAATGCCACTTATTTTTATTTTTAAAGATCTCACCTTTTGTTTTCCATTAACCAGAATCACATTCGTTTCATTCCCCAACCCCCAATGACATTCATCCTTCCCTTCCTTTGTTTTTGCCACCTCCTTTGGTGATCACAGCAGCAGTGGTCCTCTCACCTTCCATTTTCTTCTCCCAGAGTGCCCAGATATCGCATCATTCCATGACATTACTTGCAGGTGCAAGTGCGAGAGAGATAAACAGCTACTGGCGGCTGCCATTCCCCCCTCTAGAGTGTTGTCACGGCTAAAAATTGGCTGCTGTTTCCTTAATGCTAAAAGAACTAAGTCAGCGGCCTACAATGACTCACGCAACCTTTCACCAAATTGTACCTGTATATATAGAGTGGTCAATGGTAGAAAGCTGGTTGCATTTGGTGTGTGTAAAAAAGCTTTCGGTCGTGGTTGGAGAAGAAGACTTTTTAAGAATAAAAGCAGCAATACTCTGCAAGAATACCCTTTCTCAAAGACTCTTTTGTGCCAACTAAGGTTTGTAAGGTAAAGGTAAAGGTACCCCTGCCCGTACGGGCCAGTCTTGACAGACTCTGGGGTTGTGTGCCCATCTCACTTAAGAGGCCAGGGGCCAGCGCTGTCCGGAGACACTTCCGGGTCACGTGGCCAGCGTGACATTGCTGCTCTGGCGAGCCAGAGCCGCACATGGAAACGCCGTTTACCTTTCCGCTGGTAAGTGGTCCCTATTTATCTACTTGCACCCGGAGGTGCTTTCGAACTGCTAGGTTGGCAGGCGCTGGGACCGAGCAGCGGGAGCGCACCCCGCCGCAGGGATTCGAACCACCAACCTTTTGATTGGCAAGTCCTAGGCGCTGAGGCTTTAACCCACAGCGCCACCTGCGTCCCACTAAGGTTTGAGGACTAGGCAAAAGAGTAAAAAGGAGGTCAGAACCTTTTCTTTTTTAAAACACCGACAAGTGCAGCAGAAGAACATTATAGGGGCATTCTGGGAAAAGAAGATGGCAGCCATCCTGAGAAGAGAAGCCTTCTCATAAGTAAGTCTCCTCAACCACAAACAAGTGATGAATATGTACAACTGGGTAATGAAAATGGACCACATTCTGACCTATTGGTTGCTGATAGCATTATATTTCATAACAAATACAAAAGGAGCAGAATAAATTCCATCCATCTCAATTTTTTACTTCCTATGAAATAAATACACTCCACCCATTGATTTGTTTGTTTATTTTGGAACACATTTATTCTGTCCTTTCCCCCCCTTCCAATTGAGTTGTCAAATCAATATCCCAGTGGAAGATTTTTCATGGGCCCAGGAAACACAGAGAAGTCTTAAAGAGAATGTGTCCAATTTGCCCAGGGGGTGCTATCTTTATATACCTCAGCTGAGACATGGATCATTAGAATCGAGGCTGTACAAGAAGGTAAAAGCAGAATTTGAAACATCCAGCAATAACTTATTTTTGCAAAGCTTTCACAAAAAAATGAGGAAATCTGCAAAGGCTAAATGATTTGACTTGTAACAGTAGCTTTGGGATGCAGCTTCATCTGTTTTGGAACCACTGTGTCTTTCCTAATTTAACTAATTGTTTGGGACCAAATTAGATCTGTTAAAAATGACGTTCTGGTCCTCCCCACCCACATTTGCCACAACAAAGAATCTAAAAACTGCTATATATACTTTTTTGTTTTCCTTTCCACAGAAGTTCTGAAATTTGCAGTCATGCATCTAGGGGTTTTCCGACAGGGTATGTAGGACATAGCCGCTCCTTCTGAAGGGAGAAAGCCTGAAAATTTCAGAATGACAACTCCAATGGACATATTTTGTAGTGGGTATAACAGGAATCATAAGGGGCAGAGTATTGGAGGAAAAAACAGCATGGGAACCCAGGAATGATGAGGATGGGGAAAATGTCATCCTTCAGTAAGAACCTTGTCCCTTCGACGGTCATTGGTCCCTCACCACCAATGATGGTGGTGCAACTTTTTCTCCCTGGGAGAGAGATATATTTCCATTGATTTGAGGAAGAGGTGGGCATGGGGGGAAAAGAGCAGAAAAGACAGGGATGTGTGTGTGTCAAGGCTTAAAAATTAGCCACTGTTCCTTTAATACAAAAGGAATGAGTCAGCATGAGTAATTCATGCAACCTTTCACCTACATATGCCTATATATATAGAGTGGTCATTGATTGTGTGAGTGTTGGGTTTGTCGGATGGTAGAAAGCTGGTTGTGTTTGATATATATAAAAGCTGTTGGTCGTAATTGGAGAAGATTATTTTTAGAATAAAAGCAGCATTCTGCAAAGTACTCTTTCTCAAGGACTCTTTGTGCTGTCTAGGGTCCGAGGACCAGGCAAAGGAAGCTAAGGAGGTTAGAACCTTTTCCCTTTCTTTTTTTCAAGCAACTGATGGGGTGTCACTTCCCAGCAATATCATTGTTACTCCAAGGGTTCTTGGTTTGGGGTTGAGAACCCCATTTTTTTTTTTTTTTGAGGATACAGGGCCTTTCCAGACCTCTCCATCAACTTGCATAGGGGGCAGAGCTGATGGTGGGGAGAAATAGACCCAGCTGATTTTCTTTTTTAAAAACTTCAATGACCCTTCCTCAAATCATTGTGACTGGAGTGCTCTAGGAAAATCATTCATTGTGATTCAATCATAGAACTATCAGCCAGACAAAAAAGATCTCTCCAGGCCCACCCCATTGGTGTTTGCCTTGTCAGCTTGACTTCATAATAAACAGATAAACAACAACACAACCTTGGGGGTGGTCTGGTGCATCTAGGTTACAGAGAAACATGGGATTTTAGAGAGCCAGATCTGACTTAACACACCTTGCTAATTGTTGTCTGGAGGAGTAAAAAACTTAAACACATTGCAGGGTTCCCAAAAATAGACCAGAAACAATTGTACTTCATCCAACAGAGCAGCCTTATTGCTACTGAAGGCAAATGAGCATAATGGTCACCAATCCAATACATTCAGGATTGGCTCTGTCTGTAAGAAATCCAGTTGCAGCACTTACAATAAAACTTACAATACTTCTAATAAGACTAAACTTAACACCAGGCATACAGAACACCACACCAGAAGAGAAAGTGAGTGAAAGCCCAGGCTCCTTCTGGCCATACTATGATAGTCAGCACAACCTTGACAGAAAGATAACAGAACCATTTTAAACCAGCTGTACTCAGCTTCCCAGAAGGAATAACCCAAACAACAGAAACCTTCTGCCTGTTTCTTTCACATGGAAAGAAACCTTCCAGAACCCTCTTGAATTAATCAGAACAGGAAAGATCTCTACACATCAGATCAATACTTTCTGTACTAAGAAATGTAAATTGACTTCATAATAGATAACAACACAACACTGGGGGGGGGGGCACCTAAGTTACAGAGAAACATGGGATTTTAGAGAGTGCCAGATCTGACTTAACACACTTTGCGATTGACTCAAACCCACTTGAGGATGTGAAAGTCTGCCCTGGATCACTTCTATGCATCTTTTAACTTGGGAGGTACACAGAGCCAACGCTCACTCCTAATAATAATGCACTTCTGATGTGTGATATAGTTACTTACAGTGAAATCCTATAAATATATCTACTGAGAAGTAGGCACCCCTTTACTTGAATGTGGCTCATTCCCAGGTTGGTGGATGTAGGACTGCAGCCTTCATGTTCAAATAGGTTGAACTAAAAGTAATGCCTTCCCACAAATAGCACAGCTAAACCCAGATGAACCATATAATCCTGTTCTCTATTACTTCATCTTCATAAACCAATCAAGACTGCTGCCTCCGGTGTAATCTAAAATACCAAAAGCAATCTGGAAAGAAAGAATAAAACAAGCGTGAACTATACATACATGCTTACTTCTCTCTTCAGAATTCAATTTTCATCTATTTTCATTACTGCCTTTAATGGTTGACAGTTTTAATGGTAACTCTAAACCTTAAAAAAAAAAAATGGTGAAAAAATTGGTTCCAGAGTCTTTAACATCAAATGCTACTCCCAAGCAAATATCTGTTTAGGAACAGTTTGACTATAGCACAGTCGTACCTTGGAAGTCGAACGGAATCTGTTCTGGAAGTCTGTTCAACTTCCAAAATGTTTGAAAACCAAAGAACAGCTTCTGATTGGCTGCAGGAAGCTCCTGCAGTCAATTGGAAGCCACAGAAGCCCCATTGGATGTTCAGCTTCCAAAAATAGTTCACAAACCGGAACAGTCACTTCTGAGTTTGCGGCATTCGGGAGCCAAAATGTTGGAGAACTAAGCTGTTCAAAAACCAAGGTATAAGAAAACAAGAGGGCTGGGAAGAGAGCTGAACCTCACAAAATGCAACCTCACAAAATGGCTTTCAATCAATAGGTAATCCCCGGTACAAACTGAAAAAAGGTGCGCAGTTGTCAGAATGCTACAACAGCACCTCAAACACCATTTTGAGGACAGCATCACGATTGTTTATCGAGGAGAAGGTTTGGATGGAGAGAGAAGTGGAGGGCCGGTCGACTTTGAAATGACCCGCAGGTCAATTGAGAATGCTTTCCACCACTCCAATCCCTTGTGGTATAGTGGTTAAGAGCAATGGACTCGTAATCTGGTGAACCGGGTTCAATTCCCTGCTCCTCCTTTTGCAGCTGCTGGGTGACCTTGGGCTAGTCACACCTCTCCGAGGTCTCTCAGCCTCACTCACCTCACAGAGTGTTTGTGGTGGGGGAGGATGGGAAAGGAGATTGTTAGCCACTTTGAGACTCCTTAGGGTAGTGATAAAGCGGGATATCAAACCCAAACTCTTCTTCTTGTAAGAGGACAACACCTGGAGAGTGGCAAAATAATATGCGCTTTCTGCCTGTAGCAGGCCAGGGAGCCTCTTGCGCTTTAGAAGCGAAAAGTGATATAATTAGAACTGCTACCATTGGCAGCTTCCACCCATCTCCCATTTTCACAGGAGGATTGTGGTGTTTCCCTACCAGAAGAGGCCAGGAAATCTGGGGAGAGCTGAGTGGAGGGACACATCCACTTCACTCAACCCCCTCTCCCCCAGCACAGCAGCAAAGGGGTCTTAATTGCTCTGTTACTCGAGACACAGTCTGAGCGTATTTGCCCCCATTACTCACCTCCCTTCAAACCTGACAAGCAAATGGCAAATATCCCATAACAACCCCTACCCCAAAAACTCATAGGTTGTCATTGAAAACTTCCAAGGAAAGTGATTCCACCCCCTGCCCCCCTCAGGCAGCACGTTCCACTGCTGAATTGCTTTTACAGCCAACTCGAATATGATGCAAAAGGAGGCGAGTGGGCATTTTCCTCTTCTCTCCTTGCTAGTTCTGCAACATGCACAGCAGATAAAGGTGTTGTCTCCTTGTCCCCTCTTCATATAGAGAAATGCAACTTATACTTGGTTCTGTTCCTTCACATTTTGCTGTATTCAATGGCTCATTGTTTGTTTTTTGCAATTTTCTAAAATCTAAATATGCACTTAATGTGATTTAGCAAGCAAGTTTCTTGTCACAATTTAAGAAATGTGCCTTTGGCCCCAAACTAATACCAATGAGTTAACACAATATTAATTCTACATGACCTTATTTTTCAGCTATAAAAACAAGGAATGAGTGGGGCAGGTGTGTGTGCTTATAGTTTACGGGGAGAAATTAAATCCAAGTTTTTTATTGCCAAAGAATGCTTAACTGTAATTTTTCTCCAGCGCAGAGTCAAACTCTGATTGATTTGATAACCAGTTTAAATGTACAAACAATAAAAGCATTCACGTATGTTAATGTGATTCCACTAAAGGGCAGCTTGAATGCTTTCAGAACTTTCATCTGTCTCATTTTCAACACATTTATAGTCACATTAATTATAGGTGCATAATAGAAAAAATGCTGTTATGAAATACATTTAAAATACATTAATAGAACTTTTCAGTTGCAAGACTTCTGGTGCTTATATTTAATTCAGATTAATTTGGTTTCATAAAAGGAACCCAGCTAACTTCAGCTTCCCAAGTGCAGCCCGGCATTTATTATATAAACGAAACACGCTGCTGATTAATCAGTTGCACTAATGCAAAACCATATTTGTGGATCACATTCATAGCGAGAAAATTTAATGCAGCTAAAATGACAAAGCTGGGCAGCTTGATTTTCATCTCAGGGCTGTGAAGAAAGGGATGTGGTAGGACTGTTATATGGGCAATGCTTAAGAACTCATTTTCTTCCGCAAAGCTAGTGCCATCCAGAGAATTCCATGCCAGGAGAGGACAGGTTACAGTATTCACTTTCCCACACACTCCTTAACTTACTGGTCGGGGTGGGGGAGATATTGAATTGATTTACACCTTATTCACATCTCCCAAAACCAACAACTGAACCAAAACACACCTGACCTTTGAAATTTGCACTACTCTGAATTTTCTGGTGCACTTTTTCACCCACGTATTAGTGAAAATAGCAGAAATTATATTAGAGAAAACTTTAGAGAATACTTTATATCAGAGAAATACATTATATTAGAGAAAACTTATTAGAGTATTAGAGAATACATTATATTAGAGAAAACTTTGCAATTTTTTTTTGCATATACCAGGCTTTCCATACAAAAAAATGTGTATTTGGAATAACGTTCACAAAAATGAATACTTTTTTATGTAAACTTTTTTAAAAAAACAACAACAAATTACCAACTAATGTGGAAACGGGGTTTGCTTTGGAAAAATGAGAAACTGAAATTGATATATTTGTCCACTCCTAGTTCCTCCTATATGTATAACTCTTTGTGTATATGCACTGGGGATGACTGATCATAGCACTTGTACATTAAAAAAACACAATGTGAATGCTGTATACATCTCAACAGATTAGTTCCAGGAGCAAACCAATGCTTCCTGCGACATAATAGGATAGTAAATTATTCCCTCTGAATATTCTAATTTATTTTAATACTATTTGTTTTGGGCTCTGTAAAGCTGATTATATATATAAATTTATTACTGGGCAGTTTTTGCTGCCTTTTGGCACAACAGATATGCATTTTATTTTCTCTGCACCACTGTGTTTCTGACAAAACACCTGAAAAAACATTCAGAGTCAAGGAAATGTGAAAAAACACGGAATGGCAAATCCATTTATTTGCTTTGTGTTCTGCTTCTTGGAGATAGCTGTGTTTCAAGAGGAAACGGTTTCACAGGTATCTGAAGCATTTTTCATGTACCCAACACCAGTTAATCCAGCATCTTCGTGGTATCTTGCAAGAATCACAATGCTGTTTTATAGCATCCTTCCGCTGAAAATAAGTGTGAGAAATTCATCATCATAGCAGAGTGAACCAGGAATAACCACCAAATGTGTTTGGAGTAAGGAGAACAGGCATTCCACAATCCATAAGCCACTTATGCTGAGACATGACCCTGGAAGTGAGCCAAAATTGGGACAGGTGACACACACGGGTTTTGAGTTTCATACACCCGAACCCAATTTATTTCAACACACACACACATTCTTTTGATGTCATAGCTGAACAGCTTTTGGCTTCCTTTGCAGCAGCACAGTAAAATGGCTACTTTCATTTTGGAAAACAACAAACCCATAATTTAGATATGAAATGAAACCATTTTATTGCATCTTTGATGGAATCTTTTGCAATTTCAGGTCCATTTCATTATATAAGCCATAAGGAACTTTTTATTCATGTTTGTGTCGGCACATAGTTTTCTTTAGCACTTCAAGATCACAGGGCATCATGGCACTACATCACTCCAGACATTACATCATAAGAACAGCTCCAAAGCAGATATTGTTTGCATTGCGTACAGGTAGTCAATGTGATGCTCTCCAGGTGTTTTTGAACTATAATTCCTATCATCTCTGACCATAGGCTATGCTGGCTCGGGCTGTCGGGGAGTTGTTCAGCATCATCTGAAAGGCAGCATGGTGGCCATCCATAAGGAACACACAAGGAAAGCTGCTCTTGCAACATGGTGAGCCTCTACCCTAAAACTTGAAATAATTTTGCTTCCTCCTGAAAATAATGGGATGCCATCTTACAGGAAGTGGAGGATTCCACTAGTTGAGCCACTGTGGTGCAAGACCTAGGAGACCAGGGTTTAAATCCCTACTCAGACATGAAGCTCATTGGGTGATCATGGGCCAATCACAATCTCTCAGCCTAACCTACTTTAGGGGACGACAGAGGATGAGATGGTTGGACAGTGTTCTCAAAGCTACGAACATGAGTCTGACCAAACTGCGGGAGGCAATGGAAGACAGGAGTGCCTGGCATGCTCTGGTCCATGAAGTCACAAAGAGCAGGACATGACTAAATGACTGAACGACAACAACCTACTTTACAAGGCTGATATGAGAATAAAATGGGGTGGGGTAGAACAACATGTGCCATCTTGAGATCCTTTGTGGAAAAGGTGGGATATAAATGAAATAAACAAGTAATAGTTATAAATGTCTCTCCTCCAGCACCTTCTGACCTGGTTGGCTCTTTTGTCTAGACCATGGTTTCCCAAACTCGGGTCTCTAGCTGTTTTTGGACTACAATTCCCATCATCCCTAGCTAGCAGGACCAGTGGTCAGGGATGATGGGAATGGCAGTCCAAAAACAGCTGGAGACCCAGGTTTGGAAAACCCTGGTCTAGACATTGGCCTTTTGAGCTACTCCAGCCTGCTGCTTGTGGCTCAGTCCTGGCGCAACCTGGAGAGGCTAGAAGGCTCTGGGATTAAGTCGTGGTTGCCTGCCAGGGTGTGACCAATAAGCATAGACCCCTGACACTGGCCCTGGCCTTGACGATCAAAATTACAGGAAACACTGATGAACATCAGAGCCAAATATGCAATTCTGTGAAACCACATCTGACAACTCCATTGCTAATTCACAAATCAATGAACAAGAGGCCCAATTTAGTCAATAGTAAGCTCTTGTACACACATCAATGAATTTGCCGTACAGGCTAATGAACCCTTGATAAATTATATAGTTCATTTAAATATTTGGCATTGACAGCAACAGCTTTCAATATTGTCTTCTTGCCACTGGGAAACAGCTAATTTACGCTTCAGATTTTTGGATGATTTTTTCCTCAGGTTTCGTCACACAAAATACAAAGGAAAAGCACTGTGTACACACTTCACACTGAAGGCTCCCCATCCTCTTTTGCACCAGTTCTAATATTTTCCCTCCCTTTCTGGCAGGACGAGGTTGCTAGAGGCATAAAGTTTGATTACTAACATAACACAGCTAAGCATTCCCTTTGAAAAGAATTAGCAAAAGTGCATTTCAATGAAAATACTTTACAAGACAAATTACAAAGGAAGCTATAATTACCAATTTTGCCCTCCCCTAAATTTCTTTTCATGTTCCCTTGTTGGTAGAAGTGTTCTATAGAGAAACTTTATGAGCTGACAGATAAATGCAGTGCTGTGAACACCTTCAGTCATGGTTCACGGCATACTCCAAACCATATACGTCAAATGTTTCTAGAGTGTAAAAACATGGGCAGCTCAATTCCACGGTCCAGTTCAGTAGATTTTGGAACTTGAGCTGATTTATGCTGTGACCCTAAAAAAATTACATGGGGGTAAGTTTCCCTGAAATCAGTGGGTCCTGTTTTCAATGAGTAGCCATAGTGCACGAGATCTGGGGTGTACTTTGAGATCCATGCATGCAGGGATTTGCGTGTCTATTCCCGCCCCCTCCCACTGAATGGAATAAATAAAGACACAGGACACGGAATTTAGGTTAATGGGCGAAAAATGGCCACAACTTTATTGATTACAGGTAAGAGTGGTATTGGCTTTAGGCATTGGCCCTATCAGACTAACCGGTATAACCGGGAAGGGTTAAGCACCAACAGGGGGAGCCCCCGAGATGCACATCCCTGGGCGCTCCCCGAGGGGTTACCGCTCGGGAGCGCGCTTTAGGCCCTAGCCTCCGTAGGTTTTGGACGAGGCGACGCCCCCGGAGTCCTTTAACGAACTACCCTTCAGCATTTTGGGGGAGGTGATGGCGTTCCTCCCCCCATCTCATTTGCATAACAATACCCGTGCCAATGCCTAACCGCCAAAACCAAGAAGTTGTGACGTTTGCTACGAGGTAGGCAAAAAAACCAAGTGGCTTCCAAAATATAGCCAATTAGCCAAATGGAAAATTCCTACCAGGCCCCTTACGGCGACCAGCCGAGGCCCATAGCAAAGTCCAGTTTAGAACCTAAAGGGTGGGAGGGAGGGAAACCGCAGCAGCTGGAAGGAAAGAAAAGGGGCGAGTATGGGCTATCCCGACCTTAAATGCCCCTTACTCGCCCCGCCCCCGCCGCCAGCCGATTGGCTGGCGCGATGAATAATGCATACTAATGATCCCGGGATACCCCTGTTCTCGCGGGGCTGACTACAGCCCCGCGAGAGTGTGAATGGGTTGTGAGAACCACAAAACCCCCTCCTCCTGATGTCGGAAGTGGCATTATCAAAAGCACCGTTAAAGATAAAATTGCAACACATATAGAATAACACCTCCTGCTGAAGCGGAAGTAGATTGCCTTCTTTAAGCTAAGTTTGCTAACTTCTTAGAGTTCTTTGAAAGTGTCAGCAAACACTCCGAACAGCACTGTGCGCTTCGACTTTCAAAAAGCTTTTGACAAAGTGTCTCACCTAAGACATCAGAGGAAGTCATGAATTAGACGAGAGGTTGTTCTTGTGGATTGTTAGCTGCTTAAAGAAACAGGAAACAGAGAGGAGGAATAAATGGTTCTCCCAATGGACCAATGTAAATGACGGAGCATCCATAACAGTGACCAGAGGAGGAATGGCCGCTGGGGGGAGCACACAGAAGAAGAAACGCCATGGTGCATCTGCAGCAGCACAACTGGATGCCATCACCTGCCTCAGCTGCCACAAAACATGTCTCTTCCATATCAGTCTCTACAGCAGACAACCCCAAACTCGGCCCTCCAGATGTTTTGGGACTACAATTCCCATCATCCCTGACCACTGGACCTGTTAGCTAGGGATGATGGGAGTTGTAGTCTCAAAACATCTGGAGGGCCGAGTTTGGGGATGCCTGAACTACAGCCACAAGTTTCCAACAGTCTGACTTCACCTCCCAAAAGTACACTCCTCCATTCTCTCCCCAGACAGATGGATGCCAATCAATCAACCAAGCAATAAATAATGAGGGAAAGAACTGAAGACACAGCATTATAAACTAAGTCCGCTCATCTTTTCTTGGTGGGTGGCATTGCGGCTGGGCAGCCGGGTCACAACAGTAGGGGGTGGAGGGTCACCGCCTCTCCTGTGTCATGCCAGCCGCATTATTATTGCTAGGGTTCTGCCCCTATGGGATGGCCCCAGCCAATCAGCTCTCAGTATGGGTGTGGCTACAGGCGATTTAACTGCAGCACAGCTGGCCGGCCCCCTCTTTCTTGTCCCAGCGCCAGATCACCCAACCCACCCTCTTTTCATGCTTTGCTCAGATATGACCTTGCTATGCACCATTGTCAGTTGCCATATTGTTGGGACCAGGTAGTTATTTTTTCAGTTGGCAAACTGGCACCGGCCATTTGGTTTTCGCCTACCTAGAAGCAATTGTCACAACTTTTGTGAGGTTAGGCATTGGGTAAGCCTTTGTTTGGATGGAAGGGAGGTTGTAGCCTTTGCCTGCCCCTCCTCAGTAAGGGATCCGGGGTGTGAATCCTGTCCAAAGCCTGGATGTGGGCTAGGGCCATGTCACAGCCCCTATGGGGACCCATCGGGGTGCCTGTATTTGATCTAAGTCAGTAGTTTATCCTTAAGTGGACTCCCTGCAGATGGGCAGGAGTCAAGATATAGTCTGGCTTCACCCCAATGCTGAAGACAAACCACTCACATCTGTAACCAATAAAGTTGCAGCCTATTTGAATCCACAGGCCAAAATACTTTATGTCTGTGTGTGTTATTGTTCTCCTGGGAACTTTGTGGCTCGGGTGCCTTGGCACACAAGACATCTCTGTTTCCCAAGCTGGCGTGGATGGTGGATGCTGAGCACCTGAGTCTGAAGCATAGGAAATAAAATTCCACCAGATGAGGACGGGTATTGGAATCCATGCTTCTCAACTTACTCATAAATGATCTAGAGTTAGGGGGTGAGCAGTGAGGTAGCCAACTCACATAGCTGCTTCCGACATTACTGTGTTTGGACCAGACTGTTAAAATAATTCAGTGTGATTAAATGTTAGACCTGGTTGTCAAAACGAAAGATTCCCCCTTCCCTTCTCCTCTCCACCTCTTTCCCTCTTGAGCTTTGGGTGTTTCCCTAGTCAGCTTGGTTTCATTTCACAGAAAGGAAAGGGTCCAGCTATGCTTTTAATGTTATGGAAAGCCCAGGGCAACAGAGCTTATTGAAAGGTTAGGTTCTCCCTGATCCATTTCAACACATATTGTTGAAGGTGCAAGCCGGCTCAGTAACGTAAAAACCTACCCCACGCCCCCCCCTTGTTATTTAGGATACTTTGAGGGCCAACATACACCCCTAATATTTGTCATGACAGTCCCTAACACAGCAGCAACAACAAAAGGTGAAACCATAACTGTATCAGACACAGTTGGCTTTGACATTGCCTAAATAGTTTTCAGATTTCACGGTTGCTTCTTCCTTTGGTCAAAACCTATCAGCTTCCGTCATTATACTGAGAAGAACATAAGGGAACAGTCCCACAATGAATAGATGAATCTCGCTTCAGTGCTACATTCCAAAAATAAAAAATGCAAATAAAAATATTGAAGAGATGTGCAACATTTTAGATAGCAAAACCGCCTCTTTAGAAGTGCTGAATTTAGACATGATAGGCACAAAGGTTTCTCAACTTGAAAAGAATTTACTATGAAGTGAATGCCAAAATAAGTTCTCATTGATCTTAAAAGGAAAATGGAACAGAAAACATAGGTGGAACTAAGAAAAAGGCAGCGCAGAAGGTAACAGGGGATCAAAAGCATAAATTGAATTGGATAGCTGAGAAAATCATTAGATTATGACATATGCCTTTCTCCCTCCTACTGGAGTCAATGGGATTTACAGCAGAATTCCCATGCTGGTCAACTTAGAAGTAAGCCTTCATGAACTTAATTTTAGGACTTAACTTTCAGGTAGGTTTGTACAGATTGCAGCCTTGAAAGTGCTTAACACTGGCTGGAATAGTGCAGTATGCTCTCCTGACTGCCACTAAGTTCTGTGTGGTAACTGAAACTATTTAAAGAAGGAGGTTTGCTCAATGGTTTATGTGAAATTCATTCTTCAACCTTAATTTATTGTCAAATACCCATCACAAAACATATCTGAGTTTTGAAGGCTCTGAGGAAAATTAAGTGAAGGATCTCACAGAAAGGCCAACTGTCTCTCCCACCTACCCAAACCATGTATTTTTACCACATTATTCAACCCACCAGGATCTTCAGAATCACTCTATTTCCAAACTGGCATTCTTAAAAAGGAGGTTTTAAGCCCATGATGTATAGGGGGGACCTGTCGCTCTCATCAGCCCCAGCTAGCAATGGTCAGAGATGATGGGAGAACATTCTCCATTCCAGTGTATGCTTGAACTCTAACACACTTAATCATTGCAGAATTTAGGACCATTTAGTTATGCAAGTATGTCTAAACATTTTGCCCACCCAAAGTGAATATGGATATACATAGCACTGAAATCTTCCCTGAGCCATTGCCCAGAACAATAGCTACGCAGAGATTTACTAAATCTTGCTTTGTCCTTCCATATTCTTCTCTTGCTTCATCTCTCTGTCTCCCACTGCACACTAATTAATTAATTTATCAGGGCATTAATGCCCTCAAGTAGATTCATCTCCTTTATACCCATCCGCAAATATTTTGAATCTCCTGCACTATCTATTTGTACTGTTCACCTTCGTTCAGAAAGTGACACTTGCAGCTGCTCAGCTGGTTCTTTTATTAGGGGACTAAAATGACAGATCTGAGACCAGCCTGCTGTCTGCACAGCGCTGCTGATTTGCACCACTTCCTCCCTTGACAAGACGATTCATCAAAGCGAGGTGGAACAACCCTGGCTCAAGTCAATATTAGTGGAGGTATCTTGCCACACTGATGCATGGAGCAAAAACACTGGTTTAGAGTGAAATGTTACACAGAGAACCCAGCGTTTAAAGGGCAATCCCATGTCCTGCTTCACCAGTTTGGGATAGAGGTTGCCATTATAAAAGGCCTGATAGAATGGGGAGAAGGGTTTAGGAAATTGCTATGCTTCAGATGTTTCTGTGCTACAATTCCCATCAGCCTTGCTGGCAGGATCTGATGAGCACTGGAGCTCAACAATGCTGAAGTGTTCCAAGATCTGTTATCCACTATGGAGAAGTCAATGACCTGTGAACCCACCAGACCAGGCATAGGCAAACTCAGCCCTCCAGATGTTTTGGGACTACAACTCCCATCATCCCTAACCACTGGTCCTGTTAGCTAAGGATGATGGGAGTTGTAGTCCCTAAACATCTGGAGGGCCAAGTTTGCCTATCTATGCCTGCACCAGACTAACCTCAGACAAAAGTGGGACATGGAGTGAAGTTATCTTTAGCTAGAAGTTTAGGATTTCAACAAATGGCCAATGTTGGGCCAATGTCACAAGTTCTGGCACGGCACCAGCAAATTGAGTTGGACAATAATGTCACAGTGGCAATGCATTTGATGCAGTAGGCTAGTCACAGAATTGCGGTGTAGTGGTTAAGAGTGGTAGAATCGTAATCTGGGGAACCGGGTTCGCTTCCCCACTCCTCCACATGCAGCTGCTGGGTGACCTTGGGCTAGTCACACTTCTTTGAAGTCTCTCAGCCCCACTCACCTCACAGAGTGTTTGTTGTGGGGGAGGAAGGGAAAGGAGAATGTTAGCTGCTTCGGGTAGTGATAAAGCGGAATATCAAATCCAAACTCTTATTGATTTGTAGAGTTGGAAGGGATCTAGGGAGTCATCTACTCCAACCCCCTACAATGTAGGGATCTCAGCTAAAGCATCCATGACAGATGGCCATCCAACCTCTGCTTAAAAACCTCCAAGGAAGGAGAGCCCACAGCCTTCCAAGGGAGTTGTGTGACTGGAGTGGTACGTGAGCTGCTTTCTGGGGTCTGGATCACTCCAATAATGTCCGCAAAAGCGAACCACCTCAGTTCAGTGAATTGTGTTGTTTCTATGTTAATGCTATTTTCTGATGCAAGGGGGGGGGGGAAGTGACATGGATTTGACATAGATTGGATGGGAAAGTCAAAACTGGGAGAACTGAATGAGAAACATCACATTTATTCATTTTCTTCTTTTTTAAAAAGTAATGCTTCACTAATACTAAACTATTTGCTTCTATTCCTTTGTTTTGTACTTTCACTAGAAGCTAAATGAGTGCAGCACAGTTAATTACTGTATTTGCTGATTACAGCTTCCTCGTTTCACCCTGTGTCTTTTTATTCAAATCAGTGCTTAAAAACACTGACAGCAAAAAGGAAATGGGCCATAAATCATTGTTACTGTCTCAAATAAAATTCTTTATTGCATGATGGTTGTTTCGTGAATACCAACAGGCATCCAAGGTTATTGTAAAGCATAATTATTCCACATATCTAAGGAAAGATAAGAGCTCAAGAGTGCACTGAAGTATGCACCAAAGCAGTATTTTAAGTGGTCATTTGAAGACATGTTAAATGAACTGTGTTCTGACACCAGTTATAAAGCAGTATTTTATTTATTTTTTAGTGCTTGGCCTATTAGTTAAGTAACACAATTAGTGTTTCCATGCGCCATATGAGAGACCCATCCTAGAAAATTCTCTAGCAACACATTTATACTCAGTGGCAGTCTTGCCCCTTCTGACATTAACCTTTGTCTTGTTAGCAGTTTATGAGTTCACCTTCTAAGTTTGATGGTGGTGAATGGGGAGCTAAATGTGGAATCTTCAATTTCTCTTTATAAAGAGATATTTGAAAAGAATAAAAAAAACATAAGGGTGAAATTAATGACACAGCTCTGAATAGCAAATCATGCACTCTCTCTTTTTGCACTCCCCAAGCTTTCCTCGGACTGTACCACTGGAAATCATAGGTCGTGGACCTCTGATATGGAATACATTTGAAAGTTTAGGACCTTTGGATATGCTCTCTACTTGTCAGTTTTTTTGCTTTCAAAGTGAGTCTATTCAAATAGGAGCCTGCCCCACACTTCAGTCTGAAGTGCTACAACCCCAAGAGTACACCATCTGATGTTTTCTCTGCATGTTCACATAAATTCTCAGTCTTTAGTAGATGCTACTTTGTCTTTTGCTAGAACCCCAAGATCTAAAAACTAGAGGAAGGTACAAAAGACATACAATTAAAATTAGAGACCAGGGTACCTATGAATACAGAATTAATAGTAGCAGAACTGATCTCACTCTCAGTCTGCTTCTGCTTACCTCAGCACATTATTTTAGAAGCCTAATTTAGGTCAAAAAAGCCATTTTGTTGTTAGCATCACTGAACAACTGGGAGTTGGAAACTTTTCCCAGTCTCTTGCAAGAGATCTACCAGTAGATCAGTAGATCCCAACTTACCTTCTACCTACCAGTGTTCTGGAGAAAAACAATGAGAGGAAGCACAATTCTTCTTACTACCTCCTGATGTAAAACTGAGGGAAAGTCTGTCTTGGGCACAACAGTGGTTGTGAAGGCTGCTCTTTCTAGCTGCTCGCAGTCAGTTTGCTTCCCATCACAGAGAATGGAGATCCCAGTTCACATAATCTGGCTCTAAAGATCCATATATTATTTTGTATATCTCTTAGTTCTCACTTGAAACTGAAACAAAGGATGCTTCCGGACCATAGCTGTCAACTTTTCCCTTTTCTTGTGAGGAATCCTATTCGGAATAAGGGAATTTCCCTTTAGAAAAGGGAAACGTTGACAGCTATACTCCAGACAACCTGCTTAATTGAACAATGCATCCAGAGGAGGTTGGACAACATTGCATTAAGGCAAGAGCCAGTATGGTGTAATGGTTAGAGTGTTAGACCGGGACCTGGGAGACCAGGGTTCGAATCCCCACTCAGCCATAGAACTCACTAGGTGACCTTGGGCCAGTCACTATATCTTAGCCTGATCTCACAGGGTTGTACAACCCGAGTTTGCCAATATGGGACTGAATCCCACCACAAAAGAGTGACTGTCTGGAAGTGCCCAGAGCCTAATTATGACACATGCTGTTACTCACATCCATTCCTTGTTACCCTTGTCTCCCCCTCCTCCTGTCGTTTGTTGTCTACTCAACTTTAAAAATTTATATTGCAAGCTTTTGGTAAGCAGGGACCTACTTCTATTTTATTTTGCTTATATTAAATCTGTAACGGCTCATCTCCTACACCAGTGGTGCATATAAATAATATTTTTCTAATTATTAATATTATTTTAACCTCCTATAGTCCTTTAATCCAAATTTCATGACTTAAAACAGAATCCCTTGTTCCGCTGTTAAATCTGCCCTGAGCATGGTGTCTACAGTGGAGGGGTGAATTATAAAATCATCTGAAATAAATGCATCCAACTGTCTCTTTATTTAAGTTTGGCTGCAGTGCAGTACCTCTCATCCCCCCCTTTCTTTTTGTTAGGGGAGAGAATAAAACGTACAGGCTAAATATTATGGGCAGAAAACAAATTGCAAATTTGTACTAGCTGAAACCATACCCCATAATGAAAATTATAGTTTTCACCAGGGTTCCCAAGTTAGAAAAATAAACATATTGAACAGAAAAAGGTGTATTGACTTTAAGAACTCTGCTGAGACTATTCTGGTTGGTTTAGTTTTAATGTGTTGTTTCCACCTACTCTCTCAAGGGCAGGATCAACATTTTTTGTCCTGAGGAGGAGGAGAGGGTCTTCATATCAATTAGCTACTCACCAGGCCACCCTCGCCACAGACTGTTCAAATGCTTTCCTTCACCACAAACATCAATAGGATCACAAACGATAGATATTCCAACTTGGCTCAGCTGCTTACACGCAGAAGTGCATGCCGAAGAATGTTTCTCACACCATATCAATGCCACCAATGGTGTCTTATAGCTTCTTGTAAAAGAAATGGACGATGTCAACCCTGCCCTTGCCCAATAAAAATGATATTTCACCAAATGTAACACACACACAATTTAACTCACAGTCAATCGTGCCATATGATGCAACTGTATGAAAGGCAGGTAAAATTTGTGTACATGCCTTGGAATCCAACATCTTCTCCTGCCTTCTGCTGGCGCTGTAATGGCATCAAATCACAATATCCCTGGAATTGACTAAGCTCTGCTGATAAACTGCAGCACCATAAATGAGGTCGACCCTCATCAATGTAGCATATCGGATTAGTTCTGGATGCTTGAAGACAAGTGAAACAGGAATGACCCCAAACAGAAAAAATGCCACCGCAATGCTAAGGGAAACACTGGAGACTCGCTGTCATTGTAGATGACAATGAGCAAAATGGATAAATTGTCTGAAATGAAACAACACAGCTTTCTAGGCAGACTTCTAGGAGGAACATAGGAGTCTACCTTACACTGTGTCTAGAACATCCAGCTCAGTGTTTTCTATGATCTGGCAGTGACTGTCCAAGTTTTCAGGCAAGGGACATTCTAGCCCTGTTTCACTTTTCCTCAAGCGTCCAGAACGAATCTGATATGCTAGATTGATTACAGTAGACTTGATACATGGATACAGCAGAGCTTAGCCAACTTCAGGAATACTGAACAGTGGTATCTTGGGTTACAGACGCTTCAGGTTACAAACTCCGCTAACCCAGAAATAGTACCTTGGGTTAAGAACTTTGCTTCAGGATGGGAACAGAAATCGCGTGGTGGCAGCACTGTGGCAGTGGGAGGAGTTTCAGATTAAGAACGGACCTCCAGAATGAATTAAGTTCTTAACCCGAGGTACCACTGTATTGCAATTGCTTGCTCTGTCCCACATCCATCACATACCTGTCACCCAGCTCCTTCACCCTCCATGTTTTGGAGGGGTGACTGCTGCAGTGAGGAACCTTCTGTCTGCTCACGGAAGGTTGAAATGGCAGAACAGTGATTCATACAGAGAAGTAACGGGCAGTTTCCTCTGTGGGTGGGCACTTTGAATTCAAGGACCCTCGTTACTTAATGGAATTTTTTGCTTGCACCCTGAGACACACTAGTTGGGAATGAGCTGATCATTTTAAAGATAAAATGAAAAGATGCATGAAAGAGGGGAGAGTGAGGACTCATGTGCACCCCCATTAATCTGAAACCAGGAATGATGCAGCCCTGACTCATGGAATAGGATATGGAAGCAGAAATAAACACAAACATGTTGTATGAGCTATTAAATGCATATGAGTCTGATTTCTGACCTATTTTTGAAGGTAGCAGTCACTTAAGAGGCAAAAACAACAGAAGGGGAAACATTGCAGCTGTCTCATGCACCTGCAAGTCTGCTGCTGGCATCGTGCAATAGAAAATTCTTTTTTAGCCTAGAAATTCAGGTTACCTGCTAAATAATGTGCCCCCACCGCTCATTAATTAGCACAGTGGTTTACAGGAACATGTTTTCTAATTTAAAGTTTCTGGAGGTAGGAAAAACCTCTCGATCCTCACAAAAGATTACATACCTTGCTTAACTTCATCACTAATGCAGCCTACTTTGAGAACTGCAAGGGAAGAATTCTATTCTTGCGATTGTGAGAAGGAGAAGAGAGTTTTCATAACACTGTAAAGGTTGATAAACACAAGTCACTAGAGCTAGTGAAACATAATGGGTAAGAGAAAAAGCTGTCAACCAGGAAGTTGATGGCTCACGTCTCTGCGACATTAACATATGAGAGTGCTGGAGTTGAAATAGTTAAGCAGGTTACCCAATCAGAACCCGGGGGGGTGGACTCAGAAGGACTATAAAACCAGTTCTGGGAGGGGTGAAGGGGGAGTTGGATGGTTGGTTGGAGTGGGAGTGAATTGGGATAGAGTCTGTGGGTAGGTTGAGTTAGTGTTGTGAAATAAGCTGAGTCAGGAACAGTTAGGAACTAGGAAGACAAGTAAATATCTGAGAGGTGGTTTAGTGAGTGAGAGCAGGTAGTAGAAGTTATAGGTCTGGATAGGCACCCCTTGACTGTAATGGACCGATACCGTTTATAAAACCACATACTTGTTAAACTGCAATAAATAAACAGAAGTTTATGTTCCAATTTAACCCTGACTGGACTTGGTATTGTCCCAGGTAGGGTCTGGGTGGTGGCAGCGAGAAATAAAGTGGTGGCACAGGGATCAATAGATGGTGAAACGTCAGGGACCCTGTGTGATCGCCACAGTCTCATTTAACTAATTCACAAGATGGGCACAGGAAACCACCATCTTTTGGCTTCAGCCACCTCCCATCTGCAATGGGAAGAGAGTCTGAACACCAAACTGATCTCAACTTTTTAAAAATGCTGGGACAAAATGTGGAGTATTGTAATCGACTTAACAGCTAGAACAGGAAACAATTTCCATGCCATAAAAATGCTAGGCACAATCAAGTAATATTATGTACATGATTTGCCTTTTCTGTCTAAAAGGATTGGTCTCTTTTGAACGGCGCAGTCTGTTCTTTCACTCGGTGGCTGATGCTCTGGGAATGAGGTGATTGAGGATCAACAGATACAATAAATATAGCATTTAAATGAACAACAGTTGAGAAATCTAACAAGGATATAGCAACTCAAAAATAGTAATGCCGAAGAGTCTTCCCACCCACCTTCTTTGCAATATTCTTACTTAGATGCCTGACTGCAATCCCAGACACACACAAATTTCAAATGAAGAACTGTCTGGAGTTTGGATGCAATAAGGAGCAGAGATGGCGCAAAAGCAGTGAATGCTAAGAGGGAGATAGTTCTGAAATTTCCCAAAGCTCCAATTCAAGAGATGCTTACTGGACATCTGAGAACATGTTGGAATGCCCACACTTTGCACATTAACAGAAGCACCACTAACTTGTTCCCAACAGTGAAAGAAAGAAAGAAAGAAAGAAAGAAAGAAAGAAAGAAAGAAAGAAAGAAAGAAATGCTAAGGACTACAGGCACTGACATTCAAGTATAGTTCTGGTACTAAAGAAAGGCTAATTTAACTACAGTAACTACACCACGTATGACCTGACTCAATTAGAGGGAATAAACCAATCATTTAGATTCACAATTGCCACCAAAGTTTTGATCAAATTTGGTAGTTCCTGCTTAGGGTCTAAGGAATTTCAGGGGAAAATGCCAGCATATTCTCCCTAAAATTTAAATGTGAATGTGGAGGCTTTTGTTTTAGGAGAAACATCTGAGGAAGTCTGAAAGAGATATTAAAATGTTTTAATAAGGCTGGAGAAATTTCTGAAAAGGGTTCTTCTCTGCTTGTCAGGATGGTGAGAAGCCGGACCAATATATCGTCACTTCTCTTGCTCACTGAGAAGTAAAAATAAAAAAACCGAGATAACACCATCATACTTGGGAATCAAGAGTGCCAACTTGAATATAATATTGGGGCGGGGAGAGGGGGAAAGGTTAGCCCTGCCCTGCATAATCGATCACCAAAAAGTGCACACACCGTTTCAATGGCAATGCCCATCAGCTTGGGGGGACGGACCCCTCAAACTGTTTATTAGGGGAGGGGGCGAAGGAACCTCAGCCCTTTGCAGTTGGCTCCTATGTGTGGAATAATATGATGATGCAAGAAAAGGAAGTTGGATAAAGTTTTACTGTTCCCTCCAAAAAAAGTTGATGGTGGGGTATGGCAGCTCAGCCACCTATCTGTGAGCCTTTGCCAGCTGCAGCGAGGACCGGGTTTTGCCTGAGGGTGATGAAAGCTACTACTGGAGGTTCAACATCCACTCCCTTCCCTCTTGGCCCTACTTAGAATTGCTCTATAAAAATGCCAAACTTCCACCGACTTTTGACATCGTGTGAAGGAGCATCACTAGTTACCGTATTTTTTGCTCTATAAGACTCACTTTTTCCCTCCTAAAAAGTAAGGGAAAATGTGTGTGCGTCTTATGGAGTGAATGCAGGCTGCACAGCTATCCCAGAAGCCAGAACAGCAAGAGGGATTGCTGCTTTCACTGCGCAACGATCCCTCTTGCTGTTCTGGCTTCTGAGATTCAGAATCCCCCCCCTTTTCCTCCTCCAAAAACTAGGTGCGTCTTCTGGTCTGGTGTGTCTTATAGAGCGGAAAATACGGTACATTTTATGCTATGCTTGTAAGCTATTTAACTTGGCTTGTACTTCCTTGGTCCTTTATTCTCACCCATGAATAGTCCAACATTTCACGTACAAGCCACTTTTCTTGAATATGTTGCAGATCTTAACCTTTTTGTACTACCAGTCCCTTCATGGAAACCAGATAAAGTAGGTTTGATACATCCCAGACGCTATATTAGATGTCTGGGCCCCCTTGACAGTCCCATGAATCCCTTTTTGCCCTAAAGGAATGCCACCTGAGCCTCTGATATTATTCGGAGGCTCTGACAGCAGCTGCTTCGTAACTCCAGGTCATAAAGAAACATTCAGACTTCATTAAATGTGATAGCCTGCCTTAGCTTTGCCTTTGGAGTTCAGGCTCCTTATGGAGGGCAGGGGTTGGAGAGAAATTTCCAACAGTTTTCTTTGTAAACAAGCAAGTCGCATCCTTGCTTGTTGACGCTTCCTGAAGGAAGTTCAACAGAGCGACTCATAACACATCTCTGCTACAGCAGATCAAATCCTGAGTCCAAAGAAAGCCCACTGGATACATCCAGGCACAAAAGGTGCATTGCTTGCCATAACACTTTACATATTTCGAAAGAGACTACACATTCTGAAGCTTTAAAAAACAAACTGCTAATCTCTTCAGCAATATATGAACCGTAGCTCTTTGTTATGTATTCTTTGTTACATTTGCTATCTGTTACCTTCGTTCCCTGTTCACCTTTGCAGAAACCTTTACAACAGTTTAAAATTGTCATAAATGTATTTAAATAGAGTGCACAATATACCAAAAGACAAAATAATAAAAATCAGCACATCAAGCACAAAGCTTCCTTTTTATAAACAAATTCGCTATAGAATTAATTGCAGCTTTATTTCAAAGCAATTTTCTGAAGATAAAAGGTTTTGCAGTGTTAGGGCAAGTAATCCCTACAAGAAAAGTCCCCATATAACACAACAAGGCCATGAAGCCCTTAATATATGCACTGTAGAAGTTCTTACAGGCCAAAATAAGTCAACTCCATTAGCACCCAGAAATGAACCAGCAAGCAATGTGTGTGCTAAAGCATAGTTTTATACATAGCTTTCATATTGTTTCGTTTTTCAAATATGCTTCTGTCACCTCTCGTTAGAAGATGGCCACTATGTTCTGAGGTAGAGGAAAATTACAAATGTTATTCTTGGGAAGAATATGTAAAATGTACCGTAATTGCAGTTGTTGACCCATACCTTGCTCCAGCATGAAAGGAAACTGGAAATTATTCCTCAGAGTGCTGCCACGCTCTTTCATAGAAGCAAGGAAGTAATCTCGTCCAATCCCCTGCAGTGCAGGAATACACAGATGTCCCATATGAGTATCAAACCTGCAACCTTGGCGTTATCAGCACCTGACGCTCTAGTTCAGCATTAGCCAACGTGCTGCCCTCCAGATGCTGTTGGGCTACAACTCCCATGATCCTTGACCACTGTCTGTGGCGGCTAATAAAATCCAACAATATTCGTAAGGCACTATGCCGGGCAGTCAGCTGGCTGAATCAAACTGCAGCATGTTGGATGCAGCTGTAACTTCAAATAATCACCATCAATTAAGAGAGTGGGGATTATGCAGGGAAGAGAAAAAACTGATTACAAGTTCTAAAAGAGTCACTCATATTGCATAAGTTCTCTGTTTCAGTGTACGTCTCCTTTGGAGTCTCTCCTGTGGGTTTTTTTTTTCTTTTAAGATCACCAAGTGATTAGATAAAATAACTTGGGCAACTGGATCAGAAATATCTGATGCTTTTACAATGACAGCTCATGTTCTCATTTGCGAGTTTTAAACATGTACAGACAGAAACATGGCTGCCTTCAGAAGTGCCCTCTAGCCATCACTAAACAACCCCATTATAAGCTGATATACAGATCTCTTTAAAGTGACACACATTCTGTTATATTAATAATAGAAGAAAGCTATACAAGACTTTTAGACATTGAGTAGAAGAAGCTGTTATTCATGTCCTCAATGGGGCAACCAGACTGGATGCAGTCTTGTGGCTTATAACAGTTTTATTACAAACACCTCATGATTTTAAGATCAGGTAGATGGATCGTTCTTCACAGTGAGCTGTAGCTTCCTATGACATTACCAAGCAAAGTAACTTTACTTTCATCTATCCATTCAATATACAGTATACAGCTCTATTTCATGGGAAATAGAGACCCATAAAGTGCAAAGGTGTCTCCCAGCATGTTTCCGAGCACAATTCCAAGTGTTGGTGCTGACCTTTAAACCCCTAAATGGCCTTGGCCCTCAGAGCTAGATCTCAGGGTCTGGGCTGAATGACGGGGGTGGAGATGCTCCATCAGATATACAGGGCCAAAGCCGTTTAGGGCTTTAAAGATCAGCACCAACACTGAATGCTTGAAGAAGGAGCAGAATTGCACCCGCTGGTCATGCACCTCAGCATTTGCCTGCAAAACTTACCCGCCCTTCACAATCAGCATTAGTGAGAAAGAGCCTGCAAGGTTTCATGGATCCCTTTCAATCTCCTGGCCTCTGGTGGTCACTCTGTCAGTGACTCGGTTGGCCCACTGAGTCCAGGCTTTCCTTAGTATTCCCTAAAATTAATGTTACTTATTTATAATCCACTTACAAAGCTCTCTGAGTGGTGTGCATAACCTGCTACCACAATCTACTGAGCCAGAAAATGCAGGAAGACCTTCCTCCTCTACACTTAATTATGTATATATATCAAAGCTAGCACATGGTATGAGACATACTGTTTCTAAAATCTACCCAGTGCAGAACACATTCATTAATTTAAGCATCTGTAAATCTATTTATCTATGGCCAACAAAATCAGAACAAGCCGTCCTTTAGTTAAGAGTAACAAACATTGGTTCTATCTATAACCTAACATCACATCACATCACACACCACCTTCTTTAACAGCTATTCAAACCACCTGCCTTTCATTTATTCCTTTTCCGTCTTCATCTCTCACTTACTCATCTCTCTCACTTATTCATCTCGCTCACTCGTTCTCTACTCATCTCCCTGCCATTTGAGCTCCCTAATAGTCCTCTGTCAGTCACTCTGACTCATAGGAGCCAACTCCTGGGGGCCGAGGTCCCTTGTCCCACCCCCCAAAAAATATTTGACAGGCATTGACATTCAAATGGTGTGCATGTGTCATGTCTTGTGATCGATTATGCAGAGCGGGGCTTACCAATATTTTATTCAAGTTGGCACCTCTGCTCTGACTTCACTTTCTATTCCAGCATGCTCTTCTTCTGTCAATCATTCTACCACACATTATTCTGTAACAAGGGTCCTAGATTACATGTAACTAGGGATCCTCCACTCAGTCACAAATATAGGGATCCCAGTCAAGCAGATGATCTGTACACATGTAACCATGTGAGACCTCTATCTCACTAATGCTATTTTGGCAAGTGCAGAGGAGGGAGTAGCTAGGTATACTTGCCATGGGTCTCAAATATGGCGTAATTTATGGCTGTTTGTGTAGCCTTTGGAGCCCGGCACGCTTCCTCTGTGCAGCTCTGGTTACCGTCAGCTACTTGTAGCAGAGTTCCGCAGCGTAGAAGACTGATGCGGTGCGTGTGTGATAAATCAAGCTACAGACGCTCGCTCTGGCTTAGCTCTTTTTAGGCTTTAATCGTGTAGAAAAACAACATATATCAGACAAAGATCAGACCCAGTGACCGCGCCGACATTTTGCGTCCACCGTCAGGGAACAGAACAACAGACTGAACACACAGAGAAAGACACTCCCCTCTGAGAAAACTGGCCACACCTCAGGAATGTGAGACGTGACTCAGAACTTCTTAACCCTGTAAGTTCTGATTCTCTCCACATCAAATGGCTAAGCCGGCTGAAGGGGACCCATTAGGGACTGGCTGCTTTTTTCCCTTTCCCTTTTTAGTTTATAACTTTATTTATAACGAGATTCCTGCCCTGGGCCTCAGACAACCTCTGCACAAGCCTGGGTGTAGGTATGGCTACTGATGTACGGCCAACAGTCTTGCTCCTATTTCCCCCACAGGCCAATTGACTGCATGGATGAAGCCCCTGTAGTCTTTATGGAAGACTTGTGGGCCATTGCAGCTCAGAAGAATCCCCAGTAACTTTCTGAGGAATACCAGGATTTGGGGGCCACTAGGGGGCGCATTGGAAGATGGCCGACAATACCATCTCTCCGACCCACACGGGGTAATTAAGAGGCTGTTATGGGAGTAGGCAGCCTCCCTTGTTGCTCCAAGGAAATGGGGAACACTGCCCTTGCCTGCTGTGCCCATAAATCACCTCCTAATTCGAAAGAAGGGGGTGATGCCCCTAGGCAGAATGCCCCTGTGTGGACATCGGCTCTCCTGGACGCTGTCTCTGATCACGCACTAGCTGCAGCAATTTGGAATAATTAATTACAAAAGAAGCAAATGCACATATTTCAAGTGAAGATGGGGAGTGAAGTCTGCTAATTTAAGTGACCTCTGCGAAAGAAGATGACGGGCTGGAGAAACAGGAATATTTTACGATGAAGATACACCAAAGGCTGGGTATGTTGACAACGGGATTGAATGGGGGAAAAAAAACTTTTCTAATTTCCTTCCATATGATTTACAAGAACCCCTCCTCATTAGAATCGTCGGTTGAACTGACCCAAGCAGGATGATTAAGGTCTGTGTGGAGATAAACTTTAACCAAAAGTATGCTTTATGGAGACCGAGAAGCAATAAGAGCTTTTGGGAATGGCGCAGCAATTAATTCAGAGTTGCCATCTTGCCAAAGGATTTATAGCCGGGAAGAAGAATGGATTTGTTTTCAGACTGCATTCCTAGTGAATCTCTTCAGAGGTTTTGAGAAAGGAGGCAGATTGGTGAAGATTAATGACGCTAAGACTGTATTGATGTATGGAAGTGATGTTATATGGAAAACGTCTGGATATGGCTACTGGATAAAAAAAAAAAATCCACGCACGATTACAAACTGTTCTAACCAGCTTGCAGAGACTATCAGAGGTCACAAAGAGAAAGGAAAAATATATGAAAATAACAACAAAAGATGTGGAAAAATAGTGAGAAAGGACTGGATATTACTGTGAACATCATAAGGTTATATTTGTGGACATTAAAACAGCAGTAAGAAGCAAGAAGTTGATTGGATCCCTTCGGAACTTGAAATATGGGTACCCCCAACAAAAATTTAAAATTCGGCTGTGTAATTTGGAATTTATGTAATTTGGTTTGATTTGATGTGATTGGTCGGTTAATAAAAATTATTCTTAAAAAAAAAGGAATACCAGGATTTCCCAGAACACATTTTGAAAATCACGGAGATAGTGGCTGTTTCTATATTACTGTTTGTTTCCAGGAAATACCTATCTGAGGATCTCAGCATTTGTGGCTTGCCATGCTAAATGCAGCCAACCAGCCACTTAGGAAAGCTCAATATGGCAGCTTGGCATCTGCCTTGGTCTACAAGGGATGAGTAGGTGTGAATGGATTTTCAAGTGCCTTTCAGATTGCATGACTGCTGTGCTGTGTTTGGCCCAGGGGGATCATACATTTTGGAAGCATGGTCTTACAAAGGCCTTGAAGACTGATTATAAACAAAAGTATCCGGGGCAAAGGTGTGGTAATGTTTAACACATCAGGATGAAGACCCCAGATTGTGGGAACATGCAATTTAAACTTTACCCCTAAGGCATGATCCTGGTAAGAAGAAGAGTTTGTATTTGATATCCCGCCTTTCACTCTCTTTAAGGAGTCTCAAAGCGGCTAACATTCTCCTTTCCCTTCCTCCCCCACAACAAACACTCTGTGAGGTGAGTGGGGCTGAGAGACTTCAGAGAAGTGTGACTGGCCCAAGGTCACCCAGCAGCTGCAGGTGGAGGAGCGGAGATGCGAACCCAGTTCCCAAGATTACAAGACTACCGCTCTTAACCACTACACCACACTGGCGTAGTGTGGAAGTTTCCCTTGCCAAAGCTGCTTATGGCAATTTACCTCCTGGGATGAACAGCGGCTTTGAGGGTGGGTTTTTTTAAAAAATTAATGAAATTGACATGACATCACAGGTGGGGCAGGTTCAAAGCTAAGGATGACCGAGCAATTCAGTCACTGCTCATTTTCCAACGTTGCAATGCAATTCCTGTCTGTACAAACATATTAAAATATGCATCTAGATATTCCATATTTAAATATACATGGAATATGGAAAACACACATTAAAATACTTTAAAACAAAATACTTGTTTTTTTAAAAACAAACGAACAATTAATGCGCAAATGCAATGGGCTGATTAGTAAAAAGTGTCAAGGATCAGAAATAGAATCACCCACATCCAAATGAACAATCCCTCCCCACAGTGTGTTCTAGTCCTAATTAGCCCTGCACCTGTTATTTCTTTAATTAAAAAAAAGATATGGAATGGAATGAGACCACAAGTTTCTCATCTCATCTGGTCCGCAATCTCTCCTGTTCTCTCTCCAGGACTGCCTCCATGTGTGAGGGAGCCCTGGGATAAAATGTCCTCTAGGAGGACTCCTATATTGGTTGGCCATGCTTGGCTTACTGGTAGCAATGCTCCAAATAGTGCCACCCTAAATCTAAAATGCTCTAGAGAAGGGGTGGATACCCCATAACCAGCAGGCCAGATCCAGCCTAGGAAACCATCGGTCCCCCAATCTTGACCTCAGTGCTGTGGTTCTCTGTCTGCTCTTTGGAACTGTGGTTGAGGGCCTAATTAAAACTACCAATTTGGGGGGCCACTAGGGGGTGCATCGGAAGATGGCTGACAATAACATCTCTCCGACCCACACGAGGTAATTTGGAGGCTATGATGGGGGTAATTAGCCTCCCTAACCCCCCCAGGATGGTGGGGGGACGGCCCTTGCCTGCTGTGCCCTATACCACCCCCGAATTTGTGGGGATGGGGGCACTAGGCACAAAGCCCTCCTGTGGGATTTTGGCACTCCTGGACGCCGTCCCTGATTCGTGCCACTAGCTGCAAGAACTTCAAAAGAAACAATTTGGACGAGGCGAATACACATATTTCAAGGAAGAAGGGGGAGTAAAGACTGCTAATAGAAGAGATCTCTGATAAAACAAGACAAGAATAAAACATGAGAAGATACGCCAAGACACGGTACGGCAAATGACTGATGGGGGAGGGGAAAACAACTTTTTTCTTTTCTTATGTGATTAAACAAGAATTCCCTCCCCTTATGAGTCAGAAATGTCATTTTAAGGACTTAAGCTGTGGATTTAAGGCTGTGTGGAGATAAACTTTTGAACCAAAGCATATTTTAAGAAGAGCGTGGAATGTATAAGAGCTTTGGAATGACGCAGTTAAAAATGCCGTCGCCATATTGGGAAGCTCTGTCGGAGGTCTTGAGTCTGGGAGGAGAAAGAGAGAAACAAAGCTGTTTATATATTGTGGATTAAACTCCTCAGTGGGACTTAAGAGCGACAGTTTTGCAAGATTATGATGGAAAGAGCGATGTTATCTATGAAGGAGATGATATATGGAAACCATCTTGATTCGAGGATTGGAAGAACGGAAAATTCACACAGGATTATTATTACTATTGGTGTTTATCGGCTTAAGGAGACTATCAGAAGAGATCATAAAGAAAAAAGAGAAAATATATGAAAAAGATGTGATGTGGAAAGATAAGATGGGATAGAATTATGAACTCTGTCTGGACTGATTTGGACATTAACGCAGCAGCAAGAAGATGATCAGAATTCCCCTTCGGATCTTGAAATATGGGTCCCCCCAACAAAATTCCAATTTTGGCTTTGTAATTCGGAATTTATGTGATGTGATTTAATTTGATGTGATTGGCCAGTTAATAAAAATTATTTTTTTTAAAAAACTACCAATTTGACACCCAAGATCATTTTGGCCAAGCCATGTCATAGGGCTGACAAAGACGAGCCACCCTCGCCCCACAGTAATGTCATATTGAGGACAGGGTGGGAAATCAAAATGGCAGCTAGACGCAGCCATACTATGTTACTTTTTAAAAATATCATTTTGTAAAAAACACAAATGTGGGTCCAGGGCTAGTGTCAAGAGTGGGACCTGCCAGGATGTTGGGGCCCTAGTAGTTACCCACAGATGCCAAAACAAAAAAAATTCCTTCCAGTAGCACCTTAAAGACCAACTAAGTTAGTTCTTGGTATGAGCTTTCGTGTGCATGCACAGTTCTTCAGATACCTGAAGAAGTGTATCTGAAGAAGTGTGCATGCAGACGAAAGCTCATACCAAGAACTAAGTTAGTTGGTCTTTAAGGTGCTACTGGAAGGATTTTTTTTTGTTTTGACTATGGCAGACCAACACGGCTACCTATCTGTAACCACAGATGCCACGCACTGACATTGAGTGGATAGCTCAGTAGGTTAGAGCATGGTGCTGATAACGCCAAGGTTGCAGGTTTGATCCCCATATGGGTCAGCTGTATATTTCTGCATTGCAAGAGGTTGGACTAGAAGATCCTCAGGGTCCCTTCCAACTCCACAATTCTTTTATTCTATGATCTATGACCAGCCAGACGCTGACAACAGGCCTGCCAACACACAGACACATAAGCTGCTGACACTTCAGAGCTGGATGTTTCTATTTGTTTTCTTCCCCTAAACCTCTCTTTGCAGATCAAATGCAAAATCGGTTGTGAAAAGGGCAGGAAAGGAGAAGGCCTTTTTCCGTGACTCCCCGTTGGAAGCATTTTGGATATATGTCCACTTTCAGGCAGAACATCTATTTTTATTATAGTAATGAGTTTTTTGAAGAAATTTTGTTTCAAAGACATTCAAATTCAGCTGATGCAAAGGAAATGGATTCCGCCCCCTGTCAACCTTTTCCCCATCTATCCTCTTGATTCTTATTATAATGCTCGATATTTATTAGGGCAATGAAAGTGGTGTTTTTATATAAGCATCTATTTTTAACACACTCTGCTTGGTTGTGATTTATCAAATCTAACAAAGTGATTTCAAACAATATACAGTACAATTTGTTTCTCTTGCTCAATTCTTGTTTGTACTCTCTCAGCCTCTTTTACCACAAAGCCATTATGCATGCTCCTATGGCAGCCATTTTGTGGTATGCCACACCTCCACAGCAGCCATTTTGTGATGTGCCAGGCCCCCACAGCAGCCATTTCCCGCCCCCCCCCACTGGTGCCCATGACACTTTCCCAGAATTCCACTGGCCCAAATGGTTGACAACCCCTGATAATATCACACAATTCACAAAAAACTCAGTTTAACAAAATATTTCAGTCACATGATAACTTCGTTGAATAAAAACCCTGGTGCTTCAGTTGTAAAGGCTCAGACCTACCAGAAAGCTGCCCTCTCGGCCCCCTCCCGAATAACCCAGCATGCATGTGGTTGATGAAGAAAATACACACTGTAGCTGATGTGCAATCCCAAGCAAATTTGCTTGCCGCTGAGAGGAAGGAAATGTGTATTTTCAAAGTCTTACATTGGTTTCTGAAACAAATTTCTGAGGCCATTTAGCCCTCTCATTTAAGCACTGAAGCTTATTCTTTTACTTTTCTATCTGTAAGGCCAAACATAAACCTAGCTGAATATATATCAATATTATATTGTAGTATATATTATTTATATAGCACGATCAATATGCATGGTGCTATGTTATGCTTCCCTGGTTGAGTGAAGTCTAGCCAACACATTAGGTAAAATCTAGTTTATATTCTGCGGAATTCACAAGCATAGTAATATTGGCATCCACAAACCACAAGCCTGGGTCTCCCTTGTACTGATGTCACAAATACACGGACATTGTTATGTTCCATAGTCAACTTCTCACACAAAAATCAGATTATAGATCCCAGTGCTTTCTCTAATTAAGCCTTGTTTTTACATGCATCTTATACAAGAGTCATGAGCTCTTTATGCTTCCCTGAACCCAACAAAACCACAGTATGACTGCGACTGAAGAACACACAACATAGAAACTTTATATGAAGCAAACAGACCATTTATTAATAGCAACACATTGAGGGTTGTGAATCAACATCCGACATATAAAGAATTCAGTATTCTACAGATGATCCTTAAAATATCTCTCATCAGAGACCATACAGGTCCCTAAAGGTTAAAATCAACCATTTGAATCGGGCTCAATCTGACAAAATTCTAAGGGATTCAGAGCAGTCTACTCTGTTTTTCTTCCTTCATTTCTTCCTACAGTCTAGTAGCCTGCAGACATAGGTGTTGAGAGATGCCAGCAGAAACCGAATGATATCTTCAATCGTATAATTCAATTCATTGGCACCTCAAACAGGAACAGTCCACACTACATTTTTGTTGCAGGTCTCATCCCACTGACTTGTTTTTAAGGCCACATCCAGGTTGTTTGTTTATTGTCTGGAGGCAGCCTAAGTTTATTATTGGAAAACACTGAAACGTAATGACAAGTGAGATATCACACAGGATAACAGTTAATAGATTCGTAGGTAAGCAATAATTGCATCTTACCTCCTTACTGCATTTGCGTGTTCAGACCTTTAAACCTCCCCCTTAAATAAATTCAGACAAGACTCAAATTTTGGTTTGGTTTTTGGCAGAATTTAGGCCACAACTTTATTGATTACAGAAAGTGACTGGTTGCATAGGCTCTGGTTCGACTAGCTCCCTGCACCGTTGCAGGTAGCGCTGACCCAGGGCACCAGCATAGGCCTGCCTAGGGTGAACACCTGGATAGACAGAAAGCCGGGAACAGGCTATGTCCACCACCCAGATGTCCCCCTGGACTCAGGAACGGGCACAACCCCCTCACAGGGTTGACCAAACCATTGAGTCCCTGGATTCCTTTAACGGAATAGCCTTCACATAGGGATGGCGAGAGCATTCTCCCATCCCTATCACCTGAACCAGAGCCTATCCACAAGCTTACAAGTTGTGACGATTTGTTATGTGGCAGGCGAAACCCAAATGGCAACAGCCAATCAGCCAAGTGGGGAAAATTCCTGCCATGCCCCCGTCCCAAGGACAGACAACACATGACGGCATAGCAAGGTCAAGCGCACAGCCCTAAATATAGGGAGAGGTGGGCGGATGTTCCGATGCACGCACCGAAAGAGGATGCTCTGGGTCACGTACGTAGGTCTGTATAGGTTCCTTAATCCATTTAGCCTGCATCCCATTAGCCTGATTAAACCCAGCATCAAGGGACCTACCAGCTGGGTGTCGTGGCTATTCAATCAAACCCACCCACAACACAGGGTTTGGTTGCCAGTACATTTTTGAACACTGGCACTAGATATACAAACTGCTGCTGAAGAAGAAAGAAAACCTGCATCTTCAGTACCTGGCTGGGTTTGTTCCATTTTAATTTGTGAGCCTAAAGAGCAGGCACCCCCAAACTCGGCCCTCCATATGTTTTTTGGGACTACAACTCCCATCATCCCTAGCTAACAGGACCAGTGGTCAAGGATGATGGGAATTGTAGTCCCAAAACATCTGGAGGGTCAAGTACCCAGGACCAGCCCAAGACATTTTGGCACTTGAGGTGGACCCCCAAATTTCAGGTAAGAAGGATGAGGAAAGATCTATATCAGGAATAAAGGGGTGGGGGAGAAAGCGTGACATTGTGAATCCTTCCATCTGAGGTGGTCACCTCACCTTGCCTCACGGGTGGGACAGCCCTACAAGCATCTAGTATTGCTTAATTTTTTTAAAAAAGTATATTTCTAGTTTACACTTCTTGGTTTTTTATGGTACAGAAGCTCAAGCAATTTCCAACCGTCTTATGAGATTCTTATATTTAGATATCCCCTCTTTCTTCTGTGGGACTTGATTCCTCCCTTTCCAGACTAATGTCTAGCACTTCAGTATAAATATTCTTCATTAACCACGTATCAATAGATTCCTCAAATGGTGACCTTTCTCTGATACTTCCGAAATGTCTACTTAAAGAGCTTTAAATATATATATTTGCAAGTACTCAAAAAAGAAGAAGAGATGATCTTGCTCCATACTGACATTTGCATAATTATATATTGCTATGAAAGATATACAGAAAGAAGGGATTTATTACATAAAAGATCCCCCTCATTTAGTTAAATTATGTCATTCCAAAACTTCTAGGTTTCCTGATAACCCTGAATCAAATGCCTCTCACATATTAATGGCAAGAAATTCAGACTCAGCTTAGATTTATAAAATTTTCCAAAACTTCCATTATAGCTCAGAGAAGACATACCTGCTTTTCTTTGAATGACATCCATGCTGGCACACATACGCATGCACACACACTCACATACCTATTTTTAAATTTCTTTGAACATTTTAATATAATATGATGTACAACTAATTAAAGGACTCACAAACGCCTTGTTATTCCATTGGATTCTAGTAAGCAGTTGCTGAGCCCCGCCCCCATGCCTGTATAATTAATTATTCCACTTAATTTTTCCACTAAATTACTACAAGAAATTCTTGCAAAGATATTTTTTGGTTTTTCAATTGCAAAAAGCACACCATCAGTACACAGGCTTATTTTATTAATAATCTTGGAATTGAACAATTTTAATGCTAATATCTTGCCCAACTGCTGTAGCAAATTTTAGAGATGATGCTTCCATTTCCTTCTGCTCTGTAAACAGCTGCTACCATCCTAAAACACTCACCTCCAGACTTATTTTTAATAGGTGACTCATTTGCCCTTGTCAGTTTGTTTATTGAATCCTTAGCACACTTTGCAGTGTTTGCCCAATATCTGATTTATATGAAAATAATAATATACATCAAAGTACCATACTTAAAAGAGCTTGAGCATGTTCATTTTTATTTATGATCTTACTCAGTGCTGACCTACTATTGTCCTCAAAGTCATTCAAAGTTTTGGGCTGAAAAAAGTTTGTATTTAAAAAAACAAAACACTTTTAATGTTTCTGCAAATCACAACACAAAGAATGGTGCAACCATTTAGCCCTCATCCCAACATATATATCCATGCACATTTATATATCATATTTATATATTTTGATAAAAGGGATAAGGATATCTCCCAAGATTTGCTCTTCTCCAAAAGACAATATATCAGCCGGTTATTCAAACTACAAATCCTTTTGTAAAGACATAATCTCTAGCACACCAATGGAAAGTGGCACAAGAACCCAGGCTCCCAGATGTGCAATGGATGCATAGAGAGATGTGCCCTGAAACATGATGCTCATGTGCAGTGGAATCCCTGAGTGTGCTTCCTAAAAATCATGCACCTGAGGCATTTCTCCTGCCCCTTGTCTAGGCAGCTGTTCCCCATCCATCCTACAGAGCAGTTGCAGCAACAGGGAGCCCCAGCCTCTCCAATGGATTATGTACTCTTCCTCCGACGGGCTACATGCATGCAGCCTGATACTATGCCTGCATGCCAGCCACCATTGCTCTTCCCTCCTCACTCCTCTTCTGGTTCTAGGAGACAGCAGGTCAGGAGATGGTGGGAATTCGCTCAGCCCTCCACTTGCCTGATCAGCCTCTCCCTCCTCATCTGACATGACCAGTGTTCCACCCACTGTCTTTGATAGTTCTGAATGTTTCCCAGGTCCTGGTTCCTGCCCCCCGGGGGTCACTAAGCTCCATAAATTGCTGGCCCTTTCTCGCAAGTCAGTTTCCAATCCCCTTGTATCTGACACACATACGTCCAAGCCCTGCCAGTCCCAAACACCCTGCTTTCCTTAATTGCATTACATAGACGTAAAACTGGGACGTGGGTGGCGCTGTGGGTTAAACCACAGAGCCTAGGACTTGCTGATCAGAAGGTTGGCGGTTCGATTTCCTGCAACGGGGTGAGCTCCCGTTGCTCGGTCCCTGCTTCTGCCAACCTAGCAGTTCAAAAGCACGTCAAAGTGCAAGTAAATCAATAGGTACCATTCCTGCGGGAAGGTAAACTGTGTTTCCATGTGCTGCTCTGGTTTCACCAGAAGTGGCTTAGTCATGCTGGCCACATGATCTGGAAGCTGTACAACGGCTCCCTCGGCCAATAAAACGAGATGAGCGCCGCAACCCCAGAGTCGGCCACGACTGGACCTAATGGTCAGGGGTCCCTTTACTTTTACCTTTAGATGAAAAGTAAGTATTTCTGCTTAATTTGTATAGGATTTGACTGTTGAGCCATGCCCTTCAACATTCCTCTGATGAAAGTAGGGACATTTCTCACCCCCCCCAAAAAAACCCCTAATGCTCCTTGGTGCCCCATCCCCCCCAAGCGTTTCCTATCAGAAGAGAAGGGACACAACATGCATGCCCTCCACCATCCTGAGAAACCCCCTTTATCCTGATTTTATTCTATTCCTTGGTAGTTTTAGACAAAGAGAAACACAGACCAATAAATAATTTTTTAGAAAGGGGCAAGATTAGACGTGGACCCACAAAGCATTAAAAAGAAGAAGCAGCAGCAAGACTCCTTGCGCTCTGTGACCCTTCTTCCCATCCAGGGTGGCTCTGCCCTCTGCCTGCCCCTCAGAGCCGGCACATCACATGGGGCTGGGCCTCGGTAGTGGCAGTCTCTTCCCCCTCCTCACCCACTCTCCAGCAGTGGCGTAGCGTGGGTTGTCAGCACCTGGGGCAAGGCAAGTAATTTGCGCCCCCTAACTCGTGGATTTGCGCCCCCTAGCCCGTGGATTTGCGCCCCTAACCCTAACCCCCAGATATTGCGCCCGGTGCGGCCGGCCCCCCCTGCACCCCCCACACTACGCCACTGCTCTCCAGCAGCTGCTATGAGCTGCCCACGGCAGGATGCCAGCAATGGCAGCCATGGAGAGGCCACAGGATGTTCCCTCAAAGCTTTCACTGCCACCGTCCCATCTCAGGACTAGTGCCAGTTCATCCTCCTCCCTGAGCTTAGCAGTGGCGGCACTGGCAGTGGAAATAGGGACATTCTGGGATCAAATCGGAAGCCGGGATGGCTTTTGAAATCCCAAGACTGTCCCTGGAAAATAGGGATACTTGGAGGGTATGTTACTCTGCATTCTGTAAAGCAGACCTCTAATGTACCTTTTGTTTGTTTGTTGAAAAAAGTGGCTGGCTTTTGCAGTCACCAGGATAAACAGGTATCAGCGGGAGTTTAACAATGGAAGTAATGTAAGCACTCCCCCCCGGCTCAGGCATATGTTGTTTTTCCTTTGGGAACTACCCAGTTTACTGAGAGCAGAACATAAATATGTCTACATGGTTTGGGCAGGTATGTACGATAACTGACTTCTAACACAGATGGAACACCAACTGGATTAAATACAAATACTGATTTCTGAACAAGGAAGGCATGTCTGCATATAATTTGATGGCAAAAAATGAGTCTTCTGTTGTCACCTGCAGGCTCTTTGCAGAATCAGGCTTGTGGCACCACCACAGCAAAGTTAATGTCCATTCCTTTGAGGTTCTAACATATTAGGAGCAGCAATATGATTTTCCTACGAAACCCAAGTGACCAAATTCATACCCCTCTTTTACCTGCGGACCTCCACATTCAAGAAGTCAGTTGCCTATCAGGTTTGTTTACAGTGTTGCTACATTTCACTTGCTAAAAAAAGTGCATTGCTGGGAGTAAGCAGTTCAGAGAAGCAGCTGCTTCAGACAGAGGGATTTCAATGCTTTCAGAAGAAAACGCAAAGCAGAAATTGTAACAGCAACACAGCACATAAAGTGACTAGGTACAAAATTGCAAGCCCTGACTTCAGGCGTGCAATCTAAGCAACCATGCTAACAAGGGAAGAGGAGCAAACAGCAACCCTTTGCAAAGAAGCTGGAGCATGCCAGAGTGAAGAGGTGAATTTTACCAAGCGTTTAAACACAGGAACAGAAGGAGGCAGAAGGATGCCAGGAGACAAAAAAGTCCCAGTAGGAAGATGTTGTATCAAGGGCGAGAGGATCTGTCAAGGGGAAGAGAGTGAAAGATGCAATTGGGGATTGAGAGACAACACCAGAAATGGAGCATGGAGTAACAAGAAGAATAAACAGATAAATAGCCCAGAAAACATCACATGCCAATTGATCTCCAAATGAGGCATATCCTTTGTATTACACAAAGGCCAAACAAGATGTGACGTTAAATGTGTTATCACAGTTAACATGTCTTGTGCATGTGTATGTAAAATAGTTGCTGCAACAGGGGTCAGAGCAGAATCAGGACCATAGGAAGAGGGAGTTAACTCTTTCCCACTTCTGGCTATAATTCCAACAACTGTCCCCCCACAATGTTGCTATCTGCATGACAAGGAAAACTTCCATTAGCACCAGTGCAAATAGCAACATGGAAGTAGGATTTCTGATGGAATTGTGGCTAGAAGGAAAAAAGGGCTAATTACCTCTCCCCATCTGTGTGGTCCTGATCCTGCTTCCTCTTCTCCTCCTAATACCCTTTTAAATTAAATGCACCCAATGTCATGTCTTGTTTGGCCCCAAGTAAACCATTGCCAACTCAACAGACTGCATTCACCCCATCACAAACTCTCCTCCCCTCACTCTAAAATCGACACCTGCAAAGTGATGGACTGATGGTTGATAAAACAGTGTGTGTGTGTGTGTGTGTGTGTGTGTGTGTGTGTGTGTTTGCTTGCATGTGTATGGAAAAAAATGCTTTTGGATCAAAGCAAAGAAGTTCCTATACAAACAACAACACTGAGAAATGGCAGCAAGTGTTTGGGAAGATAGTTACGTGACAGCTAGACTGATTTGCTGCTGTGCTTACACAACTAATGTTGTGTATCAGGATCCATCATGGAGCTTATACATTCAGTGAAATCTATTAGGCGTTAAAGACTTAGCTTAGCCTTCAGATATTAGGGAACAAAAATGAATGGGGGGGGGGGGAGAGAATATGCAATCATTGTTTTCATTCACTGCCCAAACTCCAGCAATAAATATGCACCTTCTGTTCTAATCAATAACACAATATACATCATGATTTGTATCTTATGCATTCTGTACATGAGCAGATTATTTCACTATTCAACAAACTTTCCCTCCAAAACGCAACCTTTTCCTCCTGTTTGCACTGTAATTCTAATAGGATATCTCTGCATCCCATTTTCTGGAAATCCTGCATTATTTATATCCAGGGAGACAGCTTTTTGCTACTTTGCTTAAGAATTTGGTGAGAGAGAACTGCAAAGGCAGCAAAACTTTATTGGTATGCTTTTGACATGAAGAAGTTTGTGAGGCTCAGCGGAGGCAGAAGCCCTCCACCTTCACTAAGTTTGCCTCAGGGGAGCCCCTAGACAGATGTACAATGTTCTCCTCTCAAGCTCTGCACGTTCAGAATTCATATTCACAAATGGTTCAGTGCTGTAAAGAAAGAAAAGCTCAGCCGAATCCCTCACAGTTCCCTAAAAATATTGCTCCCTGTGAAAACAGGGGAACAATTTTCTGCTGCTTACTGGATGGGGTGGGGGAAATACAATTTCCTGCAATGCTCAGGCAGGAGGGGGTTGCCACTTACTTTACTGGGTCTCATCAGCTGGCAGGAAGCTCAGGAAAGAGCCTTGTGCTGCTTCCCAACAGCCCCACTTTCTGGACACGGAACCACTCTTAAGTCATTCCAGAGTGTGGGAAACTGTGGAAAAAGTCTCGTGCCAATGGGAGCAACATAGGGACTTTTAGTAATAACACACATGCTTAAAACACCCACCCACCCCAGAATGTCATATCATGAAATTAACCTCCTCCTGAAAATGATGAATTTCTCGCCCCTAACATGATCTTTTCAGGAGTGTTTTGTTTCACCTCTACGCATAAATAATGGCCAACAATTATTATTTTTTTGGCAGGGGGTACAGGTTGGTTTTTTTTTTGGGGGGGGTGCAGTTCAAAAAGTAACTACCTTTTTTGGTGGTGTTTTTCACTTTCCTTCACTTTTTTTGCTTATATAGCTGTCCGTGCACTGCTCTGGTTTGCCAGAAGCGGCTTAGTCATACTGGCCACATGACCCGGAAGCTGTATGCTGGCTCCCTCGGCCAATAAAGTGAGATAAGTGCCACAACCCCAGAGTCGGTCACGACTGGACCTAATGGTCAGGGGTCCCTTTACCTTTAGCTGTCCACATGGTCTTCAATAAATAACAATACAGTCCTATCTACGTCTACTCAGAATTAAGTCCTATTGAATTCAGTGGGGCTTACCTTTCCCAGCTGGGATTCAATATGCTTTCATGGTGTGGTAGATATGCCAGCAAAGCTACAACAGTGGAAACGATGTTTGAATCACCCTCTTGCTTTAGGGCTGATGTAAGCAGTGCTATTTTTCTAGAAAAAGAGAAGCCATAACTCACCATGAACAGATCCCTTGTTCTCTTATAATGCCAATGGCACCCACCTGAGAGGTGCCGGAACTGAGTTCTAGCAAGTTCCAGCTTGGGGGGGGGGGAGGAGCCCTGGAAGTAGGGTTGATTCATTCATTACCTGAATGAAAAGGGAGCTACATCAACTTGGCTGCTGCCCATGGTACTCCAGGAAGAAGCAAAAATCACCAGTGTCAAAGCAATGATTCTTCAACATCAACTTTGTTGGACTGGTCATGTTGTTTAGATGCCAGATTACCGTCTTCCAAGGTAACTACTCTATTCCAAACTCAAGAAAGAAAAGCGAAATACCAGTGGACAACAAAAGAGGTTTAAAGACACTCTCAAGGCAAAGCTTAAAAAATGTAGTATAAACACCAACAAATGGGAAATACTGGCCTACGAGCGCTCCATTTGGAGAACAGTCTTTAGCAAAGGTGTCATGGACTTTGAAGATGCTCAAACTCAGGACAAAATGGAGAAACATGCTAAGAGAAAGGCACATATGGCAAACCCTCACCATGATCAACTCCCACCTGGAAACCCATGTTGCCACTGTGGAAGGACATGTGGATCCAGAATTGGCCTCCACAGTCACTTACGGACTCACTGTTAAGTCCGGGTTCATGGAAGACAATCTTACTCAGGTACGAATGATCGCCAAAGAAGAAAGAAGACGATGACTCCAGAAAGAACAATCAGCAGGAAACAATCTTGAGGTTCAGGATAAAGATTCAGTAACTTCCAGACTAAGGTCACCCAGCCTCTCCCATGGCTCATGTTTGAAGGAGCACATATTGTAAAACCTCCACTCATTGGTTTTTTATGCTACTAGATTCCTTCAAATGAGAATTTACCACCTCAGCAAAAAGAAAAGAAAAGAATAAAAATCACTTGTTTTCCTGCTGTGGTAATGTCAATAATTTTCTCCTGAAGGTGATTGCAAACAAACACTCTTCTAGTATAATGGAGGTGGCCAGGTTACTTCCTGAGGAATCTACCACTTGAAAAATGACTTGCGAGAATTGGACCTTCAGCTTCACATACAGGATTTTGGAGTATGTTGCTCAAGCTGATGTTGGCCTTGTACAATAAATAAATAAATCATAATTTATTTATATGTCACCCATCTGACTGGGTTACCGCAGCCACTCAGGGTGCCTTCCAACAGATTAAAGCACATCAAACTTAGTGTATCTGTTGTTCTAAACTTCACTAAGTAGTGTCTTACACATTGGTTAAGCTCCTTCTACATGACCTGAGGTAAAGTTATAGCCAGGCATGGAGTTGAGGCCTCTACAGCCCCGCATGGGGCTTAACACTGCCCCCCAATCTTGAGGGGGCAGAGGAAGCCTGGTGGGATGTTGTCCTGACATACTGCGGCCTGGTGGGAAGTTGCCCCGGGCTGACCAGTGTGGCCTGGTGTGCAAATGTCACATCGGGAGCAGGCCTAGTTGGAGGTATGGAGTTCTTTCTCCATTTGAAATGATGGAATTCCCTCATCGATTTAAATTGCTGTTATGAAAACTTTCCTTTGTTTCCTTCTTACTTTTGGTGGTACTTAAGAGAAAAATCAGCCTGCTCCTCTCCTCTCCCTATGAAGATGCCATTTGCCAGCTGTCTCAAATTCTTCACTCAGATTTTGACACCTTTCGGTCTGCACATCCTCCCCTCCTCATTAGCTTCAAGCTTCTTACTCTTGCCTAAGACAGACCTTTCACAACCCTCCCCTCCTCTGCTTTTCTCACTCTTGTCTCCTTCAGTGTTAATTCCGCCAAGGCTGCCAGCCTTGACGTGCCATTTGCCCCCTTTCTCCCACAAATGTCTCCACAGCCTGAACTGGTAACCCTGCAATGTCTTTGGCTATAATGGGGAGGTTATAGGAAAATCTGAGCGCTTCTGCGTGGACGGCAGGTGCTCATTCAGCTCAGCAGAAGCAAACTGTGCAATTCTTAAGTACGTTGAAAATAGGAGTTTTGAAAACTTTAATCTTCACCAGAGTTCTGAATTCTATGCTTTGTTTGAGCAATGTGTTCCTGGAAGAAGGAAACATGCCAGGAATTCTCACCAGCAGCAACAGAAAATAAAAGCCACTTAAAGCAAAGGACTGAAAAAGAGAAATAAGGCATTATATATGAGCATCTCCTTATGCCACAAAAGGAGCACAGGTGAGTCAGTGCTGACATGGGTGGTACTGCAGTCTAAACCACTGAGCCTCTTGGGCTTGCTGATTAGAAGGTTGGCAGATCGAATCCCCACAACAGGGCGAGCTCCCGTTGCTTTGTCCCAGCTTCTGCCAACCTAGCAGTTTGAAAGCACACCAGTACAAGTAGATAAATAGGTACTGCTGTGGCAGGAAGGTAAACAGTGTTTCTGTGTGCTCTGGTTTCCATCAAGGTGTTCTGTTGTGCCAGAAGCGGTTTAGTCCTGCTGGCCACATGACCTGGAAAGCTGTCTGTGGACAAACGCTGGCTCCCTTGGCCTGAAAGCGAGACAAGCACCGCAACCCCATAGTCACCTTGACTGGACTTAACCATCCAGGGGTCCTTTACACAAAGACACTGCAGTTGTCATCTAGTTCAAAAGAGTGGGGCCCTGGGACTTTTCCTCTTTTGGAACTTTTGCAAAAGGCAGTGGTTTATAAGTGGACCAGCCTGTTGCAAATGCATGCTCAAATATCAGCATCAACTAAAAGTTTGCTGCTGAGCCCAGTTTATGGTTCTGTTGCTGACCTATACAGCTCCAAAAAACTGGGCATCTGGTTACCTAGAGGAATGCCTTTGCCCATATTTATTAATTAATTCTGTATACTGCCCTTCATCTGCAGATCACAGGGTGATTCACAACATAAAAAATAAATAAATGAGAAGACAAAATACAGACTGTGCAAGTCCATCCGGCAGCAACCGAAGGTTGTTGCATCTCCCTTATGGAATGTTCTCACACTTGAGATAAGGCAGGCACCAACTTCGTTGAGGCAACCCACCCAGGCCTTTGCTGGTTATTGATACCAAGCCACTAAGAACTGTCTAAGTTGCTACTGCAATTATTGCTGAATTTATTGACATTTATTAGACTTTAATTAACTTTTTATACTATTGGTATTGATGTGTTGTAAAGCTCTTTTGTGTTTTAAATGAAGGGTGGTTTAATGTTTCTAAAATATGTAAATAATATTTAGCCTGAGCCTCAAAGTTCGCACAGAAATCCCAGTGATATCGAGCATTGCCAGGTTTCCTTACCAGATCCAGTTGATCAAGCACACAGTCAACAGAACACAGGATTCAGGTTTGTTTGAATAATGCCCTCTTGGCATTTGCCCTCTTATACATGCTTGAAGGGGACTGTGGAACTTCAAGGTATGAAACCAAAACACCTTGGTAGGTAATTAGATTATTCCAGACATGAAGTACTGTTTTAAAGAAGAGAATTTTGCTGGGCACCTTGGCAGCCTAGAAGCATGAAGCTACCAGGAAAACGAAAAACAAAAACAAAAACAATACTGTGTTAGAAAAACTGGCCTCAGCTTCATGATCATATTAATTCTCTAATTCAGTATTCTTGTGCATGACAAATGATATTTCTCAGAGTCTCCTGCTTCAGTGATTCACATTTGTTTTTCTTTCGTCCCAAGGTGCTGGAGGACTTGCTTAAGTAGGAAAGCTAGTGGACTAATTGGCTTGAACCTCAGGGACCATGATTTGAGCTCAGAGCTTGGCAGCTTAACACCAGTGTGCTTTGAAAGGCTTGTTGCTGAAGCAAATCCCCGTGAACTAAAATGAAGCTCAAGAATACTGCTGGAACATCTCGGTTTTGATTGATGAATCAGATCTCCCAAAAATTGGGAGGAGAACAAGAGAGAGAGAGATGGAAAGAGCAGTAGTTCAGAAAGAGATTGTCTAATGCCTGTGGGAGGCCAAAAGATGGTGTATTCAGTTTGAAAGGTTGTACTTGTCAGAGGGTAATTGTACTGCAGAAAGGGTAGTGTTATTTTTTATCGTCTAAATCAAGCATCCCTGAACTCGGCCCTCCAGATGTTTTGGGACTACAACTCCCATCATCCCTAGCTAACAGAACCAGTGGTCAGGGATGATGGGAATTGTAGTCCTGAAACATCTGGAGGGCGGGGTTTGGAGGTGCCTAATCTAAATAAAATAGATGAGGACTTTCAGTGCCCTCCTTTGGTAATTACCAAACATAACCAAAGCCCCTAACTACAATAGATCAGCACAGGAAGAGACTTCAAGCATTACCAACCCTAGGTATAGTAATTTTGTTCACTGAAATTGTAAATGCTTCTATGCATTGCTATGTGTTTAGATTTGATGGGTTGCTAACTGAATTCTTGAGAGTTCTCTAGTTGTTCTCATGTGACTGGCCAACACTGGTCACATGGGAGGTATCCAGTGAAGAAGAGACTCCATTTTATGTGAAGCAACATGATTGTATTTGAGAAGCCACTGTGAATACTGCTAAGTTGAATGGAATGTTGGAGTGCATCTTCTCTGCCTGAAAGAAAGAGCAAAGCTGTAATGCATGGCTTAATTGAGAAAAAGAAGGCTGAATGCTGAGCTTCTGAAAGGGAGGAAAATACATATGTTTGGAAGTTAGGAGAAAAGACTGTAATCCCGTGCTTGGAAAAGCATGTGACTATAAATATTATGTTTTAATCCATCTATAAGTTTCTGCAAGTAAAGCTTTTGAATGTTAAAGTTGGGACATTGTTTTAATTTCCAAAGATGGCTGTCAGTCATATATATGATTTAAGCTTTTTAGCTGTGTTTTTGCTACCCTTATATTCACCCACCAAAACTCAACTTTATGCCACAGAGGCAGCCAGAAGCTTGTCCAGGATTCATCCCAAATCTGCCAAAGAAGGTACACTGGCAACTTGATATGGCAGCTTTTCAATGTCATCATCTTTATGTGCACCTCATGTTCAGGAAATGAGCTTGGTGGTGGTCCTGCTTGTCCCTGTGGCTTTCCACGGGGAGAAGCTATTTATTATCTCAGCGCTGTGAATGGAATTGGTATTGTCAGTGATCTACAACTGGATATCTTCACATGTATGGCACTGATAATACTGTCTCTTGCAAATGCTATTTCCTGCTTATTTTAGGTATAGAGTTAGAGTTTTGTTTGCAGATTTTGTTTGTTTCAATTGAAATTATAGCTTGTTTTAGTTTTTTTAATATTAGGTCTTTTTGTTTGTCTTTAAAAAAAAATACGAAGTTTTCCTTAAAGACCAAAAAAGTATTTGTTGATCTTCTTCTCATTCAAGGGAATACCATAGCTTCAGAAACCTACTACAGATAGGATGGAAAGCAATCAATCTCTGTTGATATCACAAATAAGGAAAAAGTGGGGGGAGAGTGGAAATGAGTAATTCCCAGATGTGAGCTTGGTAGTCTCTCTAGATGCTCCTGAAGCACATGTGCCAAGACTGGCAACTATCATGAACTTATCCACTGCATCCATGTCACTTGCATTCTAAGTCAACACCTTTCTTATGTCCACTGGAAAAATTCAATGAAATATCCTCACCTTCTTACTACATCTTTTGCTAAGAAAACCCAATAAGATATTGTGCCTTTGTCCCAGATTCACATTTTTATGTGGAAGTCAGACTAAAGGTAAAAAGGTAAAGGACCCCTGGATGGTTAAGTCCAGTCAAAGGCGACTATGGGGTTGTGGTGCTTGTCTCGCTTTCAAGCCAAGGGAACTGACATTTGCCCACAGACAGCTTTCTGGGTCATGTGGCCAGCATGACTAAACCACTTCTGGTACAATGGAACACAGTGATGGAAACCAGAGCACACGGAAATGCTGTTTACCTTCCCGCCACAGCGGTACCTATTTATTTACTTGCACTGGCATGCTTTCGAACTGCTAGGTTGGCAGGAGCTAGGACAACAACGGGAGCTCACCAGGACATGGGGATTCGAACCGCTGACCTGATCAGCAAGCCCAAGAGGCTCAGTGGTTTAGACCACAGCGCCACCTGTGTGCCTCTGGAAGTCAGACTATTATCCAGCTGAAAGACTGGGCTCCTGCCACATAAGTTTGCAAAGAGGAACAGCTACCCATGTTTCCAAAGAAAGTCAGATACATTTTATCTCCACCACCTGGACTGACACTTTGGGTTTTGGATGAGTACAGACCCTTAAGAATATCATGGATGAGTCTCTCGCCCCCCCCCCCAAATAAAAGGAGTTATCTGAATTGCCTTAGAAGTGGACAAAATAAAGCCATTAAAGAAGAAAATAATTAAGCAAACCAATCCACCATTCAGCTCTACACAACTTCACTGTACTATAAACATGCAACAAGGCAATAAACACAGGAGGAAAAAAGCAAACAAACATTGGCTGGCTGGCTGGTTGGAAGGAAGGCCCTTGATACACAAGTCTAGTTTTTAGCACCATAAAAATGCACTTCCTAGAGACTAGCACATTATGGTTTAAGTGAAGCTCTTCATTAGATAGTGTGAGAAAATGACGCATGAAAGAAAGATATAAAAGCCTTCTTAATAGTTCCTGTGCAGATAATGTAAGCCAAAGACAATCAATAGCCACGCCTCATTTACTTTATGTCTTTGAGCACTTAGAGGCAAAATGTGAGTGTTTTCTGTACTATTGGGTACCCTAGCCTTCCAGAAGTAATGAAAAAATGGATTTGCATATGATGGTATAATTTGAAACAAAACTTCTGGTCAAGCTATTATCAATAACAAAAAGAGGAAGAAACACCTACTCTATTGCTTTGCACCCCTTGTTTGTTGGTTGGTTGGTTTGTTGGTTTGTTTAAGCATTAGAAAGCTTTCTCATTCCACAAGTCACCCAAAAAGTCCCCTACAATCAGCATAAAACTAGATTTAAAAATAATAAAATTGCATAGAGTAGAACCCATGAGCAGAAAAATCTGATTACTGGTAAAGTAGAAAGCACAGGGTTACAAAGGCATTCTGTTGTTTAGTTGTTTAGTTGTGTCTGACTCTTTGTGACCCCATAGACCAGAGCACAACAGGCACTTCTGTCTTCCACTGCCTCCTGCAGTTTGGTCTAACTCATGTTGGTAGCTTCGAGAACACTGTCCAACAATCTCATCCTCTGTCGTCCCCTTCTCCTTGTGCCCTCCATCTTTCCCAACATCAGGGTCTTTTCCAGGGAGTCTTCTATTCTCATGAGGTGGCCAAAGTATTGGAGCCTCAGCTTCAGGATCTGTCCTTCCAGTGAGCACTCAGGGCTGATTTCATTCAGAATGGAGAGGTTTGTTCTTCTTGCAGTCCATGGGACTCTCAAGAGTCTCCTCCAGCCCCATAATTCAAAAGCATCAATTCTTCAGTGATCATCCTTCTTTATGGCCCAGCTCTCACTTCCATACATCACTACTGGGAAAACTATAGCTTAAAGGCATTCTACAAATGCTTAATTGACAATACAAGACACCTTGCCACAATTATATAACTGTCATGCCTTGATACCAGTTTGAGTTCAAATGGCACAGAATGCCTGCTTGCCAGTATGTATTATGGACTTCTAATTTGGTTGCCCTTATTACTTGTGACATTGATGGCACACTGCTATGCATTTCTGTGCTGTCATTCTGTTGTCATATGTGAAACTCCCAACTTTACTGTTTGCCTCTGTCATGCCCAGTGCTAAAGACTAATTATTATGCTGCCCATTCACTGCAATTATGTTGTGGTGGTTTCTTCATCCTAGGTCCAGGGGTGGGTCACAACATTAGAAACAGGGGTTGTTGTTTTTTTGTTTTTTTTAGAAACCTACAATCACAAAGGAGGGAAGGATTTGATATGGCCAGTGCCCTGCATGTTGGTGACTTCTGTCCAACACTTTCTAATAGAGTATACTTAACTTATGCTGATGTGGTGCTATATTTACACCTATTGCTTCAAGAAGTTTCACTGGAAACAATTCATAAATAAAAGTATTATTGTTAAATAACTATAATGACTATCTTTTATATTTTATATGTGGTCAAAACTCATGTCATGGAAGACACATACATTTTTCTTCAAAAATGTACCTGGAACCAGAGTTTTTTTTCAGCCTTCTGGCTGCTCTCAGGTGGGTGCCATTGCTATTATAAGAGAACAAGGGAGGTGTTTGTTGTGAGTTCCAGTACCCCTTTTTCTAGAAAAATAGCACTGCCTGGAACTGATGCTTCATGTAACAAGGCGATATAAATTAGGTGACATCCAAGTATATAAAACATCAGTGTATTAAAACGAAGACAGGTCCCAGTCTTCAACACCTGAGCTCACCCTCTCACGTACACAAAGAACACAGTGAGAAACTTTGCTGTATTTCTCTCTCAAAGTGGTTTTCTTGCAGCTTCATTAAGATTCAACTCTTTAATTGAAAAGTATCCATCTCCATGATAGTCAAATGCTGGCTTGCATGTAGGTGATAGAAAATCCTTTGTTTTTGTTGCTCAGTCTTTTGCTATCTATAGCCTTTCAAATAATCTCCACTGAAAAGGTGGTTATCCAACAACATTGGCAACATTTTAAACTAAAGGGTCATATACAGATTTTGCTTGGCATATGGGATGACTTGGATTAATGGATAGAACTGGCTATTCTGAAGGAAATGTGCTTTATGCAAATTGAAAAATTATGCATATTTTGCAAAAAATACAATGGGCTGTCATGAAGGCTGCATCATGGGCATCTGTTTGAAGCGGGTGGGAAGCAGGAGATTTGGGAGAGGCCAGGGCTGTAGGATCAGTCAGAGATCCAAAGACAAAGGAGGAGGCAGGACTGAAGGATGCATAAACACACCAGAAATTAGGGAGCTCTTGTTTGCCAACAAAACCTCATCTGGGATGTTTTCATCCTGCACAGAAGAAGCCAATGGTCAGCCTGGGTAGGAGGAGTCAGTAAGATTCTTTACTCTGAAGGCTGCAGTTTAGCGATTCACCACACAGGGCATCTGCATACAGATCCAGCACTTCTGACAGTCGGGGGACCATTTCCATGGGGCTGAGGCCTCTACAGCCCCCCGCCCCGACTGCAGATATGGGACTCAGACCCTCCAATCTTGAGGGGGCTAAGGAGGCCTGGCAGTAAGTTGGAGATGCCATGCAGCCCAGGGAGTTTCTGAATGCAGTGTGGCATGGTGAGAAGTTGGGATGTTGCCTTGGGCCATGCAGTGGTGGGACAGGCCATGCAGACCAGTGTGGCCTGGCAGGCAAATACTGCATTGGGAAGAGGCCTGGTCAGCCTCTCCAGATGAGACAGTTGTCACACATGCAACACATGTGACATAATGCACACACATACTGCATGCGTGACATCAGCCCGCCCCCAATGTCAGGCACAACTCATTGACTGTGCTGACAGTTTTGGCGTACCACATGTTGCATTGATGGAGGGGCTGTGTGATTCCTGCAGATATCATGCTCTGCTGTGCACATTTCTTATGGGCAAATCTGAAGTGCATGTAAATAGATGCAGATGTTAGTCAGGGCTATAAGATGGCAATGGTGAACAGAAAGACAGGCAGATGGTCACATCAAAGCTCTGACACTTGTAAACAGCATGCCTGTTGATCCAATTTCCCAAATGTACTTTCATGGCCGGCTTCCTCTCTAAGTTACTGTTGCCACTGGAGATGATGAACAGCAGCAGAGGGACAATGTTGTGTTAATGGCGGTGCATTAACTGATGGCAATGCCGTCAGTCATGGGTGTCAGGCTCCTTCCTCACACCTCTCCGTGTGCTGACATTTCTAATTCTACTTATATATTTATTTACGTTTGAATTCCTCGGCCCCAAAACAGCCATCAATTCAACTTGGGCATTTTGTGGATTTCTAGAGCAAATGGGAAGCTACCGCATCATTCATAAAATTAGACAGCTGGGGACTTGAGCAGCATCAATTGCTTTATTGGTATTGCAAGTAAGTGTAAACAATAGTCTAGTTCATATACCAGATAACTTCCACATGATCACGTTTAAGGTGAAGTGACTCACCAGAAGACACACAACCAGGATGGCATGGAGGTGCCATTTTAGAGGTAAAGGTAAAGGACCCCTGGATGGTTAAGTCTAGTCAAAGGCGACTATGGGATTGCAGCGCTCATCTCGCATCAGGCTGAGGGAGCTGGTGTTTGTCCACAGACAGCTTTCCGGATCATGTGGCCAGCATGACTAAACAGCTTCTGGTGCAACGGAACACCGGGATGGAAACCAGAGCGCACAGAACCTTCCCGCAGCAGCAGTACCTATTTATCTACTTGCACTGGAATGCTTTTAAACTGCTAGGTTGGCAGGAGCTGGGACAGAGCAACAGGAGCTCACCCTGTCATGGGGATTCGAACTGCCAACCTTCTAATCGGCAAGCCCTAGAGGCTTAGTGATTTAGACCACAGCGCCACCTGCTTAGAGGTGATGTATCTGGAATTCATTATTTGGCCCTTTTTCGAACTAACACAATTGTGTAGTATTCAGCCATGTGCATTACCCCACAGCAGATTCACAAATATACACAATCAACACCATCCAGTGAACCTGGGCAGAACGTGAACCCACCAGCAGCCCTCCACATTCCCTAATGTGATCACACCAATCAATGCCTCTATAAACTGGTTCAGCAGAGAAAGCAAGAAAAAGCTTCCAGGTACACAGTTAAGTTCATTGAAGTGAAGGGCTCCTGCAAATCCTCGCCACCGTTCCTTTAATCTCAGACTCTCTTGATATAATATAATATCAATTGGAGCTGGATGAAACAAGAATTATTACGTGCTGCATGTGAGATTGGAACATAATATCTGCAAGAAGAGAAGTAGAGCACATTTGTATTAAGAGGCATCATTGTGGGAATGATCTCAGTTTTCTTTGTTTTTTTAAAAATTGAAGATTTCTTTTCCTTCCTCTTAAGGGGAAAAAAACCCCATGATAGTAAACACCAACATTTGGCCCTTATGTGCATTTTATGTTTTGGTAATAGCCTTTGGGGAACTTGATGTAGCGAAATGTCTCCATCTGTTCTTGGAAACAATATTACTTTCTTTCTTGCCAAAATACAGAAAATCAGAAACCTGGCCAAAATCCACTCGACATCTTAGAAGCAGCATCAGTTACAAAACCCAGATTTTGTTACATTTAGTCCCATTTATCTGGGATCTTTCACCTTCTGCATATTTAATGAACCACCATATATGTGTTAAATGTTTGACGAACACAGAGGGCATATTCAGCAGTGATCAGCTAATATGTCAACTTTGGTTCCTTTCAGTTTCTCAGTGTTTCACTCTTAAATTCAGTTCTCCAGGTTACCACATCGGTTTGTGATGATGATGATTAGCCCTCATGAAAATTCACCAGCATTTTATGGCCAATTTCCCCTAATATGCACACATTGGTATGCTTAATACACATATTTCTGAAAAGCATTTTCTCCTAATGCATTTTGGTATGTTGTTTTTCATGAATATACGCATTTTTATGCACACTATACCTCAGCATATGCCACTCTTCTTTTTTTTCTTGGCTGGAGAACTACATTGCAAAATCTTGGTAAGTGTTTTGTGGCGATCACACAGGGCCCCTGGACGTTTGACGGTCTATTGACCCTGTGCCACCACTGTAATTGCGTTCTTCGCTGCCACCAACCCATTTCTCACAGGTACACATGGAGTCCAGTCAGTTGGTAACATTAACAAATAATCAAGTTTATTTTATAGGCATGAACAAGCTTATGGTTTCAGTTAATTTTTCTTGGCAGTTTCTTAATCTTAGTTCCTTACTGTCTTATTCGTTCCTAACAACTTCAAACTGATTATCCCAACTAACTATCTATCTGACTCCACCTAACAATTCCTCTCACAACACAACTCGACACAGACTATTCCTCCCTCTTCCTTCACCAACTCCCAACTCTCAACTGACTTTTACACAACTCCCCCTCTAGAAGAAGAAGAAGAAGAGTTTGGATTTGATATCCCACCTTTCACTCCCTTTAAGGAGTCTCAAAGCGGCTAACATTCTCCTTTCCGTTCCTCCCCTACAACAAACACTCTGTGAGGTGAGTGGGGCTGAGAGACTTCAAAGAAGTGTGACTGGTCCAAGGTCACCCAGCAGCTGCATGTGGAGGAGCGGAGACTCGAACCCGGTTCTCCAGATTACGAGACTACCGCTCTTAACCACTACACCACACTGGCTCTAACCCTAACTCCTCCTATCAGTTTCCCCTGGCCAATCGCATCACACTCATTTTAACCCTTTCCTTATGACCGCCACATGTGGGTTTCAAGGGATGGCTGCTTTCTGGCTGGCATCTTGTTTCAAAAAGTGGAATGTGCCCTTGGTTCCAATGCTGGTTCAGTTACGGAGGCCCAATATCAATAAACCCTGTGTCTCAGTCCTTCTTTCCATTTGTAAGATGGGTGTAAGGGATCTACCTCATATATGTCTATGCATTCACACAAATGCTCAACAGTACAGCTTCTAATGAGGCAGGGAAGTAGAATGATCTGTTCTTCTTTTTTTAAGGCAAGGGAGCCCCTTAATGAAATCCAGAAGCCGAGGATCCAGATTCCTTGAATTTCGGCCAACTTTTAGCAGCAAAACCAGCTGGGCTCCCTTTGGCTCTACTGTAATTCAAACTTAGAAAATTATGCCTATCTCACTCCACTTATTCTGCAGCACACCTGGGCATAGCGTGCAACTGGAACCGTGCCAATATGCATTAGGCCCAATCAACATAATCTTCATCCTACCACGTTTTGATGGAAACAGATTGCACAGTTTGGACATAGATGGGTAGACCTTCTCCCAACATCTTGTCCAGTGTGGAAGGGGCAATACCTCCACTGTGCATTGTACTCAGCACAAATGTTTGTATTAATACTGCCAGAGCTGAGTTAGGAAAGGGCTGTAAAGTTCTCTGTCCACTCGAAGCGCTATATGATTTGCCGACTCCCTTATTTATATTTTATTTACTGAATTTATATGGCCAACTCATAATGTAAGTTCTGTGGGAAGCTCCTAAAACAAATACGGCAATTAAAACACAATGTAAAACAAAAAGCAGCATTAAAAACTAGGAGTGCAGCTATGAATGAGCACTAAAAACAAAACCACAGAATGATCTAGCACGTGCCATATACCCTCATAGAGTAGATGCTAATTAATATTCCCGAATTGCTGCAGAATTTATTTTTCAGCTGCAGGCACCAGGCAAACAGGACCTTATCACTTCATAATAAAATTGCAAATACACAAGCTTAGAAAGTATATTTCCCTGTAGCCTGGGCTAGATTTAACCTTGGACCATTCAACAGTGACTTCCTCTAATGTCTCTAGTATGAAGTCAGGGGTTTTTTTTTTAATTATCACATCAAATTTTAAAACATACAATTAAAAATATAGGTATTTTCTTATCAACTGTAATCATAAGGAGGGTTACTGAATATTCCTAACTTGTGAGGCCACAAGATGGCAGCATACAAGCTCATCCGCAGACTAACTCTTTTCACAAAGCATTCTTCAACAGGGGCGCTCCAAGGAGGAAACTTAGTTGCATTAGAGTTGGGGAGAGGATCAGATTAAGAGTACAATTAAAATAATTTACCACCGAAATAATTTACTGTGGAGAAGGAAAAAGAAACTTTCAATAGTTAATGACTTTTATTGTGTTAAATTTAAGGATTATTTCACACCCCACTGATTTAAACGTGAAGGATTAAATGATCCGCTTAATGTTTGTGGGATCATTATATAAATCTATCCCAGCCTTCCTTTCAAGGGCAGCAAACACCAAAAGCTGAAAAAAAATATAAAAAAAATATTTAGAGTATCCGGGGGGGGGGGGGGGAAGTTTCCAATGCAGGTGCAAACAGAGACAAATCTCAATATAAAACACTTGTTTTACCAGCTCAGTTGGTCAAAGTGTGCTGCTGATAATGCCAACGTTGCAGGTTCGATTACCATAAGGGATGACGGCATATTCCCGTATTGAAGGGGTTGGACTTGATGGTCATCAGCATGGGTAGGCAAACTAAGGCCTGGGGGCCGGATCCAGCCCAATCGCCTTCTAAATCCTGCCCACAGACAGTCCAGGAATCAGTGTGTTTTTACACGAGTAGAATGTGTCCTGTTATTTAAAATGCATCTCTGGGTTATTTGTGGGGCATAGGAATTCATTTTTTCTTCTTCAAAATATAGTCTGGCCCCCCACAAGGTCTGAGGGACAGTGGACCAGCCCCCTGCTGAAAAGGTTTGCTGACCCCTGGTCATCAGGGTCTCTTCTAACCCTGTAATTCTTTGATTCTATGATTCAGTAGGTGCCAAGAAGGCAACAGAGGAATTATCTGTCTACTATCCAAATGGATGTAATTCCAAAGGTGCCAGAACAGTGAAGGCCAGATTCATACACTGTGTGGAGCAGGCCTCCTGCTTAAGATGCTATCTCAAGGAGGACATCATACTAATAAACTGGGTACCGCATTGTCAAGACTATCCTGGTCCAGAAACAGCTGTGGTTGACCTTCCAGTTGAAGCAGGTAGAAGGTGGCACTCCTAGCCACTGAGGTCATTTGGAGGCCCAAGGGCAACCCTATACCAAGAACCTGCTCATCCATGGGCAGTACAACGCCATCCACAGCTGGCATAAGATCATGTGTGGTTGGAGCTCATATGACACATTCTTGCAGTGCCACTTGGGAATTCCAGTGTGGGAGCAGACAGGCAGGGGTACTTGCCTGGAGAGACAGCATCCAAAGTCAGGTCCAGTCCTAGGGTTGCGTGAACAGTAATTCACCTGGTGAGATGCTCCAGGGGTCAGGGAACCCAATGATCATGGGGTCAAGGGTCAAGATGAGTGGGAAGCAGCAAGGTAGGACCAGGAGGTGCAGACATTGTTTCCAGCATCTGACGACAGCTGCTGGAAGCTCTGCTTAAGAAGGTTAAAACCAGCTGGTTTTCATCAGTCCATTCTCCTTGAAGGCTGATCAGCTGCACTCACTCTGCCTTCTCCTCCTTCAGGCTGCTGTTCAGCTGGTGAAGCTGACTCATCCCATGACACTCATAGCCGAAGTCATGAGTTGGGGCCAGCTGCAGGACTCAGGTTGGGAAGTCAAATACGTAGCCTGCCATGGGCATACTAAGGCAAGAGGAAAACACAGCTAACAGGAAGGGAAGGCAATTTCTCTTGGAGCAAGGGGTTAAAGTAATCAAGCTCTGAGCATCTGCCAACAGTGGCTCTCAGCTTTGCCGGAATGCCAATTGAGCAGACACAAAAGTAGGACATCAGCTCAAAATACATGTCATTAATTACAGACTTTCAGGTAATGGCTCTTGATTCAGAATTTAAAAAAAAAGTATGGCAAGGAGAGAAGATTCTTATTAGCTTGTTACTTGTGAGTTTTGCCAGCATTGCTGATCATGCAACTAATCTCAAGAGTGTTGTCCCAACTACCACCATTCATAAACTTATTAGGAATTTGGACTTACTCTATCCCAGAGTTTCAGGGGAGCTTCTGCAGTGGGAGATTGGAGAAAATCTCCCCCTGGGGTGGGTTCCTAAGCATCTCAGTGCTTTGCTTGCTGCCCTGGGTTACAGTGGTACCTCGGGTTACATACACTTCAGGTTACAGACTCTGGTAACCCAGAAATAGTGCTTCAGGTTAAGAACTTTGCTTCAGGATGAGAACAGAAGTCGTGCTCCGGCGGCACGGCAGCAGCGGGAGGCCCCATTAGCTAAAATGGTGCTTCAGGTTAAGAACAGTTTCAGGTTAAGAACGGACCTCTGGAATGAATTAAGTACTTACCCAAGGTACCACTGTACTGTCTCTTGAGACAGCAGAGGTTCCAGTTAAGTCCTGTAAGGACTGAGACTCTCCTGCTGGACACAGTCCCTGGACAGTATGTTTTCAAGCTCAGGGGCCCATCTGACTGTTGACTGGGCAAGAGCAGAAGTCGAGAAAAAGCTTCACATTCATATCAGGCCAGGCTAATCCAGAGGTGGCATTCCGCAAACTCCCTTATTCTCTGTGTGCCTTAGAACTGGGCTCTGCTGTGACACTTTACAGATCCTTCCCAGGCCTGGTACCAACCAGCTAATATTCCCTGTTCAAATGCTGCAGCCACTTGAGCTATAATGTATTGCATTTATAACACACCTTCATTATCTCCCTCCTCATTTTATCCCCACAACAACCCTGCGAGGTGGGTTAAGTTGAAAGTTGGTGAGCGGCCCAAAGTCACACCCAGTGAGCTTCGTGGCTACATGGGGATTTGAACCCTGGTTTGCCAGCTCCTAGTCTGAGGCTGGATCTAGACACATTTGTAAAAAAAACATTACAGGAAAATGCGTTGCAAAGTTCATAATGGAAAATCCCATTGGGGAAGGATCAAACTCTACACCGCCCTCATGTGTTGCATGTTTATAACACAGTTATAATGATATAAGGGACGCAGGTGGCGCTGTGGATTAAACCACAGAGCCTAGGACTTGCCAATCAGAAGGTCAGTGGTTTGAATCCCCACGATGGGGTGAGCTCCCGTTGCTCAGTCCCTGCTCCTGCCAACCTAGCACTTCAAAAGCACATCAAAGTGCAAGTAGATAAATAGGTACCACTCCGGTGGGAAGGTAAACGGCGTTTCCGTGCGCTGCTCTGGTTCGCCAGAAGCGGCTTAGTCATGCTGGCCACATGACCCGGAAGCTGTACGCCGGCTCCCTCGGCCAATAAAGCAAGATGAGCGCTGCAACCCCAGAGTCGGTCATGACTGGACCTAATGGTCAGGGGTCCCTTTACCTTTATAATGATATAATTGACTTGGTGTGGCTGAGTTCCAACATGCTACACCACATTACACTTGCCTATTCAATCTACCTGTGCACTTCCTATATATTTCATATTGAAATTCCAAGCAGTACGAAAAAGAAAAATACTGAATTGTCAAAGTGAAGGGACCTGGTAGTATATCCAGAAGGCTGCACACATCTGGAACATTCAAAACTGACATTTTAACACACCGCGACTTTACTTTTTAGAGTTTCTCCGGATTAAACAATTCATGCAAAGGGGAAAGGCTTGATAAACCTGATCTTAATGACTACCCTTGTAGCCTGGGGCAAAATTTTACAGCTCAGCAGAGAAGGAAGTAATGTAAAGTAAGGGCTAACAGCTTTTCACACAGAGTATAGTTCAGTGAAGGTCAAAGCTGGAAGGTGAAAATAAAGGGTAAAATATGATCAAAAATAGACATAGAGCTCAGGGTGGAATGAAAGATGAAGGAAACAGGACTACTGAAATTAGTCTTCATTTCTTTCATTCCAGCTTTTAAAATGTTCTTTTTTAAAAAATGTAACTGTGTTCAGCAGCCAGAAGGGATGGGTTGTTTGACAAATGAAATCTTGAGCTTTGCAACGAGGTCAGCGATACACATGTCTCATCCTTATAACGTGTTGTTGTTTTTTAATCAAGATATAGTGGCCAACTGTACCATGGAACTCTTCCCAAATAATGTAGTGTGAGTTAAGTAAGGAACAACGTTGTGCATACCACAGATTTATTCTGTACCGAAGTGAGTAAATTTAAATTAACCTCACCCACAAACTTTATTTTCTCTCATATGGGTAAATGGTATACATTCAACTCCTAAGCAGGAGAATAAAATGCTGCATTTTGAAAACAGTCATGATAATATTTTAGATGTCTCCATCTAAAATGAATGTAAGCAAGATCACACAGATCCCCATTGATGGCAAGGCTCTTTTATATACCAGTTCTGCTTAATTTGCGAGAAGAGAGAAGAATTCAATTGCCATAAATATTTGGTCCATTGATTAAAAATACATCCATTTGGCAGTCATGCTGTAACCACGCTGAGTTGCAAGCAAATGCATACTTTCAATCCATTTTACGTGTCTATACTGGGCTGGGCTTTTATTGCCCCAAAAGTAATTATTATCCGCTTCAGGTTAAAAGAAAAGAAAAGAAGGTATTTGGTAACTATAGTGGAATAATAAAAACCGGTGTTTAGTTATTGACAACTCAGTAGAAACACTATAAAGAATTAAGCAATAGAAATGTAAGCTGCATACGAGCAGGTCATTCTGTTGCCAAGAGCAAGACAAATAACTAATTTTAAAATACATCCTTTCTGCTCTTGTCTTCTGGCTGCATTTCAAGTGAGCTCATTTTTAGGGCTGTAACTTACAGATCGGCTTTATGACTGTGTGCTCCAAGTGTGAAAGGCTAAACTAAACTGAGAGCGCACACTTGCAGATGACAAAATGCAGGTACATAGACTTTGGGAAAGTTCAGATATAATGCTAAATTATGGTTGGTGGTAATGCTAAGCCATGGTTGGTGTTCTCTATATGATCCACAGTGAGTCTCATGCCTTCTCATCACTCTTCCTTTGGTGCATGCCAGGAGGCGGCGATCAGACCCATCTGGTTTTAAACTCTCCAGGGTTTCCAGCTGCATCCAAACTTGGGAAACTGAAGTTTGTTTAAGTTATGGTTTTATGTAAAATTGAACCAAATACCCCCACCTTTTCATAGACCATTAGTCCTTTCTGAAGCAAGAAAGGAGTGTTGTTCCTTTAGCAGCAACACTGTGGGAAAGAGTTGGGAAATATAGCAGAGCCAGGAGGTTCTGTCACAATTTACACCTACGCCAGAAAGCTCCACAAGGCTTGGTTTTAAAAGTTAAAACTGGGCTGTCTTCTTCTTTGGTGATCACTTGTAGCTAAGTAAGATTATCTTCCATGAGCACAGTCCGTAGGTGACTGTGGAGGCCAATTTTGGATCTGCACATCCTTCCACAGTGGGGACGTGGTTTCTGGGCAGGAGTTGCTCATGGTGAAGGTTTGCCAAGCGTGCCTTCCTCTTAGCTCATTTCTCCCTTTCATCCTAAGTTCGAGTGTCTTCAAAGTCCAAGACACCTTTGGTAAAGCTGTTCTCCAATTGGAGCACCCACAGCCCAGTGTTTCCCAATTGTGGATGTTTATACTACATTTTTTAAGATTTGCCTTGAGAGAGTCTTTAAACCTCTTTTGTTGATCACCAGCTTTACGTTTTCCATTCTTGAGTTGGGAATAGAGTAGTTGCTTTGCATGACGATAATCAGGCATCCGAACAACATGACCAGTCCAAAGAAGTTGATGTTGAAGAACCATTGTTTCAACACTGGCGATCTTCCAGTACACTGACATTAGTTCGCCTGTCTTCCCAAGTGATATGTACAATTTTTTGGAGACACCATTGATGGAATCTTTTGGGAATTGGAGATGGCGTTTATAAGTGGTCCATGTTTTACAAGCGTACAGTAAGGTTGGTAGTACAATAGCTTTGTAAACAAGCATTTTGGTTTCCCTGTAAATGTCTCGGTCCTCAAACACGCTGCACTTCAATCAGGAGAAAGCTGCACTTGCAGAGCTCAGGCGATGCTGGATTTTGGCATCAGTGTTGACCCTTGTGGAAAGTTAACTGCCCAGGTAGGATTTTGGATTGACATTTTCCAATGTTACACCATTAAGTTGGATTTGTGGTGCTTCAGATGGCTTGTTTTGTGTTTGTTGGTGCATCACTTTGGTTTTTTTTGGATGTTGAGCAATAGGCCAAGCTTTATATAAGCTTCTGCGAAGATATTTAGGATGGTTTGGAGGTCATCCTCTGAGTGTACACACACGGTGTTGTCATCAGCATATTGAAGCTCTATAATGGAAGTTATGGTAACTTACTCTTTGCTTTCAGCCTACTCAAGTTTAAGAGCTTTCCATCTGTTTGATATATGATTTCATTGCCATGAGTTTCCCTTCAAAAATGTGTATGATCATGGCAATGAAAATAATAAATAGAGTTGGGGTGATAGCACAACCCTGTTTAACACCTGATCCCACTGTAAATGGTTCACTTTGAGAGCCATTGTTATCCGCAATAATTGCTGTCATAGTATCATGGAGGAGCTGAAGGATGTTTACAAATTTGCTGTATACCCTGTTTAAGACCAGACGCACCGACTCTAGGGGATGGAGGTATATTCAGCCCCCCATATTTGGCATCACACACACTGCACCCCCCCAAATCTTGGGCAACCTGGTGCCTCTATTTAAGACAGATAAGCCAAACGCTTCCTCACACTACCAAGTTTCATGAAACTCACCCACCCATATCCAATTTTGGAGGGTCTTTTTGCCCTCTTTTTGCTCCCTCCCTGCTCACAAATGGCAAACAAACAAGAAGGAGTAGGCAAATAGTTCTGCTGAAATAATTGGGAAGGTTTCACACGACATGACCAAACCCAGGGTTGAAAGAGAGTCAACATAATAGCTAACAGGAAGCATAGAAAAGTGTGCACAAAAAGCAGGTTTTGAAAGAGCCCATTGCAATTTATAATAATAAAAGGTTTGTGCAGTCTCAAGGCTATCCTCCCAACTTGGCTGACGTTAATAGAGATACAGGCTGTACAGAGCTGGGGGGGGGGAGGTTGTCTTGTTTAGCTAAGTCCTTAATGCGGGAAGGACAAGGTGATCTTCAAATTCTGTTTGCAATATGATTATGTTGCTGTCTCCTTCATATTCTACAGCAGCATCTGGTGAGCATGCACTCTGAATTACAAATTCATCTTGGTTGTAAAACTAGCACAAGTTCAGGAGATATGGCAAGAGCAACAGGGAAACAGTAATAGAACTAAGTAGATTTATCAGTGCATTTATACCTCAATGAGATTCTACACACACACACACGCACACGCACACGCACACACACACACACACACACACACAGAATCTAAACTCAGAAACATCTTCCTCTGTGACTTGTAATTTCATGCTGTAAACATTTGAGTTATTCCAATGAAGAAACCGTGGCGACTAGTGCTTCTAGCATCCTGCTGTCTCTTAGAAGGTCTCCCTCCCACATCTACCAGTTACCTCTGTTGCTCCTAAGCATCCTCATACATCAGGAAAGGCAGTTATGGCCTCTGCCCATGTGTCCATCTCCCACAGCTATCTTTATGAAGATGCTTACTCAGTGCAGCAACTGACTATCAAGCTGGAAGCCAGTTGTACAAGGTGGCCACAAGGCCAAATGGTTTGGCAGTGTCTCCAAAATAGCACCCGTCTCTGCAGAGAGGGAAAGACCTTCCGTGAATTATCTGCCAGTGTGCTGTCACTTTGAACTCCTTGCAGTAGTTCATTGAACAGGTAGATTCTAAAGCTGGCCTTGGACATTCTAACAAGGCAGAGAGAGAAGGAATTCCACCCTACAAAGAAATTTGTGGTGCTCTCATTACAGCATTCAAAAAAAGAAGTGGGGTGGGGCAATGTTTCTGCATCAGGAGCTTGGCATGAATCTCTCATGAAGATTCCTTTTCCAACATGGATGCACAATATGAGGGAGATATAACAACCCTTTGGTTGTTCTGTTGCAATCCAAAACCATGATGAGAATCACGACAATAATTCATGCATGAGTGTATGCATACAGACAATGCTTGTTTGCTTGCTTCAATTTCTATACCGCTTTATATTTTTAATAAAAAACCTCAAATGTGGTTCAATGCCTCGTCCTACAGGGCAGTGGGGTACCTTGGACATTCACAAAAGCAAATCAGCTACCCAAGAAGCAATGCGTTTCTAGTCTGATTTTTTTTTTAAAAAAAAATTTGCAACCCTCTGAACAGGGAAGGGGACTGCAGACGGAAGTGTCTCCATCAGAAGTAGAATCTAGTCCAAACACACACACAAAAATGATGTTTTACTTAGGGTAATCCGACATAACAGTACACCTAGTTTCATTTCTCCTGGCTATTGACATTTGCGGGGTATATTTTCAGTACCCACTTTATTTTTGTGATTTTAAGTTGTTTTAAACTGTTTTGATATTGTTGGGTTTTAATGTTGTAACCCATCTTGGGATTGTGTTGTTTGAGTGCTATTGCTCTTGGAGCAATTTCTTCTTCTTCTTTACTCTCACAGTCCTTGCCCTCATTTGTCCACCTTGCTGTTTAACCTCATTGGCTGTGGCCCATGTGATTATGTCGATAACATCACAATGGAACATATACCCGTCTATTTATTACTTAGATTTATACCTTGCCCCTTCCTCTCTTCCAGGATCCCAAAACAGGTAACAACAGTTCAAGAAAGCAATAACAAAAGTTAACATTGAACAATTTGCAGTAAAACACAATATAATGCAGCAGGAAACAGCAGTTGTTAAGACCTTCCCCATCAGAACTATACCAGCAATTACCCAAACCTTTCCCAACAACATTGAAGCAGCAGGTACATTGAGCGGAGTACATCCCATCAGCCCCATCTTCCTGGGTGTTTATAATTGGCATCCAAAGTTGGTCAAAGATGACGCCTTTCGGGGGGGAGGGACTTCCTTGCGATTGCGATGATATCATAAATGGTAGTAAACAAAATAACGTGAATCGTCACAGCCAAATCAGATTAAACGGTGGAGTAGGCATAGGAGAATGAAGACGCCAAAGGCAAGGGGTTGGGAGGAGGAGTAGAGCTCAGGAGCAGCAGGAGGCAGGAAAACAAGAGGGCGGCAAACAACAAAAACATCACAAATGCTCAGCAAGATGAATATTTTTGGCCAATTTGTTCAACCGCATAGGACGGACTACTTTCAAAGTAAATGCCGAAATTCCAAAATATTTGGCGCCACCGTGTTTTTCAAGAGCTTCTATAATTGTAAGTTATCTGCGTTACCACTGAATGTGACAGTTGCCACCAATGAAGACTATGAAACACTGTTTCCTAAGGAGCATAGCTCATCTTGTGTCTACCACAAACTCAGGCTTGAAGTGCATGCGCTTCTTGCTCCACATCATTAGTTCCCACTGGCAGGGGGCAGAGACACCAATAACACTGTAGCATCAGCTCTGTTGTACTAGATGTGACAGAGGGGAAGGAGGGATGTCAACATGTGCCTGACATCTGGCGACAGCTACATGCAGATTGCAGTGTCTAGTTCTGGCCTCATTAGGTGGCTCTAAGCTACTCTCTCTCAGCCTTCATTCATCTTCAATAAGGAGGGGAAAGTATTGATCCATCCCATACCCTCCAGCATTTCTCTGATGAAAACAGGGACATCCTATTCAATAATAGTTGTTGTTGTTGTTGTTGTTGTTGTTGTTGTTGTTGTTGTTGTTGTTGTTGTTGTTATTATTATTATTATTATTATTATTATTTTATTTTTGCACTCCCCATCTCGCTGGATTGCCCCAGCCAATCTGGGTGGCTTCCAACACATATAAAAACATAATAAAACATTAAACATTTAAAAACTTCCCTATATAGGGCTGCCTTCAGGTGTCTTCTACAGGTTGTATAGTTATTTATTGTCAGGCTTCAGGGAATTGACTTCCTTCCCCTCCCACCCTGGCAGTAGGTAAGCAGAACAAAGGAAAACGAGTCTTCTTACTAGTTAGAAACTTTAATGATTGCAGCGAGAGAACAAAGAATCCATTTCCTAGGAATGGCAGCACTCCCAATTAAGAGTTCCACTCACTTCCTGCCTAGTCACCCATGTCACTACTGTGTTTTAGAACCTGAGCTCCTAACCTATGTGCTTTCTATTCTGCCACCTTTCCGGAGACAGTGAATCTGTTAGCTCTCTCTCCCCCAGTGCTTCTTCTCCTAGCTGTTCCCTATCCAATATTTCCCAGCTTCTGCCTTCTGAACTATGTCTGTCTGCAAACCACTGTTCCAAATCTATATTGTCCTCTTGCTCCTGGGAAGATTCAGGATCCTGATCAGGGGCCGGGGGTGGGGTGGGAAGGCTCCCACCATTCCTCCTCAGTGCATCCCTCCTCATTCTCTGACACTTATCTCCTTAGCTCGGAGGTCACATAACTCCATGCCCTCCAACATTTCTCCAATGAAAATAAGGACGTTCTAAGGAAAAGTGAGGCATTCCAGGATCAAATGAGAAACTGGGATGGCTTGTGTAAATCCAGGATTATCCCTGGGAAATAGGGACACTTGGAGGCTGTGCCATTCTACAACATGGATTGTGCAGATGACAGCTATGGAGCTGGATCCATTGATAGAGAACACCGCTCATTGCAATGGGACTTTGCTGGCCTCTCCTTGACCTCCTAGCCCCCTGCAACTGCCAAAAGCCAGCTCTGAAGGACTTCTGAATGGAAATGTGGCATGGGAATGGGAGAGGGGTGCTGTATTGAGGATTGGGGAGAATTCAGTGGATCTGTCACACACAAGGGGAATAGTCTCCCTCCTCCTCCCAGATCCAAACCACAATGTATGTAAACACTAGGTGAATGCTGTTGATTGGGGAAGGCCCATAGCTCAGTGGTGAGGCATCCCAGGTTCAGACCCAAGCATCTCTAATACAGCTGAGGGAGACTCCAGCCTGAAATCCTGGAGAGCAGCTGCCAGCCAGTGTAGACAATACTGAATTAGATGGACGAAAGGTCCAACTTGGTATAACACAGCCTCCTACATTGCTATTGTTTACTGTTGTTTTTCAAAACCCACATGAAGCTGGATTTAAAGGGAATAATGGAAAATCTAAGTGATGCTTTTGAATTATGGTGCTGGAGGAGACTTTTGGGAGTCCCATGGACTGCAAGATCAGACCTATCCATTCTTAAGGAAATCAGCCCTGAGTGCAGGACAGATCCTGAAGCTGAGACTCCAATACTTTGGCCACCTCATGAGAAGAGAAGACTCCCTGGAAAAGACCCTGATGTTGGGAAAGATGGAGGGCACAAGGAGAAGGGGATGACAGAGGTCGAGATGGTTGGATAGTGTTCTCGAAGTTACCAGCATGAGTTTGACCAAACTGCGGGAGGCAGTGGAAGACAGAAGTGCCTGGCGTGCTCTGGTCCATGGGGTCACGAAGAGTCAGACACGACTAAATGACTAAACAATACCAAGCATACTAGATGAGTGGTGTACTCTCTCTCCACAATGCCTGCTTATGGCAGAGAGCAAAAAGTCTTTGCCAATCATTTTACTGTTATCAAAAATTTTGCTGAGATCTTCCGACATACCCAAAGATGTCTGAAGGTTGCTTGACGTCTCGAACACTTGACTGATGTATTTTCAGAGCAGAGGATCTCGGCTGACGTGCCAAATTGAGGATGAAGTTGTGGTTTCAGTCTCTTTGTAGCATTGATTTGGAATGCAAACAGACCTTTGTATCAGTTCCCAAAATAAAAGAGGGATTTGATGTTCCAAGGCTGAGCAGCAAAATATTTGGGAGAATTCCTACATTCAGCCCTGGAAAAGGTGTGCTACACAACTCTGTGATCCCAAGAGCAACTCAGAGAAGAAGCATTTGGCCTTTTGCCCTATGGGATCTGCATTCGCTACAGATTTGTGACCGACAATACATAGTTGTAGCACTAGAACAAAAAACAAATGGAAAAACTGAATGGCAACCCAAACAGTGTGTGATGCAAATTACTCAGAAGCCAACACAGCTTTACTTAGATTAAAAAAAATAACAAGCAAACATTGCATTTCTTCCTTCCTATGAGCAAAGAGTAAGAACACAGACCTAACTTGTTCTGGGGACAAAAATGTTTGCTGGGCAGGGGGAGAGATTTCACACATTGCTGTTTCTGCTGCCCATGCTCCTATGAATGGATAAATAAACCAGGTTTTGATCTGACCCAGGTGGAATCAAATTGTTCTGCTCAGCCATAAGACACCATGTGATTTCTTTCATTCATTCTTACAGCTTCCCAGAGGTGCTTGCTTCAAATATTTAATGTATAAACTCAAAGTCTGCAAGAAAACTTTCAACACTATCATTGGGTTACATAACCAAGGAAATTGTCTCCTTGCAGAACTTCACATTGTTAGTCCTCTGTGCTTGCATGGAGAACTCAGGACCAACCCAGTACATTTTGGCCCCAGAGGCAAACCACAAAAATGGTGCCTGCCTCCCTTCCAGGGAAGAAAGAGTGGAGATCTACATCAGGAACCAGGGGAGAGGAAAGATCTACATCAGAATCTGCTGCCTCTGTGGATCCTGACACCTGAGGCGATCGCCTCACCTTCCCTGATGGGTGGGCAGATCTTGGGAGAACTGACACAAGGTGAGGTCTGCAACTGTTAAAGATCACAACAAAAAAGTTTGAAATGAGTAATCACTGAAAATAAAATAAGAGCTTCCCCCAAATGCACCAATAGACTCTTCCTAACGCAAAATGTATGCAGGTGGTTCTCACTGATTTGCTTCTCCAGTCAGTTTTATCTAAATTTTCTTCCTGTCAGAGGACTCGGTAGTGCACAAAATTCTGCATAGTCCGTCTAAACCAGGGGTAGGCAACCTAAGGCCTGGGGGCTGGTGCGGCCAAATTGCCTTCTCAATCTGGCCCAGGGATGGTCCGGGAATCAGCATGTTTTTACATGAGTAGAATTTGTGCTTTTATTTAAAATGCATCTCTGGGTTATTTGTGGGGCACAGGAATTCATTCATCCCCCCCCCCCTGCAAAGTATAGTCTGGCCCCCCACATGGTCTGAGGGACGGTGGACCAGCCCACGGCTGAAAAAGGTCGCTGACCCCTGATCTAAACCTTAGGATGGAACCAAAACAGATCTCCTTAGCCCTAATCACAGGCTACCCTCTGCAATATATATGGCATTGTACCAAATGAAAATCTGGCTGGATGTTTGATATTCTGATGCAACCACATTCACAATGTGATCCATGGTTGGTTGGGATCATACTGTGGCCAAGACAAAGTCTGATGGATTTTATTTTTAAAAAATGGCACTGATGCAACTGCCAAGAAGAACACACACACACACACACACACACACACACACACACACACACACACAAACACCAACCATCCTGAGAACCTTCAGTGCAGTCCTACTCAATATGCACAAGGATTCTCAGTCTGTCATCAGAAGTACAGAGGTACATTTTGAAGTGCAGGAGCTCCTTGTGATAACCTTCATAGTCACACCTGCAAAGATCCCATTGCTATGACCCCCAAGGTCAGTCAAAACACACAACCCTCCTTTTTTCCAGCAATGTAGATCCCCCCCACTTCTGAGCCTGTGAACAGATTTCCTGTTGAAAAGACGAACCACCTCTCCTAAGTTACAGCAGGGAAACAAAAGAAGCTAAGCTATTAAAAACTGCAGAGAGAAGCCAATTTTTACCTCCCCAACTCAAAATCGCCCCCCTATCAGGCCCATTTAATATTTTGCCAATTTGCTGTGTCGGCAGCTCTGGAAATCCTGAAAGAAAATCACCGTCTGTTTGAATGACTTGAAATTACAGCTTAAAGGTTGCCACAAAAGATTCGTGAAAACTGCTGATGTGTCTGTTTCTCTCCCTCTCTCACATATACCTTTTCAGACAATGAAATACTATCTATGCAATCTCTCCCCTTCCTTCAATGTTCTGTACATCTCTTTCTCTCTTGGGTACACCATAAAAACCTTTTAAAGGATCTCCTCCTTTAAAGCGGAAGATGAGCACATGGTGGCCTCTCACCTCAAGCCATGCTAGGGAAAATTCTTATTTTCTTTTTGTTTTAAGGTAGATTACAGAATCTCAAAGAGACACTAACTAAAATAGTAATTTCAGAAAACAAACTAGTTAATCTTCATTTTAATGGAGCCCAGCTTCCTCCTTGGTTTTATGTTTCCACTAGAATATTTTTCTTTTTTTAAAAAAAACAACAATTTATAAGTATGTTGTTGTTGATTTTAAAAAGAACACAATTGTTCTGGGAATTAGCAACATTATATATAGGTGTTAACTGCTAGAGAATTCAACTGCTAATGACAAAATGTTAGAATACGCTAGGGATGTACTAACAGTATAATATTTAGAAGTATATTTTTCTTCCAGATTCCTTTGCTGTCATAGTATATTTGCTACCAATGCCAACATAATTTCATTTAGCAGCTTTGAACAAACACTTACAAAGGAATAATGCTACCCATATCTGATTGGCTGAAGGATATGATGGCTGGAACATTTATTATTATTATTATTATTATTATTATTATTATTATTATTATTATACCCTGCCCATCTGACTGGTTTGCCCCAGCCACAGTAATAGACCTATTACCATTGTGGTAGTGTTGTTCATAGCATTTAAGAGACTGCAAGCCCTGCATTTGGAGAGATGTAATCTGAGACCTAGTCCTTGCAAACAGGTTTAGTGCTAAAATTGTTTCTGGGCTGTATCATTTCAAACTGAAGGTAAGGGAAGGCATGCATGACTAAATGTTTCTACATGTAAAACACAAAAAACTCTGCACATAAGAAAAACCTGGCACATAAGAGGATAGACAAGATAAACCTCTACCCCATGACATGCTGATTTTCTATATGAAGGAATCTAGTCTTTTCATGTGTGCTTGGTCTTTCTAGTATCAAAGGCCATTGCAAGTCATTGCAACTCCTACCTGGTACAGTATAGTGCAAAAATATGTTTTAAAAGTCTCATGAAATAGGAATCACTGGCCTGCCTGCTCTCTTGCATTCTTGTTGCCTAGCCCCATTGTCTTCCATGCACTGGAGATGGTCTGACACCTGGTGTCTACTTTAGATACAAAGGCTCTGTGCATTAAGAGTCTTGCACTACCCAAGTTCTGTAGATAAACATCATTAGAGCTTAGCCTCCTGTATGCCAGTCACCTGGTGTGATAACCGTTTGCCTCTCCAAATATCATGACCTTTCTTCATCAACACCCCTTGCCTATTAAAATATATCATTTGGACCTTCTGTGTATCCCTTTGTTTTGTTTTTACAGTCACCTGTGGCCTTTATTAGGTGATTAGAGGCTGAAAGCATGATGACACCTGAGGTACTTGTGAATGTTTTTTTTAATTGCACAATATAGCTATCATGCAATAATCGGCACCATCTTCCAAGGTGAGAAAATTATCTTTCAACAATGAATGTGTGAATATTTAATGTGGAATGAAAGGTCATTCTCTCAATAACCTACAAAGCCAAGAAAATCAAAATGTACTGCCAACCACAATGCAGGAAAAATATTGTTCTCTTTGGCTATATGTTGGGCAAGACTTGTCTTTCCTCTCCACAAGTTTGGAGGAAGCCCTGGCTTATTCTTCCTTTATATCAAGAATAGAAAATTGGTGGTCCTCAATAATTTGTTTGACTCCAACCTCCATTAGTCCCAGACAGCATAGCCAACGTTCAGCTGTGATGGGATGATTAAATGATTAAATAAGAAACATTTGGTGTGGCTCAGACAGGCAGAGAGGATTGTGACTACAGTCAAGGGCAGAGACTGTTTAAGCCAACAACTTAGTTCCATATGCATATATATTCTGGGAATTTTAGATAATGGTCTTAGGTTGCATTCCTGAGGTCTGGAAATTAAATCCAGGGCAGGGATAGAATAGACCAATGGCCATTTCCCAGTGGCAGGGGCCATTGAAGCCCAGCAAAACCACAGGAAAGCCTAGGGTGCGGGCAGTGTTTTTTTCTATAAAACAATGTTTAGGCGTACTCTCATTTTGACTCAAGAAAATCACCATTTTATATTTCAAATTGGGAAAAATAAATACAGTAAATGGGCAAAAGTACAAAGAACACGCATTACTTCAGACGTCCTTTCAAAAACCATGAATTTATAAACACCACACATCCACATTCCACACTGCTTCACACATTAAACGCTCGTTTCCGTCTGAGACTCAGGAAACACGGTGACAGGAAATGAGGCCGCCATTGGGGGTAGAAATGGAACTGATGATTCACCGTGTTAGAGAAGAAACTAAAAATTACGAAAAAAGTTAGTTTCGTCTCCCGTTAGATTCACAAAATGTATAGGGGTAAGTGTACCCCTGCGTCCCCACAGGAGAAAACCACTGGATGGGGGGGATACACATAACACTTCCTATCCCATGCTTCTATCCCATGCTTCACCAGGTCAGCTACTAGCGCAGTGTACCTTGTAATGATTGTCTCAAATACGATACGAGTAGGACAACCCTGCAAGTTTTTCTCCAGCTCCAGGGTAAATATTTCTTCACAAGATGGTGATGTTACTCTTCCTCTCCAGTGTCACCATATAAAGGCACAGCTCAGATGTGAAATCAACAAGTTCCAGGCTTGCATGTGCTGTCCATGCTCTGATTCACTCCTGCACTTCCTGATTCTCAGCTGAACATTGCTTGTTGCTGCAGTTGAACTGCGCAAGCTCTCTTGTGGTAGCAAACCCCACAGTTTTAACTACAGTTTAATACTGCCATTTGTGTCCTTGTAGGGGCCTCGGGCGGAAGAAACATCGCATAGTCACAATGTTATTGTTTATGGAAAGCTTAATAGCACGTTCCTTAAGAACCAGTTAAGAAAAGTATCCTTAATAAAGGACATGAAAGCTATGCCTCTTGAAACCACACAGCAAGACGGCATCTGCAAAATCAATGCACCTATTTATAATCATTTCAAGTTTTTAACATATGCTGTTGTGAAGTTAACTATAATACTCTCAGTTTGTGGGGTAAACGGTACATTTGTTTTTCTATTGATTTCACTTCAAAAAAGTGCCTCAAGCTGGCTTTGTGCAGAACATAATATAAATGCCTATTATTACAATCAAAGCCAGCTATCGCTTGGTGATATTTGCCAGGCTTGGGCTGCTGCTGTTCTGCTGTGATAAATTTCAGCTGCACTCTTGCATGTACTTTACACAGAAATTTTCTCTTCAGGATTTGATGTCTACACTGAAAAGAAAGCATGATCACAAGCAGAAACAGAATACCAGATAGTGTGGTCAAAGACTGAGTTTGGGGTTGAAGTAACAACTGGGAAAACAGCTTGGACCAGATTTCCAAACGAAACAGTTAAGTATAATAGTTTAATTCACATAGAAATGAAAAATGTGTATGTATTGAGGGAGATTTGGAACAGAAAATGTGTATTGCTAAACACGGGGGTTTCCCCCCAAAGAGTTTTTCTAAAGGACTCTGAGCTGTAACTAGTTAATGATTACCTGTTGGTTATTTTTTTACTCTTGGCCCTCCAGATGTTTTGGGACTACAATTCCCATCATCCCTGACCACTGGTTCTGTTAGCTAGGGATGATGAGAGTTGTAATCCCAAAGCAGCTGGAGGGCCAAGTTTGGCCATGCCTGGTACAGAGTAAAAAAACCTGCTACTGAGTGTGAATCTTTAATCATGTGATGACGGTATTGAGTTGCAAATACGTCCATCTTGAAAGGGTGGTGGTTATTAGTCTTCCTCTGGCCATGGGAGGTGATAGGATATGATGACATGCTGTCTCTTCTGGGTCCTTTTTTGGGGAAAAGATGTCTGCACCCCATATGTCTATGAAGGATAAAATGCACTGTGGAATCCTTTTGAGGGTTACAATTGCTGCCTGCAGTTTGATATTAAACCTACAGAGCTATTAAGGCAAATACAACATTGCAGTGTATAAATGTGTTTGCAGATCTTTCTCTCTGTTGGTTTTCTCTTTCTAGTGATTCATTGCTGAAACATTTATTCCATCCATGACAATGTGCTGACAGACACATTTTGATTAAAAGACAAGCAAGTCCCATACTATTGAGCAGTTCAGTCTGCAATGCACACAGCTCCATCTGTAACCTGTAATATTTCCAGCACTATGAAGTGAGCATTTCACTGTAGGGGAAGGATGCCCTTAAAAGGATGAATGGTACTCATATGAGTGCTGGTGTTTGAATCGGTTTACTTTCAAGTTTCAGGAGGAAAAGATGGAAAATGACAATAAACCACCAGAAAATTGGAAACTCTCCTGAGAACTGGAGTCTCTAACTTCTTCCTCAAAGCAATGAGGATCAAATTGTGTCACAATATTGTTTGTGGCTTTGTCATTTAACGGAGGGGGGAGACCGAAAATTAGACATTAATATTCCCATCTTTCTGTCCTTATTTTCTGTTATTTCCTTGACATTTTGCTGTCAAAAGCAGAGATAAAATTTCTCCCTTTTCACACAGATTTAACAACGACCGCTCCCCACATTAAATGGGGGGCGCCCTTTGTGTGGTCGCGAGCAGCCCCTGGACTCTATGCGGCAACATTAGCACATGAGAGTTTCTTCATAATTTACTTCTTGTGGACTGGTGGCCAAAGGTGTTGCGTTTTTCTTTCCAGGAAACATTCAGCCTCCCTAGCTGCCCATGTGTCCTGATATGAAAAGGCTCAATGGAAAGTGTTATCTCCTTATGCCTTCCTTTGGGCCTTTAATCAAATCATGGGCACCTTTGAAGGTTGCAGAGCCACTGGTGAGATGATTTGTAGAATTTTTAAAAATAGCACTTATGAACATCCATTGACCACTTCAAAAGTAAGACAAGTATGTCAAAAGCCTGCACCTCTCCCACGAGAATTTGATTTGCATTTTTTCTTTCTCTTTTATAGGTTCTGAATGCAATTTCCTTCCTCATTAATGGGCGCAGAATGATTGGGAGGGAAATGAAGGAGACGTTTTTGGCAGTGACAACAGCAGGCATCCACAGAAGATGAAATGTTCACAACATTCACAGAGGATGAAAACTGATTATATTAGCTGTGCTCACTGCAAATACTAGTATCAGCAACTGCCACCCTCAAGGCCCCTAATCAATGTATAAAACAGTACCAATTCCTGTTGTGTTTGATGCAGTACAAGCATATCCACACCTCTTCAAACAGACTGAAGATATGTATCTGAAACTTACAATAGATTACAGTCAGAGACAGTGGTTCCGGGTGACTGAGACGGTGCTTCCAATCTAAACCCCAATTTTCAGCCACTCATAAAATCCTTTCCAAGCATTATAGCTTGGACTGAAATGCCTCCTTCTGGGTCACTGGGTCAAAGTTCAGTTATTTTGATAAGCCTTTAGAAAATTGTTCCATCTTTCAGAGTCATTTGACGGTGTAGGGAGTAGGAAAGGGTTTTCTTTCTTCCAATTTCTCCCCTCTCCCAAAATAATTTTTATTGAATGATTTTATGTTACAAAAAACAATACAGCCATACTACCACTAAATATAATTAAGAAATAAAAATTACATACATGAATATTTAGTTTGTTATTTGTAATTTAACGTCTTATTTCCTCCTAAACATTGCATACAAAAGCATACATATGTGCAGACACCCACACACCCACACCCACACCCAAAATGATAATAATGAAAGTAAATATTTTTCCCCCTTTTATCTTCCAAAATCTTTTCTTCAACTTTGACTTCCTGTCAAGTCCCTTTGCATATATTTTCTTCAAATTTCATTGGAAGCATTGTTCCAGTGCTCCTTCTCCACTCATACTACAGTCTCCTTTTGAAAAAAACCCCTCACTGTGGGTGTTATTGAAATCATAGTCTGAGTGCGAACTTTAAGACGTGATAAAGCCTCTCCACATATGAACTGGCCCAGATCCTGGAATCATCACCTGAGGGCTTCATGTGCCTCCTCCATGAGAGGTCCGGAGGGTGGCGACACGAGAACAGGCCTTTCTGTGTTGGATCCCTAATTGCGTGTCAAGGCCCCCAGACCAGCACTTTGTTAAAATAAATTCACATGGACACAGAATATTTAGTTTAAGGTTATTGGCAAAATTTTAGGCCACAACTTTATTGAATTACAGAAATGTGAGTGGTATTGGCTTAGGCATTGGTGTAGACTATATCGGACTCCCGCCCACTTTACAGGTAGTCAATAAGGCAGCGCGAAGCAGGCGCATAGCCACATTGCGCTGCTGCTTTTAAACTCTTCACAACCCCCCCACTCAAAACTGATTGGCCAACAGGTCTGGGGTGATTGTGATGCCACCCTGGCATGACAGTCCGCCCATGCCAGGGTGGGGGGAGGAACTGGGCTGGGGGCCTGCCCGCAACCAGGACCATTCTAAAGATGATCCCACTTGTCGAATGCTCTCCCCAGAGAGGCTCGCTTGGCGCCTTCGTTGCACAACTTTAGGCACCAGGTAAAAGCATTCCTCTCCTCCCAGGCCTTTGGCTAATGAAACAATCCATGGTCTTGGGGAGGGGGTATTCTTTTTGTTTCTTACTATGATATGTATCTTTGCGCTTTTATATTGTAAACTGCCCTGTGATCCTCGGATAAAGGCCAGTATAGCAATTTAATTAAGAATAATAAATGTATGTTTGGAATCTCATGTTTTCTGGGTGAGGGACTTAGCAAGAACTTAAGAAGAATATCTACAAGACATTGAACCTGGTGCTGGGTGCTGACCTAAGGCAGCAGGGTAAGCGTGTGGGCAGCAGATCAGTAGCCTGGCATTGCAGAGAAGCAAGTGGCCTCCCTCTACTGGTGGCACTGTGTGGGAAACATGGCACAGCCCAGCAGTCTCCAAAACAGCACTAAGGGAGTATGTTAGTTTAAGTGTGTTCTGTCAAATGTAGTACATTTTTGCAACCAACTTTTCTACCCCATGAGTACATTCTTATCGTTTATGTTTTTAAAGAAAAGAAGAAAAGGCCAGAGGTTTCAGCAAATTTCATTTACGGTAGCCTCCTGCGTGGGTACAATAAAGTTGGCAGCAATGCAGTTTTGTCATAAAACCAGCACAGATGCCTCTCACATATAGTGACCTTGCAATGGCCATACATGAGATTCATAAGAGTTTCATGGCAATCTTTTTGGGGCTTAGATGTATGATCTAATAGGGGATGGGTATTGGGGTGGACAGAACACAATTTGTCAGCAAAAAACCAGTTCCTTTAGCATCTTTAGCCACAAATAAAGGCACCCTCCTCTGTGTAGGAAATTTTCTGTAGAGTTTTCAAATCCTTTGCTGTGGAATATTTTCAATCTATGATTTACAAAATGAAACTTTTCAGGAATTCTGCCAAAGAAACAAAGAAGCAATGAGTTTCTCATTAAGAAAAATACTCCTGTTCTTTAAGTACAGTTGTACATTGGATCCCGAACGCCTTGAGACTTAAATGTTTTGGTTCCCAAGTACTGCAAACCTGGAAGTGAGTGTTCCGGTTTGCAGATGTTTTTTGGAAGCCGAACTTCTGACGTGGCTTCCGTGGTTTCCAATTGAGTGCATGAAGCTCCTGCAGCCAATCATAAGCCATGACTTGGTTGTCGGATGTTTTCAGAAGTCAAACGGACTTCCAGAATGGATTCCGTTTGAGAACCATAGTATGACTTTATGCATCTTTACATTTGTTTGGCACGCACTCAGTGGCAAAGAGTGCATATAGAGTTTAGAAAGTTCCACATTCAGTGGGCAGGACAACAAAGATAATTCATTAAAAGGGGGGCCAATCTTCAGAGAACTGTTCAAGACCTGCTTTGCGGAAAGATGAGTTTCAAGATCAAATGACAAAAACCCAAGTGTGTTTCAGAGTATTTGTTGCAGTTACTTTGTAATACTTTGTTCCTCAGCACACGTGTGACTTATATTTTTTCTTCTGCTGCTTCTCATACAACAGCCAAAGTGAGAGAAACAAACATCTCATTCGTGATGAGATATGTGAGCACAAGTGGTAGGTACAGCTCAACACATTGGAGGTGTGCAAATTCCCCCTTTCAATGTTATATTGTATGTGTGAAACAAAGATCTGTGAGTTGCTTGCATATCCATGGTCTGTGGAGCTCCTTAAATTGGATGGACAACATGTCAAATTAGATTAGACATGTGCAACCCAATAACAAATTCCTGAAAGTCAATCTGTGCTCGAATCCCTTTCCGAAGTGGACATTTTTAGCCATATTCAGATGTAAGACCCACTCACATTAAAAGAACTCTTGGGGGGGGGAGTGGTCATGCACCCCTTCCCCAACATCCCCACTCCCACTTTTGACCTTCACATGTTCAGATTTGTATATTTCGTTTTTAGCAGACCATGCACAGACAGATTTGCAGTCATAGGGTATGTTCTCATGCTGCCCACATCTAATCAGAAACGCAAGCTGCTATCTTTTAAGAAAACCGGGAAAGGCAATTCTTTGAACTCTCTTACCTTTCCCAGCCTGAAGTCTCAGCCCTCCCTGACAGAGCTGCAATAGAGTAAAGAAGCAAACATAGCTCTGGGCACCAGCTTCACAGGCTGCAGACGAGAAAAATAACATTGGAGGAAGTCCATTTCAGTTTCAAAATGTTGACTATATAATGACTGAAAGGTAAGTCTCAAGATCAGAATAAAATGAGTCAAAGCGGGGCTCAACAGAAACATGCCACCAGCCATATGAACTTGTGCACAGCTATTTGAAGAAAAGACAAAGTGTTTTCTTCTGTCAACTTTCTTTCCGCTCAACCCCCTCCATTCCAGGTATGAAGCAACCCACAAACGAAAATGTCACCAAATTTATTGAGTTAGGATGTAGCGTATGCAAGTCTTTGAGCCCTTGGAGGGTTTTTTCACTCTTCCAGAACTCACTCAAAGATGCTGCACTGTCAATATTCTGATGGTGATGCCTTTACCCTGTGAAGAAATTAGAATGTTTTTGAGCACCTCAATGACAGCCTAGCCAGTATCACTCCCCCCAAAACTGAATGGGAATCACAAACATAAGCAGATTTGAGGGGATTTGTGATGTGTCCCTTGCAATTTTAGAAGAAGAGATGGGACATCTTAAGGATTCTCAGGAGTAGGGCTTATGTAGATACTTCATAGTCAACAACAACAACTATTTATTTATTTATTTATTTATACATACATACATACATACATATATACATACCCCGCACATCTGGCTGGGTTTACCCAGCCACTCTGGGCAGCTTCCAACAAAATATTGAAAATACAATAAAACATCAGACATTAAAAAATTATCTAAGCAGGGCTGCCTTCAGATGTCTTCTAAAAGTCAGGTAGTTATTTCCTTGACATCTGATGGGAGGGCGTTCCATAGGGCGGGCGCCACTACCGAGAAGGCCCTCTGTCTGGTTCCCTGTACCCTCACATCTCACAATGAGGGAACCGCCAGAAGGCCCTCAGACCTGGACCTCAGGCTGAATGATGGGGGTGGAGACGCTCCTTCACTTGCAACTATAAGCTCCTAACTGCGATCTTTATTAAGGATTTGAAAAGAGTTCTGTTCCACATCATTACCAGGTCTCCCACTTTTGAGTCAAGAAACTGCTGGACGTTCAATGAACAGTTGCAGAAGCCATGCCTTGCATTTAGAAGGTCCCACGTTTGAACTCTGCCATTTCCAGTTAATAGATCTCAACAAAGGGAACCATTAGAAAAACTGGAGAGTCATTGCCAGATGTTCAAGATGTTCAGTCATTGCTTTTCAGCTCTTCTCTCTCTCTCTCTCTCTCTCTCTCTCTCTCTCTCTCTCTCTGCATCACCTCATATGGGCAGCCATCACAGCAGCATCCATTCCTTGATTTCCTGCTAAATCCAAAAGTGAAGGCTGTCAGTACTGAAGAAGCAAGAGGGATATAAATATGGCAGCAGTGTCTTGGAGGCAGTGTGGGCAGGGCCTTTGTGGTAGACCCAGAGGGCGGAACGAAAAGGTTCTGACCGTCCAACTTTTAGATGCTGGCAGGCATACAATAATTGCATTTTGAGCATTTCAAAACTACTTCATTCTCAATCTGTCAAGCAAATGTATGCCCTCTCTTCTTTTCAGAGATTCTCCCCTTTTCATGCCACAGACACCCCATGCTGTTCCACTTTGCTAGAGTAGCAGCTAGCTTGGCCTCTGTGCCACATTTTAATCAGTCTGCTTCATGTTTCCTCCAAAAGGGAAGTTCAAAGTGGCTCAGCTGCCCTGATATTTTTTTAAAAAATAAAATAAAAAAGCACAGGGGAGGGTGTCAACCACATTAGAGGAGAAACAGAGCCTTTTCCAACTGAAGTCAAAACTGCCTGAGAAGTGCTGGCACCACAACTTTTTTTTTAAAAAAGAAAGAAAACTGCTGTGTTATTTCTCTGTGCAGCTGCCACACCTAGCAGGGAGCTAGGTCTCAACCCCCCTCGTTCGCACAGATGGCATTTTGTGGTGCAAAGGAGACGAGGAGAAAGAGAACCAGGGTGAGGAGAAACCAATGTCCTACAGAGCCCTGGACGAAACAGGATGAGAGTCCTCTCTTATTTTATCACAAAATAGAGCTTCTCACTTGCTGGATTCCTCTCCCCCTCATGCTGGCTGCTCAAATGAACTGACAGCCTAACAGGCTTCTGATTAGGAGCAATGTCTGCAGCTGATATGTGCACTTTGAAAAAGCATTCTACACAATATGCACAGTTCATTCATTTAAGAGGACCGGCAAAGCCCTGACCTTCTGGAACAGACTTGTCTTCAAAGAAGGTGCATCACTGGAGCATGGGGTGGGTGAACGTGCTCCTGCTGTTCTCATTTGCAAGACTGATAAAATCATATCAGGAGAGCAGAATAGTTCTTTCAAAAACAGGTAAATCTTTGGTAAGAGGAAGTGTGGGAAGCCAAAGAGTATATAGGTTACTATGCCAAAATCTGTTCTACCCTCCCCCCCCCCACAAAAAAAACCCTGTTCCCACTGGACTCCTGAGTAAACAAGGGACTTTCCAGTATGAATGCTGAGAGCAACCAAAGCAGAATCCATGACTGATCCAAGGTCACAGTCAAAAAAAGTAGGGTCAGGTGAGAAGTAAAGTCAGAGCAGTCCATGATCAGATTTAAGGACTCAGGAGGTGCTGTGGTCTAAACCACTGAGCCTCTTGGGCTTGCTGATCAGAACGTCAGCAGTTTGAATCCATGCACTGGAGTGAGCTCCTGTTGCTCTGTCCCAGCTCCTGCCAACCTAGCAGTTAGAAAGCACACCAGTGCAAGTAGATAAATAGGTACCACCGTGTTGGGAAGGTAAACAGCATTTCCCTGCACTCTGGTTTTCGTCACGGTGTTCCATTGTGCCAGAAGCGGTTTAGTCATGCTGGCCACATGACCTGGAAAGTTGTCTGTGGACAAAAGCCGGCTTCCTTGGCCTGAAAGTGAGGAGAACAGCAACCCCAAAGTCACCTTTGATTGGACTTGACTGGCTCAGGTTTAGCATAGGCAGAAGATCTGATAGCCAGCACTGGAGTTTTCGAGTTGGAGCTGCTAGAACCACATCCTAACCTCAGCCAACTCCTATCAATTTCCTTTTTCTCCAAAGGTCAGTCTCCCTAGGTGTCTTTCTCCCAAGCCGACTTATACCCCTGAGGAGCACTTTTCCAAATGGGCCAGGTTTCTATCTGGCATTTCAGGTAGATAGAAGGGATCTTAGGAAGATTCTTGTGTGGAAGAAACACACAGCTGGGGTTTCCTTCTTCCTTCATTTTGCAGGATCTCATTACCGATAGTAGTGATAAGCTATTATCAATGACAATTTCACATTGATTTAAGTGTTGATTCCTGTTTCCATTGTGCTGACATGGTAACAAAGAAAACTACGGAAATGCATACTGGCACAGAGTCAATCAATCAAAGAGCCACATAAGAACCTATGAACAATGATGATATATAAATATATTACCGGGGCAACGGACAATAGAAATTACTTGCAGACACCAATGTGCTGTGAGTCAACAGTTTTCCTATCAAAGACAGAGTTAAGAAGTAACTCACTAATAGCAGATTTGAATTCCTCTATAATTCCATCCTCAGTTTCAGAGATTGTGATATATTGGTATATTGTTTAGCTGGTGATATATCAAGATGTTGAAAACCAGACATCGTTCATTCCTACACTTCATAATGTGTGAACGGAGGCAATTTTGTTCTGACAGAATTCAAAGATACTTGTATGTGTGGTAAATTAATCCTTAAAATTAGCTCTGTTCTATTGACTAAAGTTAAAAGTCACAGGAACAATATGAAGCCTAATGTTTTGCTTTCAGCAAAACAAAGATTACAAAGAATACAGTGCATTCAAACTTAACCAGGAAATGAATAATATGGCAATTATGTGGCGTGTTTCACCATGGCAACACCACAAAGCAAAGGTACACAATTTATGGAAACAATTTTAACCCACATTAAATATTTTTGTTACCAACCACTATTTTAGAATGTTCTCAATTGTACATCAAGTACCTGCTGTCAACAATGTATTAGGATGTTAGGGTGCTTTGCATAAAATGAGTAAAGCTTTCTCGCCTTCTTGAAAAGCAACAGTTATTTTGCGCAATCCACATGTTCTCAGGCATGCTAACTGGAGGGTACCAATGTCCTTCCCCCCTTTTTTGGCCAATATATAAGCAATGACAAACCTAGACAGCATCTTAAAAAGCAGAGACATCACCTTGCCAACAAAGGTCCATATAGTTAAAGCTATGGTTTTCCCAGTAGTGATGTATGGAGGTGAGAGCTGGACCATAAAGAAGGCTGACTGCTGAAGAATTGATGCTTTTGAATTATGGTGCTGGAGGAGACTTTTGAGAGCCCAATGGACTGCAAGAAGATCAAACCTCTCCATTCTGAATGAAATCAGCCCTGAGTGCTCACTGGAAGGAAAGATCCTGAAGCTGAGGCTCCAATACTTTGGCCACCCTGGAAAAGACCCTGATGTTGGGAAAGATGGAGGGCACAAGGAGAAGGGGACAACAGAGGATGAGATGGTTGGACAGTGTTCTCGAAGCTACCAGCATGAGTTTGACTAAACTGCAGGAGGCAGTGGAAGACAGGAGTGCCTGGCGTGCTCTGGTCCATGGGGCCACGAAGAGTTGGACACGACTAAACGACTAAACAACAACAACATAAGTATTCACTCCGGCTTGTTGTTTTCTCAGTCCAGTTACTTTGGAATATAAAAGATAACTCATGTTGTTAATTAATTAATTAATTAATTACATTATGATGATTAATATTATGTCCTTTCTGTTCAGGACCCATGTCTGTTGCATCCTTCTCATGCAGCCCTTCTCATGCAGTCTTGCGAAGTAGCGCAAGACTAGCAGGGCAGCATAACTGCCCTCTTTGGGCGCCTGCCTGTTGTGCCTGCCAAGGGTCATGGTTGGGCTGGGGTGCAGCAAGATGCCCCCCATGCACTTGGGGCCACCGTCCCTCTGGCCCTCCCCACATGATGCCACTGATTAGACCTCAAGTCCATGCCAACCATGGAGGATTAAGTGAATTGTAATTCAAAGTACAGTGGTACCTCGGGTTACATACGCTTCAGGTTACATACGCTTCAGGTTACACACTCCGCTAACCCAAAAATAGTGCTTCAGGTTAAGAACTTTGCTTCAGGATAAGAACAGAAATCGGGCTCCGGCAGTGTGGCAGCAACAGGAGGCCCCATTAGCTAAAGTGGTGCTTCAGGTTAAGAACAGTTTCAGGTTACGAACGGACCTCCGGAACAAATTAAGTACTTAACCCAAGGTACCACAGTATCTGGAAGACACCAGGCTGGGGAAGGCTGTTTTATGGATATCTTCCCTTCTGTGGACCTATTTCCATGCCACCATGTTTGCATCTTTGCTTTCGTTAAGTGTTAGGCCCTATTGAAATGGAAGTACGTCAAGTTACAAGGTGCACTCTCTCCTTACAGCCTCTGCGTTCAACTTGTTCCAATTTTACATTAAAATAATTATAACCCCATGAAAATTGCTGGCATGCTGGCACTTATTACACATAATTTGGAAGCATACAATAGGTAGAGGTAATTTCGGTTCTATTTCAGAAATATCTTTAGGCATGCAATAACAGTTGACTATTAAATAATTCCCCAGATATTCCGTAAAAAATGTATTCCGCTGGGGAAACACATGAGCTTGTATAAATAAAGCTGGTGGGCCGTATTAATCCGAATGCTTTTGTCATATACCTATTAACTACAGGAAAGCCAATTAGGGGAAAAACCACTCCACCAATTGAAGGCCGCTTTTCATGTTTGTTTTGTATCTAAAAGGGCTTATTGTTGACAAAGGCTAACCTAGCATTGCGGGCAAAAAAAATCTGCATTCAGCTCCACTCCCACATGAAACCGACGCGTGGTATGGAGAAAGTACACTCTTGAAAAATCAATATTGCCTATACCAAATTTAAGTGAATGTATTACTGCTATGTGCATAGTTATAAAATGTCACAGATTACCTCCACAGAGTCCTAGCTCAAGCTTTTTAAAAATGTCGTCCTCTCCCTAACTAGAGGAGCACCCCAATGTTCAAATGCCCAAAATTCAAAACTAAAGTGAAAGAGATGCAGTGGATATTAAAAAGATTCACTGCATGTGTTTTATTGTGCTGAATAATAACCAGAGATATATATGTTCTAGAGCTATAATCACACAATACCTGAAACCTGGGCTGAGTAAGAACACCCTTGTCTGGAAAGCTGTTACATTCACTGAATTGTCATCTCTAGATACTGTCTGCTTCTAGGTTATTTGGTGTCCACTTAGGTTATCTGCGTTCAGATGTATGTGTGTGCATCACCTTTCCATATGGAACATGAAATACACTATAAATAACAATCGGTGATATCTGACTAAGTTATCCTCTGAGTATAACCTCTGAAATCAGTGACTCAAGTCTATTGATTTCAGTGGGTACCCTCAGAAAAACAATACTGCTGGCTCATCTGAAAGCAATAAACGATGTCATATTCTGGTTTGTTTTCAGTCAAATCAAATTAGAATGTTTTCATCTCAAATTTCCCTCTTTGTGGAATTCCCTCCCATCAGATGTCCATGAGAGAAATAACTATACAACTTTGAGAAAACATCTGAAGGGTGGCAGCCCTGTATCGGGAGGTTTTTAGTGTTTGATGTTTTATTATCTTTTGACATGTGTTGGAAGCCACCCATAGTGGGGAAATAAATAATAATATTGTTTGTTGTTGTTGTTGTTGTAGTAGTAGTTGTTGTATTTTAAATGAGATCCCTGGCTACTGACAGCTTATTTTATGTTATTTTATGTTAATCTACCAACAGTTCTCAAATTGCTTTGTAGTCTTGAATCTTCTCTCACCATTACAAATTATCCCACCAGTAGTAAGCATAAGGTTTTGTTATTTGCAGGCCATTTTTGCAGTATTTTTTCAGCCGGAACTTGCCAGAACTCAGTACCAGCACCTCTCAGGTTGGTGCTATTGCCATTATAAGAGAACAAGTGTTCATAGTGAGTTCCGGCACCTCTTTTTCTAGAAAAATAGCACTGGTATGTTGAAATATCAAGCAACCTTTCTTAAGCATTGGAGTGATCATTCCTTTTGGGAGACCAGGCTAAAACTGAGCGATTGATACACATTTTAATCTTGAACATAGGAAGTCCCAAGCACATGTATAAGGGGAAAAACAACAACATGTCAGGGTGATGTGTCATACTCTACCACATTATGAAAAGCAAATTCAAAGGCGGATATTTCCAACAGCACACTTTTGCTACTGCACAGGGATACTTTTTTGTATCATAATCTTGTATGCTAATGGAAATGCTCCCATTTGCCTCTCACACTTTACTAACTACAGTTTCCAGGATTCCTTTAAATGTGCCATGGATGTGCTTTAAATGTATGGTGTGGATCTGCCCAAGGGGAAAAGAAATACGTCAAGCAAACATGTCCATCTACCCTAGAAGCTGAGGCTTTTTGTGTGTGCAGTCGAGTTAATTTTCGAAACGCATGAAAGAAAACAAGAAGCAAAATTGTTCACACAATGTAAGAATGGATTTGTAACAATGTAATTCACAGAATGAGTGGCAGCAAATTATAGTAAAAGAGCAGAGCAGTTCTCCATTGTTTAAATTTCTGTTATAAATGGTAAAGAGATAAGGAGAAAGTATACTTGGTAGGCTGATTCTCTGCTTATTGTCTAAATTTGTTGGCCAAGAAGGGAGGAGGGAGAACACAACCACTTTAAAGGGGTAAATGTTAAGTGTTATTTTTCTTCCTTAATAGCTTTGTTGTTGTTTAGTCGTTTAGTCGTGTCCGACTCTTCGTGACCCCATGGACCAGAGCACGCCAGGCACTTCTGTCTTCCACTGCCTCCCGCAGTTTGGTCAGACTCATGTTTGTAGCTTCGAGAACACTATCCAACCATCTCATCCTCTGTCGTCCCCTTCTCCTTGTGCCCTCCCTCTTCCCCAACATCAGGGTCTTTTCCAGGGAGTCTTCTCTTCTCATGAGGTGGCCAAAGTATTGGAGCCTCAGCTTCAGGATCTGTCCTTCCAGTGAGCACTCAGGGCTGATTTCCTTAAGAATGGATCGGTTTGTTCTTCTTGCAGTCCATGGGACTCTCAAGAGTCTCCTCCAGCACCATAATTCAAAAGCATCAATTCTTCGGCGATCTGCCTTCTTTATGGTCCAGCTCTCACTTCCATACATCACTACTGGGAAAACCATAGCTTTTACTATACGGACCTTTGTTGGCAAGGTGATGTCTCTACTTTTTAAGATGCTGTCTAGGTTTGTCATTGCTTTCCTCCCAAGAAGCAGGCGTCTCTTAATTTCGTAACTGCTGTCACCATCTGCAGTGATCACGGAGCCCAAGAAAGTAAAATCTCTCACTGCCACCATTTCTTCTCCTTCTATTTGCCAGGAGGTGATGGGACCAGTGGCCATGATCTTCGTTTTTTTGATGTTGAGCTTCAGACCATATTTTGCACTCTCCTCTTTCACCCTCAATAAAAGGTTCTTTAATTCCTCCTCACTTTCTGCCATCAATGTTGTGTCATCTGCATATCTGAGGTTGTTGATATTTCTTCCGGCAATCTTAATTCCGGCTTCGGATTCATCCAGACCACTCAAAATCATAATGCTGTGATTAATTTGGAAAGCTTTTACTCTTTGTTCCACCTGCGTCTAATTAGAAATGTCATGGCTTAGAATAAAAAATAAATAAATAAAACTTGTGGGAAGCCAATTATGAACGCAGTTGCTAGGACCTCTGCTGCATCTGCATTCCAGCAAGTTCAAAGATTGTGCATCACTCTATCCCAGACCAAACACAGCAACCCAAATAGATTAAAAATGTAACAGGATCAGACTTTGTGTTTTGTTCCTGAAAACTTCCACTGGCACAGCATTTCCACAAGGATTATGTGCTTAATTGAACATATGCAGGCCTCAGAATGAGAGCTCACAAATAGTTCAAACTTGCCACAAAGCACACACATTTCCCTGTTCCGACAAATGAGTGATGCCAAACAGCTTTCCAGTCACAGTAACAGCCAAGCACACATTACTGGCTGAAAGGGCAGCATGCCATTGTACATGTCAGCATGGTTTGATGTGCAGCAAAATCTCCCGTTCTATGTGCATACCACTGGGTGGAGATGGTGAAGGGATGTCTTAGCTCAATGTGCATTATCAACATCTGCTAACATTAGCAGTAGGGTCAGGCTGAAGCTAGCTTGAGCAGCAGGAGCAGCTACTCACTCACTCCTCGTAGGCATCACAACCAACCAAGGCAAGTGCCTAGGCTGCTCTTGATGCTTCAACCAGTAGCCCTCACTGTTGCTCGGCCTCATTTCAGTGTTAAAGACTTGAGGGGGGAGGAGGAGGAAAAAATGGGGATGAAATCAAATTATGGAGTGGAAAGAAGTTAGCATGGAGGTCCAGGTTGTGAAGGGGGAAACAATGGACAAATAAGGCAGGGCAACTATTGATAGGAAGAATAATGGAAGAAATGAGTTGTTGACTTCAGGTGAGATTCAGCCATGTTGCTGATGCAGATAGCTCGGAACACATGAAATCAAATATAAAATTGCTTGCTTGCTCTGTTTCTTTCTAAAGAGCAAGGGGAAAGCCCTCCAAATCTAGCTAGCAAGTTGGTCACAAATTATCAGGTTAATATTTTGGGGGTGCATCTTGTGGTCTCACACTGTAAATTTTGCTTTGCTGTTTTGTGCATTATTTAATTGCTTATTTTCTTTAATTGGTCTATTGCAGATTTTACTATTATTTTGGTTCATATTGTATTGTAAACTTCCCTGGGATAAATATTATGAAGACCAGTATATAAATGTCCTAAATAAATAAATTACTATATAAAGCAAAGAAACTCATCCATGAGAAACTCAGGCTGCCATCCTAAACACACTTATGAGGGAGTCAGTACTATGGCACGCAACAGGACATACGAATGAGTAAAGATGCGTTAGATGGGGTTCCTCTTTAGTCAGCTGGTCTTGATTTATTCCATGCACAACACTTTGCTTTATCCCCCACAACCCCCCAAAATTAAAACTTATCAGGGCTTTAAAAAGTGGAGGAGAGAAAGCAACAGGCAGAGCAGATAATACAGACCACAGTAAGCAAAACTCTGAAAGAACATCATGAAGATTAGAATAAAACATTAACTAAGACTTTTCCCTCATGCTGAGGCAGAGGGGTTCCATTTTTACCCAACAAAGCTCTGGGTCACCACAGAGGGTAATAGATAGATTTTCTCTTCCTGTGATAAAACCAAAAGAATCATTTGATTCATAAATACTGATATCTAAAGAATGAGAACTTGAAGAGGGTATTTCAGAGGAGACGATAATTAAAGATCCTATCTCCTGGAGTTTTAGTTCCCTTACAGAGAAGCTTTTATTGAATTATTAGCAGTTTCTGGATTATCCTAAACAGTAACCTTTCTGATACGAAGTGTTTTGAGTGCTGATTTTTAATTAGGGATAGCTGCACCACAGAACAGTTCTATCAAAATTCGAAGAGAGTCGTCAAAGACCATCGGCCTTTCATTGTTGTGTCTGTCATGAGATTCCTTTTTAACATTCATGGACAGATTACTGCTAGTACATGCAAGCCTCCTTTTTGTCCCTTTTAAGGGCTCATTCTTATGTTACCTTTGAGCCGCAGTTGATGCTGATGTGGAAAGTAAATTACAGGAGGGATAGGGTACCAGTCAGTGCCGGATTTATGTATAAGCTAAACAAGCTATAGCTTAGGGCCCCACTCTCTTGGGGACCCCCCAAAATACACTTCTTCTTAATTGTATTTCACTATTAATATACTTCTTCTTAATTGTATTTCAGTTCAACCATTACTTTGATAAAAGACATATATTGTTATGTGAAAATGAAAACAGTGACAATTTGTTGTTGACTAAGGACAGCTGGACATTGCCTTCAGTAGCTTAGGGTCTCATTGAACCTTAATCTGGCCCTGGTACCAGTGACCCTCCACATCAGGGGCCAGCAACGTTTTCAGTTCCATGAGCACTTTTGGATTTCGGAGCGAGAGCTGTGAGCACAATCTCCTCCAGTCATGCTCTCCCCCCCCCCCCAGTGGATCACCCCCACCCTACCCCATGACAAAGGAAGAGTAAGCATGTGCACACAATTCACTTTTCAAAGTGATTGGGGGTAAGAGTCAGTTCTGCTATAATTAATATGAACCTTGAAAAACACACAGCGGAGTGCTATTCAATCGAGTTTTACTCAGGGTTGGCGAACTGAAATGAATGGGTCTTAATTTCAGTGGGTTTACTCTGAACAAAATTGAGCTGGCCATCACTCAAAAAGAGGAAGTGGGAAAGATTGCTGCTCTTCCACCTTTCTCTTTCCGCTTTATGTATATTTCCAAGACTGGAATGCGGGTGGCACTGTGGTCTAAACCACTGAGCCTCTTGGGCTTGCTGATCAGAAGGTAGGCGGTTCGAATCTGCAGGATGGGGTGAGCTCCTGTCACTCTGTCCCAGCTCCTGCCTACTTAGCAGTTCGAAAGCACAACAGTGCAAGTAGATAAATAGATACCGCTGTGGTGAGGAGGAAGACGGCATTTCTGTGCGCTTTGGTTTCCATCACGGTGTTCCATTGCACCGGAAGTGGTTTAGTCATGCTGGCTACATGACCCAGAAAGCTGGTTGTGGGCAAACACTGGTTCCCTTAGCCTGAAAGTGAGACAAGTGCCGCAACCCCATAGTCACCTTTGACTGGACTTAACCATCCAGGGGTCCTTTACCTTTTACCTATGTTTCCAAGGGGAATGCAGCCACATCCCAGGAAACAGAATATTGTCCTTATTTTGTTGTAAAATATCACAGAGTGCCCTAAAAACCCACAACTCCTGTAGTAAAGTTAGTAATATTTAGAAAATTATTCTTTGGTCAAGCAAAGAGAGTGAGGCCTTGTGGGAGTTTCATCAGCCACAAGGACCCTGGGAAAGGAGTTGTGTATCTTTTAAACCCCAGACTAGCTGACTCCTCAGCTGAAAGGTTTATTAGAACCAAGGAAGTCTTGATTTAACACCTGTGTTCGAATGTGTGAACATCCCCCCTCCCAGTGATGCTATCTGTCCTTGAATTGCTTGGGAATGTATCGCTGGTTAGTTTCCACGGAAGGGAGGAAGCCTTTGATTAAAAGTTGAATTCTAAATTGGCCCAGCTGTCAAAAGGTAAATTGATTGACCAGCAAGCCGATCATTAGCGCATTCAAAAATAATTTGAGTCTTATGATTGGCTTGAAAGTTACGACGCAGGTTGCGAATTGGGAATAAAAGATCAGAGGATTATCTGCTCTTTGCTCTTTGCCTTTACTCTGCAAACCGCAAAGATGCCAGGCTCTATTGTTCCAGCTTAATAGGCCACTATTCATCTTTTGAGATGGAGATCTTCAATCGTCTTCGACTAGCAGAGTCCTAAAGAACTTCAACTGTCCTATCTTTGTGTTAGAGTTGTGAGTATGTAGACTTAGTCATACTATACCAATTTGTTATTTTCTTATCTGTAATGCTCAAAAGAAGTGCCTGCTATTTTAGCATGTTTCTTATGTTATTTTAAAATAAATCTTTTTAGTATGAAACTGTTTTAGTTGTGTGCCTTTCCGGGGGGAATAGCTAAGTCCTAGCCTTACGCCTGGTTACGCTCTACCGTAGAACTTCAGCCTGCAAGACTGTGGATACAGCTTGTGGAGTAGGGGGACGGCCAAGATAACGGGTCACAGCCTTCTCCCTGGGTTGTGCTTTTGGGTCCCCTGGACAAGAGGGAGTGGTGGCAGCTCTACTGAGACCTATTTGTTGTGTTTGATAAAAGTAATACGTCTGCCAACCCTGCCCTGGTGCGTCCTTGCCTGGCCGGAGAGCAGAGGCAGGAGAAGGGAGGGGCAAGAGGTTGGAGGCGACCATTACTACAACTCCCCTTTCCTCTTTGATGCAAATTCCCCAAAGCTCAGCAGGTGAAGTATTATGGAGGGTTTTAAAAATACCACCTCATTAAAGTTGGAGAAATCCCAATGCCTTAAAAAATCATAAGTAACATGTAGTGCAGTCTTTCCTAACCTGGTGCCATCCTGGTGCTGTTTGACTCCAACCCACACCATCCCTGCCCATTGGCCATGCTGACTGGGGCTGATGGGAATTGTAGTCCAAAAAAAAACAACCCACATGGAGGGCACCAGTTTGGGGAAGGCAGATGTAGAGCTTTGTTTCTATCCCCATAAATCTTTGACAGAAGAGTTTAACATCATATTACTATTGTACTTGAACAGTGTATTTAGTGATCCAGAAACTCTTGTCATTGTACACTGGGCACAGTTCCCCTAACAGTTATCTATCTGTATATTTTGCTGACTGCAGCAATGATAAATATTTCATCATATTTTATTCCTGCACAATAAATTCCCTCACAGTGAAATTAGTTCCTATAATTAAGTCTTTGAACAAAGCTGAGGTGTACTGAAATATAGTTAAGATGATGCTGGGATATAAGCAAAGGAAAGACACCATGAGCAATAAAAAAGTAAGTATAGAGTTATGGAGTAAGTAGCCCTTCCAGCTGTGAGACTGAGCTTCGAAATTAAAACAGTAGCTATGGCTGAGCAGGCAAAAAGATTCAGTTTAGATGAAACTGGTCCATTAATTAATATAATATAGTTTAAGTGTTCTTTCCCAAAAGACTGCATCCACCACACTCACACACGACAACTGCATATCCTCCAATATTTCTCCAGCGAAGATAGGGACATCCAGTTTCTTCTTCCATGCAAATGAATGCAACTTTTGGCCATTGCTTAGTAGTAAAGCCCTTGGTCTGCAGGCAAAAAGTCCCACTTTAAACCCCGGGCATCTCCAGTTACGGCTGGGAGAGATCCCCGCCTGAAATCCCGGAGAGCCTATTGAGCTCCCATCAAGCACAACTGTCAGGCTTTGGGGAACCCGATCCCTCTCATGGTGGCAGCCAAGAAGCAAAGAAATGATAAAAGTTCTTACCATGTAATTTATTCAGTAATTCACAGAGAGCGACGAAGGAATGCAGTCTTCCCTAAAGAGCAGCGCTGCTCCAAGTAAAGTCCCACCCTCCTTCTTCTCTCCATTCTACGTCACCCCTGTGTCAGCTAATCTGAGCTTTCTGCCTCTGAGCTCTCTGTTCTACTACCCTTAGTGCCTGCCTGGTTCTGGGAGAGGGGTGTGTGTCAGGAATGCTTTCCAAGGACACTGAGTTTGTCAGCTGTCTCTCCCCTGGTGCTTCTTCTTCTTCCTGCTTTTCCTCTTCCGATACTTCCCAACTTCTGCTCTCTGCAGCCTCTGAACTATGACCTTCTGCAAACCACTGTTCTAAATCTATACTGTCCTCCTGATTTCAGGAAGGTTCAGGAGAAGGGGGGCAGTCCTCACCATTCCTCCTCAGTCCAGCCCCTGACACCAGCTGATGGCGATGGGAGTTGTGGTTCGGCAGCATCTAGAGGGTGCTGCATTGGCTATCTCTGGTGCAGGGTATGGGCTAAAGGAAGTTAAGTGGGTCTGAATCTGAGCAACATCATGGGAGGAATGTTTCTAGCTACTTTGTGCTTTGATTATTTTTAATAATAATCACCCTGAGACCTATGGGTATGGGACGGTATACAAATTTTATTAAAGGTAAGGTAAAGGTAAAGGAACCCGGGACAGTTTGTCCTTTCAAAGGCGACTATGGGGTGCAGCGCTCATCTTGCTTTCAGGCCAAGGGAGCCAGCATTTGTCCACAGACAGCTTTCCGGGTCATGTGGCCAACATGACTAAACCACTTCCGATGCAATGGAACACCATGACAGAAGCCAGAGTGCACGGAAACACTGTTTACCTTCCCACCACAGTGATACCTATTTATCTACTTGCACTGGCATGCTTTCCAACTGCTAGGTTGGCAGGAGCTTGGACAGAGCAATGGGAGCTCAGCCCCGTCGAGGGGATTCAAACCGCCAACCTTCTGATCAGCAAGCACAAGAGGCTCAGTGGTCTAGACCACAGTGCCACCTGCTCCCAAAAATGTTACCTTAAATTTTGCTAACAACAGCAGCAACAATAGCAGTAGCAGCAGCACAGGGACTGACATCAGCTGTTGTCATGTGTCCTCCCTTCCCATTTTTGTGGGCAAACTACTTTTGTGCCATGTCCATTCTTTTCTCATTTCACTTATTCTCTGAGAGTAACTCAGCAGTTGAGCAATTTACTGTGATGAGTACTTGATGAAGACAGACCATTTTCAGAGAGACTGCTGTAATTCTGGTAAAGAAGGAGGGGGGGGCATAAAGACGTCAGCAAGATGACAAAAGCATGGCATATGTACAGTGTACTTTGTTGCGAGTGAAGCATGAAGGAAAGTCAAAGGCAGACTTCATTATTTCAGTAAGTCCCACAATCTAAAATGTGTCACTATTTGTGACAGCAAATTGAAGTGCTCTGAGGAAGTTCTCAAAAGGGGAGATGACAGAATCACAAAGTTGCATTTGTATCTAATGTAAAAAGAACTACAGAGGGATCATTAAAATGAAACTCTTCATGTAGCTGCATAATAGATGTAAAACACACTTTTCCAGAGGAAAGGGTACTATCTCATTTGAAATTTAAATGCAAGAAATGACAAAGCAATGCCAATTACTTTTGGATAATAGCCTTCTGCACTGCAGAGTCAAAATGGACATTTGCAGTGCCCTTTGTATTCGAGGAGCTCCTTTGAGTCACTCAACGTGGATTTGATTACTAAATTAATAGAATTTATCATATTTTATCAAATTTAGGGCATATACAGTTGCCCGATAAATGGTTGCTTCTGATTACACAAACTGTCTTTGTTGCAAAAGGTTATGACTTTTATAAAGAGCAACACGGCAGAGTTACAATATATTCAGATCAAAAGGGTTCCTAGCTAATCAAGGCTTGGGCACTTGGAAGCGCTGCCATTTGCTGTGACTTTGAGAAGTTCTGTCAGTGTCATCAGTAGATACCAGCATCTTGCAATCAAGTTTTAAATCTAGGCCAAACCTAATCCTCCATTATCTCAGAAGGGTTTGGCTGCTTTCGTCATTTCATTTAGTGTGGCATTATTTTTAACCCACCCTAGGACCAAAGGCAAGGTAAAGGCAAAGGACCCCTGGACAGTTAAGTCCAGTCAAACTTGACTATGGGGTGTGCGGCGCTCATCTCACTTTTCAGGCCGAGGGAGCCAGTGTTTGTCCACACACAGCTTTCTCATCAAACACATCCTTTCAGTAAGTCATGTCATTTACTTTTATAGAATAGAATCATAGAATTGCAGAGCTGGAAGGGTCCACAAAGGTAATCTAATCCAACCCCCTGCAAATCTTTCACCCAATGGGGACTCAAACCCATGAGCCTGAGATTATTTTACTTTTACTTTCAAGGAAATAAACAACTACTTAACTTTTAGAATACATCTGAAGGTAGTCCTGTATAGGGAAGTTTTTAATGTTTGATGACTTGCTGTGTTTTAATTTGTTGGAAGCCCCCCAGAGTGGCTAGGAGAACCCAGTCAGATGGGAAATAAATAAATAAATAAATAAATAAATAATATTAAGCAAAAAAAATTCCCCATGCATAGGGTCTTTTCAAGCTCCTCTCTCCCCTTATGGTTTATGTTGCTTTCACACATAAATGCTAGATGAGGGCTAAAAGGTAAAAACAAAATAAAACATAAAACCTTTAAGAAGTACCTGCTTTCTTGATAGTGAAACACATAAACACCATGACACATTTTCAGTTGAAATAAAGTAAACATGGTGGGCAGAAGGTTTGAATTAAAAAATAAAACATGGCAATTAGTTTAAGTGTTATCGTATTTTACTTTGAAAACCTTTGATAAAAATTTGATTTAGAACATAAAAAGGGGGGAGATAAAACCTTGCATAACTAGCTGATTGCTCTGATGACTAGTAGAGAACCAGATAATTACGCTACTACTTTAGAAAATAATAGTTTGAGAAAGAGCACACAAGCTTAATTTTCCATTTGTGTGTGGAGGGAGGAGGACTTTTCAAGTTTATTGTACAACAGCAGGAATGAAAGAACAAAACAAAACCCATGACCTAGAAGTGCTCCTCTTGTTACATAGAAGAGCATAGTCCCTAATGGGAAATAGAGAAAGGGAAAACAAAATCACTACCCATGGCTTATGAGTCTCATTCGCTATCTCTAAAGCGCAGAGAGGATGGTTTTAGGCCATTTTCTATTGGCATAATCAATCTTAGAGGGAGGGGAGGGAGTTTGACCTCAGGTCTAGGACCAGTAGAGTCCCTTTATGCCATAGTGGCTTCAGATGGATTGACTGGCCATGCTTTCCACTAGGAGAAAGGAAATTAACACTTGACACAGATTTCTCAGCAGAGGAAAATGAAAGGAATCATTGAACATTTATCTTGTTTGGAAAGGTGCGGTTTCCCCGGAAAGCACAGAAACCTTTTCGTCTTCTCACTTAAATGAGGAAAAATAGCGGAGGTGGAGGACTCTAACAGATGCCAGCAGACAGTCAGTTTTCCTCTGGTCTTAAAATGGAGGCTGCGTTGCAAGATGGCTGACAGACAAGCACCCAGTCCAGAAAGACAGCATAGTTCTAAAACTGAGAGAACAAGCCCCTTTCCAGCCCAACCCATCTACCGCATGTTTGCTGGTGGCGTTTCCATTCAGAACGGAGTCTGATTCACTCTCCTTTCTTATTAATGAACCAAAGTCGTAGCATATGTCATGCAATGTGCAGAGTGGAGGCTGATTCAGCTAGAAGCCCCCTCCTCCACCGAGGAAGACAAGAGCCTTTGCCAAGCCCATTTCTCAAATGTACGCACTTCCACTTGAAAGAGCCTGCTCACTCAGCAGTACTCCAGCCAGGACGGAGAGTGCTTCTCCTCCATGGCATTCATTTAGACTGCGATTCGTGAACAAGACATGAGCAGCCTCTTATTGATCAGCCTTTTCTAATGGACACTAAAAGCCCCAAACACCCCAAAACCTCTCACCATGAGTAATGATTCAGAATGTTTGGGAACAGAATATTGCCTATGTAAAAGCAGACGATGCAGTAATAATAATAAACTAATCTGTCAAAACATGATCCAAATGTAGCTCCACACCATCTGAAAAACTATTTCCAGCAATGTAGAGTAATGAAGTGTCTTATGGGTGAGAGACCTTTCCCTAAATGTAAAGAACTGAAGACAGTTCTTCAGCTCTGAAAGACTGAATAAGACACCATCTAGTCCAATATCTCATTTCCAGCAGCAGCTAACCAGAGAAGCCGAAAAGCAAAGCATGAAGGCAACTGAGCTTCCAGCAATTTATATTTAAAAGGACAGTGACTTTGAACTTGGGAGGATCAATTTAATTGTATATTTTTTGAATAAATTTTAGTAGAGTTTATAAAGAGAGATACAAAACTTAATATCAGATATATATTTTTTAAGCCAACATTAATCTAAATAAAATAAAATACACGGAGGAAAAGAAAAAGGAAAGGAGAAGAAAAAAAGAAGAGAAAGTGTTTATAAGAGATAGAAAAGAACGTAGCAGAGAAAATAGAAAAGATAAATTACAAAAATTAAAGAAGTTCCAATTCTTTTCATTTGTCCACTATATATAAACAATATTCACTTCATCCACTCCAAAATAACACCTAACAAAAACTCTTTCTATAAACCAACATTATTTTCAACCCCCAAATCCACATGTCATTGTTTCATTTTCATGCCAAAAGTCTATAAGAAGTTTCCAATCTTTAGTACCAGTAAATGTTAACAATGATATTTCTCTAATTAAACATGTCAATTTTGATTATCATGGCTAATACACTTTGATAGATCTTCTTCTTCTTCCAAACTGGTGTAATCCTATTTAAGACACTGGCTCTCATAACATCCTGTGGCAGTACATTTGATAAGGTGATTGCACATCCAAACACTTTTTTCTTAATCCATCAGGAAATGCTACAAGCCCATGGGGTCATTTGAGTTTATCTTTTCCTGTATTGTGCCATTTCCATGAAGTCACTTCCAGGTGCAGAGACCATACTGTGTATAGCAATCCAAACATCACAGATTTAAATAAAATCATTACAGTACTGATTGTTATCATATCAATTCTCTTTCTAATAATTCCTAGCATGGAATTTGCATTTCCTCCCACTGCGATTGACACTTACATTGAGCTATTCACCACAAGCCCATAGCCAGCATATATCTGTTTGTACCAACATAAATCACCTTACATTTAATGCTGAGCTTTATTGGGCATTTTCATGCCCATTTTGAAGTCCTTTTGGTGTTGTTCACAACACACCTGAGTAATTTGGTGTGATCTACAGATATAGCTACAACACTACTCACCTTTAACTTCACACCATTTATAAATAAGATAAAATTCACCAATCATGATACACATATTTAGAGCATCCCACTGTTTATTTCAAACCATTATCCATTTATTCTAACCCTCTGCCTCGTTTTCATATGAAGGATCCATAAAATCTAATCCTATGAGCTTTATGTTTACTCCAGAACCTTTAGTGGAGTTTTGTCAAAATGTGTTTTTTTGAACATGCAAATGTATACTGTCCGCTAGACCTTCTCTATCCACACATCTCAAAGAGGTTGGTGAGACATGATTTATTTTACTTTATTTCTTTGCTTGTCTTTATTGTTTTGCCAGAATTGTTGCTCGTTTTTTGTCTTCCTCAATTGAACTGTTTTAAATGCTTCATCCAAACTGCATAGTTACACACAGGAGACCAATATTACCTACTTTATATTAACAACATGAAATAAAGGAAGACGGAAACTGTCAGGTTTCTTTAAGATATGAATCAGGACAAAATTACCAAGGTCACCTTCAGACTGTATTTTGTGGAAGTGATTCAAGAGCATCCTGTAAATTCAGGTTTGCACAATCAGTAGATTTGTTGCCTGAATGCAACAAATCCACTTCAAAAAGTCTTTTTGTTGTTAGGAAAGTGCCTTGCAGAACAGAATGAAAGAGTGTGGGATGAACAAATGATTAACGGGAAAATGTATAAACATCACATAAGCACATCAGGAAGAACACTGGTTGTCATAAACCACTGAATTGGAACAAACAGTGTTTGGGTTTTCTACAGATTGCTGTTTATTCTGATTTGGCAGTAAATAGTGGGTTTTTCTTGAGGAAAACAGTGGGACAAAAACCAACCAAACAGACTGGGAAAGTGTGGGCCTGTGCCTGGAAAGTGTGGCACAAAAGGAATGTTTGGATGAACCTATAGTCTAACTTCCGCATAAGCATCGTGCAAGCAAATCAAAATGAATGCTCAATAAACACATGGTCTAGAAGAGCCCTGAGTGAATCCAAACCCATATATTAAATAAATTCAAGGCTACAGCACTCAAAAATAAGTCATTCACCCCCAACTTCATTTGCTAAATACAGAGCACAACAAACTACAGGCCAGTGACACATTATTTTGTAAGTCGTTTGTGTTTCTAGGTATACAGCAATAGTATTTTGCAAGAGAAATGCTTTCTCAGAAGAACCCCTAGAATATTGTTTTAAGTTAACAAAAGCATCAAATCATTAATATGATTTAAAAATGCATGCAAAAATACATAGCCACACACATTATAGCACTACCCACATCATAGAATTCCCTCTTTTAATAGAATCATCTGAAATGAGTGTTGAGGGGGGATGCAAACCCCAGAACTCTTACCGTGTAAGACTGGAATCCATTGATAAAGGGAGGAAGTGTAACTCACAGCCAAGTCTCCCAGCTCCAGTGCTCACTTCACTAAAAGAAATTAAGACACTAAGTCAATAATGGTTAAAGTTGCCATTCTCATGTCCAGTTGCTTGACATGGGAATAAGATATTCTTAATGTGCATGTGCCACAACAAAGTTATACTTTAGAGCCTCCTTTAACTGCATTTTGATTATGGAATCCTATTATCATCTATTTACACCACACGTGGGAAAAGGATCTAAAGCACAATCAAAAACAAATTAAGAATTGGAGAACGTGAACTGGATTCTTGGAAGGTTAATATGGGTTTGAAATAAGCCTACATGCGGAGGAACTTCTATAGATCTCACATCAGCAGGCAGTTTTTGTAGATGCACCACATATGCATTGGTGAATCTGGTCTTGCAGAATGGCGCCAGTGGTGCACTCTGAACCATTCTCCCTTCCCGACTTTAGTACAGATGCAAATATCACAATCAAAGGGATGTTCTTCTCTCACACACCTAGCATCATGTGACAGGTGCAGCAGCTGCTTTGGTTACTGGCCCCGCAGAGCTACAACTCCCACAGTTCCCTGGGAACAGGGTCTGACTGTACAGTCCTACGCTGAACTGTAGTTTTGTGGGGGAAACAGGGGTTTCCCAAAATCTCTCAGTCCATTAACAAACTACACTTCTTCTTGGGGCTGGTCTTGCTTCAGCAGTGAGGAATAGCCCAGAGCGGTGGGCTCTGTTCATCCACCATGCCCTGCCATGGAAACACTGTATGCAAAGCCGCTTGGTGAGGCTGCATGAGAAGGACATAACAGCCAGGGCTGGTTCCAGGAGGGCAGCATGAACAGCACCTCCCTCAATGCTCCAGGACAATCGCCCCGGCTGCACTCCCCCCCAGGCTACACCACTGGGGAAGTTATGGCTTCTTGGAATGGTATGCTGCTGCTTTAAATGTATACTACTGATGGAACCCAAGTTTTAAGGAGGCAAAAAGAGAACTTTCTGTTTTATGCTTCTGCCAAATACCACACATATGGTAAAGTTAAAGGACCCCTGGACAGGTAAGTCCAGTCAAAGGCGACTATGGGGTTGTGGCACCCATCCTGCTTTCAGGCCGAGGGAGCCAGAGTTTGTCCACAGACAGCTTCCTGGACATGTGGCCAGCATGACTAAACAGCTTCTGACACAACAGAACACTGTGACGGAAACCAGAGCGCATGGAAACACCATTTGTTTTCCTGCCACAGCAGTACCTATTTATCTACTTGCATTGGTGTGCTTTCAAACTGCTAGGTTGGCAGGAGCTGGGGCAGAGCAACGGGAGCTCACCCCATTACGGGGATTCGAACCGCTGACCTTCTGACTGGCAAGCCCGAGCGGCTCAGGGGTTTAGACCACAGTGCCACCTCCTTCCCTGGTAGAACCACACATAAAATATTACTGACCCTTTTAAAGTCTTCTCTCCAATAGCCCTTTAAGGATGCCTACAGAGCACTAGGAAGGTGGGAAGTCGGATAAATGAAAATAAATATATACATATAAAATAAAATAAAAGTTAAGCAGGACTATTTGTCTGTGATCAGATAGCTAAAGCAGTTGTTCTACCCAGTGGCAAAGCTTCTAAAGTGACAACATCTGATGGGGATGTTTTCCACATCCCCGAACGACCTCGGAAAAACAAACCCAACTATTCAGTGTGTGCTAAGCTGCCCTATTAAGGCTAGAGGTTATTTCTGTCTTGTCACATGCAGATTTTGAATGGAATGGTCACCTACACCCTTTAACTAGATGTGCAGCCTTTGTGACTTTGTCCTTTGATGAGGTCTCAAGAAATGTGCTCGGAGAAACAACCTCTCCTTTGCCTACCAAGCTGTCAGAACAAACTGTTCCAAGGCCTTCAGAAAAAGATGGCGTGCACATGATCCTTGCTCCTAGTTAGTGCAGAAGGTCAAGAGAAATATAACAACCCTGAGACATGTATCTGGGGAAACTGGGAAACCATATCTAACTTAAAACTAGCACTGAAGACATCCTAGTTACCATTAAGATTGCAAATGCACAGCCAGATACAGTAATAACATTGCCCCAATGTTTAATGCTGCTCATCTAGGGTAGTAGAATGACACAACCACAAATTTATACAGTATTTATTATTCCATAAACCAGTGATCACCTAATTCACCCCATGAAAGGAAATCCATAATAGGAGTAAGATGTTTTATAGGCAAATGAGCAGCCAGAAAAATGTGGGGGGTTATGTGCCAGAGAGGGACCGCTGGTGGTGCTGTGGCTTAAACCACAGAGCCTAGAATGTTATTGCTGGTTATTACTTTTGTTGGGATGCGGGTGGCACTGTGGGTTAAACCACAGAGCCTAGGACTTGCCAATCAGAAGGTCAGTAGTTTGAATCCCCGCAACGGAGTGAGCTCCCGTTGTTTGGTCCCTGCTCCTGCCAACCTAGCAGTTCAAAAGCACGTCAAAGTGCAAGTAGATAAATAGGTACTACTCTGGCAGGATGGTAAACACCGTTTCCATGCGCTGCTCTGGTTCGCCAGAAGCGGCTTGGTCATGCTGGCCACATGACCCGGAAGCTGGACGCTAGCTCCCTCGGCCAATAAAGTGAGATGAGCGCCGCAATCCCAGAGTCGGCCACGACTGGACCTAACGGTCAGGGGTCCCTTTACCTTTACCTTATGTGCCAGAGAACCTTGATAGGTAGAGGTCCTCTTGAATGTACACACTTCATGCCTGTAGCCTATCAACCCTCTGTTTACTGTGAGGAAACCTTGAAATAACACTACTATACTCACAGCAAACTTGTGGTTTGCTTGCTGTTCAGTTACCAAGTGCTAGATATGCATTGGTGAACTTGCTCTACCTGGCAAAGATTTCCAGTTAATCTTCAACATATGCGTGTTGAGGATTACAACCCAAGTAGCAGAGCACTTGTCATAGAGAATTTAATGACACAATGCCCTGGCTGGCACATAATGCTAAACAATGATGTGGCGTGCTGGCACAGGGGCAGTTGTCCTGGACACAAAATTGTTGGGGCACAAAAATTCAACACCTGGTTCTGCCTCAATACAGCTACACACTTTCATTTCTGGGCTCCATTGCAAACGGCTTCTCCATGAAACCAGGAAGTGACCTCTCCAGACAACAGAATGGCTCTTCGTTTCTTATCTCTGAGGCTGTGATCTCCTAGGTGTCATGGACACCATTAGGCAGTTGAATGTTCCTGCATGCATTGTCTGTTTTCCTCCCTCCCACCTACCCAAGCACAGCCGTGGGCACTGGCAACCCATGCTACACCACTGATGCTAAAGTATGATTTATTAAATCTTGATGTGCCATTATGTATGAGCCTGTCTAGCAGCTAAATTATGTTTTGTTTACTGCCCAAAATGTTATAATCTGGAGCCATGGTTCATCACCGGCTCTATAAATCTGGCTTTGTTTAAACTATGGCACAGCATTATGTGCAAACACAGCACCTTTCCTTAGGAATTAGGAATAATGGAGTCAGGCAAATTACTTGGGCGGAGGAAGAGTTGTGAATCCCTCAACTGTAGACTTCTAAGTTGCTCCAAGTGTGAGTAAAAATATTTATTTACCATAGGATGAATAACTTTTCTACCAAAAGGCTTTACATTTTTGAGGCTTTTAAGACTATAAGGTTAGACAGACTACATCAGTTTATTGAACAGATAGTGGAATGCCAAGTTTCACAAGAATTCTGGGAGAAATAAGCCCTTTGAAGCATGCCCTATTAATATAAAATATTGTTCAGAAAGGAACATGTGAAGTTTCTCCCCATGCCCAAAGCCAAACTTCAAGCTTCTCTGTACTGACTCATCACACACCACATCACTAATCCCTTCCACCTCTGCATTTTCATAGATTTTCTGATCAGGTAATAAATGGAGAGATGCAGCTTACGCTCAGCATTCAGAAAGTTAGCTGTGTTTGTGGCACAGAAAGCCCATTTCATTTTGGAAAGAGAGTGAAGAAATGCTTAGGGTGTTGAACTAGAAGTAGGGAGACTGCAGCTTCAAAACACCACTAAGCCAGTCACCATTTTTCTGCCTAATCTACCCCACAGAGTTGTTATGGGGTAAAACTGGGGGAGGTGAAGAAAACTATCATCTCCTTAGAGAAGGGGTGGGGAGCTCCAGCCTGCAGGTTTAATTTGACACTTGGGAAGCACTTCTCAAAGAGGACAACTGATCATCAGTCCTTTGGGAAGTGCTGTGCAAGAGAATTTGACAAGTGTCAATCATCTGACATCATTCAGATGTCAGGTGGTTGATCAGTAGGTTGTCCACCCCACCTGTGAAAGCTGGCCCATGGGTGTGTTTGGGGAGTGTGGGGAGAGACAAGGATCTAGCTCAGTGGGCCAAAAATGGTTACCCACCCCTGCCTTAGAGGAAAGGAGATCAGTGCAAGAAAAACATCAACATTTCCTTGCTCATGTTTTATATTGAAATGCCAAAATTGCAACCCTACAAAAAAAAAAAAAACCTAACATGAAAAAGGGGACACTTAAGCTAAACATCAGTGCTCGACAGCTTCACACTTAACACCCCTGCTACATATTACTGAATACTCTTCTCTGCCTGCTGTACATTTAATTCATTTACTCTTCAATAAACTGCCCTGTGCTGTCTTGTAAGGAAAGTACTGTAAATTGAATAAATACAGAGGTGCTTTTATACATTTACTGGCGCTCACTCACCATGTCTCATTTCAGAAGCTCCACTAGTAACAGAAGAGAGAATCTAAAACTAACAGCCTTATTCTTCTTTCGTCAAGAAAAACCCACAAGGAAGCTGAACAGAGCAACTTCTGTTAACATTCTGGTATGTGTGTGTGATAAAAAATTAAGCCCACTCTGCATCCCAGCCTCTTGCTCCTCCATCTCTCAGGACTGTCAGCTGCACAGAACAAAGGAAGCAAGTCGGAGGCTATGTGTCCATATCTTTCCTAGAAAACTGTGTCAGCTACCACTGCAGGTCTTTGTACATCTACAAACAACTGCCAACGTGACTGTATCCTTTGCGTTCCCTTCAGCTTCAGTATAACCTGATGAAAGGGGGGAAATGCCGCTGGTGTTTTTGCTCTTTTTTGCTCTACTGTTATATACCCAAGCCTCACCTGTCATCTTTCAGAATCTTGTCCATGACCTGAAAGCATGAACCAGGACCTCATGGCCTGAAGCTAGGAGCTGTCCTCAGAGCCTTGAGATTCAGAGTTTGCTTCAGATACAGTTAATGGCTCTGTGACTGGCAGACAGTAAGAAGCATCAGGACTAGTCCTGTCTGTAATAAATACTATCCTAGAAGCCTGTCCTGCCCCTTGCTTTGTCAACAAGGCAATACCTTCTGCCTGCCATATTTCAGACCTTTGGCTTTACTGCGACTTCCAGTAATTGACATCAGGCTTTGCAAAGAGACATTCCAGGCCCAGATTTGGATGCAGTCACCACAGCTCCAACCCAAGAAATGCTTATTGCTTAAGCCAGTGTTTCCCAACCTTGTGCCTCCAGATGTTTTTGGCCTACAACTCCCATCATCCCTGACCACTGGTCTTGCTAGCTAGGGATGATGGGAGTTGTAGGCCAAAAACATCTGGAGGCACAAGGTTGGGAAACACTGGCTTAAGCGATGGTGGGCAGTTTGAATAGTACAGACTTTGGGACACTCCAAGGCAGGGGTGCTATGTACTGCAACTCCCATCAGTCCCAGCCCTATATTGACCTGGCAAGATATCGTAAATCATGATGTGTGTGCTATGCAAAAATCACGATGTGGGCAAAACCGTGAAGCCAGTCAGTGCCTTGGTATAGCTCCATCTTTATTTCAGACACTGTGATATATCACAATGTTTAGCTGGTAATATATCACAATGTTGAAAACCAGATATCACCCAGACCTATTCCATACCCCTGATACAATATATTCTTCTCTTTTTTTAGCTATATTTTTCTTTTTTTGTATTGGTAGTGGTTTGTTTGTAATTTTTTGGTGTTAAGGTAAATGGATGTTATTGTTTATAAACCAATAAAGATTGAAATGGGGAAAAAAATACAATATATTAATTCTATCCCCCCCCCCCCCAATATCTGCCAATGTTCAATGACTTCACAATTCTTCTATCCAGGGAAAATGCTACAAGCTTCTGAATTAGCTGCGGCTGATATGACAACCTTTTCGGGTTCAGTTACCACTACAAATTGCAATTTCTGTTAAAGCTGAGCCTGACATTCAGTGTTACTTCAGCTGCAGGGTAATTAATAAAAAGGAAACATCACTTGACAGAAAATACCAGTTACCAACGGAATTATATAACATTATGGCCTACTAAACTTTTACGATCCTCCCTTTCATAATCTCGACTCATTAAGTACACAAATGGGATTTGTTATGACAAAAAGGTAAAGAGGGGAAGGTAGGGGAGGGATTGCCTCATTCAAAGAGCACTTAGTTTCCATCACAGCCACAACAAATCAACCAAAAGCCAGAGAGAATTAAACACAAGCATCACCTCTCCTGAGCAGGCACTTAAGAGCTGGGGCTCAGTGGTAGGTCATTTGCCTTAACAGCCAATAGTCCCATGTTTAGTTCTTGGCGTCTCCAGGTAGGGCTGGGGGGGGGTCCCCTCTCCTTGACCCTGGAGAGTCACTGTCAATTGATATAAGAGGAGTTTGGGGGTCGGGAAATGGTTTTATAAGTTGTGCCTGTCTTTGCTTCTCAATTGGATCCTTTTACGTGGTTTTGTATGTACTCTGGTATTTTATGCATTGTGACTGGCAGCTATTTTTATTGATCACAGTCTTGTAATTATTTATTACCTTTGCTCTGAGTGAATTTCTGTTTCATTATTATTTGCTGACATTTTGAGAGTTCATTTTATTGTGCCAGCCAAGGCCTGTGCCTTCCTGCTCCTGTATGGGAGCCTTGGCTGTGGGTTCAGCAGCAGCCCTGGGGCAGAAGAGAGCCAAGGGAGTTGCCTGGCACAGCCATGTCACAAGAAGCATGCGACACACCACCCTGAGGTACCAAAGGGCAGCAAGAGGAGGCTCTGCCCCACAAGGGGAGGGTCTGGCCAGCTGCCTGCTTTCCACTTACAGCTGCCCAGAAGACACACATGCTATTTGAGAAAAGGATGCCACTTCCCTCCCAGTCTCTCAGCACCTTCAGGACCACTGCAGCCCAGCTGCATCCTTCAGAATTTGTGCCTGGGGCAACGGCCCCTGCTTGCCCCCCTCCATGCTATGCCTCTGGCTCTTCCTCTGAGCTATGGGCCTCCCCCTGCTTGAACACTAGTTAGTACCATACAAATGTTAAGTATTATTATTAGCACTGAAGAAAATAATCAGTAATGTAAGTACCACCTATTTAGTAGTAGCACTTATTCTGGAATTTCCAATAATAGTTTCTTTGCATCCGCCTCTAGTATCTGGTAATCAACCTTAATAAACTTGCCTACTCGTGAAGAAAATAAAAAGGTATCGTTAAAAAACAACAACAAACCAGTATGCAGTAGTTCAGTTGCTTTAAGAAGTGAAGGTAATCAAATACGTGAACAATCTAATTTTCGATATATTTGAAATATAGACAGTGCTTTTTTCTATAAAAAATGTTTAGGGGTAATCTCATTTTCCTACAGATATTGAAATACTGCCCCTCAATGAGGCCAAACTTAAGATTCACAAAATGTTTAGGGTTATGCGTCCCCCCAGAAAATAAGCACTGAATACACAGAACAAATAGCATAGATTCCAAACCATGTATATCTTCTGTTCCTTTTCAAGAGACAACCGAGGTTCTCACCTGCTTACTGGATTAGTGGCTTGACTACCTTATTTTTCATTGTGCACAGGTACAAAGAAAACAAAACAAAACCCACTATTTCAGGGTTGGGGAACCTCACAGCCAAGGGTCTTAAGACTCACTATCTGGCCCTTTAAATTCTTCCCAGGCTACTCTGTGTCTCCAGCAGGCTCTTGTGTTCCTAGGGGAGTCCAGAGGGCCAGAAACAGGTTCCTGGCAAGCCACATTGTTAAATATAATGGTTTAATTCACACAGAAATGAAAAATGTGTATGTATTAATGAAGGTTTAAAATGAAAAACTTGCTAAATATATATTGCTAACACTGGGTTTCCCCCCTGACCATTAGCTCCAGTTGTGATTGACTCTGGGGTTGCAGCACTCATCTCGCTTTATTGGCCGAGGGAGCCGGCGGACAGCTTCCGGGTAATGTGGCCAGCATGACTAAGCTGCTTCTGGCGAACCAGAGCAGTGCACGGAAACGCCGTTTACCACTGAAGCGATACCTATTTATCTACTTGCACTTTGACGTGCTTTCGAACTGCTAGGTTGGCAGGAGCAGGGACCGAGGAATGGGAGCTCACCCCGTTGCGGGGATTTGAACCACCAACCTTCTGATTGGCAAGTCCTAGGCTCTGTGGTTTAACCCACAGAGCCACCCACGTCCCTATTTATGTATTAATGAACGTTTAAAATGAAAAACTTCCTAAATGTATATTGCTAACACTGGGTTTCCCCCCACAGGGTTCTAAACCTCTGATCATGCAAGAGGTATTGGGTTGCAACCTCCATTTTGAAAGGAGTTGCTTTGAGTCTTTCCTCCCAAAGTCAATGGAGTGAAGATGTAAACTGAGACCTCTCTCTGAATGCCACAGGGAAAACAATGCAAGGAAAGGGCTTTCCTGAAGGAAGAGCAAACAGCCTGGAAGCTTTAAAGCAGGCTGGAGAGTGAGCGAGAGCGAGAGTGAGAGACCTTTGCTTATAGATCTGTTTGGGTTATTCCATATTTTGTAAGATGCTGAGCCTGTGCTGGACAGCACAAGCTATTGTATAGACATTTTTTGATGTCTTGATTCTGTTATGAAAAAAGTGCTGCCAGTAAAAGCTTGCATAATATTTCCATGGGCTTGGATGATGATAATGATGATGATGATGATAACAACAACAACAAGAAGAAGAAAATTATTATTTATACCCCGCCCATCTGGCTGGGTTTCCCCAGCCACTCTGGGCAGCTTCCAACAAAACACTAAAATACAATAACCTATTAAACATTAAAAGCTTCCCTAAACAGGGCTGCCTTCAGATGTCTTCTAAAAGTTTGGTAGTTATTTTTCTCTTTGACATCTGATGGGAGGGTGATCCACAGGGTGGGTGCCACTACCAAGAAGGCCCTCTGCCTGGCTCCCTGTAACTTGGACAATGCTTCATTTCCAAAGGAGTCAGTTCTTATGCTTCCAATCACTTCGAACTGCACAATATTTAATATCTGCAACACTCATGTGCACCAGAAACAAGTCTAGTCTTCCTTTCAGTGCCCCTTCCCCAAATTCTGGTGAACGTCCATGCACCCAACTGTGAAGCTCACTGGGTGACCCTGAGCCAGCCACAGTCTCTTAGTCTAACCTGCCTCACAGGGATGTTGTGAGGATGAAATGGGGAGGAGGAGAACCGTGTTCTTTGCAGGACAGGTGAGATACAAAGGTAATAACCAGCAATAACATTCTAACATCTTCCTTTCCACCATCCTGAATCCCATCTAATCCTCTGGCCCTGTATGTAGCTTTTCTTACAGAAGACCTTTGAAATATTAGAGCAATGTGATGTGATTGGAGCTTCATAAAGCTGCACAGAGCATTTAATGGCACATATAGGAGGTGTTAAAATGTCAAGTTGATTGTGCTGACGTGGCCATCTGCACAATAATGATATTCAGGTGTATTATTTATACTTGGTTGCATACTGAGCTACTACCAAAGTGCTATCAAATTCCATTTTTAATGTAAGTGAACAATTGCCGAGGAAAACTAGCCACATCTGACTTCGAGAGAGAAAAGTTCTGAAAAACAACAATAATGCTAAATGAGGTTGATAAAAAGGAAGCTGAAAGGGAAATTCAAGGGGATCAAACCTCTTCAGAACAGTTGGGGGTTACTCAGTGCAAAACTCAGCTAGCAAGCCCACCGCAGACCAGGAAAGTTACCAAGTCCAGGAGGACGCCAGTGTGGTTAATAAGCAGAGACAACGATGCTGTTAAGGGCAAGAAACTTCCTTCAGAAAATGCAAGCCTTGCCCTAATGAGTTTTTGATAAAAGCAGACAATAAGGGATTGTTTGTTTGTTTTAAAAGGGAAAGGGAGAATTTGAGGGACTTAGAGCTAAAAACATTAAAACTAGCAATATTTATTTATTTAAAAATACATCATAGAATCACAGAGTTGGACCATGAGGGTCATCTAGTCCAACCCCCAGAAATGCAGGATTGTTATGCCCAGCATGGGACTTGAACCCACGACCTTGAGATTAAGAGTCTCATGCTTTACTGACAGAGCTCTACCAGGTGACTCAGAAGCAAGAAACTGACTAGGGAGATGATGATGATTTATACCCCACCCATCCGGGTTGGTTTTCCCTAGCCGCTCTGGGAGGCTTACAGCAGATGGAACTATTGGAAGTTAAAGCTTCAGTAAAGGAGCATAAGGACATTGCAGAGAAACTGAATGGATTATCTGTGTCCGTCTTCACTGCAAAAGACACAGGGCTGACACACATGCCTAAACTGACTATCTCAGGCAGAGGTTTGAAGAACTATGGCAATACTGTGCTGACAAGGGACAAAGTTCTAGGCCAGGTATGCCTCCTGTTGTTGGACTTCAGCTCCAAATTCCTATCCAGGGCAGGGGTGTCAACTATAGGGGGCTCTGGGGGCTCAGCAACCACACCGCAGGGCCCCCAACACAACTTCCAGAGCCTCGTGAAGCACCGGAAGTGACATCCGAGGCCTCGTGAGACCTCAGTGATGCTTTCCGAGGTCTCGCGATGTCTCAGAACCTGAATTCCAGTGGTGCCGGAAGTCAGAGGCCACAGGTGATGTCTTGAGGCCAGAGGTGATGTCTTGATGGTGACACACTGGGCACCCATAGCCTGGGGCCCAAGTTGGCTCCCCTTCTCCAGGGCCTGATGAGCCATACCAAACGAGCTTGTGAATGCAACCTCAGAGCCTCTGTTTGTAATGTTTGATAATTCTTGGAGAGCAGGCAATGTCCCTGCAGACTAGAGGTGGGGAAATATTGTCCTTACTTTCAAAAGGGGTAAAAAGAAGACGACCCAGATAACTACTGATGTTGGTACCAGGAAAGGTCCTAAAACATATATATTTAAATGATTGGTTGGGTGTCCCTTCCAATGATACAGTTCTATTTTTCTTAAAGAAAAATGTATATTCTTCAGATGAGCAGCAATAGATGTACAGTGGTACCTCAGGTTACAGACGCTTCAGGTAACAGATGCTTCAGGTTACAGACTCCGCTAACCCAGAAATAGTACCATGGTTAAGAATTTTGCTTCAGGATGAGAACAGAAATCGCGTGGTGGCGGCGGCGGCATGGCAGCAGTGGGAGGCTCCATTAGCTAAAGTGGTACCTCAGGTTAAGAACAGTTTCAGGTTAAGAACAGACCTTCAGAACGAATTTAACCCGAGGTACCACTGTATATTTCTCCCCTACTTTGGTTATTGCCAGAGCTACTTTACTTTACAGGCAAGATTTTTGGGGCTAAGATTAAAAACAAAAACATATCTCAAACCCTTAAATAACTTGTAGCTGTGGCAGCCAGCAAAGTGAATAAAAAAATCTGTCTTAAACTTCTGGTACTTCATTTCATATATTCCCCCCCAAAGCACAGAAGAAACTATCTGGGCATAAGAAATGGAAGGGGAAGATAGGCTTAAACCAATCTTTGTTTGATACTGATGGTATGAAGTGGAGAACCCGTTCTAAAGTGTTGTGTGACACCTATACCCCATTATATGCAATTTTTGATTTAACTCAGAATTGACTTATAGTGGGTGAACAGTCTATCCAATAAGCGAATGTCATTGGTAGCCTTTCTCAAGCGGGCACCCAGCAAATTGGCAACATTTTCTACTCAAAAGATATTTTCTGGGATTTCAAGATGCTGTGATTGAATTCTAGCACACTTTCAATTTTACTGATAAATGCCTCAAAAATGTCAACTCACTTGAACCTATCCCCGCTAAAAAACACTCGGGAGTGATAGCTTTCTCTCTTCAGTCCTCCCCTCCCCCAAATCACCACTGCTAAACACAATTTATAACTCTAGAGAAAACAACAAAACCATTTAGGGCATTATTCAAGAAGATAAACAGAAGGTATCCACACAAACCGGATTCATTTTCTTGTGAAGTTATCGCTTTATTTGTGAACTATTCCTTATGAAATTAGGAAATCCACTGAGACCCTGTGAGACTTTTGAGGCAATAGTTGTCTCATGCAATGTGTGGACAGCTGGTTTTCATTTGCTGTGGGAGGAGGCAGGTGACTTCTGTCAAGGAAATATTGTATTGACTGTATTGTAAACAGGTTGTATTTCCCTATGACTTGAAGATGACAGTATTTTCATACGGAAGAAATTATATGCTCCTTGATCATGCACCCATTGCTATTAATTATTATAATTGTAACACCATAAATCCACCAAGCAATCCTAGGAAGCCAAAGTAAGTTCAGCTGCTTAATTTATTAATTTTAGCACACTTACTATATCCCACTTTTTCCCTCAAGGAGCTCAAGGTGGCATACATGGTTCTCTTCCTGCTTATTTAATCCCCACAACAACCTTGTGAGGTAGGCTAGGCTGAGAGGCAGCAACTTGCCCAAGGTCACCCCACAAGCTTCATGGCCAAGTGTGGATGTGAACCCTGGTCTCACTGGCTATTCCCAAATTAACTGTGTATAGGATTGCAACAATATTGTGTTAAAGAGCTTCTCTAGCAAGGAAGCAGGTCCCTGCCTCCAACAAGCAAACAATCTAAACTCTAAGAAACGCAACAAAAGCAGGAGCAGAAAGGATGGAAAGGGTATAAAGGAGTTAATTAAACAAATACAGTTAATCTGGTTTGGCTATACATAGGAGTGGTGATTGAGGGGTGAAGCCAATGGATTAATGGAAAGCATGCTTTGAAAGGGATCTGAAGGAAAAGAGAGGCACCATGTCATATTGTTAAACTGCTCTGGAAATTATAGCTCTGGGAAGAAGAAGAGTTTGGATTTGATATCGAGCTTTATCACTACCCGAAGGAGTCTCAAAGCAGCTAACATTCTCCTTTCCTTTCCTCCCCCACAACAAACACTTTGTGAGGTGAGTGGGGCTGAGAGACTTCAAAGAAGTGTGACTAGCCCAAGGCCACCCAGCAGCTGCATGTGGAGGAGCGGAGATGCGAACCCGGTTCACCAGATTACAAGTCTAAAGCTCTTAACCACTACATCACAGTGGGAGAAGAACAGGAATCTCTTAACAACTCTCAGCACCCTTAACAAACTACAGATCCCAGAATTCCTTGGGGGAAGCCATTGCAGTTTATAGTGGGAGTACGGCGTGTGCATGTTCATAATTGTATCTTGCCCATCTTCTGCACAGTGTAAGAGGGAAAAGTCTATGTCATCCAGGTCCCTACTGATGCAATGACTTCCTACGCCCCCAATTCCTGGACCCCAAACCTGGGAAGTAACTCCGTGATTGTGCTTGCACCGTATGGCACCTGTTTTCTTAGTGTGCTTGTCAGGGACTGGCTGGACAGAGGGGGGGGGTGGCTGGATTCCGAGGAGCGGGCACTGGGAGAACAGGGGTTGGAGGCTGAATTGGAACAAGGGATCAGTGACCCGGGGGAACCTGTAGCAGCCCGGGAATGAGCGTCTGAGGCAGGAGAAGCTTCAGCATTGGAGAGTGGAGAACAGGGGCAGGAAGGAGGGAGAGACAGGTCAGGCTGGTGTAAAGTCAAAGGCTTCCACACCTTCTCCTCCTGGCCCCACCTCTCCTGCTCCACTGTCTCCCAAGCAGTGGCAGAGCATATGCCCGTGCTGCCCAGGGCGGGCGCGCTCCCGAGGTGCCCAGAGTGGCGCACACGTCCTGCAGCCAGGGGCGGAGCGAGCCGCCCACGGGGGCGGAGCGAGCCACCCATGGCAGACATTCAGTGCACAGCCCACCTGTGACTACCAAGCCTCCCCCAAGCTGTCAAAACGAAGGGGGAAGGGGGGAATGCCGCCAGCAAAGCGGCTCAGCTTCCCCCCTTACCCAGACGGCTCAGAGTAGGCTTGGGAGTCACAGGCGAGTGGTGTGCTGAATGTCACCTTCCTCAGTGAAGGCACCTGGGGCAGTCCACCCCCACCGCCCCCTCTTCCTATGCCCCTGCTCTCAAGACCAGAGGAGGGCTGAAAAATGAGGAGCAGAAACAAGTTACACGCAGGCAGAGTCTTCACCTGTATACCTGAAGGAGCGTCTCCATCCCCATGGTCCAGCCCGGACACTGAGGTCCAGCTCCAAGGGCCTTCTGGCAGTTCCCTCACTGCGAGAAGTGAGGTTACAGGGAACCAGGCAGAGGGCCTTCTCGGTAGTGGCGCCCACCCTGTGGAATGCCCTCCCAGCAGATGTCAAGGCAATAAACAACTATTTTACTTTTAAAAGGCAACTGAAGGCGGCCCTGTTTAGGGAAGTTTTTAATGTTTGATGCTGTATTGTTTTTAATATTCGGTTGGAAGCTGCCCAGAGTGGCTGGGGATAGCCAGCCAGATAGGCGGGGTATAAATACATTAAAAAAATATTATTATTATTATTATTATTATTATTATTATTATTATTATTCACATGCTTGTGCACAGCTCTGGTGAGGGAGATAATAAGCAGAGGTTGGAGGCGGGGCCTCTCTGTTGCAACAACTGCCTCATTGCGTGCACATCTAGGAGTAGCTGAGATATGTTGCACTGATGGGCATGTCGTCACCTAATTTGTAGGTATACTTTTGATGATAAAGAGTTAATTCCCCCCTCTGGACATTCCTTGCTTGAATGACAAGTACAAGCTCAGTGACAAGTACTGGAGCAGCATGGGATGGGGCCACATGGATGCCACTCTACACTGGCAACATATGAGTGGCTCCTGACTTTGGCATGAAATATATGTAACAAAATTAAAACGGAGCTGCTGGTTTTCTGAGAAGGGCAGCCATGCTAGAAAGCTCTCCTGTCACGTATTCCCTTCTTGCACTCTAATGTCAGGCAGAAAACTCACACCTATTGTGAGGTGGCTTCTTTTCAATTTCCAGACCAGCAAGATGGCTGAGTCTCCTGGGCAGCAAAATGGGTAATGCTAAAAATAGCAAACAATACCACTGCCTGCCTCCCACAAAAAGCCGGGCAAAAGTTCCTTAGACTTCTGCATAGCAACTGCAAAACCAGGCACCACAGCAGCTTAACCCTGATTGACCTGGACTAGAAATTTACATTACTAATTCTCACCACCCTGGGTGCCTTGTAGAAAGGCATTATATAAATGCAATTAAGTAAATAAAGGGGCTTGAGGACCCTTTAACTAACGGCAAACACTGGCTATACAAAGAGGCAATTGCAAGCTGTACGTTCCTTCAAAATACTGGAAATGCTGTCATTAACGTGTGAGGCATCTACACAAATGCCGAGAGAGAGAGAGAGAGAGAGAGAGAGAGAGAGAGAGAGAGAGAGAAAGATCAGCACCTAAAAGCGGGGAAGATATTTGTAAAGATCTGTACTTACTGGGAGCAGAAAGTTAATAAGCTCCATCAGCTGTCAAGGCTCTGTAAGCAACCCCTGAAATATTTGCTGCCAAAGTGTTCTTGCTGTCCAGCACAGAACAATCTTCTCCAAGAGGAAGTGATTTAATAAGATAGGCTCATCGAAAGGAAATTTCAAAACTGGATAGGGAAAAAGAATGAGATCAGCACTGGTTGCAGCAGAATTGCTATTACTAAGGGTAGTTCTGATTTTGTAGCTGATAGGAGTGTGCTTCTGTAAAGGTATCAGAGGTATCACATCCTTCTTAATTTCTCTCTGCTTGAAAAAAGCTGAGTAGGTCCCTTTTTTCCTTGCTGAACATTTAACACAAATTAAATTACAGCCATAAAACATGTCACTTTGCCATTTTGACTTTCCTGTAAGATCATAAACTTGAACACAAAATATCCATTCTTCTCCCACTCTTTTTTATAGTTTAAATCAGATTTTGGGACATTTAAGATGTATGATGCTGTATTTTATTATTATTATTAAAAAGGAATATAGATATCAGATGGAGAAGCAAGCCATTCCAGTCCATTGAGCAAACTGCAGATTGAAGACCAGAAATCTGCTGCTAATCATCTGGTGTCATTATGTAATTATATAATTGACCATAATTGTAGACCTTTGCAATATGCACTCATTGCTTCAAAATGGTCTCAGAAGAGTAGTTATAGATAGTGTAATCAAAGCATTAGGAACTTTTCCCCTCCCCTGAGCTTTTGTACTATGAACTTCCAAGATGATTTGGACTGCCCTTTTGTTTTTCTTCTTTTGGCAAATAACATTTAGTTTCTGTTGTCTTGCTCCTATTGCCACTTCCCCAGAAGAGCAACCCTAGTCATCTCTAAAATATTACTAGAGGCTGGTCATAAATTCTGTTCATATTTTTTTTCTCTCCTTCAATACTGAGGAGTAGAAGTACACTCAGTTCTATTAAGTGATAGATCTTGTTTTCAGGACCTCAACCTAGATTCCACATTAGTGTTAAGGCAGCAGGTGCTATGCTAAGTTTAACTGCAGCAATGCTCATTTTTAGAACACCTCTTGCCCTCATACCCAGAAAGAAGACACGAGACCTAAATATGGATGAAGGTGCACAACTTATTGATTAACTAGAGAATCTGCAGTATCCAAACCTAAGCCAACTTGGCTACATGCAGGGAACTGGGGACTAAAGACATAGAATGGAAAACTCTTGAATCAGGAAATGTCAAGCTGCTTGAAGACTCTGCAACCACTACTGACACAGGCCTCTTCTTGCCCACTCTTTTAAGTATATATCTCATACCTTACAACATTTCTCTGCTGAAAATAAGGGTGTCCTATTCAATAATAATAATAGTCACCTGGTTATGCAATTACTATCTTAGTCTGGCTCACTGGAAGGACAGATCCTGAAGCTGAAGCTGAGGCTCCAATACTTTGGCCACCTCATGAGAAAAGAAGACTCCCTGGAAAAGACCCTGGTGCTGGGAAAGATTGAGGGCACAAGGAGAAGGGGACGGCAGAGGACGAGATGGTTGGACAGTGTTCTCGAAGCTACCAGCATGAGTTTGACCAAACTGCGGGAGGCAGTGGAAGACAGGCATGCCTGGTGTGCTCTGGTCCATGGGTCACGAAGAGTCGGACACGACCAAACAACAATATCTTAGTCTGAGGGAACGACAAATGAGACAGAAGAACCTCATGAGCTCCTGGGATAGAGCTAGGGTGGTCCCTTGTGCCACGGGCTACCACAATATTGCTACTTGGGTGTCATCTTGCCCTGCCCCCTTGCCAATATCTTGTCCTGCCCTTACTGCAGGCAGCAGGCATCTCCACGGCTACAGTAGGTGCACCTAGAATTTCAACACCTCAGGAAGTGGCCATGTTTACCTTTAATGCCTGGGCATCATTAATGCACATAAGGGCTAAGCATACACCTGGTTAGGCATATGCTTGCCTCCTGTGCCTGCATTATCAGGTCAAATCGAGGCACTGTACTGGAATAAAGTGCAGCCATTCAACCCAAGGAACCCCCAGATTTGGCGTAGAGCTATCTCCCTGATGTCAGGCACAACCATGACAAACTGTGCTGCAATCTCAACATTTTAGTTAAGCCTGGGATATTTGCCAGGCAGTATCAGAAAAGTGGGCTTTTCCTATTGAAATCATACATCAGTTGAAGTGGGCAGAATGCTTATTACATGAATGCATTATCTGTGAATGAGAGCAAACTCACCGAGTGATGAGATTATCAAGCAATCAACTTTGCTTGTTAAGAAACAGAGAACACTGGGCCCAAATAACCTATTTTCCAGCAACTGAATCACTTATTGCATTTTAATGTGAATTTTAAAAGGCCCCTTGTGTCAAAACAGGCGCCTATAAATTATTAGGTTTCTCTGTCTTGTGACTTATCTCCACCAACCACCTCATGCCAAGCTCATCTTCGCACATTCATTAGACCATCTATTTGGTTTTCCTAATTTTAATGAGACGTATGAGTCAAAATTAAGAAAAGTAAGTGTTTCAAAAGAAAGGCATTAGTTACCTGGATAAAACTCTTGGGTGTTTTTGTTTTTGTTGGGGAGGACTTGGTGTGGAGCAGAGGAGAACCTTAGAATCACAGAATCATTCTTGTAGCTCATTTCTATGCTATTGTTAAGGGTTGTCGACTGCCAAACTTTGGGAATGCCTGGATTTAGTAAGTGCTAGAATTTAAGCAATGCTTGGAGGGGAGGGCTAAACCAGAAGCCAGACCTTTAATAGCTGGACTCAGCTTCCTGGGCAGGATGATAACAGCCAAGTTGTTAAGCAAACAAAGGGGGCAGGGAGATGGGCAGTTAACAAAGATTCTGTGCCAGCTGGAAAATGGGTGATGCCCCTTCTTTTAGCTCAGAGTTGGGTGGAAGAACAAAGGCCATTAGTAGAGTTTCAGGATTGTAGTTTACCCTGGTGCACTCTAAGGGATTTCTTTTCCCCAGTGGGTAAGCAGCAATACAACAGAGAAACCATCTAGACGGCTGCCAAGTGAACAGTTAGGAGTTATGTGTCAAGCTGCTAGTCAACAGACAGGGATAGCTGTGTGGGATATAATCAATTGGTGCAGTCAAATGCAACATTCCTTATTTTCCTAGAGTGGGCACATGAAGGGGAACATCCAGTCAGTGTAACTTCCTTTTCTATTGGTCTGGAGCTTCCTCCCCCTGCATGTGACCTGGGAGATGGGCATGGCTCTGGCTGACTCCCCAAAAGAGTCGAGTCATGCAGCCATCTTCTCAGTCTTGAAGTTGTCTTGTTCTATCTTTTGCTGTCATGCTGCTCTCCTGCAGCCATTTTGTTATCTTAATGTAATTTTGTTGTCTGCTGGCTCTCAGCCAGCAGCACATGAATTCTGTCCCCGAATAAGATGAACTCACAATTTGTTTGTATAACTACTAAGAAAAGCCTGCCTTTCAGGGATGAAATCATGAACTGAAATGTGAGTAAACTTTTTGTTACTTTACTCAGAAAGAGTATTATTCTTTTAGGAGGGATAAAAGGGGACACCAGGAATAAACTTAACTAAGAGTTTCAGATGAATCTGTAAACTAGCTTGCAGCTATATTGAGTGGAATTTGCTCTGCTACATCACTCACTAGCATGAGTGAAGGAAGCATAATACTTATTCAATATATCCTTTCCTACTATCCGTAACTTTCTCACAAGCTGATGTCTGCTTGAAGCCAGGACTGTGCCTATGGGAGAAGCAAGACCCTCTTGGAGTCCAATGCTGGGAGCTCCTCCATAGAAGTAGGCTCAGGTTGTATATATGTGTAAATAAACCATATATCCTAAAGACAACACAGTCTCCACTGTGCCTCATTTCCAAAGGAAACAAAATGCCATCAACTTCCGGGAATCTTGCACCACTCAGAGATTACAATGAAAAAGAGCTCAGCTCAGGCTGTTAAACTGTATGTTCTAGATACAATGCAACTTGGTAATGTTCATGACTCAGAAATCCTAGTCTGGACCATCTGTCTTGTAATGCTACACTTTACTTACCCACTTATTGTTCAAACATTGCTAGGAACACTGCTAGAGAACTGAATATATCCATTCACACTCAAAGAAGGCTGAATTTCAAAAGAAAAGGCACTTGTAAAAGAACAGCAATTTAAATAAACAAGAATCTCAGATCTCTGAATTGATGAGGACAAATTGGTAAGCGACTCTTTAAAAAAAAAAATCCAAGTCATTTTTGTTATATTATTTACAAATATATGCATCATGTATACTAATTTGTAATGAAACTCCACATAAGGATATTTGAAGCTAATTGTCAAGACAAGAGACTAGCGTACTAACGTACCAATTCAAATTTCTCAGCTACAGTCCATTAAATGTCACTTCATGATTGCAAAAACAAACAAACAAAGTGCACACAAAGGAGATTAAAAGTTTGAAAGATTAGAGGCTTAGTCACAACACAGCACTTTATTTCCCCAGTTGGCTGTAAAATTAGCTTTATTTTTGATGGTTTTCCGTAACTTGGATTAGCTAAAATCTCTAAGACTATAAACTAGAGCTTCACAAAATATCCTCCCATTTAAATACTGGGGATTTTGGATGATGGTAGAAAAAGAAATATTGGGGGGGGGGAAGGGGGGTTCTTCAATGGAGTTGTAACTTCTATGCTACTGATTCTCAGCTTTGGATTGTTGCCATGCCATATATACGTGTGTGTTTTTTTAAAAAAAAATCAAATTGAATTATCTCCAAAATCCAAAATTTTAGGGGACTAAATTCTGGGGCCCCTCCAAGATTAGGGGCCCTGAACCTTAAGCTTCATTATATTTATAGTATATCCGCTCCTACAGACAGCATCTCTGAAAGGAAATGAGAATGGACCAATTTTGAGGGGTAGCAACAGATGATTGTGCACATAAATAAGGTGAACGTTTTAGCAGGTAGAGTGGGAAGACTATCTGATGTTGCGAAAAGTTTTCTGATAGTACACAAAGCAGGCTCCGTTCAGCACTAATTGTAATTGCCCAAAATGCTCACTAGAGGAATATCACATTGCTATTTTAAAACTGGAACAGAAGGCACCAAAAGAGAGATTCCACATATAGCACACCAAATCTCTATTTATAAATTTTGTACCGCCGTCACTAGACTAAGGAAGTCACAGTTGATTAACCACCTGAGTTTTTATATTATTTAATTAAATCTGCATATATTAAAGCTGAGGGGTTTTTGTGCATGAATGATAATTAATTATAATAAGGAATTTAGGATTAATGGCCACCATCCCCTGCCGGTTTGATAAAGGAGAACACAATATTATATTCTGGTGATTCTCTCTCTCTCATTCAGAGCTGGGACTATTAACTTGAAACATCTGCCACAGCTTAGTAATAATATTTTGCAGGAACCTGCTGAAAAATTCTTAAAGGGAGAAATGGGCCAATGGTATAGAAATATGAAGGATACAGCAACAATAGACAAGGGCTTAAAAGAAAGATAAAGGGTATTTGGATATTTTTTTTGTCCCTTCAGAATTTACCTGCTGTTCCTACACCCTTCATCTTTCTATCCCCTTGGTCCCTTTCCTTCTCTTCTCCCATTTTTCTCTTCTTGCAAACCCCTTCCTGGATTTCTCACCTACTATCAAAGCTGTTCTATAACCCAGGAACCAACAAAATCCATACTTGGCTTCATCTTAGGAACAGAGGAAGCTGCCTTATAAGGAGTCAGATCATTGGTCAGTCAAGATCAGTACACTGACTGGTAGAGTTTCCAGGCATGGCTCATTTCTAGCCTCACCTGGGTATCGGTAAAGGTAAAGGACCCCTGGACAGTTAAGTCCAGTCCAAGGCGACTATGGGGTTGCGGCACTCATCTCGCTTTCAGGCCAAGGGAGCTGGCATTTATCCACAGAGCTTTCCGGGTCATGTGGCCAGCATGACTAAGCCACTTCTGGCGCAACGGGACACCGTAACAGAAACCAGAGTGCACAGAAACGCCGTTTACCTTCCCACCGCAGTGGTACCTATTTATCTACTTGCACTGGCATGCTTTCAACATGCTAGGTTGGCAGGAGCTGGGACAGAGCAACGGGAGCTCACCCCGTTGTGGGGATTCGAACCGCCGACCTTCTGATTGGCAAGCCCAAGAGGCTCAGTAGTTTAGACCACAGGACCACCTGCATCCCAGACAGATAGACAGACAGAAGAGAGAGAGAGAGAGAGAGAGAGAGAGAGAGAGAGAGAGAGGGAGATATATATATATATATATATATTTGCTTTCGTATATGGACCACTTTATCTTTTCACAAATAGATCCAATCTAAGATTATGAAGGTTTGACATTTCTGCACCGTAATGGAATACCATTTCATTTGGTCATCCATCCTACAGTGCACAGGGCCATTAAAATTGGCCATTTAAACCAATACTTCACAAACCATGGTAATGTGACCAGACAGTAGCACAGACGAAGAAAGCAGCTCAGAGCCAATGTTGGATGGCCTTACATATTCCTCTCTTGTGCATCTCAGCAAAACAGAAGGGAGTTGAGCTTAAGTGTGAGCACCATTAGCATGACTGTGACATTCTTGCCCTTGTAGTTGAAGGTGCGAAACTGCAAAGAGTCAGCTCTACAGGAGCCTAAAACAAGGGAATCAGAGAGCTCTCATCCATTACTTTCTAAAACAGACCAGCAGATGCTGTTTCACTCCTCTGCTCTTCCCACACTGGTCCACTTACGTTGTCATAGCATAGTTTGACAATGGCAAAAATCTGGCTTCGGACGGAGAGCATCAATTTGGACTACCATATTCGGCCTATATTGATATTTTTCAGCCCAGGCGTTCTTTCCTCCCCTTTTTTGTGGGGTGGGGTGGAGTGGCGGGAGCTACTTTTGTGGACTGAGGGGTGGGGGGAAAATTCCAGCAGCTCCAGGGGAATCAACTTCAAATTCAAATTCAAATTTATTTATTTACGGCTATTAGCCCATAAAATATGTACAAACCTAAAAGCACAGAAACATAAAAACCAATACAACTAACAACAGAAGGGGAACACCACGATGCAAGGGTGGGTCATTGAGCAGTGACAAATAACAGCTTGGGGCCCGGAAAGATCCAAGGGACGGTTCACAGAAAAAGGAGAACTGGAGACGAGATCCGTCATGCACTCTCATCATAACTGTCCGATTAGTTTTTGTTGTTGATGTTGTTTTTTGGTGGTTTTTGTGTGTGAGATAACCGCATTCAGGAATCTCACCACCTGTAGAGTTACAGAAAGATCTGTATCCTGCAAAAGCAGTGCGGCATGTGACTCAACAGGCCTGCCAACCAAGCGCAGTAAAGCAGGACCCAGGAATTTAGTCCTGGCTATGCTATGTAAGGGACAGTTGAACATTATATGTGGAAGAGATTCAACTGTTTTCCCGTCACACTCACATAGCGGAGACACCAAACCCTTGGAAAATCTGTGGCTCAGCAGGTTCGATGGAAAAACATTGAACCTTGCACGAATAAATGCAAGTCGGTGTGGTACAGATGAAAGAGATGACATATATGATGGAAGGCCAAGTGGTGGGGTTATTCCATGATACCTGGGGGAGCAGACACCCCCACCCCTGGAGAGGTTGTGTTGGGAATCAACTTCATTTCTAAGAAATTCCCAGTGGGAACCAAACTTGTCGTGATTGAGAGTTATTGTAGAGGAGGGCATTGTAGAAGAGGGAAGGTGGCTGTTTTTCTGCCTCACTCTCTTATTTCTTATCCAGGAGATAACCCCTCTCCCTGCAAAAGAGTGTGTTCCTCTCTATCCCAAAACAGTTCTAAAAATGTCTGTCTACAGCCAGGCTTATGTTAACATATAAGGTTTGTACATGCTGAGAAAAGGGACAATAAAGGGTTAATACTGGTGTGCTGTTTAATTTGGGTGTGTTTTGTCCTGTGCCTGCAGCTAGTTAAGCATGTGAGAATGACTCAGCCCAATCTACAGTATAAATCCTGTTGCCTTTACGCTTGGTTCCTGCCCTTGGCCAGGGCATAGTCTGAATTCTGTAAGGAGATTGTGGACTCAGCTACATTAGTAAAGAAAAACTGTTTTATATGCATATGACACCAGATGGCGTTGTGGAGTTCCGTCTTTCACCAACGTGATTTCCCACTATAGTGGTACCTTGGTTCTCAAACTTAATCCGTTCCGGAAGTCCCTTCCAAAACCAAAGCCAAAACCAAGGCATGCTTTCCAAAACCAAGGCATGCTTTCCCATAGAAAGTAATGCAAAACAGATGAATCCGTTCCAGACTTTTAAAAACTACCCCTAAAACAGCAATTTAACATGAATTTTACCATCTAAGAAGACCACTGATCCATCAAATGAAAGCAATAATCAATGTAAAGGTAAAGGTTACAGTACATTGGTTACTAGGGACACGGGTGGCGCTGTGGGTTAAACCACACAGCCTAATAATCAATGTACTGTACTATAAAATAAATAAGACAGTATTGTAGATGACAAAAATTATCATCCACACAGTCACAAAAACAAATTAACCAAAAAAAAAAAGCCTCAAAAACGCAAAATAGCAAAACAAAAGAGACAATCTTAATCCATTCCAGAAGTCCGTTTGACTTCTGAAATGTTCGAAATCCAGGGCACAGCTTCTGATTGGTGCAGGCACCCTGGAAACAATAGCTGACAGCCGCATTGAACGTTCAGCTTCTGAAAAACATTAGAAAACCAGAACACTTACTTCTGGGTTTTCGGCATTTGAGAACCAAGGCATTTGAGAACCAAGGCATTTGAGAACCAAGGCATTTGAGAACCAAGGCATTTGACAACACGTTTTCCTGAAATGCTTTTTTGATATGTCTAGATCCAGCCTGTATCTATAACCGCATGTAACTGAAACTGCATTATACTGTCCGTCAAATGACTGACTCTTCCTAGAACAGCTGGGTGTTTCTCCCTTCTTTTGGCACACTCTGCTGGCACAAGGATGGGCACTCTGCACATGCTCCAACAGTTTAATCAGGTGAAGACCAGAAGGCCAAAATGAGGACAAGTGAGAAACAAAGATTTCCATTCCCAGGACATCCAGAGAACAGCTTTACAAAGAATTTTGGACCGTGGTCATGACTGTTTTACACACCTTACAAGAAGTCTCTCCCCGCAGCATTTTTCATAAAGCACCATGCTTGTCATGCTTACTTGATTAACTGATTAGCGCATTAAGTAACAGGTTCTTGTTGTGTTTTTGAATATGGGCCCTTAAATCATGAGCTGTGTCTCATGAATTGATTGCCTGTGATGATTGCATGGTTTTTAAACAGCACTTGTTCATCTCTTGACACAAAGCAAGTCAGCCTTCCCCAGCCTGCTACCTTCCTGATGCCAACCTGAAAGGCACCGGGTTGCAGGTAAGTTGCAGTATGCTCTTTATCTGTGTTTTATAGGTTAAAGAAACTTTTATCTTCATTTAACCTCCAAAAAAAATTGAAGTTTGATTAGCCAATTAACGGCCTGTTATTTATTCCTTGAATCATTAAGCTGATGAAATATTGCGGTAAATCAAAAATTTTCATCAGTTTAATGATTCAGCAAATAAATTCCAGACAGTTAATTGACTAATCAAATTTCAATTACTTGGTAGCTATATAAAAAACACACCATAGGCTTTTAATTTTTTTAATAAAAAAAAGGCAGAAACCCTGCCTCTTCTTTAATCATCTCTCTTACCCTCTGCAAAGCTACTGTTCTGCATGTCACTTGCAACGTTATGCGTTATCAAAAACCATTTACAAGGATAGCTGGTAATTGATTCCAAACTTTATGAGGGCACATTTTTCTCCAATGTAATTGTCATCCCACTGTTTATGACAAAATTCATCTTGTTGCTGTTTCTGTTTATTTTTTAATTTGCACAGAGTCGCTTGTCACTTTTCAGAAGCTGAATGCCGGTTCCTTTGTACCAATCACTTTTTATCTCCCCACTCTGGAACCAATGGCCTTAATTATTCATGCTCCGTTTTGAGTGCTCTAAACCACATCTCGGCGTGGCACTTCGGGGAAACAAGTTTATAATTCTGGTACTCTGTGGCTGCTGTTTGTTGTGAAACTGAAGGGGATGGGGAAAATTAAATTTTAAAAAGGGGACAAAATAACAGTACGTTTATGGTCATGCGTAAGATATAAGCATGGCCCATGCATGTTAGAGTCCATCCTAACTTGGCATAGCATATAAAAATTACTTAGGACATGATGTAGCTCAGTGCTCATTTGGGCACAAACAAAATGCTTGCATTAGTCCTCTTTCAAAACCATTCACAATGGCGAACATCGCTACACATCTCCACCTACAGTTCTGTCCTCAATACTATATAACAGGAGTACCAGCTTGGCTCCACAAACAAGGGTGCCCTGGGCTGTGGGTGCCATGCAGTATGCACGGCCCTGGCATCAAAATTTGTGGCTGCCCGGCCCCTTCGTGGGAAATTTTGTGGGTGCCCGAGCACCCAGGGCCCTGGGGCATTGGCGCCTATGCTATATAACATCTATATGAAGCCATTGGGAGCAAACATCAGCAGGTTTAGGTCACAGGGTTATCACACATTAGCGCATGTTTGAAATGTTTTGCCCCAGTGAGTATCACTTTAGACTTGTTTACACTGAATTGCATTTGCCATTTTACTGCCCATTTACTCAGTTTGGAAAGATCCTTTCAGAGCTCCTCACAAACTTTGTTTTAACCACCCTAAACAATTTGATATAATAAGCAAAATGGGTGCGCTCTTTCCCTGCCTATCAACAAATCCATATAGTTTATGAACAAGTGCAAGAATATTGGTTTCAAAATTGGTGGTGGTGGGGAAGATTCTCTTTTTCTACATCCCTCCACTGAGAGAACTGTCAATTGATCCCAGCTCTCTGCTTCTTGTTCCTTAACCAGTTACTGACCCCTAAGAGAACATTAGTCTTCAAGTCCAAGCTCTTTCAGCCCCCGCCGACTCCAACCCCACCCTTGGCTCCAGCTCCTGCAGCTGAATCCAGAGAACCCAATGTGGGGGAAAGAACACATCCAGCTCTGGATTCCAATTGTGCCAAATCAAACCTGGCCCTGACACACAGCTTTCAGAATCGTCTTAAGTCTTCACACTATATTTCTATATAGTTCTATATTTCTAGGTTCCAGGATATGGTCTGATAGTGCATGATGCTGAAGGTCAGCAGGTCTGGATCTATTACTGTCTGGATGACAGAATGCCTTGAACACCTTGAGTTTCATGATGGAATAGAATAATAGAATTGCAGCATTGGAAGGGACCACAGGATTATCTAGGCCAACGCCCTGCAAGGCAGGAATCTTTCACCCAATATGGGGCTCGAACTCACGGCGTTAAGATTAAGGGGTCTCATGCTCTACCAGTTGAGCTATCTGTATGACTTCACCTGATCAAAGGGAACCCACAGAGGCCATATTGCTTTCTAAATCAAATACAGTGGAACCTCGGTTTTCAAACGCAATCCATTCCGGAAGACCGTTTGACTTCTGAAACGTTCAAAAACTAATGCAGGCATTTCTGGAAGCATTTACATCCAGAAAACTCAACGTGGAAGCTGCGTGGCACGTTTGGCTTCCGAAAAGCATTCAAAAACTGAAGCAGTTACTTCCGGGTTTTCGGTGTTTGAAAGCCGAAACATTCGACTTCCAAAAACTAAGGTACCACTGTGGCTGCTAGAGATTACTGTGATGTTCACTTAAGCAGCATGGAAGTAAACCATCTCTAGATATACATCTGTCAGATCCTCCTTGATGAGCCATGTGTTTGATGTTGAAGTTCAGTTGAGATTCCTTGATGCAGAGGTTAGCCTGATCTAAAGGTACAGGTAAAGGGACCCCTGACCATTAGGTCCAGTTGTGACCGACTCTGGGGTTGCGGCACTCATCTCGCTTTATTGGCTGAGGGAGCCAGCGTACAGCTTCCAGGTCATGCGGCCAACATGACAGCCACTTCTGGCGAACCAAGGCAGCACACGGAAACGCCGTTTACCTTCCCGCTGGAGTGGTACCTATTTATCTACTTGCACTTTGATGTGCTTCCGAACTGCTAGGTTGGCAGGAGCAGGGACAGAGCAACGGGAGCTCACCCCGTTGCAGGGATTCGAACCGCCAACCTTCTGATCGGCAAGTCCTAGGCTCTGTGGTTTAACCCACAGTGCCACCCGCGTCCTAACCTGATCTACATGCTTCTTATCCCTATACGAATCTTCTGTGATTCCATTCATCTTAAAACACCCCCATGCAACATGCCTATTTCCTACTACTGAAACCTAGAAACGTTCTAAAACCAGTGTGTGTTGTCAATTACTATGGAGCGGCTTGCCTACAGTAGCCATTACATTGTCTAGGACATATTTTATATTTGTTTCTCCCAGCAGGGTCGAACCTATTAGCAGCCAAGAATTTCGTACAAAAATATGGCCCTTAGACTCTCCGAAGTGAAATGTAAAACATATTTAGCTAGTCAAAAAGCCCCGTAAACAAATGTGTTGGAAATTCTTTATCTTAAAAATAAAGAAGAGGGTAAAGGCAGCTTTGCCGGCAATTACATGTCCATCAAGTATTAAAAATAACACCCAGAGATTTTAAAGGCAGTTCACAGGAACTTGCCTGAGCCAACAAATCAGCATATTTGAGTCTTTTTACATAGTATACCCAAATGCAGCATGAAAAGGCAACAGCAGCAGCTCATTTTCAAGCCCTCAGTTGTCGCTCCTGCAAAGTGTAATTCAGGCTCTACTGCGTGGCCAGGCAGAAACAGTCCCAGCCCCCAGGAATCATAAGGAATAAAGACTCTGACAACATTACATGGAATTAAAATTAGGCCACAACTTTATTAAACTTTCAAATGTAGGAAGACCTTGGCTTAGGCCTTGGGCGTGTATCCCTCCCAGGCCCCCAGCCGGGGGAGGGGGGAACTGGGGCTCATCAGGGTAAATGGGATATGGGGATGCTCTGCAAGACGTAAGTGTAGCAGGCAGCCAAGCACATATCCCCCCACACAGTGTAGTTCACTAATGACCTTTCAGTGTATGGCCAGTGACACCCAAATATATAACCCCTTTAAGAGGGGGACCCTGGAATCGCCGCCACAGAGGGGTGAGTCACCACTTCACACACACCCATATAGGGAAGAAAAGACTAAAGAATTCCACCCAAGTTGTGCCAAAGTTGTGATGAATTGCTATGGAAAAGACAAAACCTGCCAATGCAGGAAAACTTCTTCCCAGTCTTCAACAGCAACCAGTGAAAGACCATATCAGCACCCGCTAAACAGGAAGAAATAGTTAACCTGCAAACAAGAAACACTAAACAAAGGGAGGGTAGGGAGGGTGAATCTCCAGAGCCAACTGCCTGGCTATTGTCGGCTCTACCCCTTATTTATAAATGGGGCTGGCCCCACCTCCCAGCAAAAAACTTGATTACTGAGGCTGGGCGGGAGCCTCCAAAAACTAACACCGAGAGGCAAGCCAGCCCCTGTTTGCCAGTAAGATCCCTGGGAACTGTAGCACCATGCGCGATCCCGCAAAGGGCACCCACAATGTAAAGCGTGAGTGCTCATTGTCAAAGGCACACAAACACTACACTAGTAGCTTAATAAATAGCAAAGCCTGAACATGCGATCCAGCATAAAACTTCTTATTTGAAAAGATACTTTCCTTTCAGTATGATTGGAAGTGATAAAATATCATGAAGGATGGCTATATGGAAGGCAAAACGTCCTGTCACTTCAGCTATTTCCATCTCAGCAGCAAGTAGCACAAAAGAAAAAGAATACCAACAGGGCTGCCTTCCTCTTTATTCTTTAATGGTTGGAAACTTTGCAACCATTTGCCTAAGGGCCAGTTCACACTGCACACACACACACACACCAAACCTGTTTCTCTAGTGCTTAAAGTATATTGCATGCACCAATCAAAGCACACTCTGGTTCATAAGCAAAAGTTCCTCAGATATATGGACAAAGTCAATTAATACAACAGTTCTTCCTGGTGGTTTGAATTCTGACCAGTTTAGTGATGCAACTTCTACTGTGAAAGAATCACAGTACATTTCCACACACAAAATTTTGAGTACATGGTAGTGACAATAAATACTCCAAACTCATCCAAGGTAAGAACTGACATAAACTTCACTTACAACCAATATCTGTTGAAGATTCCTCCGGATATCCCTTCTCACTGAACATCCATGCAAAGCAAATTTGGGTCTCCTGCTCAGTTGTTAAAAAGAATGGGAAATAATAAAAGCGACCACTTTTCACTTACAACTTAGATGGGAATATCCCCTGAGAGTTTTGTGGCAATCATTTAATTTATCTTTAATGGCCTTCAAAAAACCTAATACCACTAGCATTAGAGAGATGGGTAGACTACTGACCTGACCCGAGAGCTTTCTTTAGACTGCTGACCATTGGTTCTGCTAGCAAGGGATGATGGGAAACTTGGAGACCCAAGGGACTTGGAGATCCAAGTTTGGGAAACCCTACTTTAGAGCACCATAGCCTGGATAGCTCAGTTGGTTAGAGTGTGGTGCTGATAACACCAAGATTGCAGGTATGATCCTTGTATGGGACATCTGCATATTCCTGCATTGCAGGAGATTGGACTAGATGTTCTTCAGGTCCCTTCCAACTCCACAATTCCAACTCTACAATTCTAAGAATGAATCATTGTGCCTGAGAGTCTTTTATAGAATTGTCCTATAGACTCTTGCTATGAATGACTTTTGCCTTAGTTCTCTACAAACAGAGATTTGGGTTTTTTAAATTGCACATATTATACTTAAGTAGACATGTAAATTGCTTTGCAATGTATGTTCTTTACATATTAATTGACTCATAATTGCCACTATCCAGACACGTGCCTCATTGATTGATTGACTGATTTTGTTTCTTTAGTGTTGCTTGTTGACTTTGGTAAAATATGTTTTGCTCATTGTTTATTCCCAGTTAAATAGGTTTAGGATTGAGCCTTAATCCACTTCCTCTTGTGAATTAAAACAAACAAACAATGGAATGTACTGTTCATCACTGTCCTTTTTGCACAGAAATAAGTCATCTGTTTTGTTACCTGTGGACTTTTGTCTGAGCTGCTGTGTCAATCCGTTTGCATAAACTACTTAGAGGTTTTATTACAATCAAGAAGTATCTTGATTGTAAAATAAATGAACAACCTGGATTTTAATTCTCATCCACCCATCCATTAAATCTTTGTTTTTTAAATCTTAAGTGTCCTTGTCCCACTTTCCGGCAAACCCCAATTGCTCTCCTTTTGTGTGTGCAACTCCCTGCACTGTCCCCCGGTTATAAAGCACATATACACTTAATCATCTCTGTGTTGTGAATTGAAACAACAAGCAAAACACGTTATTCATTACTGCTCTTTTTTTCCACATGGCAGGAATATATTGAGACAAAAATGGATTTCAAGCTGTCATACATAAATCATCTCCACTTCAAACATTTAAAACATAAACTGCCTTAAGCATCATGTTCCAGCAGATGCACAAAAAATGATCTGGCCAATAATCAAACTGAAAACTATAAGAAGCACTATTTAGGCAGGACAGATGGACAGTGCCCCAAAATGGTAGAATGGAAACTAATAGGTATTACAGCAGTTTAGAAAACCTTGCCTTTACAAATATATATATATATATATATTGGGGGGGGAGAACGGAATCACAGAATTGGAGAGTTGGAAGGGACCACAAGGATCATTTAGTTCAACCTTCTACAAGGCAGGAATCTCTTTGCACAGTGTGGGACTTGAACCCACGAGCCTGAGATCGAGTGTCTCATGCTCTACTAACTGAGCTGTCACAGGTGTTAAAATCAAAACATATACCAAAAATGCAATATTAGCCAGTGGAAGCCTCTGCTAAAACAATTGGCTAGGATGTTGCACATTCCCAAATATGCATGTTTTATATTGATAAACCACACTTTCATCACCTGTAATCAATAAAACTGTGCCCTTATTTAGCCCATTAACCTTAAATGGTTGTGTCATGTGTCATTATTTCCACCTGGGGGGGTCGGGAACTCGCCACACAGCTAAGAAAGGCTGCACTGAAAGAACCCTGGGTTGACTGTCTCCTGTAAATTTCTTACTCACTCACTGATCTGGAAACAACAGCAAGTGACAGAGGCTAGAAGAGGGTGTATTTGCTCCATGGTCAGTTCATGTCTCTGTGATGTTTATCCCCCCAGGTCTTGCGGCAATGTAAATGCCCAACCAGACTGGCTGCAGATGCACACTGCACGACAGAAATATACTGTACTCTGAATCACTGCACCATAGTCAGTGGCTGCATAATGGATTCTTGTAATTCCCCTTCCTGTTGCTCCTGACACTGATAGTGAGAAAATGCTCTCTTATGACACAGCCAATTGATTTAGGCAATTTACCTTCCTTATGTGTCCATCACGCACTTCTGAAATCCATCTTGCACGCGCAATTGGTCCGAAAAAGAAAAGAACAGATACACCAGGCAGGCTCCGAAAATAACTATGGAAAACTGAAATGCAAAATTCACTGGGAGGGGAATGAAAAGGAAATATTTCAAACATGTCCTTTCTCAAACTAGAAAAATATATGTATTTAGACTCCCCTCCAGAAGGGCAGGTGAGTTCCATTTTATTTCCTTCTGGCCTTCTTCACCCACCCAACTGCTGGGGACATAATGTTTGACAAGGTTAAGGACACTCAACTTTCCAGCTTAGAATGGAGGTGATGCTGTGATTTTATATGAGTTTCCCCTCAAAGAAAACGGAACTTGTGAGAGGTTCAGCTCCTGATTAAATATATTCCATAGCTGGGCTCGCAAAGTTCAGAGTGTGAGAGAGAAATGGAGTATTCAACCTGAAATAATGGATCTGGCCTTTTGGACTGGCTGTGTGTGGGGAATTCAATCATCTACCTCTCTCCAGACCATGAGCACGTGTTAGGAAACTGGCTTTGGAGCAATCCTAAAATGCATTATGATGTGGGTGTCCCATCATGGACTGGACATGCAATTTTGTGAGGAAAAATGGGGGTGGGGGAGATCACTTCAGCCCTTCAGATGCATAGGTTGCATAGGGGATAATGCAAAAAGAAAACTAAATGACTGAAGGATATCAAAAACTCAGAGACATTAATTTGTGAAAGTTTTATTTCACTGAATATTAAAATGGCAATTAAAAATACAATTTAAGGTCTATTGCTTTCTAAAAAAAGATTAAAAATTATCAGCAGCAGGGTTGTTTTTATTGAGAAGTAGTGTAATAATATTACAGAATTATAATTTGATATAAACATTGAAATAAATTAATCTATTAAGTAGGTGATAACAACATGACAAACTGAAAGGATTTGGTTACCTGTGCTATGTGCCCAGTTTTCCTATAGATCAGTAGGTTCATTTTTTGGGAACTTTGGGTTATTCATTTGCAAGTGGTACTTTCAAAGTAACAGCAGGAAGATAATGTAACAAATTACAGTTACAGATAGGTAGCCGTGTTGGTCTGCCATAGTCAAAACAAAACAAAATTCCTTCCAGTAGCACCTTAAAGACCAACTAAGTTAGTTCTTGGTATGAGCTTTCGTGTGCATGCACACTTCTTCAGATAAGAAGAAGTGTGCATGCACACGAAAGCTCATACCAAGAACTAACTTAGTTGGTCTTTAAGGTGCTACTGGAAGTAACAAATTACAAAAAAGGATATATACAAAGGCCCCATATGACCTTGGATCTTGTTGTAAAGGAGAGGTGAACGAGGTGAAAAAAACACATTCTTTTAAACTACAGTCGTACCTTGGAAGTCAAACGCCTTGCGACTCGAACGTTTTGGTTCCCAAATGCCACAAACCCAGAAGTGAGTGTCCCAATTTGCAAACGTTCTATGGAACCTGAACATCCAATGTGGGTTCACAGAGTTCTGATTGGCTGCAGGAGATTCCTGCAGCCAATTGGAACCCGTGCCTTGGTTTCTGAACGTTTTGGAAGTTGAACGGACTTCTGGAACAGATTCCATTTGACTTCTGAGGTACGATTGTATCTAAGCGAGTCACTCAAGAGCTGTCCATGCATGTGAGGTAGTCCTTTTTCTTTACTCAATTCTATTTATGTTCTGAGTAAACAGAAACAAAATCATGAGAATTTTACCCATTTCCTAATGGGACTTTTAGCTTTTCAGTCGGCATGCAACTCCTTACATGGCTGTACCAAGTGTCTTCTGAGACTCTAAAGATGGGCTGCCATTAATAATAGTAGCACCAAATCTTTTAAACAAGAGGTCTCGATTAGAGCCCTCAAAGAGGTTCTCGGTGAGGTTCTTTCTCTTCTTCAGCCAGCTTCACAGGTAACCTTTACAGATAAGTTAGGTGGCAGTTTAGGCTCTTTAGCCTGCCCCATTCCCTACCATTTGGTGTGGGGTGGTGGACCTGATGTGTTAGCTAGCTAACCAGTGACTAAAGGTAAAGGTAAAGGTACCCCTGCCCGTACGGGCCAGTCTTGACAGACTCTGGGGTTGTGCGCCCATCTCACTCAAGAGGCCAGGGGCCAGCGCTGTCCGGAGACACTTCCGGGTCACGTGGCCAGCGTGACATCGCTGCTCTGGTGAGCCAGAGCTGCACACGGAAACGCCGTTTACCTTCCCGCTGGTAAGCGGTCCCTATTTATCTACTTGCATCCGGAGGTGCTTTCGAACTGCTAGGTTGGCAGGCGCTGGGACCGAGCAGCGGGAGCGCACCCCGCCGCAGGGATTCGAACCGCCGACCTTTCGATCGGCAAGTCCTAGGCGCTGAGGCTTTAACCCACAGCGCCACCTGCGAACCAGTGACTGGGTGCCCCTTAAAAAGCTTGTAGATTTCAATATAAAGGTATGTGAAGCATAACGTCTCAATCTCAGAAATGGAAAATGCCTTGAACTGCAAACTGCTGTTGAGCTTGGCAATGGAAGCTGCACACAAAAAATGTGTTTTCTTCCCTGCATTAAACGCCTCTAGAGTACTGGGTACTTACTATACTACATAATAAGGTTAATGGCTAGCTACCTTAAGGCACTGATTCAGCAAAACTGTAAACCTTGCGCTGGAATGAAGAACATGCTTCTATAAAATCTAAAGCACTATTTGCCTTACATGGAAGGCGCATGGCCTTTTTCTCTCTCTTTTTTTCCACACAAGTGAGCAGCACAACCCTTAAGCTGTTTACTTCACTGTAACGGATGAACTGCTGCAGATAAGGGACCTTCTGCCGGTGAAATGAGCACAAGCGTTCAAGGTCGTGAGCAATTTCCTCTCCCAGTTTCCCCTTTTGCTTGGCAGCATGTCCCAGGGTTTCCACTCCATCTTGAAACACATTACAGCTATCACGGACGTCAAGTTTTGATAGGCACCTTGAGACCACTTCTCTGTAGTCTGCCGTCCATGTGGACACATCCGATATGATTGACTGTGGCACGGAGGCATTCTCCAAGCAAAAATTAATTGCCTCAGCTTCTGCCTATTACGGGGTTAGCTGAATGTGACTGTTCCATTGGACTTCGAACAGATGCGTATATACTGTGTCTTGCCATTCTAGTCAAAGATGGTAGACCTTCTTCCTCGCCGTTTTGAAGTACAGTAGTATCTCCAGTTACATAACCCTCTGGTTACGTAAACTTCAAGATGCGAAAGCGGCAAACCCGGAAGTATTTGACCAGGTTTCACCCGTCGCACATGATCAGAAGCAGTCTTCAAGTTGCGAAAACCTCAAGATTTGACTGGACCTCTGGAACAAATCCCGTCCACAACTGGAGGTACCACTATATCCAGATAGGGTTGAATTTGATGAGCATTCCTACTGGAATAATTACAATGGTACCTCGGGTTAAGCACTTAATTCGTTCTGGAGGTCTGTTCTTAACCTGAAACTGTTCTTAACCTGAAGCACCACTTTAGCTAATGGGGCCTCCCGCTGCCGCCACGCCACAGGAGCACAATTTCTGTTCTCATCCTGAAGCAAGCTTCTTAACCCGAGGTACTATTGCTGGGTTAGCGGAGTCTGTAACCTGAAACGTATGTAACCTGAAGCGTATGTAACCCGAGGTACCACTGTATAGCAAAAATATATTCTTCCTTTCTCTCTTTCAAAAATCATCTATAGGCTGTATTGGGGGGGGGGGCATAACTCCATCCAAAGAGGCTTACAATATCAAAAAACAACAACACCATATAATGATCCCCAATGTGTAATATCCCTTTTAATAGCTGGTATACACCAAACCCATTTCCAGAGAACTGTTCACTATGACTCCTAGATCAGAAACTGACTTCCTGTGACTTCCTGTAGATATGGAGCTGCTGGTCAGAGAGAAAAAAAGCCATTGCTACCGTCTTATATCCAGTTTCTACAGAGACTGCCTTTCTTCAGGCTTGGGCAACTGGCCACCGAGGGAGGCTGCCAGGGCTTCACTTTGTACTACCAAATGATCCTCCTTCAAGCTCCCTACTGCTCCTACCAAACATATTTGCCCTCTTTTGGGTCTGAATACTTGCTATGATGCTAACCTAGATATAAAAGAAACCATATACATGACATTTGGGATATGTGCACACCACCAAGTCACATAAAAGCAAGATTTTTAAAAGGAAGATATGAGTCCTACTGTGACTCATTCTACTGGGAGACTGGAAAATTTCTGGTGATTCATTCAACTGCAACCCTTCAATGGGCATTGGCCCAGTTCCATCAACTACCAGTCCATGCAACAGACACTGCACTTCAGCTTGGGATGGCTTCGAGTGTTCTATAGGTTTGCACACACTTCTAGGTAAATCTCCAGTTGGGATACTGCCTATTTAGGACATATTCTTATAGACAGCCATCTGGGAGTCACAGTTACACTGAGCACAATGGGATGTATTTCTGACCAAATATGCACTGGATTTCACTGTATGGATCCTTGTTTGCAAATAACTCAATGGGCCCAGATGGTCCTGCTCTGATTGGATTGAATGTCCTCTCCTTTCCATTTCATTGCCTAGAACTGATGTAAAAAATGAACCATGCCAAATGAACCATCTACCTCTGTTTTGCTTCAGAGTGAATTTACATGACCATTTTGTTCCTGGGTTGTTTATATTTTTAAAAAATCTATCTCAGAGAACAGAAGACAGCATGAATTGGGTCCCAGTAGAGTTCTTGGCTGCTTAAGGGATGGCCTCTGCTATGCTCTTTACTGCATGCCTGTATGCCAAATACCCTTCCCACATCTGGCCTCCATCCACTTGTCAAGATCACCTCATATTCTTTTTCCAACAGCTTACCTTCCCGTTGGCATCAGGTGGCATTCACAATTGCATAAGCTCTACTGATGCCTGTACTACTGGGTGCTCTACACAAATGTTTCCAATGGTGCCTATGCCTGCAGCCAAGCTGATGTCAAATGATCTGCTTTCTTTTGGTCCACATCAGCAAGGCTGAGAGGGAGGTCCTATCATCTGTGCAGCCCTGGACCTCCATACAAACTGCCCAGGCTTGCACCCTGGAGAGGTGCTGTGATTCTCCAGCAGTTTGACTTCACCCTCAAAGGTACACTCCATTGTCTCCCAAGAGAGATGGATGCCAGAATGTAGGGTCTGCAAAACACGTTGCAGCAAACAACTCTCTCAGCACATGGATTTGCCAATGTTTTATTTTGACTCTCTCACAAGACTCAGCAAAAAAAGATAGCCAAGCTAGGGAACAGTCACTGAACGGAACAATCATCCAGTACAACTATCTGGGAAAGCATTTGGTGGGTATTGTGTAAACATTGGATGACTAACATTCAATGCCACAATTCTGCAGCAACAGCAAAAAGACACTGTAGGAGTAAACAATATTGCAGAATGAGAATAACCTCAAGGAAAGGGTATAGCCCCAGATCTGACTTTGAACACCTCATTGGCTATGTTCAGACAACAATATCTCTGTGATATGAATGAGCCTTTGCCCATGCACACAACCCCTTCATTCTTCCCTTCGCATGAGCCACAATTAAACCAGGAAACTGCAAATTAACCGTACTTCCTTTCATTATGTCTAAGCTGCAAAACTAGTCATGTGCTTTGGAACCAGCCATATTAAACCAGTTTCAAGCCATGGTTCAATAACCTGAGTTCTTCTGAAGTTGGTAGCCAGAGTTTCTTGGTGTGGACAACCATGGTAAATGAAGAGGCTTCCTGGTTTGGTTGCCTGTGCTTTGGAGGGAGGAGCTGAGGAGCTGTTTGTATGCTTAAAACCCACAAGCCAATTACATACAATTATGAAATGATAAAATTACCTGTGTGTGTATTGTATAGATTTGGATACGTCCTGGTTCTCACTGCTAGGCGATACCCCTCAGCTCTACTTCTGACAAAAACTTTAATGCTCAAATCAGACAAATACATAAGGCAAGCTGCAGGTTACAAGGTTCAGCAGGTTCATAGGAGGTGAGCTACATGGCTAAGATCTTGATCCAACAAGTGATACTCCCTGCACCTTCCTTTTGAATTGTGCAGCAGGCTCAGCTCTTTGTATGGCAAGCAGGTAGAAACCTAAGGCTGGGTACTCCTTTGAGTGGGCTGGTTTGTTCACACCGGCACTAGCATCTCCATGACTGTGGAGATGAAGGTGGAGTCAGGACCAACTTGGTATCATCTCTACTCTCAGTATCCTCCCCAGAAGGTGAAGGCCCCTGACTGGCAGGCAGCAGTACCAGAGGCAGCCCCATAGCAGGAGGTGTTAGGATAGGAATGTCTGATGTTGTAGCAGCACAACAACAGTTCTTTGATAATTTACCTAGCCGCTCTCCAGGATCCAGATCTCCATCCCTCAGTCTGCTGAACCATTCCTCAGGGTTTGTCACTTCTTGAGGGTCCTACGTCCACATCCCCCATACCTCTAGAAGCCTCCCTGGGGCCCTCTACCTCCAAATCTCTGCACTTCTCCCACTCCTCGTTGGAATCCAAGCATCCTCTCCAAGACACCTTCATGGAGCTCGTGACAGGATGATATGGTAGGATATGTTCTGAATATGGACCAAACTAATCCAGGAGGCTCTTCACTATGAAGGCCACTACCCACAATTCAGTGGTTCACCACATGGGACAATAACACATACATAAGAATATAAGAGGAGCCCATCTGAAAAAGACCAATCTGGTCTACAATGATCTTGCCCACAGTGGCCAACCAGATTCTAGAAGTTCCTGGCACCAGCTCAATGGGGTTTGTTCAATCTTCTCTCTTGAAAGTTTTGTAGCAAAGTGGCACATAGCATAGTGATAATCCAAACTGGGTCACTGTTGGGTACTTAAATTATCAAATACAGGATAGACTAGTGATGTCTATAAGCCTTCTTGGGTGGGGGGAACCCACCTGCTAGTCTTGCCTAAGCAAAAATGGCCAGATTCCCCTAAAGATCCCCCCTTGGTGATGCATTGGAGGCAACTTATGAATTTGCAAGACCTCCCTGAGAATACTGAAAGCCTTTTCAAATCTCTCTTGGCTTCCTGTGAAATTCCTTGCATGCTTTGCTCAAGGAAGAGTCTCCAAGGTGGCCTCAAAATGTCACTTCAGGTGAAATTCAGTGACAACTCCAGGAGAGATGGTCACTTCATAAAATACTTCAACATGGCTATTCATCAAGACTAACACTCAAAAGAAGATACTTAGTGGAGAGGTATTGCTGCTGTTCTTAATATTAAGCACAAGTCATTCTGTTATTTATTATTCTTCCTTTGAAAGAAAAGAAAAATACTTGTTTTTAATATATAAAACAGTTCTAAAGTTATATTAGTTTTAGACACAGTGCAGTTTTATTATATTTCATGCATTGTATTTATTCCATTGTACCACACTCTGGGGTTAAATTTAATGAAGGGCAGGCTAAAATCACCTCAAATAAATAAATACATAAAAAATTAACACACAATAATAATGCAATTTTTTTGATCAAAATTCCAAATGTGCCCACTGAACCCAAATGGTTGGTGACCTCTGGTTTAAGCAAGGAAATTAAGCAGACCAGTTTGCACTGTTTCACCCCTTTCCCCAGCTGATGCTCAACTTTCTGTAGCTCCTGAGGTGGCTAAATTCTCATTGGGCTGTTTTTCTGTGGAGTTTTGCTACTTTAAAAAAAGAAAGAAAAAAGATTTGTTTGAACTTTTACAATATTTGGGTCTCCCCAAGCTATATAATGCTGTCATTGTGCTTCTCATGGCCTCCCTTTTTTCATTCACTACTTAAGTTTGCTATTAGCAAGAGTGTTGTGAAGATTACTGATATATTGCACATGAAAGACTGAACCCTTGAAAGCATAATATAAATGACAAGTATTACTGCTAGTTACAGTGCTGGAGAACATTGCAATTGTGCATTGGGAAATACCAGTAGTAAACATGGAATATCCACAGACACAGATGAGAATGGGATCATTGTAGTAGGATGTGAGGATAGTGTGGGATAACCAGCCTCATATAACCAACATGATTAAGTTTAATTAATGCATGAAGGTGCTAACAACATAGAATAAATTGTCTTGCTACTCTTAGCTAGGTCACTCCTCCTCATCTCAAGCCTATAGTTCCCCTTCACTCTACCTGAGAAGCTCAGCATGCAAAGAGGTCTGAGCTGGTTGCTCTAAGCTCAAATCGCATGGCTCTTGCAAGCCATTTTTGTGTTCCTATACCAATAATTTAGGAACTTTCACCACTGTAACTAAGCCAAGTTTTACTGCCTGAATTTTCTGACTGATGTATGGAAAAGCACATGAACCTGACTTTTGGAAAGTTTGTGAGTAAACCACTTTTTAACTTGCCTAACATGTGGCCTTTTTCTGTGTTAGGGGAAGAAAGTAATTGGAAGGAACTTAGAAAAGCATACTTTAAAGGCCTAACAACCTATTTTCCCATGCTTTACTTTGCTGCATTTTTTTAAAAAAAAATTAAATCTCTGCTGGAGTTTTCTCGCCAAAGAGTACTTGCCCCATACCTGGATCTTGGCATCGAGGAAATTCTCCTTTTATATACCTATTTTTTTCCCTTGCCATTCACAGAAAGGTTTGAGAACCCATGTGAGTTCCCACAGCAAACAGCCCTGCAGAAACTTACAACTCTCAAAAAATTATTGCAGCAGCTTACATGCAATTAATCCCCTGATTGTCATGAGCAAAGGCCATACAGCTAGCCAGGGAATTGCCCAAAAAAAGATTAATGAAAGCAAATGAAATAAATGGAGCTATAATGTGGGAGGACAAGCTAAGCATAAACTGCCAAAACTAGCAGACTGTAACTCATCTTACTGAGCCATGACAGTAAACATTTATCAAATGAAAGGAAAATCTTATGCCAACAGCAAAATGAACTCTTCCTTCAGTAGTCAAGGACAAGTGTTCCAACTAGTCATTTCTAATTAACTGAAGGCAAGAGTAGAAGGCATAAGTATTGACAGCAAACCAGCCAAGTACTTCTTCAAAATCCAGGTTGCTGCAAAGTTGTATGAATGGATCAATAGTTACATGTATAAACAGATGGACGGATAATAAACCTCACTTGGAAACAGTGCAATATGACATGACTGTCCAGAAACCCAACACTAATGGTGGTCTTTCAATACAAACAGAGGCAGTAAATCTGAATCCCAATTATGATAGCTGGTGGTGTTCCTGTCTGCTAACCAAGTAAAAGAGTGTCTCATACAGAAGTGTGAAGTCTCGAGAGGCATTTGGAATATAATGTTTGATGGCCAGATCAGGATGTAAGAACTGTAGCTATTCACCTATTGGTGAATTTTTTTTATTTGAAGATATATAGAAGCATAGAAAGTTGCCTCTGAGTGCCCCAATTCAGAACCACAGAGACTATTGTGGATGGATCAGCAACATTTTAAACACAGAAGTAATGAACACAGTATTGTTAGCACTGAACTGATTTGTCACAAGTTTAGAGTTTGCCAATTGTGACATTGTTCAACCATTGTTGTTGCTGCTACTGTCTCAAAATGCTATTGATTTTATTTCTTAAGGATCCCAGAGCTGTGCAGTCCTTATGCCAACCTACAGGGCACACATATTTACCTCAACATCTACTTCTGGGTTTTCTTTGGTTCCGCAGCCTAACTTGGGGAAGGAGAATCTTTGGCTCAGTTTGTGTGACAGCAAACCATAGTTAGTTGCTTACCATGTAGGTTTCTACACAACTTTCACCATCAAGGGTGCCACATAATACTCATTCTGCATTTGTAACTCATTCCTTTGGTGTGGCAGCACCTACATTTTGGAACTCCCTTGACTGTACTCTTTTCAGTGCCTGCTTAAAGCATTTTTGTTGAGGCAAGCCCCTCCCCAGAGAGGCTCACCTGGTGCTTACATTACATGTCTTTAGGCACTGGTCGAAAGCATTCCTCTTAACTCAGGCCTTTGGGCATTATATATGATGGCATTTTACCATTGTATTGTTGAGAGTGTATTAACTTATGGTCTCTCTGTGTGGTTTGGGAGCTGCACAGTCGGGAAAAACAATGCTGTCCAGGGTTGTAAAGACTGCAGAGAGAATAATTGGGTGCATTCTTCCCACCTTGGATCAAATCTATCCTTTAGGTGCCATATGAAAGCTGCAGACATAGTGCAGGATAGTGCGCACCCTGGAAACGATCTCTTTCAGCTTCTGCCTTCTGGAAGAAGTTACAGGGTTATAAAGACTAGGAATAGCTGCCTGAGAAACAGTTTCTATTCAAATGTGATTTTGGTTTTAAACACAGTGTAAGGTAGTCTCTATGGGAGTATATTGTATTTAATTATGGGGTATCAGAGTTTTTAGGGGGCTAACCAGGCTGGGATAGCAGGCTTGTTGGTTTTTGAATGTCTGATGTAGATTTTCAATTTCGTTGTTCTGTATGGGACAATGACAATAAAGATTATCATAATCATAATTGTAATCTATGGTCTGTTGAATGTGTGTGTGTTGGGGGAGCAACCGTTATGATTATTTCATTATGCCTTGTATTATTATGCTGTGCATTATGTTCTTATTATTATGTTCTATAAATTATGTTCTTAATGTTGCACACCACCCTGATATCTTTGGATAAATGGTGGCATATAAATCTAATAAATGATCATAATGATTTTAATTATGTTGAGATGTTTTTAAACTCCTATCATCAACACAAATGTTCCTAAGCATCTGGAGAGATAGGATCACTTATTTGTGTTCTTACATTTGGTTTCTTTTATTGTGATATACATAAGAGTTTTATTGAACCCTTTTACAGAAATTCCCAGGATGATTGGCTGAATCTTATGAGGTTGTTTTCCCCCACCCACCCTTTTAACTCAGAATGCATCCATTTCTTCCAAGGTGGCTAAATATTGTGCAGCTGCATGTAAAACTCTCCAACGACTACTTAGCAAACTTATAATTTTGCTTTCTATATCTGGCATTCTATAGCATGATACAATTGCTAGTAATTTTATTGTTATGTTTCTATTTTTTGGTTTGCTTGGTATTATTTTTTACATTGGGGCAAAGTTGCTTAAAAAAAAATACTGGTCTTCAATGACTTTGACCATAATAAAGAGTTTGACTGGTTGTTTTTAATCATTTTAAATTGTTTTCATTGATAATTTTAAGATTTCTTACAAACTGCTTAGAGGTTTTGTTACTGTGAAACGGTATATAGATTATTTTTTTAAAAAAATAAAAACCCAATCAATCAATCAACCAATCAATTAATCAAAACCACAAATGTGCTACTCTCATCTACTTCATTAGTATGTGGGAGAAGCAAATCATGATCCCTGGCTCAGCATTATGCACAAACCAGTTGTGATTTGTTTTATTCCAAAAAAGCCATGGTCTGTAGCCAAGGTTCACTGGAGCCTTTGTGTTGCTCCAATTGTTAAATAATGATTCAGAAAACCTTGCCAGTTTATTTCAAATTATTCACTGATATACAACTAGAACTCTCTCTGCTACTCACTGCTGCTCTAAATGGGATCATATTCTGAACCAACAGAAGTTTTTCCCTGACAGCAAGGAAGGCTCGAGAGAAGAAGAAAAAAACAGGACCCCAGTTTTCTGATTGAAGCAATTTCCACAGATCTCTGACCATAAACTCACATCTGAATGGTCTCACTGACTTCCTCAGATCTGTTCATGATATCAAAGCATAGCTTTCCTGTTTCCATGAGTTTCTAATGTTCATGTCTAAACAAGTTTCATGAATTCTTTGGCATTTCAGTTGCAATATTTATTATGTAACCAAGGCAGTGCAATGGTACTGACAACTGCAGTAAGATATTCATGAGTGGAAAATTCAAACAACAACAAATGTGTGGAAGCTCATCAGGCTGAAAGGCTCTTCAAGAGATCACAGAGCCATTGGATGCCAGGAATAGTAGTTAAGACCATGATTTCATCTGTAGATAATCTTAGTTGTCTAGGAAGGGAAGACCTCAGGGATGAGGTTTCCAACAAAAGCATACTGCACAGTAATAGAGGGCTTGGTCCTTTTTTTATGCTATAGAACTGCAATTTCAGTCATCCCCTTGCATTGGCTGATGGGAGTTGTAGTCCAAAACATCTGGAAAGTACAAGGATGGGGTAGGCTGGGTTAGAGGATTTGTAGGTAGGAGTGCATTAGTATAGTGAAACTACAAAATGATATGGTATGTTTTCTTTTAGTGTCTAAAAAGATACAACATATGGGACTAGTTCTCACCAAGGTTTGAACTGTACCATGTCTATAACTAGGGGTTAACATGAAGAAAGCTCCTATAAGCATAAATACATCCCTGCACTCACACAAAAATGTAACATGTTGGGCAACGTTAGGCTAGAATCCTTCTCCATGACATCTAGCTTTCTATTTTCAAGATTCATTGCTGTTCTTAACATAAAGGAATATGCCTATAAGCAGATACAGAAATAGACCACAACATTTTGCTCAGGTCTTCCCCAGATTTGGCCTATTTCTTTGTATCCTTTATTATTCTTATGATACTTGTTTATAAAAACCCCATAAAAAGTTAGTTTAAAAATTAGAAATTAAATATTGTTTATGCTCAGTCGTCACTTGTAGGTATGAAAGCTGTCTTCTTTTCACATCCCCTACCATTTGTGATATGTACTTCGTTAGCATCACATTAGAAGTTCACATTTGCTTTGGATGATGGCACAATTGGAACAAAATCCAATCTTCCTTTCCTCTCAGAAGCAACCTTTTTTTATTGACTGACCGTGTCCTTGTATAAGTGCAGTAATTGGAACAACAATGTCTCAGAGGATGGTGTGGTGTTTCATTTAACAACCTGGTGTGGTGCCCATTCCCTTCGAAGACAAGCATGAAAGCCCTTGTTAACTTGACACAGAAGGGTGAGAACTCGACAGGTCACCAATTGCTAGCAATTTACAGGCTCAGGTTTCTTAACTAATGAAAGATGAAGATACCCGCCCCACCCCTGATGCCAAGGCGATAATCTAACGTGAAGGGTTGATTAACGAGAAATGGCTCTGGCCTCTCAGGCCTGTAAGGCTGAAAGGTTGGCAATGGACTCCGGTCAGTCACACAAATCGTCTCAGAACCTCTATAGGCTTCACTGCCTTTCACAGAATACCTTGGAGCTAACAAATCCAAATCTGACATATTTGTTTCTTTCATTGAAAGTCTTTACGTTTGCAATACAAAACCCTTGTAGCTTCTGCAGGGAGGAAATAAATGAGTTGGAATGGGAAGGAATCAGGGCCTCATGCCAGAGTTACATACACTCAGGCTGTGTACACAATCAAATTTACTCTGCATCCAGCATCATACTCCCATCGTTGGTTTGGAAAGCTGCATACACACATTAGTTATATATCCATATCTCCCTTGGATCTGTTCTATTGTTTCTTATGAAATACTGTGTTTTTATAAGTGTTCCTCCAATAAAAATAACAATCTCACTGTATTATAAGCTGGTAATATGTACGCAACACGCGGGTGGCGCTGTGGGTTAAACCACAGAGCCTAGAACTTGCCGATCAGAAGGTCGGCGGTTCGAATTCCCACGACGGGGTGAGCTCCTGTTGCTCGGTCCCAGCTCCTGCCAACCTAGCAGTTCGAAAGCATGTCAAAGTGCAAGTAGATAAATAGGTACCACTCTGGCGGGAAGGTAAACGGCGTTTCCATGCACTGCTCTGGTTCGCCAGAAACGGCTTAGTCATGCTGGCCACATGACCTGGAAACTGTACACAGGCTCCCTCGGCCAATAAAGCAAGATGAGCGCCACAACCCCAGAGTCGGTCACAACTGGACCTAATGGTCAGGGGTCCCTTTACCTTTAATATGTATGCAGCATTGCTTTCCTCCAGTAACTGCTGTCCTGGAAATCCTCAAGATGCTTTGTAAGCTCCCCTGAGTATAATAGACAGCTTACGACAGGAATGGGGGAAGCTGTGGACTCCAACTCCCATCAACTGGAGTCGGCATTGCCAGTGGTCAGAGATAACTGGAGTTGGATTCCAACAAAATAAGGAAAAAACAGGCCCCCCAGCCCTGATTTACGGCTACAGTCCAAGACTAGTGAAAGAGAAATGGCTGTGGTTACTTACATGCTGTTTTTTCCAAAATTTCTCCCTTAAAAGGTAACATGCCTAACATCCAATCTGTTGTTAAAACAGCAAAAATGAAGCAAATCAGCATTGTGGAAAAGGAATTTTTGCATCTGCCTGGTAGCCATGCTCTCACTGATGATGGGCAAGGTCATCATATGCATACAGATCATATGCATATAGATGCACCATAGTCTTGATGAGCCTCCAGTTTTTTTGAAATTAGGGGATAAAGCCTATTCTGAAGTAACATCTAATTATGGAGCACCCTCCTGGGATATTTATTGGCACCACCTCTGTTTTGTTTTAGATGAGAGATATGCACACACTTTTTTAAAAAAATCCAGGCCTTTGGTGCATATGCATGTATATGATTCTGCTGTTTTATGCTGGCTGTCTCTTATTTTAGCTCATGTGAGAATTTTATTCTGGCTGTTTTATGTTTTGTTATAAACCACTTTGCCTTCCTATTAAGGTAGAAAGGTAAGAAAACAGAGATTGTCACTGCTCTGATGAAGGTTGGGCAAAGTACCCTTGGGGAAGATTTAAGTATTCACAGTGCTATTTCAGATGCTTATGGTTTCTTCTTATTTCTTTATTTAGTTTCTCTGTGGTAGACCTTTAAAATCAAATCTGTCACAACTATGATTTCAAAATCAATTTTGTCCCCCACAAAATGAGCCATCCTCCTGACACTTCAATGAGCCCTGAAGTGTGTGATACTTAGGTTCCACCAATATATATGCATATTTCAGAAATTCACCATGGCGTGTTGTTGTGTCCCATCAAATGAAATATGAGTAAGACAGCATCAGACCATTATTTCTTTTATTATTTTCCCCTGAGGTGGGTGCAGAGAAGAAAAATATTTACTGACAAATTCTTGCAGAATATACTGATGACATTATAAAATGCAGACAGACTTTTCATCCAAGTGTACTTGGAAATGCTTGGATACAGGGCCACTTCTCAGAATACAAAACATATGCAGGTGCAGGCGGGAATGTATGTTGCTAATGCAAGGGAGTCTTGCAAGGGATTACCATCAAGGGGATCTGGCAATATCTTACTTTTGATAGAATATATATAGCCAGTGGTGTTGGTCTGTGAGCAGTTTCTGCTCACAAAGCTGGACCTTCTCTTCTCTTTCTCCACCCTACAGCCCACACATGTGGCTTCATTCTGCTCTGGAGGGATGAGGGCACAGGAGGTTCAGAGGCCACAGGGAGGCTGGATCAAAGAGAAATCTGTAGGGGCAATCTATCCAGAAGATAAACTGTATTTTGAGGAGTTTTGTGATCTGACATGGTTACCCTTCCTGCCTCTGTTCCTTCTCCCTCCCCTTGTTCTTAAGTTCTTTGATGGCATGAGGAACAGCTTTTAATGTCCTAATCAGTTGGAAGTTGCTGGGTATCCTTCTTTGATGTTGGACATTGTTTGAGAAAGGGAGGCATTGGGAGGTGGTGGCTAATGAATAATCTGCACACAGCCAGTAATGAATGATCTGCAAATAGCCAGTTGGGTAAGCCACACAGGCTAGTTATCTATGAATTGGATGGTTTGGGGCAGAGTTTTCAAAAGCTCATGCACGGACTGATCGGCCGCGGGGCATGCAAAGTAAGGCTACCTGGGAGAGTCACCTCGCTGCTTTTCGAGGGCTTCCAAGCAGCAGATTTAAGTGCTTGCTTGGTATGTATATATTGCTTGCTGTTTAGAATAAAATATTTAATCTTCTCACGCACTTCTCACGTACTACTTCTGAATCTCATTTTAAAAGAACCACCTTGCATTTGGCTAGGCATAAATTGGTGCAATCGGCAAGACAAATTCCCATTGCCCAAGTAGAAGTTCACTCATATGCCATTGGATTTCACTCTTCTAAAAAATCAGCTATACCTTACATGAAATCTTGAGATATTGTTACGAATTTAAAGAGTAAGTCTGGATGATGTCCTGAGCCCCTTCCAATTTGGGGGATCCTGTATCCATGGGGTCAGAATGTATGAGAGCAAGTTTACCAAATCAGTTCCTTTGTTTAGATCAGGCATCCCCAAACTCGGCCCTCCAGATGTTTTTGGCCCTCAACTCCCAAGATCCCTAGCTAGCAGCACCAGTTGTCAGGAATGCTGAGAATTGTAGTCTCAAAACATCTGGAGGGCTAAGGTTGAGGAAGCCTGGGTTAGGCTTTGGATGACTAGATAAGCACCACAATTAGCAGAAGCAAGGTAGTTGTTCTGTGCCATAGAACAAATGTGTGGGCCTCCTCCCTGCCCCACCTAAATATTAGGTAGAAGAACAAAAGCCAGAGAGTTGTGTGTAAGCAGAGCTGAAAGCTGGATACACAGGGGCATGCTTGTTCTGTGCTGAATCCCAAGCTGTGGCGAATGGAGAAGCAAGGTATTTTGAGGTGTTAATGCTGTAAGCCCCTCCATCCTCTGCTCAGGTTGTATATCTGTAAATAAAACCATATATCCTAAAGAAACCACAGTCTATGCTGACCTTCATTCTAAGGAAACCAAACCCTGCAGAAGCACTTGGAAACCCCTGTAGTGTCTGATATTCAGGCGGTGTGCAATGATACAAACATATATACAAATTGAAACCATAATGATAACTATAATGGAACCAAATACAAAAACAGGCAGCTAAAATTCAGCTATCCGGTGTAAATAATACTGGTAATCTATCATCCACTATTGGGAAGGAGTTGCAAAGAGCTGGAGTCATATAGGAGAAGATCCTTAATTTCCCTCTTTGAATAGGGACTTAAATACAGTAAATGTTTTCCCCAAGCTGATCTCAACAGGTGAGGCAGTTCGTAGAGAGGGTGTAAAATCAGAAGCCCCAAATCATGCATGTACTCTTCATTAAAGACATATGGATTACCTGAATCTGAATATTCAGGAAACAGGGAAACTAAAGCAAGAAGTGTCCCTCCAGAAGTTCTGGAACTGGCAACTGTTTGACAGTGAAACAGTCTCCTATGAGATGTTGTGGACTCTCCTTCCTTGGAGGTTTTTAAGCAGAGGTTCAATGGCCATCTGTCATGGATGCCTTAGCTGAAATTCCTGCATTGCAGGGGGTTGGACCAAATGACCACTGGGGTCTCTAGCAACATGATTCTATGATAACTCATTGGCAGGAGAACCAAGCCACCACCATGCTTGCAAGCAGGGGGAAAAAATTGCTACAGTGCAACCTTTGCAAAGGGCCAGAGAGTAAAATTTTTAGCTTCCAGCACAGCAGGGATCAGGTAATAGAAAAGGCCAGTAGTGTCCCTGTGGGCCATATAAAGCTGTTGATTCTGGACAGCTTCCTTCGACTGAACAACTCTTCTCACAGGAACAGACTGAATAGCTTCTCTGCTGGCCTTGCTATCAATATTTCCACCTTCAAAGCTGCCTGTCTGCTTTTTCTGCTTGCCTGGCCATGTGTGTTACCCTCTACTAGTTCTACCTGAAAGGCCACAGAGTCCCAATATGCCAAATTCTCAGTATTCAGGAATATAGACATAAGGCTATGCAATCTCTTTCTCTTGTATATGAAATAACAATGCTAAATATAAAACCAAAGGAGTTCTCCTGTGCAAGACCTATAGCAATATGTAGCTACAGTCAAAGGATTAAATGCAGACCATTCAGAAGGAATGTTTGTTGATCCGAAGCACCACAAAACATATTCAAGAGAATCTCACCAAACATGAATCCAGTGACCTTTGTAGCATGAGCCAGAAACCACTAAACTTTTTGCCATAAGAATAGCTTCTTCCACTCCATTTTCTCCGGATAGAAAAAAGACCCTCAAACCAGGGCAATAGTAATCTGAATGTACTGCAGTCCCATTCTAGGTTGACAAAAGAAATGTCAATGCCCTTGTCCTTCTCTAAGTTTGAAATAGCAGTAGCCCTGGCATATAACAAATAGCAACAAATGCTGATTATTCCGGCAGAAAATAATCCTTCTGCAAAACTGGTACAGGGATCACTTTTAAAAACTGGAATTCAAACTTCTCAAGTAAGCATATTTTGAAAACCATTTACCTTCACAGTGTCCTTTTTTATAGATCATTAAATACAGTGCATCTTCCCATAAATTGTTATAAAGACACCCATAAAAAGGATTGATAAAGGATACAACACAACCATCACGTGGCAGTGAGTGAACACAAACTGACTAAACTCTCTTCTTGACCAACAGGATCTACTGTATCATTATCCAAGGTAGTATTTTATTACAAGAGAGGAATAAGCAGGTAAGAATATAACATTCTCCCTATAGAGAGTATGTATTATTATTATTATTATTATTACTTCAACAGGTGATGTTGAAGTTATATTGGGAGAAGAAGAATTCTTGAAGATTGTCTGCTGCTGTTCACAATGTCAATTTAAAAAAAGCCCAAGCTATTGGAATGTTGCTGGAGAGCATTAATGATAACATGCAACTGGAGGGTGATGCAGTACACTAGCTCAAGCACTTAGAGCTTAATTTATCTCTTATACCTTCAAACAAGGCCTGATGACTGCTATTCCTTTAACAAAGTTGCAAAACATTTAATTAGGTAGGTGATGCTTTGCCCCATATGAACAAACCATTAGTCCATATAACTCAGTATTGTCTGCAGTAACTATCAGTGACTGCCTCAAGATGGGAGACCCTGATATCTACCCACAGGATATTGATGAGAAAGCTAGACTTGTACAGTTTTCCTCCTGCTTATCTATAACCAAGTAATAATGAATATTATTAACTGTGTGCAATGAGTAATTTAGTCTGAGCATTGCTAAAGGAAATCATTACATTAGCTCTTTGTTTACACTGTATTTAACTTGAAGAATATGCTGAAAATGCTTTCACGATGTTCAGCAATTTATATCTAACAGGTGGCTCAGAGGCAATTCTTAGAAGGGAGGGCAATTTAACATTTTTAAAGCAACGATGATACAATCAAGAATCATGTGCAAGCCAAATAGGCATCAGTTCCATTCAAGAACAAAATTAATAACAATACTGTCCAGAATAATAATTTTAACAGAAGGAGGAAACACTGCAGATGCTAAAAGCAAACACACACAAAGGAATAAATTGAAGGATATGGGAACTGCTGGCTTAGCAGGGATAACCAATGAGGTGTTGAAATAGGTTCTGGGTTTTTCTCAACGTGATTTGTAAAGCTATTAGCCACTCACAGTGTTCATGAATTTATTATACTCACAGGCAACATTCTCCAGTAATTTGTCTTTTGATGCATTTAGGCAAAAATAAGGAACTCGGGCAGTAATCTGGCACAATCACAAGGCAATGCTATAGTTGAGAGAGTTCACCCAAGTTAGCTGGGAACATGCAAGCAATTACAAGGTTCAAGAAAACGGCACCCTGGGCCAGTTTGAAATAGCAGTAGCCCTGAATTGTGAAAACTCTTGAATCCGCAATGGTCCACTTACAAAAGCACTGAGGAGCAAATAGTCAACATCCTGCTATAGTAAACAGTAAAATGCTGCAGTCAAACCCCATGCTAACTGCAATAGAAGCTATCCCATATACCCGCTTGGAAACTCTAGAACTTGCCAAGCTTGGGAACAATGATGTCTGCGTAGAAAGCAACACAAGATTCAAAGCAAGCACCCACATTCTATAAACAGGATGCATTCCATAAGTGCTTAGATGCAGTTGTGGGATCGGTGAAGGCTAACAAATTGAGGCTGAATCCTGGCAAGGCAGAGATCTTATGGTTTCCTGTTCTGGGTGGGGTTGCATACCCTCCAATATTTCTCTGATGAAAACAGGGATGCCCCATTTAATAATAATCATAATCATTTTATTATTTATAACCCACCCATCTGACTGGGTTGCCCCATCCACTTTGGACAGCTTCCAGCATGTATAAGAATATAATGAAACATTAAAAAAAAAACCTTCCCTATACAGGGCTGCCTTCCGATGTTTTCTAAAGATTGTATAGTTACTTATCTCCTTGGCTTGGGGTGGCATAACTCCATACCTTCCAACATAGGGACGTCCTACCATTCCCTCCAACATTTCTCTGATGAAAACAGGGATGTCCTAAGGAAAAGCAGGACATTCTGAGATCAAATCAGAAACTGGGATGGCGTCTGTAAATCCAGAACTGTCCTTGGAAAATAGTGACACTTGGAGGTTCTGACTTGCAGTCTCTCTGAAAGAACAGATGCATAGTTTGGTGTTGTTCCTGGAACCATCATCTTAGTCATTAGAGACCCAGGTGACCTATGTGGTTCAGTATGCTTACTACCAACTATGGTTGGTACAAAAACTACTCCATTTCTTGGGTGGGAATAGATCAACTTCTGTGGCCCATGCACTGGTGACCTCACAAGTTAGACTCCTGCAATCTATTATATGTGGGGCTACTCATGTACTTGATCTAGAAGCTACAACTAGTGCAGGTTTCAGCAGCAGCATGTGCTACGTAGCTCGTTGAATATTCCATCTGTGTTAAAAGAACAGCAGAGGCTGACTATCAGCTATCAAACCACGTTAAAGCACTAAACAACTAGGGACCAGAATACTTGGCAAACTGTCTTCCTCTATATAGACATTGTAGATTCCTACAACCTTCAGAGGTGGGTCCTGTGGCTGGTGGACATCTTATGGCATCACAAAGACAGGTTCTCTCTGTAGTGGCACCAACCCTTCAAAATACATTTCCTTGTGCAATTCAGAAGATACCCACTGAGATAGGCTTTCAAGGCCTACTGAAATTATTCCATCATGTTTCCCTTGGCTCTTAATTTTCTGAACTGCTCTGTTTTAACTCTGCTTAGCAGAATACTGTTTTTTTATTGCTATTTGATATTGTGCATTTACTTTTTGCTTGTGATTTTATGCTTGTAATTTAAACTGCTTAGAGATGGTTAGATTCAGTGGCATATAAGTTACAAAAATAAATAAATGAAACACGCCCTTCTTCAAGCATTCTCCTCTCCTACCTCTGTAACTTAATATGCATGCCAGATACAATACAGTATTACTTTTTCTTTTAAAGTTAATATTCATCTTCAGGCCAAAAACCATAAACCTCTTGGCTGCATCTCTACAATTTTGTTTCAGATATTTTTGTTGCACATCAGTTGTAGGGAACCTCTGTCCCTCCAGATGTTGCTGAACCTCCCATCGTCTCTGGCCACTGGCCATGCTTGCTGGGGCTGATGGGAATTGTAGTTCAACAACATCTGGAGGGACAGAGGTTCCCTCCCATACAATAGGATAGAGCTGAAAAAATGCAGACCACATTTTTTCAACAATGAAAGCGTTTTAGATTATTTAAAGTTATCAGCTCAAATGTATTAAAGAATAAACTTGTTTCTTTTGTTCTTTTCTGACTAGGAAACAAAAGAAGAAGCCCTTTTTAAGATGCCACCGTTAATCCTGTTTTTCAGCTTTTTGTTCCACACACATTTGCACTGACCACACACATTTGAAATCCCTGTCCCCCAAGTCAGTTACAAACCTCCTCAGTCAGAAACTCACTTGCATGAATAGGAACTGCGAGGGCACAGCTATTGCAATTGAAACGTGCCCAGTGCCTTTATGATAGCTCCCTGGAAGTCTTGAGAGTCACAACTCATTCAGCCAAAGGAAAATGCATGGCGATTGGCTCTTTGAAAATTAAGCCAGTGTTGTGCTTCTTCAGCCAGCCAACACGCTGGAGAGAACCATGCTTTTGTACTCCTCAAGACTCACACCAGTTCATATCGGGGCCAGCTACAGCATGTTGCGTGCCCTGTGGTGTTCTGCAGACAGCGCAATGAAGCTCCCATCTCTCGGAGGCAACACTAATTAAGTTAACAGCAAGAAGCTTGTACCACTACACAACCTACCCAGAGCTCTCAACCGCCACAAGCAATGTCCTGGCATAACTTTAACCAATGATTATAATTAAAGTGCAGCCAGCTTCTGTCTTTTTTCTTCTTCTCCCCACCCCTCCTCCCAACAAAGCATTCTGTTTGAGTGCGGAACCCATCCAAGTTCTGCATTAATCTTTAACAAGAGCGGATTCTCTTGCAGCGGTAAGGCTGCTTCTTCATTAAAATCTGCCCCTTCACTTTCCCTACCGCTACATGTGCCACTTCCAGTCTCCACCTGAGCTGACCTGCAACAAGAGCAGTTTGCAGAACTAGAAAGCTGAAGCTAAGGAACTGAGTATGCATTCTTCCTCATGCAATGCTCTAAGATGGTGGTTTTCAGCCAGTGTATGCCGTGGCACCCTGGGGTGCCTTGAATGATAGCAGGGTGCCATGGGCAGCACTGGCTTCTGTCCCTCTTTCCTTCCCCCCTTCCTCTGCTACCCTCTTGCATCTCTGCACAGTTGTTTGTTGCAGCAGCCCTGGCTATAAGCTCTAGTGTAGACCTCTCTTTGGGGTGGTGGTGGGGGGAGAGAGAAGCTCAGAAACCAGGTGTGGCAGTAGTGGCTGCCAGGAGGACACCCAAGAAGAGGAGAGAGGATAGGAGGCTCCTATAGTAATCATCATCATCCTAAATTTTATTTATACCCCGCCCTCCCCAGCCAAGACCAGGCTCAGGGCAGCTAACACCAAATATAAAAACAATTGATTGAAATATAGCTTAAAAAACAAGATTAAAGTACAACATAAAAACATTAAAATGCAGCCTCATTTCAGTGGAAACTCAAATCCAAAACTTTTGGGGGGATGAAAATGTCAAGTCTTCACCAAGGCTAACTATCCAGGCTGGTCCTACATGGGCCAGAAAAAAGTCAGGGAAGTCCCCAAATAGGAGTTTCAACACAGAAGGAGAAAGGAAAAAAAAGAAAGAAAGAGGGGGAGAGAATCAAACTGATTCCAAGCCAAAGGCCAGGTGGAACAACTGTGTCTTACAGGCACTGCAGAAAGAAATCAGATCCTGCAGGGCCCTGGTCTCATGAGACAGAGCGTTCCACCAGGCCAGAGCCAACTGGCTCTGGTTGAGGCTAATCTGACTTCCTTAGGGCCTGGGACCTCTAGGGCGTTGCTATATGGACCTTAAGGTCCTCCTTGGGGCTTGGTAATTAGTAACTCCAGTTCAGTGGCAGTTAGCAGGGTGAAGCTGCTGGCAATTGAGAGTAATGCGGCAGTGAGGAGGTCAGCATGGTTGTGGGTGCTTTCCCAATGCTTCACCCCAACAGCAACTACTGTGGGCTGCTACTGCCCCAGTTCTTCATTAATTGACTGGCAATGGTAAAACGATTCCCACAATTTCTTTCTTTCTTTCCTAAAGGTGTAATTTCATAATTATCTTTGAAAGAAACCTTTAGAAGAGCAGCAGAAGCTTCCACTTCCTCTGGGGTTAAACTGGGTCTATAATAAGCAATAACTTCTATTAACTTCTCTCATATTATGCCTGCTGAAAATTAATTACCACTTGAACTGATGTATAGCAATTGTACATTCTTCCTATTGTTTCCTGCAACAGCACCTTTGGAGTAAAATATATATATATAATTACAACCAATAGCTTTAATTCAAAGGGGGGTAATTATAAGGCAACGTAGGGGAGTGAAGGGAGAATGATGCCATTTTCTAGTTAACTGAAGCATTTAAAGATTTGCTACCCTGTTCTTGGAGCCTAATTAAGCATTTCTATTAAAATGCCCATGAAAACCGCAATTTATCCATGCAGTGATTGAGAGACCATTGGGATTTAAGGGTCCAAACATGCAATCAATGTTATTCTGAGGAGGCATTCCAAAACTTTGAGGGAAGGATATATTATTATTATTATTATTATTATTATTATTATTATTATTATTATTATTATTCAGAATCAGCATATATACAATGAGGCCAGGATTCCACCGGCATTTTGAGAACACCGGAGCACGTTTAAGTTTATCTATTTTATGTGTGGTTATCTACACATTTATTCAAAGAGTTTCAAGGCAGGTAAGTTGCTTTAAGTTGCTTTTAATATTGTTTTTAATGCTGTAACCTATCCTGAGACCTTAGGGTGAAGGGTGGATAATAAACAAACAACAACAAACAACAACAAAGACACTACACAGGAATAAAAAAGACTACTGTTGCCACATAATACCTGTTCCAAACAATAAAACAAATACAATGCCCCTTCACTCCCCCAAAATACTAACTTACAAGAATCTACTAACAAGCCAAGGTTCAAGGTTCTTGTATTCATTTACAAAGCCCTGGGCAACTTAGGTCTATCTTAGGGATCATCAGAACCCTTAAATCTCAGCTCAGTCACTGAGGTCATTTGCCAGAGCGCCATTGGATATTCGCCAAGTTCTCAACATTCGTTTGATAACAACAACAAAAACAGAGCTCTTAGTGTCATTGATCCAGTATTGTGGGACAGTCTGCCAATAGGCACCTTCTGTTCCAGCTTTTAAATGCCTGCTGAATACTTATTTATTCCACAAGGCCTACAGACCCTCCAAGTGTCCCTATTTTCCAGAGACAGTCCTGGATTTACAGAAGCCACTCCAGTTTCTGATTTGATCCCGGAATGTCCCGCTTTTCCTTAGGATGCCCCTATTTTCATGGGTGAAATGTTGGAGGGTATGGAGTTATCCAACCCCCAGACATCTGAAGGCAGCCCTGTATAGGAATGGTTTTTAATGTTTACTGTTTTATTATGGTTTTATATATGTCGAAAGCCACCCAGGGCATAAATAGTACAATTTTTATGGAAAAGGACATCCCTATTTTCATCAGAGAAATGTTGAAGGGTATGGACCTATGCAGACAATTAAGAATACAGCTTTCCACAACAGTTCATTGATGTCTGAGTTTAATATTTTTATATGGTTTTTTGCTGTATGGCTTTATGTAGTTTTGTTGTAAACAGCTATGGTAACCCACCCCTAACTTGGACAGCCACTCCAGGAGGATGTCATGGTTGATGGTATCAAAAGCAGCTGAAAGGATGAGAAGAATTAACAGGGACATATTTCCCCTGCTTCTCTCCAGACAGAAGTCATCCTACAGGGCGACCAAAGCAGTTTCTGTGCCAAAACCTCAACTGAATGGATCTAGAAAACCAGTTTCCTTCAAGCGCGCCTGGAGGAATTTAAGTTGAAGCTATTCTAGCAAATGATGGTGAACTCTTCAGAAACTCTGTGTTTATATATATCTTTCCCTTGACACCCGCTGCTTCAGTTCATGTTGTCAGTTGGATTGAAGAAGAGTAACATGTGGGGATTTTTTTTCTTGTTACAGGTGTACCTTGCCCGTCCTTCAGAAAGAGCCAGGTGGCTTACAGCAGGTTTGTGAAGACAGCTTTGATATATCAGCAAGGCTCAAATAACAATTTCAGTGTGTCTCTGTCTGACATAACAGGGTACCCCAATCTACTCTGTTAAGCAATGGTGAGAGGAAGACCCAAGCAAAATTATGTGGTAGCCATTGTTAAGAACAAAGGCACAAACAGCTAGGTCCTAGGTTAATGAGAAAGTTGGGTAGCTCTTCATTTTGTTGTTGTTTAGTCATGTCTGACTCTTTGTGACCCCATGGACCAGAGCACGCCAGGCACTCCTGTCTTCCACTGCCTCCCGGAGTTTCGTCAAACTCATGTCAGTAGCTTCAAGAACATTGCCCAACCATCTCGTCCTCTGCCGTCCCTGTCTCCTTGTGCTCTCAATCTTTTCCAGCATCAGGGTCTTTTCCAGGGAGTCTTCTCTTCTCATGAGGCGGCCAAAGTATTGGAGCCTCAGGATCAAGATCTGTCCTTCCAGTGAGCACTCAGGGCTGGTTTCCTTAAGAATGGATAGGTTTGATCTTCTTGCAGTCCATGGGACTCTCAAGAGTCTCCTCCAGCACCATAATTTTGAGGATAGCTCTATTCAGGGATTTCTATCTCTATGTGATTAGCATCACACACATCCATTATCTCCGTAATTCACTAAAAGAAACCCAAACTCCTGCCAGCCCATATTGCAGATCCTGAGGCTAGGAGAGCAAAGGTTTGCTAGAAGTCACCTAGAGCAGTGGTTTTCAACCAATGTGCCGTGGGACTTGGGGTGCCTTAATGGTGGTCAGGGGTGCCGTAGGAAACACTGGCCCCTCTCCTCTCCTCTCCTCTCCTCTCCTCTCCTCTCCTCTCCTCTCCCCTCCCCTCCCCTCCCCTCCCCTCCCCTCCCCTCCTCTAATGTACTCTTGCATCTAGCCTCCCAAAGGTTTGCACAGCTGTTTGTTGCAACAGCCCTGACTACAAGCTCCCCAGGCAAATGGTGCCTCTGGGGCTGGCCAGGGGCTGCTTCCCAGGTTCCTGTGGGGCAATGTGAAGAGGCACCTCTCTTTGGTCAGAGGGGACAGTTCAGAGGCCAAGGGTGGCAGCTGTGGCTGCCCAGAGGACTCCCAAGGAGAGGAGAGATGGGAGAGGAGAGGAGGCTGAGGGAACACTCCACAAGGGAGGATTACTGAAAAAGGGAGAGAGGTGGCCAGTTCTGCAGACAAGTGGTGACATAACTGGGCTCCTGAGTCCCACAGGGGTGCTGCAGAAAGAATGTAGTTGGTCAAGGAAGCTGTGGACTCAAAAAGGTTAAGAAAAAAACCTCTGACCAAGGGAGTTAGTATCAAGAGCTTCCAGGCTCTTACCGTCATAAAGTTATTCCTGATGTTTCACGGGGAAATCCTTGGGTATGTGCCAATGGGCATTGCTAAGGTTATTCTGAGCGATGATGTAAATCACTTTTAAAAGTAGGCTTGGAACAGAGAGGAGAAGTGGGGGGAGCAGACAGAAAGGGGTGCTTCTTTTGGCAAGGTGTTATTGGAATGACAAGGAGGAACTCCATGAAGTGCTGACTGGAGGAGGCTGCAGTACCAAGAGACCAGGGACCATGACTAGCTATTGCTTTGGATCGAAGCTGAAAGGAGCCATGAGGGACACTTTTGGGGCATAATGTTCTGTGCCCCCTCCACTGAAGGCTTTAGGTGTAAATATGTGTAGAACGTACCATATTTCTTAAAGATACGACAGTCTCCACCGTGTCTCGATTCCCAACAGAAACACAACCCCAGGTAAGTGCCTTGAACCCACTAGAATCTTGCTACTGCTCAGTGGAGATTGTGAATGATGCACAACCTCTGTAACAATACATATAATTCTGAATGACTGGTTTTATGGATTCTCCACACCCACCAACAGTGAGTGACATTTTCAACCACATCGTATTTTCAGTTTATGAAGTGAGTTTCATATTTTGACATGACTTATCACTTCAGGGTTGCACCAGATATCTTAAATGGGTCAATTTAATGCTCTCTAAGCTGATAGCATATTACCAAATGTTATTAAAACCACTTGAAGATGGCCATTGCAGCTATATATATCAAAGCCAACACAAATATTGAAGCTTGGGTTTTCCCCAAAAAAGGCCTGTAGAAAGGTAATTACTATAAACTATAAACCAATATCTTCCCACTCTTTATCCAACAATACATAATGACAGTAGGAAAGGACTGTATATGTCCCATCTCTGCAAGACAGAGTTGTTCCACCTGGCCTTTGGCTTAGAATTAGTTTGATTCCCTCCCCCTCTTTCTTTTTCCTTTCTCCTGTGAAGAGGCTACATCCTAATGTTTTAATGCTGTATCTTAATCTTTTAAATTGTAATTTAATCAACTTGTTTTATTATTGGTTGTTAGCCGCCCTGAGCCCGGACTTGGCTGGGGAGGGTGGGGTATAAATAAAAATTTTTTATTATTATTGGCAGTGCATAATGGAAACTATTTATTTATTTAAAGTACGTTTACCCCACTCTTCAACAGAAAAAAGGCTCCGAGAGTGGGTTACAAGTATCTCTGCCTGCAGGATTGAAATCTAAAAGACACAGCACAAAAGAAAAAGTGATTGGGGAGGGAGGAGAAGAAACTAACTCAGACTTTGGTTTTAAATTACAAGCTACTTACAAGAACCAGCTAGAATGAAAGGATTCAAGGAGAGGAGGAGCCAAATGTCGCTGGTCCAATCTCTCCCTCTTTTATAGCCTAATACAATGAAAGGTTGCTATTGGATGGCACTTGAGGGAGCAGCTTGACGAAGCTGGTCTTTCAACAGAGCAGACTCTGCAGTCTGATCTCTCCTTCTGCTATCAGTCATAAATCCCCCACTTTGCAGAGGGCAGGAGAGCGGAGCACAAGTTGCCTTGATTTTTTTTCAATATTAAAAAAAAAAATTCTTTGGCTGCGTATAATCTTGTCCCTTTCTAAAATTTATTTACTGATGTGTGTTTTTCTTTTTACAAGGAGGTTTTTCAGGGCAGTGAAGGACATGTGTCCTGTTCTGTCACGGCTAAAAATTGGTCGCTGTTTCATTAATGCTTAAAAAGCTGGGTCAGCATGAGTCAGCGGTCTGCACCGGGATATATATATATATATATATATATATATATATATACACAGTGGTACCTCTGGTTACATACGCTTCAGGCTACAGACTCTGCTAACCCAGAAATAGTGCTTCAGGTTAAGAACTTTGCTTCAGGATGAGAACAGAAATCGTGCTCCGGCGGTGTGGCAACAGCAGGAGGCCCCATTAGCTAAAGTGGTGCTTCAGGTTAAGAACAGTTTCAGGCGAAGTACCGACCTGCGGAACGAATGAAGTACTTAACCTGAGATACCACTGTATAGTGAGAAATGTTAGTTTGTTGTTGGGTTGGTTGGTTGGCAAAAGCTGGTAGTGTTGATGTGTGTAAAGTTGGTCAGTTGCTTTTGCAGAAAGGCTTTTAAGAATAAAAGCAGAAAGTACTCTGCAAGGATACTTTTCTCATGGACTCTTTTATGCCGACAAGGGTCCAAGGACCAAGCTGAGGCAACAAAGGGAGGTCAGAACCCTTTTTTTCCTTCCAAACACTGACATGTTCCCTGTTGGTGGTGGAAGCAGTTGCCCTTCTTCCGATAGGAAATGCTCTGCCAAGGTGGGAGGGACCAAAAATGTGGGATTGAGGACAGTCAGTTGTGTGGTGTGTGTGTGTGTGTGTGTGTGTGTGTGTGAGAGAGAGAGAGAGAGAGAGAGAGAGAGAGAGAAATGTGCCTATTTTCATTTGAGGAATGTTGGAGGGCATATGATGCTTCTCTGAACCTTTTCTTTTCTTTTCGAGATGAGGGAGGGATGCTTCTCCCTTCCACTGTAGCTAACTATATGTTTGCAATACTTCTTGCCACTTCATTCGCTCGGGACTCCTGCTTAATGAAGCTCTGCTTTTTGTATGTTTTCACCGAACAAGCAACGCAGATGTACATGAATAAATATCTGAAGCTGGTTTGGAAACGTTAGTGCTCAAGATTAGTTCTGTGGGAAGCAAGTCTGTGTCCATGCAACCAGGAATAGCTCCATCATCTTCTTCAATAGCCAGCGTTCCTCCTCACTAAGTTCGGAGTTGGAATATTCAGGCTTTCCAAAGAATTCAGATAATTAATGTAATGGTATGCCACCATGTATGGGTTAAACCACAGAGCCCAGGACTTGCCGATCAGAAGGTCTGCGGATGGAATTCCCGTGACAGGGTGAGCTCCTGTTCCTCGGTCCCTGCTCCTGCCCACCAAGCAGTTCAAAAGTACGTCAAAGTGCAAGTAGATAAATAGGTACCTCTCCAGCGGGAAGGTAAACGGCGTATCCGTGCGCTGCTCTGGTTCGCCAGAAGCGGCTTAGTCATGCTGGCCACATGACCCGGAAGCTGTATGCCGGCTCCCTCGGCCAATAAAGCGAGATGAGCGCTGCAACCCCAGAGTCGTCCGCAACTGGACCTAATGGTCAGGGGTCCCTTTACCTTTACTTTATGTCACCATGTACAGGCAAAAATGTATTCTTATGTTATGAAACATGCTGTCCACTAACACATGTATATGAATGTAAAGAGCTGGATAAGGCCAAAGGTCTTATCTAGTTCAGCATCATTTTAAGGATGCTTTAGCTAAGATTCTTGCATGGCAAGGGGTTGGACTACTTTACCGTCAGGTCCCTTCCAGCTCTACAATTCTATGATTCTATATTGCCCACAGTGGCCAAGCAGATGCCCATGGGAAGCCCACAAATGACTAGTGTCTATCGATAGCCACCAAGCCTATTATTATTATTATTATTATTATTATTCCCATGCTTCACCCTAATGTTCCAGGGCAAGTCACAACAATATAAAATACAGTATTAAAACAGTTTAGGAACACAGTCACAAAAATTATACATCTTGCGTATCAAAGGCCATGGTAATGAGGCGCATCTTCAACATTAACCAAAATCTGCAAATGATAGTATTATGCTGTTTTAAATGTGCATTTTATATTTAATTTTCTTCTGTAATGTTTTATTTTGGATTGTTTTATCTGATGTTTTAACATTCATTGTGAATCGGTGTAATTTTTTTTTCTTAAAATGGTATAGAAATGATATTATTATTATTATTTATTATTGAGAGGGAGTCCCACAACCTAGAGGCTGCCATGTGATATTACTCAGCTCATGCCTTGGGGGAAAAACCTCTGATATCAACAAAGTTATTGAATCAGAAACTATAACTGCGAGTTAGATGTTAAACCTGCAGTTATCTATCCCTACTATACAATTTGTCAAAAGAAGGGGTAACTAGGAACAGCAGCCTTGAATCAGTCTAACAATCAAGGCTTACAGATTCCCTGATGAACTCAACACTAGCTTATTTCATATGGCATAAGGCTACCATTTCAGACTGAACTCACTGTTTTGTTGCATGGTCAATTAGCTGTAGCAACAGGTACATAATGACATAAATTGGTAATCTTTGCCACCACCATCCCAGAGTCTCATCACTTAGCTTTCACAGGAGAACTAAAATTATTTTCTGCTAAACATTCAGAAATAAACATTGCTGATGGATAAATCATGGCCTTTTCAAATGTATGAATGCCACTGGAAACTGCTAAAATTACTCCAGCCACATTCCTGTCTAACTCTAGGATTCTACATTTCTACTCTGAAGCTTAATGGATGGAGGTATTTGGTAGGTATCCTTTCTTATCTCTGCATATGTACCAAGGTAGTCAAAATAGCTATCTGTCCATGATTACAATCTTTGGGGGTGGGAAGAGATGGACACACTAAGGAAACGAACAGAAATTGGCAGAGCAGAAGGCATCTGATGAGCAAACTTCTCCAGCATACCTTAAAGCATTTAGAATTCCTTGCAGATGGAGTTTTTAGGGCAACAAGGAAGCTAGGAAGCTAAAAAGCTCTTCTAATATGTAAGATAAAAGGCAGAGTGCAGAATTAAAGTACAACATATCCTTTTGCTGTCAGTAGTAAAAGTAATATTAACAGACACATCCATGGAAGATGAAAAAGCATCTTGGTAAAAGTTCTTCTTTTGATATCCGGTTAACCAACTGTAAGACTGCTCAGTAGATATTTTCAGTATGTACTCACAGCCTATATATCATTTAGCATCCGAACTGCATTTTGAAGATGCATCATGGAAAGCTAGCACAAAGGTGCTGGCAAATACAATTTGGAAAGGTCAAACAAAAGGGACTTGTTCCGACAGGCTTGTTTACTAGTTAAGTGATGATCTGCATGTATTTATGAGCCATCAAGAAACAAATATGACCAGTATAATTTCACACTTCCTCACATCACTTTCAGCACAGTGATTGTTGGTTGAGTAAATTCACAAATTTGGCAGAAAGTCACAGAGTGTGGAGTAAATTCAGTAAGTTCTAACAAATTCAGATAAAGGATCATGGGTGAACCACTACTGACTGACTAGAACCAAATTCATGCATTTGTCTGAAGTGCAAGAGCCCCAAAGGTTGACAGGACAGGGGTGTACATGCAAGCCCCATCACCAGAGTTCCTGGGCACAAACTGAGCATGGAAGTTTGAAGAGAGTTTCTAAGCATGCGTGGTTGATTGAACCAAGTAACAGATTTTTTTTTTTATAAAGCCTAGAATTCTAGATAATTGACAAATGAATTTTGCTCTGGTCAACAGTAGGGCTGGGCGATATCTGGTTTTCAACATCATGATATATCACCAACTAAACACTGCAATATACTGATATATCATGATGTCTGAAATAAAAATGAAGCTATGTTGAGGCATTGGTTGACTTCATGGTTTTTCTTGCATCATGATTTTTGCATAGCGCACACACATGCACACACATTGTGATTCACAACATATTGCCAGGTCAAAAAATATGAAACCGATATCACGATATGAACTTCAAACCGCTTTTGGATGATATATTGATATATCACCCAGCCCTAGTCAATGGCAAAGGATGTACATGGCAAAGGATGGAGTGTTACATTTGCTCAATTTATATTCTGCTTAAGACAGCTAGGACAAAGTTGGGCGAAAATGTTATAACATGTGAAACCACAGACTGCTAAGCAACCTGATATAAAGAGTAAACAATTATTTTAGCAGCATGCTGAAATCTTTGTGTAATCCTCTACACAAATGCTACGTTGTTGGCATCTGTCAGTCATGGGAGAAAATGGAGGAGTGAGCCTTTTGGGGGTGAAGTCAAACTTTTGGAGAATTCCAGCGCTTTTTGTGGCTGTAGAGACCAATAAGGGAGAGGCATGTTTTGTTGCAGCTGGAGCAGATGAAGGCATTGGGTTGTGATGCTGCAGATGCACCATGGTGATGCTCTATGTGCTCCTCCCAATGTTATTCTCATCTGGTCACTGCTGTTAATATATGGACTGATGGTGTGGCTGTCTCCAAGGGGTCCCCACTTGGCAAGGTTGATGCTGCCACCCTTCATGTCTCATTTGCAGATATCTTTGTAACACAGAGTTGTCTGCCAATGGGCCTGGTGCCTGAAGCCATAAATCACATCCTTGAGGATCCTGCCACCTTCCATTTTGTGGACATGATTGAGCCAGCATAGACGTCACTGAAACAGGAGTGCAAACATGCTGGGAATGTGGGCTTGGGAGAGCACATCTTTGTTTGAAACTGCCATGTGATGCTCAAAATCCTCCTGATGCTCATCACTCCATCTTCTGTATCTCACTTGGGCCATACCTTGTATCTCCTATGACAAATTTCTAACTTTTACCTCCTCCTGTAGCTTTGCTCTCTTTCTTTCAAGAAGAGAAGAAGCACTCCGACTCTCTATTAAACTTAGCAGTGTTCACAGTGGATTCTAAAACATAGTCCTCCTGCTTCACATAAAAGGGAGTGTCTCCTTTGCCAGATACCTCCCATGTGACCAACGTTAGCCAAATCACACGATAACTACTAGAGAACTCTCTAGAATTCAGTTACCAACCCATCCAATTTAAACACATAGTAAAGTGGTACCTCGGGTTAAGTAGTTAATTGGTTCCAGAGGTCCGTTCTTAACCTGAAACTGTTCTTAACCTGAAGCACCACTTTAGCTAATGGGGCCTCCCACTGCTGCTGCGCCACCAGAACACAATTTCTGTTCTCATCCTGAAGCAAAGTTCTTAACCCGAGGTCCTATTTCTGGGTTAGCGGAGTCTCTAACCTGAAGCGTATGTAACCTGAAGCGTATGTAACCCGAGGTACCACTGTAATGCATACAAGCATTTACAATTTCAGTGAATTAAATCACTATACTTGACAGCCTGGGACGTGGGTGGCACTGTGGTCTAAACCACAGAGCCTAGGGCTTGCCGATCAGAAGGTCAGAGATACAAATACCCGTGATGGGGTGAGCTTCTGTTTCTCTGTCCCTGCTCCTGCCCACCTAGCAGTTCAAAAGCATGTCAAAGTGCAAGTAGATAAATAGGTACCGCTCCAGAGGGAAGGTAAACAACATTTCCGTACGCCACTCTGGTTCGCCAGAAGCAGCTTAGTCATGCTGGCCACATGACCCAGAAGCGTCTGCAGACAAACGCTGGCTCCCTCGGCCTATAGAGCGAGATGAGCGCGCAACCCCAGAGTCGGCTGTGACTGGACCTAACGGTTACCTTTTACTTAACAGCCTGGGGTGGGTAGCAGTGAAGTTGGAGCTGATGGATGTTTTGGCAAGAGTGCCAGATTGATGACAGCACCCCTCTGGTACAACCACACAGCCCAAAACCCATTGCCCCCCACCCTTTCCAGGTAAGTAGCAATGATGCTGGTGTTGGGAGGGCAATACTGCCCCACCACACATGCTGGCTGCCAGGTAGGTACATACAGTAGACAGTTACCCTTCAAGTAGCCATGTCCTAAGCCACCCAGAGTTTTAAAATTTTAAAAATGGCAGTTTAAATCTGGGCCTGTGCAGCTAACAAAGCACAGGTATATTTACTGATGGTGTGATTATCTGCAGTTGTCCTGACTTACGTTTTTGAATTGGTAGATTTATTGCTGTTCATCTGAAATGCCAGAAGCTGTTTTGGGCACAGCCTTGTGGGAGAGCAGCAGACAAATAGGCATGATGAGGAAGATGGTGAGATTAATGCACAGCGGTGGGATTTTTAAAAAGGGAGCCTTAGTGTGCATTAATATGCACATCACCTCACAGCACAGAGAAAAGGAGAGAGTGGGGGCAACATCTTTTCAAATATACAGAGAGGTAGAGATTAAGCAGCAGTCTTGGGAAGGGAAAGATGGTAAAAGGCAGGAAAGCATATGCAAAGCAGTGGCTACTCGCTGACCTTTTTGTACCCTGAGAAATGGCCATTTATTTCCACATCAAAGCTCTAACATGAAAATCCAGTGAAGCCCTAAAATATAAACGGGCAAACCTGTGTTTTTGTCATGTCAGATTGACCCTAAGAACAGCTGAACTAAAAATTCAGCTACACATGACATCATCTGTTGCCTCTTGTTGATGAATACACATTTTATACATGTATGTCAATATTTTATTTTATACACACACACACACACACACACACACCCCCCTATATATAAAGAATCCAGGAACAAAATGACAAAAACCAGCCATTATCCTGACAACCTCTTTAAAGAATTGGAAAAGAAATGAGACAAGAGCATAAAAGATACAAATGGAAATATCCCCTCAAACTGTCAGAATCTGAGAATATGAAAACAGAACATATGGGCGAAAGGTGTTGCTTTTAAATTTAGTTTTTCAGCATTCACCTCAAGAAGGGAGGAGGGGGGAGCACACCACTTGCTATTCAGAATTGGCTGAGGCAAATGATGCCAAGATTTGACAGCCTGAATTTGCTATGCAAGATTTCCTTCTTTTGAAGATTAAGACACTTATCATTCAGTTATCGTTTTCCTTTCCCTGGAAATAGCTCCAGGCTTGATTCATTGGAAATGCATGCACTATTTAGACGAGATTTGCAAAGCAACTGAAAAACATTTTACTAAGGTACATTGCATTCTTTGGTGGCTTGTTGCTGATGTCCTTTTTCCATTGTGGTCACATTCACTCCAGAAATGTTTTCCGTTGTACACAGATAAAAAAAGGGCAGCAAATACAACCTTACGAATGCCCAATTTATTTATTTTTCCAAAAAAAAGATGCTGCCCTCAAATTCTATGTGCTTCGCTAGAATAGATTGTTTCTAGGCACTCAGCATCCATCAACTAAATGCACTCTTCAGAACAGGAAATCCCCACAAAGACATGAAGAATATTGATGTGTCAGTCTTATTATGGTGAACTGAACAACAGAGAGAGAGTAAGGAAGGCACTGGTGTACTATATAAGAACACTCTGAGTACATGCAATACAATACATAAATGCATGGGGTTCTCTCACTCCTTTTCTGAATAGTGGCTAACAGTTCAGTCATGTTTAGTTCAATGGGACTAAGTCACAGACGTGTTTGTTGAAGATTTGACGCCTAATATTTTGAGCTAAGACGTTCCCAATTTTAAACTCACATTCATTGCAAAGTCAGTAAGCGGCCTTGAGTAAACCACTCTTAATTGCAACAGGGTTGTTGCAAAACTTACTAAAATAAGGAATGTGAAGGCTTTTTCAGTGGTTGAAATGAACCATATCGATGCTAATTATTAACAAGCAATGAAGGCATCAAGAAGATTGTATTTATAACCTCCCAAGATCTCAAGCTGATATGTGGAAATAGTTTTTGGAATTTGATTGTAATAATTTGATTTGATATTTTTGAGCAACTTGGTTGATGTGTTGTAAGTTATGTTGTTTAATTTGTGATGTGAAAAATGAAAATTAGTAACCATATATATACACATGAAGGAATAGCATTTCATTTTCCTTTAAATGAGAAAAGCCAGCAAGAACAAAATTTGTATTATGTCCATCTATGACAACTGCATAGGAAACAGCCCAAAAAGTTCTCCCTTCCTTTGAGAGGATTTGTTCAGTTATATGCTTTACACAACACCAGAATGGCTGCTTTCAAGATACGTTGCGTGTTGAGTCCCACAATGCCACCCACCAAAAAATTCACACTTCACACATAATTTTTTGTTTAAGGTTTTTGGCATAATTTTGGCCACAACTTTATTTAAATACAAAAATGTGAGTGGTTGCTTAGGCATTGGTTATGACTATCTGTCCTTCCCCTCAAGGACAGAGCTGGCCCTTCCGTACACCAACGGAATCCAGCGTGGGAAACAAGTATTGGGGAGAAAGTGAAGCTGGGCAACAGTCCCCACTTCTCACCCTCATGTTCCGTTGGGGCTTGCACGGCCCAAGTCCGACTCCGAACAAGGACGAAAAGAATGGCAAGCCCCTGGCTTCCTTTAACGGAATTCCCTTTCCGCATCATTTGGAGGGATAGGCACTTACCCCTCCAAGCACCAATTTAACCAATGCCTAACCGCCAACCTTACAAGTTGTGACGATTTGCTACGCAGTAGGCAAAAACCAAATGGCACCAAGGCGAACGACCCCATGACAGGCATAGCAAGGTCAAGCAATGAAGAAAACCACCCTATAAAAGGGAGGGAGGGCAGGTGATCCGATGCAAAACGGCCAAGAGAACATCCCACGTCTGACCCCAGTATTTAAAGCCTCTGACCCCTCCTCCAAAATTGGCAACAATCAAATCCCCAGCAACCCAGTTTTTTCTCTTAAAGGCTTGGGCCTATACCAAATTTGCCTAGTCACTGCAGGGTGGCCTGTTTCCCCAACCGCAACACGTGCTCTCTGTTAGGGAGAACACGCTTTTCCATGACCCATAACTGTATTTTATTCTGTTTCATAAAATGTATATACTGCTTGGAAAACCTCATGTACTTCTTCTATGTCAACAGATAATTTGTTGGGTTGAATTTTTTTTTAATCGGCAACAGATGAAACTTCATAGAGCATTTCCTCCCCCCCCCCCCCGAAAAAGTCCCTTTCCGGTTCTCGCCCTGTACACTGAAGGCTGTTTCACATAATACGCAGAGGCAAACCTTTATTTGCTACCATGCTAGTACTCAAAAGGAGATTGCAATCAATCATGGCTCCCTGATGGGTGTCCCTGCATTTATTTTTACAAAGGGCACTGAGCTTCCTTCAAGTGCTATGTGCAATCACTCCCTCTAATGATGAACTCAGGTGGTGAGTGCTAACAGAGTGGAGGAAAAATGAGGCCACTGATCAATAGAGCTATTACTATTATTAAATTCATTTACCTAGTTAGTCATTTAATAGAAAAGAACATAAACAACAAAAACAACATAAAAAATTGAAGTCAAAGGCATAGCATAAAAACAGACAGCAGTACATTGCAGTATTATGCCTTCCAAGAGCACCAGGTGACTCAGGAAAACCCCCAAACTAAATGCAAAAATCCCTTCAAAAACCCCCCGAGAGAGATGGGCAGGAAAGACCAACAAGGACTGAGCATGCTCAGCATCCATGACCTATCCCGTGTCAGCTGTGGGGGAGCTGAGATTGTGGTCTGCGCCTGGAAGACATGCGCCTGGAAGACATGAACAGTCTGGAAGGAGGACACACTGCAACATTTTATTGCAGGTTCCCCACATTGGCAACCAAAATCAAACAATGACAAAAACGCATAGAGTAAGGCCCACAAATTACACATATTTAACTCGTATGCTTTATGCGTGTGGCAAAAATTAAAAATTAAACTAAAAGGGGTGGAATTGCTAAAAGGACTTTAGCAATCCCAACTGCCATAGTAGTAGTAGTAGTAGTAGTAGTAGTAGTAATAATAATAATAATAATAATAATAATAATAATAATTTATTTCTACCCCGCCCATCTGGCTGGGTTTCCCCAGCCACTCAACCACATTGAACCCAACGGATTTTGACTATACAGTATGTGATTTTGGCTTTAGGCATGATCCCCGGAACGTAACTCCTGCATAAGTTGTGGGCTAACTGTAAAACAAACAGCCATAATAAAATCGCATTTTATATCAATAAGGGCAACAAGACAGACAAAAATACATTAGAGATCCCCAGGTGAATAAATACGTCTAATTTGCTCTGTGTCTGAAATAATCAGGGAGGTCTCCCGGATGAGTAACTGATTCCAAAGTTGCAGTGTGATAACTGAGAAAGATCTGGCATGTTTCCAGGTGTACGTGAGTGCTAAAATGCTTTGACTTGTGCTGAATCAGCACTGCTTAATTTCTTTCAGCACTACATTATCAATGCAGACAATCCCCACAGCAGGAAGCAGTCATTCAGAGAGTCGGTCATCAGATTAGCCTGGAATCTCTGGGGCAGAGTGTTCTGAGTAGAACTTCACTTTGAGAACCTAGAGTTTATAATACCAGGCTACCTGGACTACACAGTTTGACTCGATATAGGGTAGTGATAGGGGAGAAATCCCATTCAGTTCATATTTAAAGGCACGGCCATGTAATTTATTCTTTCCAAAACAGTGCACAAATCAAAACACAGCCATCTTTTTGAGTCTGGCATTTCTCCAGGTTTTGCAATGCAGTTCTTCAGTCAACTAATGTGTACAAGAAACATGCACCGTGCAATGCGGACAGTGAAGATGCTGACCCTCTGTGTTTTCTGTTGCTGCTGGTGAAACATCTTGGTTCAGGGAAGTTCCCATTCTATGTGCTTGCCAACCCTGTTCCTAGGTGCCCAGTCACCAGGACGCTGTTTTTGATTGGTAATACAGCTTTGTGGCCCAGAGCAAGAGTCTGGGTTGCCATGTTCTTGTGAGTTTCAGTGTTGCTGATGCTGCGATAGTGGCCCAAAGGACCACAATAAATGTGATAATGTGTACCCCTGTAAATCCTTGAGTGTGCTTCTAATAGAGAGGTAATGGTAGCCTGTTACTTTATGAAGCTAATAATTTTGCAAGTTGCTGCCCCCCCCCAAAAAAAAAAATTGGGGCAGAAATACAGCTAATATGTGAATCACAAAGATACAGCTTAAAGCTAGAACTTAAGTTGCTACATGGTGCAAAAGGCTACAAGTAACACAGGTTCCCAACATGCACACTAATGCAATGCAACAGAACACAGTGGGAATCAGAACTTAATCAGTAGAAATTGCTAGTGCTTCTTGTGCATGTGTAAAATGTGAAATGAGGTAATGATGTATATGATTGGTGAAAATTGAAATGCTTTGTTTGGAACGTTATAAATACCACTGCCTGGATCAGCGGGCAAGGCTGAAGTTTTGCAGAACGATCCTACTGTAACCTATTGCTTTGCAATAAACAACACTGGACTCCTAATGCTTCACGTTTCTGAGTTTTATTGGCATAAACTCAGGAGATAAGCTATTTTTGGCTTACGACAATGCCACTCAGTATCAGAGACTGAACCAATGTAGATCATGGCCCCCATGGTGTGTGACAGACTGGGAGGGAGCAGTTATGTTGCTGTATTTATGATGCTATACTGCCCTAGATAGAGGCGGATGAATGAGCTGGTTGTAAGTTATGCTCAACACTGCTATGCATTTTTGTAGACAAAACATTTGCTCTATAATAACTGTTTGACTGGGGATTATCTGTATATATGGGAGTGAGGCTTGGATGTGGAAGACTGCTAATGATGCATTTAGGAGAGGTTATTGTGGGGTTTTTTTCTGAACAGGGGGCAGTACAGCTATATACAAATCAATTGCCTGTACAGAACAATTTCATATATTGCAAAGTTTCAAATAAATTCAGATGCCAACTTAATTTATTAATTAAAACCTAACATATTTAATGTGTGTCGTCCCACCCCCCACAAAAACCCCTGTTTATCTGTTTCATTTTCATACTGCCCTTCCTCCTGTGGGAGCTGATGGCATCAAAGAGCATAATAAACACACAATCTATGCAATACAAATACCTTTCAAATAAATCCTTCAAAAGCTATATCCAAATAATACTACCAGCTGACATTACACTAGACATTCTTTTCTCAAAGGCCCAGATGAACAAATATATATTTAATCTGTGTCTTAGCAGCAATGTTTATTAGAGCAACAGACACAAGGAAAGGAGTTGATAAAGACCACTTAAAAACTTTTCAGTACAGTGGTACCTCGGGTTAAGAACATAATTCGTTCTGGAGGTCTGTTCTTAACCTGAAACTGTTCTTAACCTGAGGCACCACTTTAGCTAATGGGGCCTCCCGCTGCTGCCGCACCACTGGAGCACGATTTCTGTTCTCATCCTGAAGCAAAGTTCTTAACCTGAAGCACTATTTCTGGGTTAGCGGAGTCTGTAACCTGAAGCGTATGTAACCCGAGGTACCACTGTAATTTCAACACAATAATTTTAGAAGCTCCTTGTCAGAGAGGTAGGATGTATTTCAGGCATATTTTTTTAGCAAGCTGGAGGATTAAGTGTATTTATTGAAGAGTCTCCCTTCAGAAATCGATCCATATTATTTAAGATGCTAAACCTTTCAACAGCCTACTTACATGATACAGTATTTAAAGAAATTGGCCAAAACAAAATCCAAGAAGTAATGACAATTCGTAATAAGGGAGCAAGAGAGTAAGAAGAAATGGCATGCAGAAATGGTGCAGGATATTGTAGTGCAGATAATCAGAATGAGAGTGCAAATGTGTGTGGTTGGGATCATTTCTTCTCCTCGCTGAATTTTTTTAGGGCAAAAAACTTGAGTTTAATGCAGTGGGATGTGAACTGTCAAAAAATAAAGGGGGGGGATCTGGGAAATATAGAATCTCCTATAAACATGACACATTTCTTCCTCCATATTGTTATCTTCCACTGCCTTTCAAGAGACTGCATACACACGAGTGGGAGGTTAGCTTTTAACACTGAGCCCAAACAAGAAGCAGCATTCATACACAATATGTTCACACCACCATTTGGAACACTATTATTATTGCAGATATTACAGACATGGAAATATTATGAATCACCATGTCAACACAATTCAAATTTCTGGTCTAAAAATATTCCTTTAAAAAACCTGAAATAAATCATTAGCTCTGTATGTAGGGCCAGTGAAAATGTCAGAAGTAAGAGACTTATTCATATTATATTTATTTCCAGTGCAAGAGGATCAGAAAGACCTCCGGCAAGAGATAAATTGCACTGCTTATTTGAAAAATTCAAGCAAACTCAATAGCATGAAGGGCTGGCAACACGGGCAGTGCTGCACTGCTGACATGGCTTCCCCATGTAATGTGTCTGTCATGGGGCCAACAGGCAGAGCAGGTCGTTCACAGGTCAGAGAGAGAGAGAGAGATTAAAATTTAGAAACATTGAACATTAGAACTTAGAAACAATGAACAAGAAAACAACCAGATATATAAATGGATTCAGTGGATTGAAACATCACCACAGCAATTAATTTCCAGATCTAAAATATCATTTGCTCAGTGTTATGTACTGAGTTGAATAGCATCCAAAATGCAGCAGTCTGATTGGTCCTAGAACAATAGGATTCAGAATGCAGCAGTCTGATTGGTCCTAGAACAATGCCAGCAGTATGACTGGTCCACAGGAGCCACCCAATCCAGCTCCAGGTGGAAGTGAATCCACAACCTGATTGACCTACAGGAGAATCCCACAATTAGTCAATCATGTGGGACCCATTGTGTAAATCAGTGTTTCCCAACCGGTGTTCCGCGGCACACTAGTGTGCCGCGAGACTTTGCCTGGTGTGCCGTGGGAGGGAGGCGGGCTCCATGTGCTTAGAGCAACAGGCTGCCGCCCCAAGCCTCGCGCGCCCGACGGGAGCTCCTGCCGGGTGCGCAAGGCTTGCAGACACTCGCCGGAAGCACGGGGCACCCTCCGGAGGGCTCCGCGTGCTTCGGGCAACAGGCTGCCGCCCCAAGCCTCGCGCGCCCAGCGGGAGCTCCTGCCGGGCGCGCAGGATTGCAGACACTCGCCCGAAGCACAGGGAGCCCTCCGTAGGGCTCCCTGTGCTTCGGGCAACAGGCTGCCGCCCCAAGCCTTGCGCGCCTGGCAGGAGCTCCTGCCCGGCGCGCAAGGCTTGCAGACACTCGCCCGAAGCACGGGGAGCCCTCCGTAGGGCTCCCTGTGCTTCGGGCAACAGGCTGCCGCCCCAAGCCTTGCGCGCCTGGCAGGAGCTCCTGCCGGGCGCGCAAGACTTGCAGACACTCGCCCGAAGCACGGGCAGCCCTCCGTAGGGCTCCCTGTGCTTCGGGCAACAGGCTGCCGCCCCAAGCCTTGCGCGCCTGGCAGGAGCTCCTGCCGGGCGCGCAAGACTTGCAGACACTCGCCCGAAGCACGGGCAGCCCTCCGTAGGGCTCCCTGTGCTTCGGGCAACAGGCTGCCGCCCCAAGCCTTGCGCGCCTGGCAGGAGCTCCTGCCGGGCGCGCAAGACTTGCAGACACTCGCCCGAAGCACGGGCAGCCCTCCGTAGGGCTCCCTGTGCTTCGGGCAACAGGCTGCCGCCCCAAGCCTTGCGCGCCTGGCAGGAGCTCCTGCCGGGCGCGCAGGGTTGCAGACACTCGCCGGAAGCACGGGGAGCCCTCCGTAGGGCTCCCTGTGCTTCGGGCAACAGGCTGCCGCCCCAAGCGGCATATAGTCAATATAGGCACAGAGTTAATTTTTTAAACATTTTCTAATGGTGGTGTGCCTCGAGATTTTTTTCATGAAACAAGTGTGCCTTTGCCCAAAAAAGGTTGGGAAACACTGGTGTAAATAATGTATATAAAGCAGACATCCCGGGGGAACTTCCATTCCTCCTCACCACTATGAGCTGAATAAAGAACATGAAATCCACTCTCGACTCCGAGTATATTTCACTCAGATTTGCAAAGCTGTCAAGGTGCAAAGAGAAAGCCTATGGGCACGTGAGCTTCAGAGAATGGCCTTGTTTTCTGGGGAAATGACTTGATTGGAGGTGATCAACATCAAGGGATTTAAAGGGCAGAACAAACTATGGTATGGTAGATCTTCCACCTCAGTTACTCCAAATACAAATCCATTGTGCCAACAGGGTCCAATGGGATCTGCTGCTGATCATGACAACTAGCTTCATTTGGAAGCAAGTAGCCATGAAAGCTTGCTTAAGCTTGGGAAAAATAATCATGGCCTGATGATAATAGGTTCTATTATTGCCATTTTTAAAATTATCTCCACCAGCTTGGGGAGGAAATAGAATATAAGTTAGTTTCCCTATCAAATAGGATATTTTGATTAAAAAATCCAATCTCAAGTTTTGAGCTTAAGGAAGGACCTGAAGTGACTTGTGACCCAAGATTTACAATTTATAATATACCATAATGCAAGGTTTTGAGGGCTATCTGGGGTCTCTTTCAGATTGCACAGTTGGTTGAGTAGGGAACAACATGCATGGACTCTAGTTGAATGGAGTCTGACCTCAGCCTGAATCAAAGTTGCTGGATTGTCAGGAGACAAAAGAAAAAGCTTTTTAAGGAAGGATTTTTGCGATGTTCCCAGTTCTACAACCCAAGAGTCATCAGCTCCATAGAGAATTTGAGCGACTTCACTTTAGAAAGGTTTTAAGGCAGGGTTAACAAAAAAGCCACTTTTAATGTAGCAAGGTTTCGTCCAGTTGTTCTAGAACTTTGATATTTCCACATGAGCCTTCAAAGAAAGTGTCTCATTAAAAAAACACCTCAATATATTTAAAGATCCAACATTGATCAGTCAGACACTTATCTCCTTACCAGATAAATATGAGGGGCTTCTTTCAAAAGACCATCACTTCAGTTTTTGAATAATTTATGGCTACATTTTCCTCACTACAGTTAAACCAGGCTCAAGGCAGCTTGCAGATGCTTGCTGGTATTAGAACTGGCTAATTTATATCAAAGATGGGTTCTAGCAATTAGATTAGCTGCTACATCCACATGTAAGAAAGGCAACATATAAATCCTTAGCAGCATCCTTGATAGACAGTTTGGCAATAAACATTTGTAAATCATGTTTGGAAGCCTTAGTTCTGAGTAAAAATGCCTAGGATTGCAGTGTAAGGTTGCACAATCTTTACCCTGGTACCTGGGAGCAAGCTCCATTGGATACAGTGGGACTTACTTCTGAGTAGACAGTGTAAGTCTCCATTTACAAGACAGGAATAAATGCGCCATGCAGTTCCTAAGAAATGGCTGGCTATGGAAGCATTACTATTAAAAAAATTAAAGTGGATTGGTGACCTTTTCCTTCAAAAACATAGGAAGGGCTTTGTATGCCAGCTTCACCATTTCCTTCATTTCGTGCAAGTATTTTATTTTCAGTATAAGCAGGACTCAGCTTTTGCACTTTTAATTGTTCTCTGAGACATGGAGGGAGGGAAAAAGGAAATCTGGGACATTCTGGGATCAAATCAGAAATGCGGTTGGCTCCTGTAATTCTGGAATTGTCCCTGGAAAATTGGGACACTTGGATCTGCCAGAAGATGTTAGGATTCTGAGTGGACTAACTGGGTTTCCTTTGTTTTCCCTCAAGTGATGCTCATCTGCATCTTCAACATTCTACAGTTCCCAGAGCATGCTACTCCTCAAGGAACTGCAATATATATACAGCTCTGGTCATACTTCTGACATTTTATGCCGGCAATCTGGATAGAAAGCTTTGCCATTTGAGACTTCACAGTTTTGTATTATCCTTCAAATGCAGCACACGTTAATTGGATGGTTCAGGACTTCATCAAGAGGCAGAGTTTGGAGTGAAATGGCGTGTGAACTAAATGAAATGACACCATTTGTCAAGTATGTTGGTGCCGGTGAACGTATCTATTAGCATATATGCTAAGAGGGAGCTCAGTTGTTCGAGCGCCTATCTGTCTGGATGTGTACTGGAGAAACCCAATAATAATGGCAGTGTTTTTCCCATGATGGGGGATTCTCCAGGTATGGAGGAGGGGATAAGGCTGTTCATTCACAAAAAAAGGTAAATGAACATGACAACCCAGAAACGGATTGGCTGCACTAGGTGGAAGAAAGGAATCCTTCATTGTGTGGACAGGCGGAGTCCCCCAAACCCTGGGCAGCCCCCGTGTGGAATAACGACTCAAGACAACATGCTATGGGATTAAAATTGGCCACAACTTTATTATGTTTCAGATGTGGGTAGACCTTGGTTCAGACATTGGGTGTTTATCCCTCCCAGTCTCCTGCTGGGGATCTGGGGAACATCAGGGTTATCCAGTGTGGGGTGGTGGGGTGGGCTGGCTCGGAGAACATATGTTCAAGCAGAGAGAGCCCGCCCCGTACGGCCAAAGCCTCCCTTCAAACAACCCCTTTAATGGGGAACCCTGGTATTGCTTCTGCAAAGAGGAGGGGGGCCTGGGTCACCGCTGCACACCCTCCTCCATTTAGGGAAGACAGACTAAAGGCCCATGGCCTGATACCGCCAAAGTTGTGACGTTTTGCTATGAGAAAGGCAAACCTGCCAATACAGGAGAATTCCTTTCTGGCCCTTCAACAGCAACCTTGACATAGCAGTGCCCGCGTACCTGAGGAGAAAAGGTTAACCTGCAACAGAAGTTTTAACTGAGGGTGGGTAGGGTGGGAGACGCTCTGGAGCCAACTAACAATTCCCAGGTAAGACCCTCCCCCTCTTGTGTGGGCATGTGGTCTCTCCCGCTACCTGGCCTGATCACCTTGGCAACACCTCCCCAGGCGGGATTGGGCAACTGGCAGAGGTAGGCAGAGATTTCCAGGTATCCACCTGGGGAAGGCCAAACCAAGCCTGCGCTAATGGTGCCACATAGGGTCCAGGGGGCTGTGTGTGACCACACAAAGGGCGCCCCCCATATAATGTGGGGAGCGGTCATTGTGGTGGTTTATCTAGCTGTAGTGGGTAGCAGGAGAGCAACACTCTGAAAAGCATGGGGTGACTGGATCTAAACATTATTTAGCCTTCCACATTGCCCTGAGAGGTGCTTCATCACTTTGACCACAGCTCAAAGTAGGCTTTAAAAAAGGAGGAGGATGGGACCCATGCCATCATGTAGGGTGCCAGTGTGTGCCTTTAAAAATAAGGCTAATATATTGGTTTACAGGAACTACTAACATGTGCTCTGAGCCTATCGTATATGTCTTGATCTCCCATAGCAATAAAATAAAACCCGAAACCTAAAAACAGGTAAGTGTGAGGAAAATAAGCACAAACATTTCTTTTTAAAGGACCCATGTTGTATTCTACCTCAGAGAATATAATGTATTCAACAGTATATTATAAAGTTTCAAATAACTGAATTGACCTTCCTAGCGTATATATGGAATGCTCCAGATATTAAAGTTTAAAAGAAGGGTCCACATCAAAAACTGTACTTTGGCCCATTTTTCTTTTGCTTTGCCCTTGAAGGGGGAAAAAGGAGCTATTTCAGGCAGGAGGAAGATATTTCCACAAGACAACAGCAAGACAGCTGGGAGGTGGGCTGGGGAAAAGAGCTGAATCAGCAGCTCTGGGTAGACTAGCAGTTTTCAGAGAGAACAAAACAGCTGCAAGGTGATTCCATGATGTATAAGTAAAGGAGGCTGACAGGTTTAAGCAGAGAGCAGCCAGCAGAAACAGCAGGACAACAGTTGTTAGAACAGGCATCAAGATACCCTGCAAATTTAAGGAAACAGGGGCACATATTCAGGGAGAAAGGCTCAATGTTTGAGAAATGAGAGAGACACAGAGGAAAGACAAAGACACACACACACACACACACAGAGAGAGAGAGAGAGAGAGAGAGAGAGAGAGAGAATATCCAGCAGAGGCATCATAGGAGGTGAACAATTCTAAAAGAGCTTCAGGGAAATTGCTTTTAAATTCTACACCGCAAATCTTGAGGGATGGGGGATTCTGGGAATTTCTTCTTTGGCCCTCTGGTCTTGAGAGAAACGCTGATGAGGTTTTTGGGGAGGCTCTCGGCTGAGACATCAAATATTTATAAGCTGTCTATTCCACAGGGGAATAAGAATGATGCTCTGTAAAAATTTAACATGGGGCTGTCAACATTCAATGCTCCAGTTACCTGGCATCTCATGAGAGGATGGTATCCAAATGTCAGCTCCAAAGAATGCCTTTTCTTTGACCCAAATGTAGGAGATTTTAGTGTGTAACCCATAGGATATTTCCTGAGAAGCACTGAGTTCAACAGGACAATTTGGACTGGTGGTGGTGGTGGTGGGGTAAAACAGGAATCACAGAATCAGCAGAATTATAGATGACCCCAAGGATCATCTATGTCAGGAACACAGATGAGAAAGAGTGGTGGAAATCAACCAACCAAAAGCCCCCCAGGGAAGGCACAGAAGATAACTTAGATCCTGGATCCTGGTGGTGGGCCACAGTTCAGAGGTGGAGAGAAGATAGGAGGTACTAGAAGCAGGCAGCTTGATTGATCACAAAGAGGCAGAAGTAGGCAGATGGTCCAGCAGAGGGAAGACAGATGAGTTTTCCATTTTGGATGAAATTGGATGAAATTTTCCATTTTGGCTCCAACAGACAACAGAGCGGAGGCAGACCCTGTATCTGTCCTGCAGCTCCAACATGACAGCCTCTCTGCCGAAGGCTCTCTAGCCCATCTTACTCCTAGAATGCGAAGGATGTTACATGTTGTCGAGCAACGAGCCAGACAGGCACAGAGAGATGTGCCATAGCAGAAGATTACAGGGGAGGAGCCTGACTCAGAGGGCTAGAGAGTGAAAGAGGGACTGCATGCCAGTTCAAGCAATGTCTTCATTAAGGTGACTTGCCTTTATGAGTCTCCTTGCATTTCTTCCTTCCTTAATAAAGAAATTAACTCCACATTAGCCTCGCGTCTCCCTCTCTGACCTGTGAATGCCCTGATCTTCCTGTCAGCCCCTTGACAATCTAGTCCAACCCCTTGCAATGCAGAACTAGAATGCAGCTATCCTGTGGGGGGGGGGGTGTGTGTGTCAAATCTGCAACCTTTTCAGCACTATGCTCTAACAAACTGAGTTACAAAGTATGTGGAGCCAGAACCGATGACAGGCACAACCATAGCTCATGATAAGCAGAGCCCACCTTTCGTCTTGCGGAGGTTAACAAGGGCAACATTGAGACTGGGGAAGAGGAAGGTGACAGGCAATGCAAGCCCAGGATGTGTTGTAAGAACAGGCAGGTAGGGGTTGGCTAAGTGTAGACTGAGGTTAGTGGGGCAGTGCCCCATTTGCCCTAATGGACAGATTTCCACTATATGCAAGAGAGAGAAAGAGAAGAAGCCATAGCTTCCACTGCTAGAAATTTGGTGGATCCTCAGCTAATATCCAGCCTGTTTTCCCCATGCTTTTGCTCAATCATTCCAAAGCCAGGAGACATTTGAAGGCTTACCCAACAGGAGAAGCCAGAATCTCTTCGGCTAGAATTTAGTTTCCCCAAAGGAGTTGATACATTTCCCCCTAGAATTTAATTAATGTTGAGTATTGCACAAGGCAACGGACCAGAGCACAATGAAAACATGCAATTAAATATTTACCACCAGCTCCATTGAGCGTTATTATATCAGTCTTCCTTCATAGTTGCCTCTCTGATGGTGTAACCAGGCAAGGAGGAAACAAATTATAGAGTAGCACTGGGGAAATGCTTGTCCCTATAGCCCATTGCTATGCACAACAACAGATAAGTAGAAGACAAGGTACCAATAGACTAATGACGATAATAGGATTAGTAAATAGGTGACATATGGGTGATAGCTTAAAGGGTTTTGAGTCTACTTGGAATGGAAGTGGTGTCTCTATTTATGCATCTCATTGCTCTAATGCCATATAGATCAAAATAATTCATATTCCTTCACCTATGATCTGCATTTAACACCTTGCTAATAGAAATTCTTGTACAAGACTGGGATTCCTTGTAAGATGCAGCAATTCCACTGTTGTCAAATGCTAAATATGTGATATGCCTGCAAGTCTGCATACGGAATGAGAGCAAATGGAGTGTGTAAACTCAGATGCTGTGCAGGCTCTTGATAACAACATCTAAGATGAAGCTGAAGCTTTAAAGGTGATGACTTCATCTTCATCTTCTTGGCTTTCAAATGGTTATTGTTGTCTCTTAGGATTCATCTGAATTCCAATGGGTTTTCTGGCTTCTAATGTCAGTGTTATTCCTTCCCCTTGCTGAATAGTTACAACAGCTGAACATATGATGGGGGAAGAAACTAAAGACATGGTAGAACACAAAACACGCATAAGGATGTTACTATCTCCAAAAGATACACTGCATTTAGCTTTTGTTTGATGCTCAGCATCAGAAAGTGCCAGTGGACTTGTTCACACATTGCTCTTCTAAAAGTGTTAATGAAATAGGTAAAAGGTAAAGGACCCCTGGACGGTTAAGTCCAGTCAAAGGTGACTCTGGGGTTGCGGCACTCATCTTGCTTTCAGGCCAAGGGAGCCAGCGTTTGTCCACAGACAGCTTTCTGGGTCATGTGGCCAGCATGACTAAACCGCTTTTGGTGCAACGGAACACTGACAAAAACCTGCACAGAAATGCCGTTTACCTTCCCTCTGCAGCGGTATCTATTTATCTACTTGCACTGACGTGCTTTCGAATTGCTAGGTTGGCAGGAGCTGGGACAGAGAAACAGAAGCTCACCCCGTCGTGGGGATTCGAACCGCCGACCTTCTGATCAGCAAGCCCAACAGGCTTAGTGGTTTAGACTGCAGCGCCACCCCATCCCTTTGTTAATGAAATAACACAGTAGCAGCTAACCTCAGTCTACACCATGTTAGTCATGCAGCAAAAATGACATCATACATGGGCTGCATTGAAATGTTAGGTTGGATTGCCATCTGTCATGGATGCTTTAGCTGAGATTCCTGCACTGCGGGGGGTTGGACTAGATGACCATTGGGTCACTTCCAACCAGTGGCGTAGTGTGGGTTGTCAGCACCCGGGGCAAGGCAAAGTAATTTGCGCCCCCTAACCCTGAGTGAGCCAGGTAGGGGCAGAGAGCTGCGAGTGCGAGCGCGCGCCCCCAGCACCCCCACGCTACGCCACTGCTTCCAACTGTACAGTTCTATGATTCTATGACTTTAAAAGAAAAAGAGTGGTGAACCCCAGGCAGGTGACGAATGAATTGCCCAAAGCTTTTTGCCCAAACGTTTTCATCAGGAGTTATACAACTGAGCATTCTCATATGTCAAAATGTACTTTCTAGCCATTTTGGTTCGTGTGCCTGATGTGGTCTGAACAAAAGCTTCTAGGAACCATCTTTTGATATATGAAAATGTTCAGTTGTTGCTTCTCATGAAGACATTTGGTGAAATGTGTTGAGTAATTTGCCTGTAGTAATAATTTACTCATCAACATTTGCTTGAGGTTCATGTGTACCTTTGTTGTTGTCTTGCCTTTTCTCCCCCTATCTGTGTATCCTCTGGATTTTCCTCATCTTCCACAGCAACCCACTTAAATTGATGCTTTCTACATTTCTTTTGATGGTTTGACAATCTTGAGGAGGAAAGGTGGGTTACAAAGCTTGAATTTTCAAGTGTTCCAAAAATGTACCCTGCGGCTATATACCCTCAGATTGACTTAACACATTTTGCTCATTTGCTTTTAAGTTAAGCAAGGTGGGGTGGGGTGGGGGAGGCAACAGGTTCATAAGCTGTCTTTCATATTCATTCCTGAGTTACCACGGGATGACTTTTTCAATTCAGAAATAACTGTGTGAACAGATGCTCAGAATTGCAAATAAAAACTATCCCTTACTAGTTTTTAGAAAGACCTCCTTAATATTAGGATTGGGTTTTCTGAGATTAAACACTCAGCATTAAAACACATAATTTCCCTTTAAAGGGAATACAATTCTAATTGCTGCTGATCTCTGTGAGGTCTAGTGGCAATTGTAAAGATGTAATCAGGGATCCAGGAGAATAGCTATTAGGTTATGCAATAGTCATTTCACAGAATTGCACACTTAAAAACTTCTTCTCTGAATCCTTTCTCTCTCACACAGCATCCAAAGACAGAGTATTATGTTCTTCGTTGTTTTTGAGAATAATCAATCTCGTATAGATTGTACTTTAGAGATCTGAGATGAGAAATTACCTAGTTAAGAGTCTCCGTGCAGGAGCACAGAGGGCATTCTCATGCGCCGTCTATCATCACCTTTTGTTCTAACAACACTGACCAAATTCTAGGCACTAGTCCAGCTTTGCCAATAAAAGTTATAAGTGCGACACACTTCACACATTTTGTTCTCATAGGTCAAAAGGGAGACACACTCATTTGCTAAAAGACTACGAATCTGATGCTAAATTTTATGGATCAGATGCTGTATGACACCTGCACTCTGGCACTAGGCATGTACATTAGAAAGACACTTTTAGGCATTTCATGATGAGCTCATTAAAAACAAAACAAAACAAAACAAAAAACAGAAGTATCTTCTACCTCTTGATATCAAAGAAACAGCTAGCACAAATAAAGTCATGATTTCACTTTCAAATAGTGAGCACTCACACTTTACATTGTGGGTGTCCTTTGCGGGATCACACATAGTGCTACAGTTCCCAGGGAGCTTACTGGCAAACAGGGGCCGGTTTGCCTCTCAGGGTTAATTTTTGGAGGTTTACACCCAGCCTCAGTGATCAAGTTTCTTGCTGGGAGGTGGGGCCAGCCCCATTTCGAAATAGGGGGTGGAGCCGACAATAGCCAGACAGTCAGCTCTGGAGATTCACCCTTCCTACCCTCCCTTTGTTTAGTGTTTCTTGTTTGCAGGTTAACTATTTCTTCCTGTTTAGCGGGCGCTGCTACGGTCTTTGACTGGTTGCTGTTGAAGGACCGGGAAGAAATTTCCCTGCATTGGCAGGTTTTGTCTTCCCCGTAGCAATTCGTCACAACATTGGTGGTTATGGCCTTGGGTGGAATCCTTTAGTCTTTTCTTCCCTATATGGGGAGGGGGGACATGAAGTGGTGATTCACCCCCCTTAAAGGGGTCATATATATGGGTGTCACTGGCCATACACTGAAAGGTCATCAGTGAACTATTCTGTGTGCAGGGATATGGGCTTGGCTGCCTGCTACACTTACGTCTTGCAGAGCACCCCCATATCCCATTTACCCTGATGAACCCCAGTTCTCCCCGGCCACTGGTCTTGCTAGCTAGCAAGGATGGGAGTTGTAGTCCAAAAACAGCTAGAGACCCAACTTTGGGAAACACTGTTCAAAAGACAAAGGACTGGGAGGGGGGCATTATTCCTCTCAGATTGCTCCCTGCAGACAGTGCCTTCCACAGCTGCCACCTTTTCTTCTTCCTAATTTGACAGCAACTAGCACCCCAGCCTCAAGCCAGTCAGAATCGCGGAGCTCACAGCATATGTCATAAAACTTGAAATAAACCGATTCACTTATCCCCTCATCACAGCAGATCTGAAAAGCCTCAATAGCACTTTGCCTCTCCACACAGGACAAGCTGGTAATTGCAACTCCTTTATTATAATTGTTATTTATTCAATTTCTATACCGATACCGCCCTTCATCCAAGGATCACTGGGTGGTTTGCAATATAATACACACCACAGTAAGAAACAAGAACAATATTTAAAGCCATGTGCAGGGGTTTGATTTGTAAGAGACATCACCCAGGCTCTCCATAAAAAACAACAACCAGTGAACAAAGGATAGCAATCCAACCGCAAAGGATATTTAAAGGGCATTCTATCCTAATGTTTAGTAAGGCATTTGGACCACATGTCAGGCTGAAATGATAGGTCTAGCTGTCACATAGTAGGTCTAAATCCTTCATGTAGGTGTTCAGTTTTCATAGCAGAAATTTCTCAGCGGTTGTTAAGAATATGTTTAGCTATTACCTTAGTATTACTTGCTTCAATCCAAAGTGATTGATAAACAATAATACATAAAAATGAAAGCACAATTAAAACACGGTCAGGATAAAAGGACACTACAATAAAAGCCAAATTTAAAATCACCAAGGCTGCAATCTTAAGCACACTTACCCGGGAGTAATTCCTGCAGGACTCATTTGGTCCTACTTCTGAGCAGATATCTATAAGATTACATTTATTTCACAAACAGCAACAGCAATAAAACCACCTTAGAACACCCTCATAAGACATGCTGTCAGGTGTTTTAGCACGCTGCTGTTAAATACTTACCCAGCCTGAATGCCAACTGAATTAAAAATATGACTTAACCTGGCTTCAAAATTGGTTGTGAGGGATCCAAGGGGACGAGCTCAAACATTTGGGTGCCAGAATCAAAACATTTATTCCTGAAGTCCCACACAAATGTGTATTTTATGGCCTGTGTCACTTTTGTGTGCCATAAGACCATTCCATCCCATTTTCAAAAATCATGACACAAAAATCCATTTCCATTAAACATTTCAACGCTTGGGTTTTTTAAGTAAAAGAATTTTATATCAAAACAGGTTGCATGTTAATTGGTCACGAGGTTCTAGTTCATGAATGAGTTCAAGAGGAGTGGAGCACATCCAAGCAGAATTCACAAAGATCAAATTCCTCAAAAAAAGGAAAATCTGTAAAAGAGGTGATACAGAGCAGGGTATCATTTGGCGATTGCAGGGAATGGGGAGGAAGCTATTTGCAAACCAATCGAGCTTTTGAATGATGCAATGGAACTAAGATTGGAGCTTTGCATTACCTTTCCTGAACAGATTCTCAGTTAATCTGCTGCTTCCCACAAAAAAAGTTCCTAATTATGTGAGTCCACACCAGAATTCAGCAAATTATTTAGAAAAGAGGGTTAACATATTCAGGTTGTTCCAATGCAATTGTCTGCCTGAGGGGAAAAACAAAATGCTCAACTCCCCCAATTCATAATGTAGGTCAACTCATTTTGGCGCACGACGTAGAAAATGTAACAATAAATTAAATGATATTACAACTAAGCTGTCTCAGGCAGCTTAGGGTAGGGCTGTAATACATGATTTAAACTATACAATGGAAATTAATGAAGTCTGCATAAAAGTAAGCTAGTAAGTAAGCTGGCACCCCTGCTGGACAAAATGGTCCAATCTCTTGGTCCAGCCAGCTCTTCATATGTCTTCTTCTTAAAATAACTTTAACTTTAACTGCATAAGGGACTCCATATCTTTAGCATGAGAAATCACTTCTGCAATGCATCCAATATTCAGCTGCACACACAGATCTCCATACACCTCAAGCTAGGATTATGTGAAATCCCATCAAGCAGTTAATTCAGGAATGGGTACCAATGCGCAGGACCGGATTTAGATTTGATGAGGCCCTAAGATACTGAAGGTAATGGGGCCCTTTATATGTCCAGCTGTCCTTTGTCAACAACAAATTGTCGCTGTTTCTTGTGTTGAATATACGCAATATGGTAATTTATGGATCTAATAGGTATCGAAAGCCATTTGTACATGCAGAATGTAGGCACCCTATATTTAGAAATGAGCAAACCAGTGATATTTTAGGGAGCAGGCTGGCGAGGCAGGGCCCAGTACTTACATCTTAGTGGGGCCTTAAGCTATACCTTGTTTAGCTTATACGTAAATCTGGCACTGCCACTGTGTTCAGTAGGGTCTACTCCCTAGGAACTGTGTTGCAGTTTTGAACATTTCCCCATCAATCATCATCTAATGTAAGGGTGGAAAAGTTGATGCACAGAGGCTGAATGGAGGCCTCCAGACTTGTTTGTCCAACTCTCAGGACACTCCCTGGGACATGCCCCTCAGCTGTCCAGTCCCATGCCCTCTTTAAGAGCTTCCTGGCCCGACTGCAATGCACCCTTGAACCAAGATATTGTATTTTGCCTGAACACTGATCTAGCAAACGGATATGCATTTCCATGATGTCAAAAATGAAGGATGACATTTTGATACTACTCACAATGCTCTGTTTTCAATTTTAACCTATCCTTCAAATAGTTTCACTTACAATCAAATTGGAGAATAGGCTACACTCCCCCTCCCTCCCATGAAAAATAATAGATGTATTTTCAAATATAACAATACCTCATGTGAGGAACTTCAACACTGGCGCTTAATAACACTGAAAAGATAGTAATGGAACAACACACAGCTCTTAATCTGTGGTTTCATTTTAAGGTACCAGCAGACAAGTTGCATTGTCTTGCTGCTGTTTTAGCTACTTGTTTTGTTGCTTGTTAAGCATTTTTCTGCTTCTGCACAGCAAGCTATGTTCTCTTTTTGTCTAGTATCATAAATTACCAGCCACAAGAGCTTCATCTCTCAGGGAACAAAAAGAATAGGCTTTGCGTACCCTTTTGCAGCAGAGCACGGCACGTACTTCATTAAAGCCGGGGTCGGCTATTTCAGATGTTACGGTTTATACTAATAAAGGAAAGCTACTCTTTAAATAAATGTGATGCCTATGGAAAAATCCTATCAGCAAAAAGATTGCTTTCCCTGTTAAAAAAGCAAACTTTTGCTATGCATTTTTGTGCCAAATTAACCATAACAGGCAGAGTCCCAAATATCCCTCCCCAACAGGAAGAAAAACAGACTATTTTGGTGCTTTTCTTTCAGAGCAAAAATTAGCAGGAAGAATCACAAAACATCCTGGCCCTGGTCTTGTGGTGAAGGAAATCTTTTTACAAAGGGGTGGTATATTATCTCTATCAGTATATAAGGGCCAGATCAGTTTCTGCAACCTGGTAGCCTCCAACTGTTTTGGACTTCAGCTCCTATGAGCTCCAGACAGATAGTTCCAGGGGCCCAGGGCTGATGGAAACTGGGCTAGATAGAATAGAATAGAAAGTAAATGTAAATATTACAAGTTCCTAAGAGGCACGAAGGGGGAAAGTTATGGCAAGCAGTTGGAGCCACACTGGTGAGGCTTTCATCATTTCAGGAAAGCTTCAAAGACCCAGCTCAACCTGAGGGTGTCTGGCATAGTGCCCTAAATCCCATCCCTAGTCTCTGTGGATATAGAGTCTATTAAGATACTGTGTACTACTTCCATTAGTGTGGAATAAAAGAACTGTGTGTAAACTCCTAGAATTGGATTTTTGGTTTCCCATTTCCAAATCACAGCACTGTTATCTCTAACTGGTGTCTTACAATCAATTTAAATGACACATGGAAGAATGCAACAAACTGTAGAACCACTTAGATTCAAAATATTTCTGATTTTAAGAGAGCAATTTGATGTGTGTGTGTGAATCTCATTGAAGATTAGCTCTCTACAAGCAAGGCCTCCAGAAACACAGAGGAAGACCAATTACCGTGCTAAAGAGTATATCCTTTTTTCTTTTTCTTTTTTCTTTTTTGCCAAGGAATACCTTGTATTTTAAAGAAAGATAATAGGCCACAATTCTCTGTTATCACTTTCAGATGTTTTGTAGCAGACTTTGGTTTCCAAGAGTTATCACCAGGAATCTACACTTACAACATAGTAATGGGAAAGCTGATAGAATTGTTTGGACAATGATGGAATCTGCTTAAGAAAGAAAGAAAGAGTAAAATAAAATAAAATAATAAAATAAAATAAGGACAACCACACTTTGTCTCCCTTGTTTAATTCTCCTGGGCATAGGTGAAGTCCAGCAGAGCTGTTCATGGGTTACTGTGTACAACCCTACTGAAAGCTGCCACTGACTTGACTCCAAAAACTGTGTGCATACAAGAACTCTGACAGAAAGATAAGCTGATGAAAAGACCCCAAATATGCAATTTCAGCACCAGACATGCAGGCAGAAGTGTCCCAAATCACAGCAGAAAGCTTGGATTTCATATATGAGAGGTTCAAGGAGCTGCTCAGCCTTGTGCAGAAACTTCTCCCTAACATACAGTAAGGACAACAAAAGAAGTCCTCCAATGGAAGGGAACATTCGTGCCCTTCATTGTACTAAATCAGGACATGTTTTGAGTCTACCAGAAAGCCCGTAAAACATCCAGTTCTTAAATATTTAACTAAGTTTTGATGCTGTTTTATATTGTTTTGATTCCTCTACTGAATGTAACATACTTTTATTGTATATTTATTTTGCAATATGTATTAGTGTTCTTTTTGGGAGTCTTTTAGGCCAAAAAAGGGCATATACCAGACCATTAAGTACTAAGGAAAACAAAGTTACTTAAACCTGGAAAACTGCTCCCATTATATAATGGACCTCTTTCCAAAGAATGGGAGATGTAACAGAGAGAGTTAACTTCACTCCAGCTAGATAATGCCATCAGCAAAGAGCACAGCTTTATCGGTAGTAGTTATTAGTATTAGTATTAGTATTAGTATTATTAGTATTAGTATACTGCCCCATTGCCGCAGGTCTCAGGGTGGTTCACAAGATAAAATCACAAAATAAATAATAAAAATAAAAACAAGTTTCAAGTAACTTGAAGTACAGTACTTAAACAAGTCAGACCTATCTTAGCGGTCTTAAAAACAGACTTCTCAATCCAGTGCATAGCCACAGATAATTCAGCCAGAGTGTGTGAGGCAGTCCTTCCTGGCCACAACTTGCCATGAATGCAATGTATCCTGAAATACCATTTAGCCATTTATTGAACTCAACTTTAGTGCTGACAAAGCTCTTTGCTCCAATGACTATGCAAGGAAGAGTCTCGAGGATTGAATTTCCGCCTAGGGTTTATTTTCCTGAGCCTCCACGGGACAGGAGGTGCATGAGCTGCAACTCTGGAGAGCTGTAATGAGTCTACAGGTAATTGTGCAAGATCCCATGGAGATTACTTATTACAACTGACAGTACAACTTACATTTCCTGCTGGCATAACTGCCACAAAGAGGATGCAGAGACAGCACAAAATTGAATTTTATACTGCTGAAGGGGTTTTTGTGTTGTTGTTGTTTTAATTGGATACTTTCTAGAGATTAATAGTGATGCACTCCACGGATTCAATTCATGGATATGATTTCCTGTTTTCAAGATATTAAAGAGGAATACCAAGAGGGTGAGTCTGTGGATTGGGGAGTAGAGATTCAGTAGGGGTACAACAAGTATATTTCTAGCCATGGAAGTCATTGGGTGCATAGCACTGGGGAAGCCACAAGCGCACAGTATTACTTAATTCATGGGCTAATTCTGAAGATAAATGAGAAGATCGATACATTAATTTCCATGCTCCAATGTGCCACAAAATTAATAATAATAAAATCCTATCCCAAACATTTTCATTCAAAATACCAGAATCTTGAATGTTTACATTATAATTCTATGTATCAGTTCAAATCCCATCATCCAGACAATTAGCCACACTGGCAGGGACTTTATTATTTTATTGGACACCAGAATAAAGAAACAAGATCAAACAATATATGTATTATATTTTACATTTGTATCCCCCCCAAAGACTTCAAGTTGGGTTGTGTAAAAAGTAAAGAAGACCAACACACACAAACACAGGGTTACAGAATAAAATCCAGACATTTATAAATAGTCTCATTTACCAGGGCATATGTTATAAATAACAGTACTGTCAGCTCCCTATGTTATCAGAATAAGCATCTCTTTTGACCAGTCCTTTTTTTAAAAAAAAGGGGGGAGTGCTGGTACTCACCATGAAGTTGTCACAGTAAGTGCTGCATTTTAAACATTGGGGCGGTACTACGTACCTATGAGTACCCCCAGAAAGCACTGTTCATGACCACTTGTTAAAATGAGTCTTCATAGGGTGACATCTTCGTAAATTGGGAAACCACTAGAGAAAAAGCCCCTCCGCCTGAATTATCACTAGACTCGGGAGATTTCAGACCATGTTTGAAATCTGAATGAAATGATCAGGTTCTGAAACTGATCCTAAAACAGTTTAGGTCGTCCCCCCCCCCCCCACTTCCCTGGGTGTAAAATTGGCCGGTAAATTGATCTACAGTCAATCAGGGAAATGGTGAATTTCTTTTTATATGTATAGTTGCCATATGCATAATTAGTCCAGTTTTGCAGAATAATCACAAATCGGGGCACAGGAATAATTCACTTCCAAACTTGTAATGCCGTCAGCGTGTCCTGCAATGGAGGAGATATGCAGATGCCCAGACTTTGTTTGGAGCAGATATCTCAGCAAATATCTTCGTACTCTTTAAACAGGAATATGGTTCTTTTTCTCTCCCCCAGCCCCCACGTGTAATAATAATAATAATTCTAATAATAATAATAATAATTCTAATAATAATAATAATAATAATAATAATAATAATAATAGTTATTTGAATTTATATACAACCCGATACCTGGAGAATAAAACCAAAATAGAAAACGACAAAATACATAATCAAAATAAAAACAACAACCCAATAACCCCCCCCAAAAAACCCACTTTTTTTTAAAAGGGCATAGGATCCTCACAACATTTAAATTAAGACAATTAACAAAGCTGGACAAGGACCACTTGCTGGAAAGACCATGATCTCAGAAATTTTTGCAGCAATATTTATTTTTCGGAAACCAAATTGGCCAGGTGCCTTTCTGATACAAAGACAAAAAAAAAACAAAAACAAACAGCTTTGAAGTAAGAGTGGGAGGAGGGGAATTTGCCATGTAAGCAAATGGCAAGGGGTGGGGGAGAGAGAAGCCTTCCAAGCTTCAACAGAGAAGGTGCGAGGCATATAAACGCATGCCATATTCTTTACCATCTATCATTGCAGTTCCCAATGGAGCTTGTATGAAATCCTGGCCCCATAAAGGCACTTGGCCAAGATGCGCCAGCAGCATAATTCGCACCCAATGATGCACGTGCAAGACTAGAAGGGGGAAGTGGAGCGCTGCCGGTGTGACCAATTGCTCAGATAATTGTGCAGAACTGTTGACAGGCATTCCATTAGCAGCAGATTGCCCCTATTTAACTGGCAGCTGTGGTACGGCCAAGGCTCCTGCTGCTTGCAAGGGCTTACTTTGAATACACAATGCCAATTACATAGGCCGAACTCTTCAGGTCTTTTGACAGGTACCCTCGAGATTTCCGCAATTAATTTTATTATGCACTTTCTGCCTAAAATGCCCTTGGAAGTAGGGAAAAGTTGTCTAGTATGTGTCTGGGAGGCTGTGTGTGTGTGTATGTATAAGGAGTCTTTCAATGGGTGGGTGTGCAGAGGGAGACGAGGAGCTGAAGTTCATTTGGAGACATGAAGTGGCAAAGCACTGCAGAAAGAACTTGAGCTATTCATTAGCAGCATTTAAAATTACAAGAGATCCATGGGCAGAAGTGGAGTCAACCTGATAGTCCTGATATACTCTTGGAACAATTGGAGGAGGGTGGATTTGCATTTAGCACTCACAGTAGTAGCTTTAATTATGCCAAGTATCTCACAATCACAAGTGTACCACTGCTATTCCAGGAGAAGGAGAGACGTCGTCTTACAATCAGCCCAAGATAAAGTAAGAAATACCAGTGTATATACACACAACTCCCCTTCGACTCTGTTACAGGGACGCAAAGTTGTTTGGCAGTTCTTAATCATTCTCTGATCCAATGTGCTTTTTCCTAAAACCTTACTGCTCCACGTAGCTCAAACAGTCCTTTGGTTAAATCCAATGGGCAATTGTCAGCAACCGTGCTATGGTTTCAGGATACAGCAGTGATCTGGACACTGAATTGGAGACTATGGTGTCATCAACAAAGGAACCCAGACCAGGTTCCAGGTTCTGCAACCTGATCAGAGAACCAATGCCCCCAAATCAGGTACCCTATTGAACTTGGTGCTAAAGCTCCAGAGTTAGGACCATCACGGGTGACTTCTCCTGGTCCTGAGGAACTAAGTGTCTCCCATTGTACCTTGCTGTGATGGCCTGGGATTCGGACTCAGAGGCTGAACCTGAGGAGTCCCAGCCTGCACAGGAGTCCCCGCCTCCAGAACCAGCTGAGCCGGGGCTGGTTCTTGAGCCTGAAGGGTCCTCACCTGTGCTGGATCCTCAGGTGCAGGCACCAGCTGAGTCTGCTCTGGCTCCTGAGGTGATAGAGGACCCATTGCCTGCAGGTGATCCACTCTCAGCCCTGTCAGGGGAAGCTGAGGTTGCCTCTGGGTCTGGTAACCCTCCAGCCTCTCCTGAGCTGCAGAGGCTCAGGGCAGAGAGGCGGAGGGAACTAAGTTCCCACAGGAAGAGTGCTTGCCTCCAGGCCAGGAGAGGCAGGTCCCCTGTGTACTGGGGCCGCCCTATGCCCTGGGGCAGATAAAAGCTAGCCAGCCCCAGTCCCAGGTTGCGGGAGCAACATTGATGGTAGCCTGTTCCTGCCTGCACCCTGTCCTGCTCTCCTGCCAGAGTTCCTGACCTCACCCAACTCCTGCCTTGCACCCCGCTTCAGCTTCGATGGACAGGCTCCATACCGCCCCCTCGACCTCGGACTGGACTCGGACCTCACCGCACAGTTAACCCTCGGGACCAGCACACTTGCCAAGTTCAGCAGCACAGGGAACACACCGGGTAGGAAGGACACAGGAGAAGCGCCTGTGTCAAAAAGGGAATACAGCCCAGAAGAGATGAATTAGAGAGAGAGGCCAGAAAGACTTCAGATCACTCCCAAACATGGTTGGAACAAGTCAGTCACTACGAGCTCTCCTTGGAACGGCAACAACTGACCTGCCGTGATGGGCAACACAACAGGATTAACTTCTCAGAAACCAAATAATCTTCTAGAACACCTGAGGGGGGGTGGGCAGCATTAAATGAACTTCTTATGCTAGGACAAGAATTAACACTAGCACAAGCAGATTTCCTCCTCTCTCTTTCCCTACCCATCATCCCTGCACCATCCCCAAATCTGCTCTTGAGGATTTGGGGGGGGGGGGACCACAACAGATTTTAAGGCTGTGCAAGGCAAAGGGTAGGGGAAAGATCCTTATGCTTTTGAAATGTTCATCTTAGTGCTACACTGAATACCATGCAGTTGCAAAAAGCAAGAGAAATAGTGTTGCCAAGCCAGTCCCCCCCAACACTATGGGGGGGGGGAGCACTGCATAAGATTATTGCTTACATCTGAAGTCAAAATACTTTAAATGCCACCTTAGCAGTGACCAATCGCCAGGAAGCACAGTGTGATGCAAAGGGAATATCAGTGAACTGACAATGAATGAATCCTCTACAGGACAACAACCTTTTCCATACTGGAATGGTATCCATCATATTTTTTTTGGGGGGGGGGGAATGAATGAATTTGGGGACAGGTGAAAGGCAAGTGCCACTGTTCAAACACCCATATATATATATATATATATATGCAGGTTTTGGTGTCCTCGGGTGTCTTCCCGTGTAAAAGTTGGGGTGTCTAGGCGACGTTTCGACGAGGTCTCACTCGTCATCTTCATGCAGGTTTTGGTGTCCTCGGGTGTCTTCCCGTCGAAACGTCGCCTAGACACCCCAACTTTTACACGGGAAGACACCCGAGGACACCAAAACCTGCATTCCTGTACCCGTGAAAATCTACGAAAGCAAATATATATATATATATATATATATATATATATATATATATATATATATATATATAACACCTTGTTGAGAGTGGAACACACACACAAAAATCTTTTCTGCTGTTGAGATATTCAAAAATAATTGCTGGATTTGTAGCTACCTCATTTAATTAAAAAAGAAAAAGGTCCTTAATTAATATGAGCATGATTTGGATAGCTTGGTTCATTTGTCATCCTTTCCAGAAAGAATTTAATCATTTATGGAGTTAACAAGGAATAGTTAATAAAAGGATCCACTTATTTTTAAATAAATAAATAAAGTTCAGCTTCAGAATTTACCCTTAAGCTGCCACTGAAAAATGAAAGCCTTGGGTGAAAACAGTTTTTAAAATAATGGGGTTTTATTCTCATCCCTAAATTCCTTGTAAGACCAGATGTTTATCATGCATGTTTACATGAAGCAAAGCGTGTCCTACCTCAAAGAGGGCAAGTGTTGCGGTGAGACCTGGAGACTGACCTCCTGTGTTGTGGGTGGATATATTGGACAGCCACAACACCCGATTGGTAGGTCCCTCATTGCTGGGTTTAATCTGGCCAATGGGGTACAGTCTAAACAGATCGAGGGACCTATATATATGCACGTGACCCAGAGCTTCCTCTTTCAGCTCATGCATCAGAACACCTGCCCACCTCTCCCTATATTTAGGGTATTTTGCAATTGACCTTGTTATGCCGTCGTGTGTCATCTGTCATTGGGACAGGGCACGGCAGGAATTTTCCCCACTTGGCTGATTGGCTGTTGCCATTTGGGTTTCACCTCCTGCGTAGCAAATCGTCACAACTTGTAAGGTTGCGGATAGGCACTGGTTCAGGTGACAGGGATGGGAGAACGGTCTCGCCATCCCTATGTGAAGGGTATTCCATTAAAGGAATCCAGGGACTCAACTTGGTTTGGTCAACCCCCGAGAGGGGGTTGTGCCCGTGCCTGAGTCCAGGGGAGCATCTGGGGAGTGGGCATAGTCCGTTCCTGGGCTTTCTGTCTACCTCAGGTGTTCACCCTTGGCTGACCTATGATAGAGCTCTGGGTCAGCTCTACCTGCAAGGGTGCAGGGAGCTAGTCGAACCAGAGCCTATGCAACCACTAACTTTCTATAATCAATAAAGTTGTGGCCTAAATTCTGCCAAAATCCAAAACTAAAATTTGAGTCAAATGTGTGTTTATTTAGGGAGGTCTGAACATGCAACTAAAAGTTCTGAAAACAAAAGTCACCATGTGCTCAAAAAGATAGTCTAACGAACAAACCTAAAAGAACTGCAAGAATGTCTATGGATTGCATCCAAGACAGCTTTGTTCTCTTTTGTTTACATCATTTCACAAGCATGCAAATTATTGTTTGCCGAAGTAAATGACTTCAGGTAAAATTGTTGAAAGGATTTCAGGTTGCTATGCACTTGGCTGCTACATCACGAGGAAGACTGATGCCAGAGCAGTTACTAATGCCTTTTTACACATTTGCTATGCTTTTAACATTGATCCAAAGTTTTTGAGCAAGACATAGTCTGAAGTCTTTGTGAGCTTACCGTAAAGCAAAGTATTTTCGTGTTCTTCATTCAAGCTTGGAAGTATATCGAGAGACACATGAGAACAAAGTTCTGTATTTTGTAGTGTTTCCAGAAGGATCTCCTGTTAGAAAACAAAGAAGAAATCTTAAGAATTCATGGAGAGAGCACCATTTTCTTTATAACTTCTGTGTTAATCAAACCATACAAATAATAACCCAGCTTCTGGTATACCTCCCAGGTTCATGATCAGCTGAGTTAAAACAACACACTGTTCATTTGAACCACATTTGAGGAGGCTGGTTGCTACTAACCAGTATGAGGAAGAGGTCATGACAACATTGTCAGTGTTGATGACTTTTGTCCTACTCAGTTGCTAAAAGTGACAGAATGTGTCTTGCCAAATGCAAGGTGGTTCTTTTTACAAAATTCAGAAGCAATACAAACACAAGTGAGTAAGAAGATTAAATATTTTATTCTATGCAACAACAGCAGCAAGGATACTCGTTGCCAAGCACTGGAAATCCCAAGATTTACCCACACTGGAAGAATGGCAGATGCAACTGATAGACTATATGGAACTGGCCGAGATGACCGGCAGAATCCGAGACCTGGGAGAAGAGACGGTTGAAGAAGATTGGAAGAAGTTCAAGATTTATTTACAAAAATATTGTAAATTGTATGAATGTTAAGAAAGATGCTAGATCATAAATAATTTGGCACCACTAAGCTAGATGGCGTTATAAAGATAAGTGAGATTTAAGAAAAGATAAATTTTTGGATAATTATTAGATTATATTTAATTTTTTAGGATTTGAACAAAGGATACCTAAAATTAGAGAAACAATATGGGAAAATTAGATAATAAGATTGGAAACAAGGTGATAAATTGCTGGCAAAATTTTCATTTGTGAGGAATGCAGGAGCGGGAGATGTGAGGAAGTCCAAAGAAGTCAAGAAAGTATGTTAAGATACATGTTGTATTGTTTCTTTTTATTTGAATTGTATTCAAAAATTGTTAATAAATATTTTTTTAAAAAAATAAAAAATAAAAATGTCACAATTTAAAAAAAATAAATAAATATTTTATTCTAAACAGCAAGCATTATGTACATTACCAAACAAGCACTTTGATCTGCCACAGGAAGCCCTCAAGAAGTGGCGAAGTGAACCCCAGGTAGTCTCAAGTTGGACAAGCTTCTAGCCATGAGTTCGTACATGAGCTTCTAAGCTGTGCCTCAAAACCATCTGATTTATAGATTATTGATAGCTACTGTAGCCTGTATGGCTTGCCCAACTGCCTATGTGCAGATTATTCATTAGCTAGCTCCCTCTTCCCAGTGGCGGAGCAAGCCAATTGGGTGTCTGGGGTGGCGCGCATGCCCTGCGCCCAGGGGCGGGGCCAGCTGGGGCAGGATGCTCTGCGGGGCCTCCAAGGAGTCTGCCTGCCTCACCCTACTCAGCCGCCTTACAGCTGAGGGGAAGGCGGCGGGCGAACCGTTTGGGGCAGTGTGGAGCCTGCAGGCACCCAAGCCACCATGTCACTCCCGGGAGAGATGTGTGGCTCGGGTGCACTGCAGGCCCCGTGGTGAGTGCCATCCTGTCATTTTGTCACCCTACTCATTGGTGACACCCGGGGCAGCTCGCCCCCACCACACCCCCTTCCTCCGCCCCTGCCTCTTCCAGTATCGCACATTCATCCAAACAATGTCTACCCTGCATTGTCACTTCTTCCTTCCTTCCGGAGGCGGCGCGAAACAGCAATGGCGGTCCTCTTTGCGTTGTGAAGAGGGGTTCCGCGAAAAAGGGTCGTCCGCTACGGCAAAGCGGAGACCCATCAAGAAAAACCGCAGGCAGAGTGAGCCTGCGGCCGTGGGACTCGGCGGGCGCCTGGAGCCCCCCCAGAAGCGGGGAAGGAGCCTCGTAAGAGGCTCCGGAACGTGAAAGGGGGAGCGGCGCTGTGAGTTCATCGCTCTTTTCGTGGAAGCAAAGCCGCGCTGCTGCTGCTGATGAGCGCTGACCTTTCTTCTTGAAATTATCGGAATTGGAGCAACATACCCGTGAGTAAGGGTCCTAAATTTTCTAACTAAACTGAAGAAATTCGGCCGAAAGCGGGAGGCGAGTAACAGGAAGTCCGCCTCCCGACTCTGCTAATTAGATCAAAGCAAGGGCTCGGAAACGAGCTGAAGTATTTAAAAAGGGATTTTAAAAGTGGAAGAAAGGGTGCATTGAGAGACTCTGTATTTTGAAGATAAAAAGGAAAGAACTGTGGGTTGTATAGACTTTTATTCTTTAGAACTATCCTCCAATTTCTGGGCTAAACGGGGCTGAAAGAGGTAACCCCGTCACCGGGCTGCCAGTGCATAGAAAAAGAACTGTCAAACTGCTGTCAAACTGACGACATTGTTGCAGAGATCGAAATTGTTGCATAGGCTGAGATACTAACATTAAACATTGTTGCATGGACCGGTATCGATACTTTATGGCTGGATTTTAAGAGATTAGAAGTTTTGGAAACCTTCCTTTTGTGCTTGGGAATTACAAAACTCAATATGGGGAATTGAGGAACTTCAATGGCGGAAAATAGTTCCTTTCTTTTTTGAAACTTTGAAATACTCCCCCTATAGGACTGTGGAAATATAGTTGCATGGGAACTGAGCTTTATTGAAACTTTTTGTGGTTCTTTTTATTTATATTTGGGACTTGTTTTTCCCATGGGACAAAAAACCATTTGACCTTGAACAGAGGCAGGTGTGGAATGAGCGGCACAGGGAGAACAAGAGCAGCTAAAGCTAAAGATAAAGAAAAAGAGAAAAAATCTGGGCAACTTTTGCAAACAACTCTAACTCATCACCGCAGATCATCTGTCCCAACTGTGCTGACAGCACAGGAGGTGGAACTAGTGCAGCCTGCTGCAGAAGACATGGCAACTGGAGGATCTGAAACAGTTTTAAAACAAATTTTGGAACAATTGGCAGTCTTAAACCAAAAAGTGGACAATCAAACATCAAAGATTGACCAAGCTACATCCTCTATTGGCAAATTAACTGAACAGGTTTCGCAGCACACTCAGGCAATTGAGAAATTGCAAGGAGCTACGGCAGAAAACTTTAAATTAGCTGTGGAAGCCAATCAAAAAGCAGAACAGGCGAACTTAAAGGTGGAGGAAATTAAAGGAGAGGTAAGACCTTTGAGAAGGCAGGTAGGGGAACAACAAGCCTACCTGGCATTGGTTGAATTGAAAAGTAAAGATAGTAATCTCAGGATAAGGGCTATCCCGGAATTGGAACAAAATAATCTAGAGGGATTTTTGTCACTTTTGTTCTCCAAATTCTGGGGAATTGAGGAAGAAAAGGACTTTAAAATTGTGACAGCCTTTAGACTGGGAAAATCAGTAAAGAAAGACAAGCCCAGAGACTGTTTGGTTGCTCTGAGATCAAGAGAAGAAAGGGATAAGATACTAGGCCTACATTTTAAGAAATCTTTGGAGGTAGAAGGTAAAAGGGCCGAAATTTACAGAGATATACCCAAATATCTCTTGGAACTTAGGACTACCTATATAGATTTGACCAAATTGTTGAGACACAACGGAATTCCTTACAGGTGGGAGTTTCCACAAGGACTTTCATTTACTTACAAAGGAAGGAAAATAAAGATTAAATCACCTGAAGACCAGCAGAAGTTCCTACACGACCACGAGGAGGACCTGCAAAAAGGAGCTGCAGCTTCTTGGCCTCCACCACCACCGGGACCATCTCCAAGAGTTATACCACCAGGACCAGGACCAGCATTACCTCCCCCGGGATCGGGAGGAAGCTTAGATACCCCATTGTAGAACCCGTCAATTGATTCAGGATGTCTCTACAGCTTCTTAGTTGGAACATAAATGGCGGAAACTCCCCGGAAAAAAGAAGGAAAGTCTTTCACATTTTGAAAAAGGAACAATTGGACGTTATCTGCCTACAGGAAACACATGTGACAAGGCTCCATAGAAAAGTGTTAATTAACAAAAGACTAGGCCAAGAATTTATTTCTTCAGACAAAGTTAAGAAGAGAGGAGTGGTGATTTACGCAAAGGAGAGCCTGTCACCGAAATTTTTATTTAAAGATGAAGATGGCCGAATTTTGGCGATTGAAATACAGACGCAAGGAGAAAAAATTTTGATATTAGGAATTTATGCTCCAAATGAGGGAAAGTCGGAATTCTTCAGGAAGCTGCATGAGACTATGCTGGATTATTTGGACTATAGTAACATCATTATGCTGGGTGATATGAATGGGGTTGTGTCTGTAAATATGGATAAGTCACAAAGTGCCAACATATCGAAAGACGGCAGACTACCCAAAACTTTTTTTGAAATGACAGACAATATGGACTTAGTAGACATTTGGAGGGTTAAGAACCCCCTAGGGAAAGAAGGGACTTTCTTTTCTGAAGCTCATCTGCCATGGACACGAATCGACCAAATCTGGACAACTAGAGGACTGGCACCTAAGACTAGAAAAGTGGAAATCTGCCCAAAAACCTGCTCCGACCATAATGCCTTGAAAGTGGAATTGAGACTAAATACAACCGGATCCTTTAGATGGAAAATGAATGACACTATTCTAAGAGATCAGGAGATTGTTAAGAAGGCCCAAAAAACTCTAAAGGACTATTTTGAGATAAATTTGAATACTACTGTGGAAAAAAGAACAATCTGGGACGCAAGTAAGGCAGTGATGAGAGGGTTTCTAATACAACAAAACACGATTAAGAAAAGGCTCTGGAATGAAAAGAAGGAGAAGATATTGGAGAGAATAAGAGAAGGTGAGAAAAAATTAAGATCTAGGCCTAAGTCGAAGGATGTGTTAAGAGAAGTGAAATTCTTCCAGGCGCAATATTCAAAACTGATAAACCAAGAGGTGGAATGGAAAATTAAACAAATGAAACAAAGATCCTTCGAATCGGCGAATAAGTGTGGGAAACTGCTAGCTTGGCAGTTGAAAAAGAGACAAAAGCTTAATACGGTTACAAATCTAGAGATTGAAGGGAGAATGGTTCAGAAACCCGAGGAAATCAGAAAGTGCTTCCAGAGGTACTTCAAAGAACTTTATACACAAGGGCCGCAAAAAGCCTCAGAGGTGGATCAATTTTTAAAAACTAATGGATTACAAAAAATACCCCTGGAAATGAGAACAAACCTGAACTGTAATATTACACAGCAAGAAATTGAAAGTGCCATTCAAAATCTTCAACTTGGCAAGTCCCCAGGCCCGGACGGCTTAACCTCCAAATATTATAAAGTTTTAAAGGACTATTTGATACAACCTTTGATGGAGGTTTGCAACCAGATAATGGAGGGAGGGAGGGCACCGGAAACGTGGAAAGAAGCTTTCATCACATTGGTACCTAAATCAGAGACTGAAAAGACCCAACTTAAGAACTACCGCCCCATCTCACTCCTAAATGTGGATTACAAACTTTTTGCAGATATTTTGGCAAATAGACTTAAAAAAGTACTAAATGAAGTGATTCACAAAGACCAGGCTGGCTTTCTCCCTGGTAGGCATTTGTTTGACAACACAAGAAACATTATTGACATTTTGGAACTTCTACAAACAAATCTGAATACCAGAGCGGTTTTGATTTTTGTTGATGCAGAGAAGGCCTTTGATAATATTTCTTGGATGTTTATGAAGAAAAATTTGGAAGGGATGGGAGTGGGGCGGGGGTTCGAAAATGGTATAGAAGCAATCTACACAGAACAAAAAGCTAAATTGATAGTAAACAATGTGGTGACAGAGGAGTTTAAAATTGAAAAAGGGACACGCCAGGGGTGCCCCCTATCCCCCCTATTGTTTATTTCAGTCCTGGAGGTGTTGCTAAATATGATTAGAAAGGACCGATTGGTCCAGGGAATTGAGGTCGGAGTGAAACAATATAAATTGAAAGCATTTGCAGATGACTTGGTATTAACACTTCAGGAACCAGTCTCCAGCACTAAAAGAGTGTTAGAATTAATTTCTGATTTTGGTCGGGTGGCGGGGTTTAAGTTAAATAAGCAAAAAACCAAGGTTTTAGCAAAAAATTTGACAGTTACAGAAACAGATGAGTTCTCTAAAGAAACGGAGCTGAATGTGGTTAAAAAAGTAAAATACCTAGGGGTGTACTTGACCTCCAAAAATTTGAATTTGTTTAAAGATAATTATGAGAAATGCTGGTCAGAAATCAAAAGAGACTTGGATATATGGTCAAGACTGAAACTTTCCTTGTTAGGCCGAATAGCTGCTGTAAAGATGAATGTATTGCCGAAAATGTTATTTTTGTTTCAGGCCCTACAGATCGTGGACAAGGTGGAATGTTTTGGAAAGTGGCAGAAGGATATTTCTAAGTTTGTTTGGCAGGGCAAAAAGCCCCGAATAAAGTTTAAAATATTAACTGATGCGAAAGAAAGAGGGGGATTTGCCCTGCCAGACTTGAGGCTATATTATGAATCTGCAGCCTTCTGCTGGTTGAAAGATTGGATTTTATTGGAGAACACTGATGTCCTAGATCTGGAAGGGTTTGACAATGCGTTTGGGTGGCATGCATATTTGTGGTATGACAAGGTTAAAGTGCACAAATTGTTTAAAAACCATATTGTCAGAAGAGCAATTTGGAGGGTCTGGATAAAATACAAAGACTTATTGGAGAGTAAAACTCCGAGGTGGCTCTCACCGGTGGAGGCCAAGGCTCGTAAGAGACCCAACATGGAGGCCCATTGGCCTAAATACTGGGAAATAATTGAAAAAACTGGAGACAATTGGAGGTTGCTAAGTTTGGAGAAATTGAAAACTAAGATACGAGATTGGTTGCACTATGCGCAAATTCAAGAGGTATTTAAAATAGATAAAAAAGTTGGATTTCAGGTGGAAAAATCGAAACTGGAGACTGAATTGTTAGAGCCAAAAAGTAAACTACTTTCGAGAATGTATAACTTGCTGCTTAAGTGGAATACACAGGATGAGACAGTCAAATCCGCTATGATAAAATGGGCTCAGGATGTGGGGCATAACATTATGTTTGCAGACTGGGAAAGGTTATGGAACACTGGTTTGAAATTCACGGCATGTACTGCCCTGAAGGAAAATATTATGAAAATGGTATACCGGTGGTACATGACCCCAGTCAAGCTAGCCAAGATATATCATCTGTCTGACAACAAATGCTGGAAATGTGGAGAGGCGGAAGGGACATTCTTCCATCTCTGGTGGACCTGCCCAAAAGTGAAGGCCTTCTGGGAAATGATCCATAATGAACTAAAAAAGGTATTGAGATTTACCTTACCTAAAAAACCAGAGGCCTTCCTTCTGGGCATGGTGGACCAGAGAGTGCTTAAGAAGGACAGAACCTTTTTTATGTATGCTACCACAGCAGCAAGGATCCTGATTGCAAAATACTGGAAGATACAAGATTTACCCACGCTGGAGGAATGGCAATCGCAGTTGATGGACTATATGGAACTGGCTGAAATGACTGGCAGAATCCGAGACGCGGGAGAAGAAACAACTGAGGAGGATTGGGAAAAGTTTAAGGACTATTTGAAAAAACACTATAAGTTGTACGAATGTTAAAAAAAAAAAAATGCACCTTTCAGGAAATTCTAGCTTCAGCAAATGTAAGTTATTGGAATGAAAATTAAGACACAAGAATTCAGAGGTAAAATAATGAAATAACTTTATTGTGTTTAATATAAAACATATAAGAATTGAGTGACAGTAAAATTGAAAATAGAGAACATGATAAAATGGAAGTTACAATAAGTTTTGAAATAAGTTAACAAATTGCTGATGCCTTATAAGACAGAGAACGCAGGGTTCGGAGGATGTGAGGAAGTCCTATAGGTTAGATGGAAAAAGAATATGGAAATTTGTTATTTATATCTCTCTTTCATATAACCACTCTTTATTCTTTTTTCTGTATTTCTGTATCTTTAAAAAAGCAATAAAATATATATATATATAAAAAAAAGAAAAGATAAATTTTTGGATAATTATTAGATTATATTTAATTTTTTAGGATTTGAACAAAGGATACCTAAAATTAGAGAAACAATATGGGAAAATTAGATAATAAGATTGGAAACAAGGTGATAAATTGCTGGCAAAATTTTCATTTGTGAGGAATGCAGGAGCGGGAGATGTGAGGAAGTCCAAAGAAGTCAAGAAAGTATGTTAAGATACATGTTGTATTGTTTCTTTTTATTTGAATTGTATTCAAAAATTGTTAATAAATATTTTTTTAAAAAAATAAAAAATAAAAATGTCACAATTTAAAAAAAATAAATAAATATTTTATTCTAAACAGCAAGCATTATGTACATTACCAAACAAGCACTTTGATCTGCCACAGGAAGCCCTCAAGAAGTGGCGAAGTGAACCCCAGGTAGTCTCAAGTTGGACAAGCTTCTAGCCATGAGTTCGTACATGAGCTTCTAAGCTGTGCCTCAAAACCATCTGATTTATAGATTATTGATAGCTACTGTAGCCTGTATGGCTTGCCCAACTGCCTATGTGCAGATTATTCATTAGCTAGCTCCCTCTTCCCAGTGGCGGAGCAAGCCAATTGGGTGTCTGGGGTGGCGCGCATGCCCTGCGCCCAGGGGCGGGGCCAGCTGGGGCAGGATGCTCTGCGGGGCCTCCAAGGAGTCTGCCTGCCTCACCCTACTCAGCCGCCTTACAGCTGAGGGGAAGGCGGCGGGCGAACCGTTTGGGGCAGTGTGGAGCCTGCAGGCACCCAAGCCACCATGTCACTCCCGGGAGAGATGTGTGGCTCGGGTGCACTGCAGGCCCCGTGGTGAGTGCCATCCTGTCATTTTGTCACCCTACTCATTGGTGACACCCGGGGCAGCTCGCCCCCACCACACCCCCTTCCTCCGCCCCTGCCTCTTCCAGTATCGCACATTCATCCAAACAATGTCTACCCTGCATTGTCACTTCTTCCTTCCACCAGATTATGCATTAAAGGCTGCTCTCAGCCATCAAAGAGTAGAACAAGAGATAGAGGGAAAGTAAACAGAGGCAGAAAGAGATGACCAAGTTAGATCACTTATCTCCTCGAAATACAATTGTTTTCCAGATAAACTGGCCCTACAGATTGTCATTGCTGAGATTTCCATGTGTCTTCTTTCCCCTGGACACATCCTCTTTTTCAGGTGTTAAAATTTGGGACAAATTGCATTTATTTGCTCTGAATGGAACATTGATTGAAAACTGCTTTTGAAAACTCTGGCTATACTTTCTGGATGATACATATAGACATAACTGGTGGTTGAAGACTTGCTTTCCTCTTCACTTCTCCTGCCCCGCTCAGCAATATATCACAACTTCTACAGCCTACATGTAGTAGGGGTATTTAAAACGAGAGTCGTCATAGCATCCTCTTTTTTGCTCTTCAAAATATGGCAACCATAGTCATTGCTGCACTGTCTTCCAATGCAGTCGGTAAGCCATAAGGGGGCAAGATGGGGGCGAGGGGAAGTAATCACAGTGAGATGTTCCGATTTGAAATCTGTATGTTTCAACACAAAATTAAGTTAGGGTAAGATTTTAGTCTGGTTCTCAAAAAGAGAACCATTTTAAAAGGAGGACAAAACTCCAACTCTGCTGCAGCAGAAATGAAAAGCAAAGAGGGTTCAGGTACGAAAGGGTGGAAAGTAGGGCACAGGAAGCAGTTGCTGAGTCTTGCTCATGTGCTGACAGCAACATCTAAACCTGCAACCAACACTTCCCTTCCCATAGCCTTAGCCAATCTTACCAGACAGCAAAATTTAGCAAGAAATCTTAAAACACCAAAGCACTCCTGACAAAAGAAGAAGAGGAGTTTGGATTTGATATCCCGCTTTATCACTACCCGAAGGAGTCTCAAAGCGGCTAACATTCTCCTTTCCCTTCCTCCCCCACAAGAAAAACTCTGTGAGGTGAGTAGGGCTGAAAGACTTCAAAGAAGTGTGACTAGTCCAAGGTCACCCAGCAGCTGCATGTGGGGGAGTGGGGAAGCGAACCCGGTTCACCAGATTACGAGACTACCACTCTTAACCACTACACCACACTGGCTCTTTGCAGTATATGCAAAAGTTAGGAGTCAACTCACTGCAATGACTATCTGCATCCCTGAGTCACATCAGATGCTTGTGTGTCCACTGTCAGTTCTGTATATTTCTTGTTACCAGTTGATTCGCCCTCTCATCTCTCCCTAGCATATTCAGAAGCTGAATTTCACACGTTACCCCTCTCCCCAGATCAATAATTAGAACCATCCACCTGAATGCACCAACTCTAATCAACAGTTACTCTTTAAGAATCTTTCTTTTTCTAACATGTCAGGTGGGAGGGGGAACCTGACATCAAGAAACTGTGCTGAACTATATTAGCTGGCCATCAGCTTCCCTATTTCAGCAACCTAAGGCTTTTGTATCTGACAGTACACTTCCTCATTAAGCATCTCTCTCTCTTCAGTATATGCAAATATGATGAGATTCTCACTCTTGCATAAGCCAATTAATTTATAGGATGAATAATAAGCATGGCAATCAGAAGAGCGCACATAACACTGGTCGTCTTTGAGATGGGACTGTGCATGTGGCCTTTTCCCCTTCAATTAATAGCTGATGGTCACTTTGCCAACTGTGTTACTGCTGGAGTCATAGAATCATAGAACGGTAGAGTTGGAAGGGACTCAAAGGGTCATCTGGTCCAACCCCCTGCAGGAAATTGGAAAGACACAAGGTAGCTAAAATAATAATAATAATAATAATAATAATAATAATAGGATGCTACCCAAAGCTATATACACACACTTTGTGTAGTCAGCACACACAACAAGTAACTATCCTCTGGATCGGGGGGAGGCAACCTAAGGCCTGGGGACCGGATGTGGCCCAGTCGCCTTCTCAATCCGGCCCGCAGACGGTCCTGGAATCAGCGTGTTTTTACATGAGTAGAATGTGTCCTTTTATTTAAAATGCATCTCTGGGTTATTTGTGAGGCATAGGAATTCATTTTTCTTCTTCTTCCAAAATATAGTCCAGCCCACCACATGGTCTGAAGGACAGTGGACTGGCCCATGACTGAAAAAGGTTGCTGTCCCCTCCAGATATTGCACATCTTTGATTTTGTGATGCTTTTCTCAGATCAGACAAATACCAAAGTCTTTATTTAATGACAAAATGTGTTTAGAAATATGTGCTTGGTAATAAATAAACTGTATGAATTCTTACTTTGTGAAAAAAGGTCAAAACAGTATTTAATACTTTAATATCTTTATTCTGGCGCCAATATTTCTACTTCTTTTTTACTACAGTGTAATTCAGAAAAAGGATGAAACAGCCTTATGAACATGCAAGTCTGACACAGAGCAGAAACTGACTGAATAATTCATTCCTAACAGCAACCATAGCACAGCTTGATTAAAACCTGTACAGTTCTCTCTTAAGGATGTTCAGAACCCATTTCCGAAATTTCTCTGAGCTTCTCCAAACTCATAGCGCATTCCTCAAAACTCCAACCTAGGTTTGCCTGAGAAGGAATCTCAAGATTCACCAATTTAATTTTTATTTGTAAGAATTCTTAAACTGAGGATACAGAATGCAAAGCTGAAATGCATGGGCTTAGCCTAGATGTGGTTTGTCTAAGCCATTCCAGAAAGTATCCAGGTTAAATTTTGTGTGCATACCTCATCAAAAAGGTATTGTGTAGAACTGGCCTCACTATCACCCAACAAGAAATAAGATGTGTCCCCACAAAAGCCATGGCAGCTTCATATTGCGAGGAAGTGTTGGCAATAGCGAAGCAAATGCCTTTTAAAGAAACCTGTTCACCTTACTGGATTTGAGGAATCTGTGATAAGTGAACAAAGACTGCACATAGTACTGATGCTGACTACTAAAGCTAGTAGACAATGGAACCCTATAAGTACTCTCTGCCATGATCCACTGTTCTGTTGCCAGCGTCAGAAAACTGGGTTACAGTAGGTCGCTGATGTAACCCAGTTAAGCACCTGTTACCCATTTACTTGTTTGTTAAGCACATCTTCAAAGTTTCTTCTCATGCATCTGTAATGTGTCAAATGCATTCTGACGCTATATGAAGTGCAATTCCCATAGAAGCCAGGATCTGAGGTTCTCAGAAATTCAGATATTACAATGTTGGCATCTAATTAAATAGGTTAGACAGGCCCGCTGCTCTCCCTAAAGCACAAAACTCTTCAGACCCAGTTGCCTGAAAGCCAATTAGTAAAGACGTTGCTCGTTGTGTTCTGGGAACTAAGGCTATGATCTGAAAAGCAGTGATATAAATATTAATACTTTCACTTGCTGTTCTGACATCTCACTAGTCTGAAACAATAGGCCTGCCATCTTGCGTGAGGGAACTTCTTTTAAGTCATAAGTTCAGATGACAGATTGGGTCCAGGTCATAAACTAAGTTGACAAGGAAAACCCATTAGTATTCTTGACTCTCAAAGATACCATAATGTTTAAAGAAATGAAGACAAGTTATAGGTGAAGTGTGTTCACATTAGAATTTGAAACACAGTGGAATGGAGACGCAACCTCAAAAATATGTCATAGGTCTCATTCACATAACCATTATAAGCCAGATGAGCAGATGCATGTATCTCATATTGAGGTCAGACTGTTGGCCCATGTAGTCCAGTGCTGTCTATTCTGATCGGGAGTGCGTCTTCAAGGTATCACATATTTCCTAACTGCTGAGTTCTTTTGAACTGCAGATGGTGGGATGGTGGGGATTAATCCTGCACCATCTATATCATGCAGGGAATAAACTCTGTCATTGAGCTATGCGAAATACGGGGAGGTTATGTAGTTTTTTCAGTGGTTTGTACCACACACACACACACACACACACACTTAAAAACTAAACCTAGATGAGTTCCAAGAAACACATTATTGTTAGAAATTCCTGCTCCATTAAAACCAAAGTGGGTTTGCAATCTATTTCTATCAAAGGACTGCAGCCTTGAAAGCCTTCGATATGTTCTAAGTCCTCCAATGCTGCTAATGAACCACAGGTTTGGGACTATGAAATCATTTTTATTTATTTTCTATCCACTTTTCGCCGGAGGTCTCTCAAACTCGACAAAGAGCTTTGCTTAGTGCCACCAACTAGCATCTGGTAAGAAAAGTCACAAGTTTCTTGTGATGATGCTATAAACTTTGTGGCGGCACTAGAACTTCGTTTGATGAGATTTTCTACCAAATTTCACCTCAAGAAATTATGAGGTGAATTTGGACATTAGGTGAAAGATTCAGAGAAATCTTTAAAGTGTTGGAGATTGGTATATATAGCAGTAGAATGCAGAGCCAGATAGTCTAGTATGACTTCTGATTGAGGTAAAAAAGAAACTTAGGATTTATAACTCCTTAGAAACAAAGCCATTCTGAGTACAAGCTTAGCATATGGTCAAGGAGCATTCATGAGGTAAACACTAACATTAACTCCCTGGAGGAGGAAGAAAGTAAAGCCTGAGAAATAATCTACATGTCAACAAACAGCAATTTAAGAAAGAACCAGCAAAGGGAACAATAGGTTGCCTTTTTGTCTATTACCCACTCCCCACTGGTCCAGGTAAGGAATACAAAGGTTATTGCTTTACTTCCAACACAAGGAAGGGAAATTAGCGTTAATAAGACTAACACAATTTCTTGGAAAGGATTCTGCAGGTAATAAAATAATCAGCTAGATGTCACAGACCTGAAGCTAGGAGTAGCCAATGTGGTACTCTCCAGATAGTGTGGATTACAAATCCCATCATATTTGAACATTGTCCATACTGGTTGGGGCTGATACGAATTGTAGTTCACACCATGTTAAGCTACCCCTGCATTCATCATGTATTAACAGCCAAGGTTGGCCCAAAATTGAGATACAGTGATGCAACTGTCTCAGGTGGTGAAGCATGGGAGCTGCAAAACTGTGCCCCCAAACGCCTCCTGCTCACTTCCTTACAACTTGGTGTCTCCAAGTGCCCCACAATTTTATTATTATCTTAGCTGTGTGGATAACCAGCCACCTGGTGGGGCAAAACTCTTCACCACTCCCTTCTTGCCTTACCTCACTCTGAGAAAGGGTGAACAAGGTCCTTCAGAGGATGGCAGCCAGCAGAGTGCCTGAGCTGCTATACCAGTCAGAAAGGCTGTTTTGAATGTATAATTGGTGTGGCGGTTTTGTGTCATTTTTAAAATTTGTTGATACTTCAAAGATATACAGAAATACATACCCATCAAAGTGTCTTTTTCTAATATAGAAAATATAGATTCTAATATAGATAGATAGATATATTTTTAAGGTGACAGAAAACATTCAAAACTTTCTAGCCGCCACATTATACTGCAACAGGCCAGGCAGTCTCCTGGCCAACTCACCCATAAGGCCATAGTGGCTATCACAGAGCAAGGCAAGGCAGGGGGGAGGCAGCAGAAGCCCCTACTACTGCCACTAATGTGGCAGCAAAGATATAAAGGGCTTTGTAATGTTAATGGAGGGATGCAGGTGGCGCTGTGGTCTAAACCACTGAGCCTTGGGCTTGCTGATTGGAAGGTCGGTGGTTTGAATCCCCGTGACGGCGTGAGCCCCCATTGCTTGGTCCCAGCTCCTGCCAACCTAGCAGTTCGAAAGCACGTCAAAGTGCAAGTAGATAAATAGGTACCACTGTGGCAGGAAGGTAAACGGTGTTTCTGTGCACTGCTCAGGTTTCGCCAGAAGTGGCTTAGTCATGGCCACATGATCCAGAAAAACTGTCTGTGGACAAACGTCGGCTCCCTCGGCCAGTAAAGCAAGATGAGCGCCGCAACCCCAGAGTCTTTCGCGACTGGACTTAACTGTCTGGGGTCCCTTTACCTTTACCTTTTTAATGTTATAGGAATTCTAAGGTCTTAAATATAGAATAAATGTTGATACTTGCACAAGGTAAACACACACACGTAAATATATAAACTACATGTCTAAAATAGTACAGGAGAGCAATCTAAAAGCCTTCTTGGCTCGGCTAAAGATTCCAAATATTTCCTCTGTCTCCTTAACCCGCCCCCCCCGCCTGAGAACAGGTAGGCAGGTAGCAATCAGGGGAAGTTCCTGAAGGGATTCCTCCCCTTTGTATGAATTGTCATTGTTTGCCCAGATGCTCTGCACTGAGGGATGTCTGATGGGCATCCTGATTGTCTTATCAAATGCTAATGTTTTGTGTAAACTATGTTTGGAACTATGTAAAACTTGCTAAATCCTCAGGAATAAAACACCTTGGCTTGCCTGAGCCACAGTAACCCCACCTTGCGTGTGATGTAATTTCTGACTTTTTGTAGAGGAGATGCCCTTCTTCTTCATGCCAAAATGCAAACCCTTAAAAGAGATGTTTCTTCTTGGTTCTGGCTCTCTTGCCTCCTTGCAAGGAAGGGAGGGAACTCTATTGCAACAGAAAAATAAAGATCTGCCTTGCTTTCACTGCATCCTGCCCCCATTCATTCATCTCTGACCAGTCATGGACTTAGGGGACTCAGTCCCTTGGGGAGTTGAGTAGCAAAAGCCAACCACCCCTATTTTTTCTATATCAGTAAAAAGAAGACAAGGATGAAGGGGGGCATGGAGAAGACAAAGATGGCACTGGGGCAGGAGTGGTGCTGGTGGCAATGATTAAGATGGGTGTGGTGGTGGCAGCGGCACAACCAGTCACTTATGCCAGGCCTGCTGAAAGCTTTTAACAACTACCTGTTCCTCTGCTATTGAATAAAATGTTGCAACGGTGGTTCCTTATTGAGAAAAACTCAACAAAAAAACTTTCTCAAGGAAAGAGGGAGCTATTGATTTACCAGGCCCTTTCCTATTTACGCATACCAAGGGATCTGGAACGGGGACAGAAAAGCTTTCTCCACAAAGAAGCTAGTTCAAAATTGGGGCTGCCGTGCTTCTTTGTGCTGCAGTGGTCACCATCCACTCCCATTTTGTCTCACCACCCTATATTCACTTTGACAGTAATTTCCGTCAATAAGGAGAGCTTTTCAACGTGCCCATAGAGTATTACTTCAGCATGGTGACATCCTGTAATAGGAGGAAGCTTTTAGTGTGGGCTTCAAAGAAATCTACCACTCCCACTGCCGGCAACAATTGGCCAATTTACAGAAATTGGCCCATAGGAAGGAAAAGAATGAAAGAGATATGGGAGAGTTGAAAAAAAGAAATGGGAGAAAAAGGGTAGGATAGTCCTTAATCATTCATTTCTGAAGTATTTCCAGAGAAGGATACTTCCCAAATCTTCTGAAGCTTATTTTTTTATATAAAAAGAAGAAGGGAGACAATTCTTAAAGGTAGAACTCAAGGAATTACATCTGTTAGTTAATGTCTTCACTGTAGGTCATAGCAAAAGCAATACCTTCATTCTCAACATAATTAATGTTCAAGCATTTGCTCTGCCAAACATTTCCTAAAGCAATAACCACATATGACTCCAGTTTGTTTGGGAATGGGGTAAAATGGTCTTTCTAAAGCTGAATGAAATGTTTTATGCCGGGGGTGGGGGGAGATTCTCTTTCTTAGGGTTACAATCAACCATTTTATTAAAAGCTTCTTCTTCTTTTTAAGGACATGACAGCTTTTTAATTCCCCTGGTGGCTGGAATACTTGAGATGGTTTTCCAGAGGTGGCAGTTCTAACATCTACAAACTATAGAGAATTAATCAATGACCACAACCCTTTGTCAATATTGGTATGTTATAGCTCATAATGTTCCCTTGCTTATAGACTCAAATGCTCCTTTAGATCAACAACAACATTGATTTACCCAAAAATGATCCATAGATGGTATTTAACTCAAAGCAGATTGGCTAAGATGTATAAGGTGGAATCAAGACATGTTGGAAATGTAAAGAAGTAGAAGGAACCATTTTCCATATGTGATGGGTATGCAAAAAAGTTAAAGTATTTTGGGAAATGATATATAATGTGATTAAAAAAGTGTTCCAAACAACTCCCCCTCCCCAAAAGAGAGACATTTATACTAGGAATTGTTCAGAGTTTCCCAGGAGTCAGAAAAAAAAAAATTATGTATGTAACAACAGCGGCTCAGATTCTGCTACCCCAACAATGGAAAGTGAGAGAGGTTCCGAGTAAGGGAGATTGGCAATTTAAGATGATAGAATATGCAGAATTAGCAAGTAGAATAAGAGAAGAACAGGTAATTAAAGATGAGTGGAAATTTTTGTTGAGTATATTGAAAATAATTCTTTACAGTTAAAAATGCTGGCAGTATTAAAGTAATTCAAGAGCATAACATAGTTTGAACTGAGGGAAATTAAATTGCTTGGATATATTAAAATATGCAGGAATGGTGGATAAGTTAAATCAACCTTGGAAGGGGAGGGAGGGAGGGAAGTTAATGAATTTATGGTAGAATAAAAGGTGCTTAATTTCAAATGTAAATTTTTTTAAAAAAATTATTTATTTTTTTACAAAATGTATTTCTTTTTCTGAATGTCAAAATATGAGAAGCTCAGAAACTTGACCTGAAGTCTGACTGTTTCTCCTGGGCAAGATCTGAACCCAGCGTGTTTATGTATAAAGCAGGAGTTCAGCATGCAATTCTCTTGTGAATGCCAGTCAAGATGACTACTTTGCAATTTTAAAGTTGACTTCTGTCCTCCTTCCTAGAGATGAGTACAATGATATCAAAGATCTTGAACTTTATGCTGTGAACCGCCCTGAGATCTTCATCTGAAGGGCAGTATACACGTTTCAGAAATTAATAAATTAATGTTTTTCTCTGAAAGATTAGTACATGGAAGAAGTCACCCACAAAAGTCATATTTCTAGAACTTACACTTGTAGAGAAAACTCTCAGATGTATTGTGTAAGAAGAATCAGGTCTGTCTTGAGTACCAATTATGTTGGGATGGAATATGTGATTTGTAGATGAATCATGCCAATTGATTTTAGAGTTTTAAATCAGCAGTGGGAGAAGACCTGTGGGCCAAATCAGGCCCTGCATGGGGTCTTAATCTGGGTCATGTGACAGGGAACAAAGTGGCTGTAAAGGAACAATTTGAAGCCTTAAAGTGTGCTCCTGATTGTTCCTTAACAGCAAAGCTTGTTATAAGCACTGATCAGCTGATTGCAATGACAGTCATTTAGACAAGCCCCCATTTGTACCCGAAGTGTTGACGCAACCCTGTAAGTGACTCAGAGACAAGTGCGGGTGAAAACTGTCCACAACTTTCTCAACATGCAGGCTAAGGTGGGACTGGCAATGGCACTGTGGAGAGGGGGCTAGATCTGCTTCCGATCTGAAGCCCAACCATAATCATGGCACACTTGCCAGATATTCTCTTGAGAGTCACCTAGTGCTTAAGTCCCATAAGGCCAAGTGAATGAGACCACTGGAAGGTTCAAAATGGCTAGTGATCAGCCCAGCCCACCCCAGCTAGGTCCTGGGGCTAGTCACCTCTCAAGGACTCCTGAAGGGCACCCCCATTTTGAGCCACCCTAACTGATGCCTAACAGCGTGGGTGGTGCTGTGGGTAAAACCTCAGCGCCTAGGACTTGCCGATCGTCAGGTCGGTGGTTTCAATCCCTGCGGCGGGGTGCGCTCCTGTTGTTTGGTCCCAGCGCCTGCCCACCTAGCAGTTCGAAAGCACCCCTGGTGCAAGTAGATAAATAGGGACCGCTTACTAGCGGGAAGGTAAACGGTGTTCCATGTGCTGCGCTGGCTTGCCAGATGCAGCTTGTCACGCTGGCCACGTGACCTGGAAGTGTCTGCGGAAAGCGCTGGCCCCCGGCCTCTTAAGTGAGATGGGCACACAACCCTAGAGTCTGGCAAGACTGGCCCGTAAGGGCAGGGGTACCTTTACCTCCTTTAACTGATGGCATTCCCGTCAAGTTGCCAAAGAGAAGAAACACCTAACAAAACTTTGCTTCCCACTGGGAAAAACCTTCCAGTCCTGTACCAGTTGTGGCTGAGAATAAAATTCCTTTTTAACTAGGGACTACAGAAAGTGCTAGTTGAAGTTTCTAAACTGAGGGCATGGAAAGTTTTCCTTTGCTAAGGAAGAATCAAAGTCTTTTGTAATCTGGAATGAAATTTATACTTTTCTTTCTTTCTCTTTTTGAAGTCTCAACATGTAACCAATGACAGTATGTGAAGAGGTGTTCTATAACTTTTTTTGGACTCCTTTTCAATGCTAATTCAAACTCATTCTCTCCCAGCTGTAGTCTGAAGTGTTGCAGTTCCAGGAACACAAATGATTTATCTCTGCGTATGTTGTTGACCCCAATATGTCTTCACTCATCACCACCTCATCTCACACATATGGCCCCCCAATATTCTAGGCATCTCAACTTTCCCCTTGTTCTCTCTTTCCCCCTCGTTCTGCAGTCACTACTAATGCCAAGTTTTCATAATTTATTACAGCATATTACAATTCTGATTTTTTTTGACACAACTCCATCTACAAGCGTGTAATTTAAGCAACATCTCAAACATCCATATTTATATACCACTGCTTGCCTTGCTAGAAATGCTAATAAGCATATCATTATTCCATCTGTCTCAAACTAGGTGTCAGTACGAATTTCTATTATCAGTAGCAATACATTTCCACAAATGCAATTTCTAAGATAAAAAATTCATCAATTGATGGGTTTGATTTCTGACTTGACTCCTTTTAGCATTTTACATCATTTTTCTCTTCATCAAACAAATCTTTACGTCAGCTCTCATGGAGAAGTGTCAAAAATAAAATGACAGAAATATCATTTAATTCTTAGGCACATGAGCCGTCTTTCGAATACGTATATTTAAAGACAGTTTCACCAGTCATAACCTACCACCTTACCTTTTCTGTTTCCTCTAAAATGCTGAGCAAGTGATTCTTCTAAACAGTCTAATATTCTTATCCTTAAGCTAGTATAGGCTATGAAATCCTAAGTTCTCATAATTGTTCAGTTTAAAGTCTGATCCAAACAACATGACATGAATGATTTCAATGGAATTTACCTTCAATAATGTTTACAGCACTTGTGACCCCCCCCCCCAAGATTTCCCCCCACCAACAATGCTATACCAAATGTGCTGAATCACCACTGATTGTTCATTGCAACTATGAATATGATTTGAGTACCCTGGGAAAATCATTGTGATCAAAATCTAGAGTTTTCAGGGAAATAAGAAGACCACCCACAGCTCCTGAGCTCTGGGAGTTTTCCTGGTCAACTTGATTTTGCAGTCTTTAGCATATGCGCTGCCGGGGTGCAAAGATCCGCCCAACGCCCCCAAATTTAGTTTAGCTCCCAAATTAACTGTTATTATGCTTATGTCAGACATCTTGCTTACACATTATCTCTTGTTTACGAAAGAAGGGAGGAAAAAGAACTTTTTTATTTGCTCCTTTATTTACAATACACTTAAGTATACAACACCAGAAGTGCCTGGAGTGCTCTGGTCCATGGGGTCACGAAGAGTCGGACACGACTAAACGACTAAAGAAGAAATACAACACCAGCACACTTAAACTTATAAATATTGTTTAGGCACCTACTTAGGAGAAACATCAGTCATGTAAAAGGTACTGCGCTGCCGCAGAGCAGCACAGCTCAATGTAATACGTAACATATTTTGATGTAAGAGTTAATTTTGTGTGCACAGCGCCATTGAAAATGACAAGCGCCGTCATTGAGTCAAGTGAATGAATGATAAGTGCCGCTGCTGACGCGGCACATCTTTGGTAAATGAACACACAACGTCAAAAGTCCTTTAGTGAAACAGTAGGTATACATTTCAGTAATACCTAGGTATATATGTATTTTGTTTTTCTAGCTTGATCAAAATTATTTATTATTTCACAACAGGTAGGTAGTTAAGAGCTTAGGTGGCTTCAGGGATAGGTGCCTGGTGCCCCCCAGAATTCGGCGCCCGGATGCCCCACACCCCTTGCACCCCCAGGTAAAGATGGCCCTGTATGAATTTAAATATGAATTTGAATGATCTTTTAAAATGGAAAATTGCAGATCAATGCTGAAAGGAACTTATGTATAAGAAGATATGAAACTGGCATGGACAGTAAAAAGACTGGTCCATCCATTTCTAGGAATGGGCCTCTTCTCATTTTTCCCTCTGTAGCAGCCAGATAGGAGGGCTGCTGCTACATAACTGTTATGGAAGAGCAAATGGAGCTCTTTGGTTTCCCAGGTAAGCCAATGGCACAGTGGCGTAGCGTGGGGGTGCAGGGGGGGCCGGCCGCACCGGGTGCAACATCTGGGGGTTAGGGTTAGGGGGCACAAATCTACGGGTTAGGAGGCGCAAGTCCACGGGTTAGGGGGCACAAATTACTTGCCTTGCCCCGGGTGCTGACAACCCACGCTACGCCACTGCAATGGCAGGAGCCTTGGGTTCTTACCTCTTCTCCTGCTGCAGCCAGGTGGAATTACCAGCAAGCCTACATCACTTGCTCTTTCTCACCTAATATGATGTTGTATTCAACTCAGCAACATTAGGCTAAACCATTTTGCAGATTATTTTGACCACTCTTATTACTTGTTTTGTGTCAGTCAAGCAGAATATAAATTGTACGAAATAAAGAAATTATACTCTACTAGCAGCCTCATACCTGGATTGTGTGGGAATTCTATGAAACCCCCCCCCAAATAGTGTTCAGTCAGCCATCTTGATTCAAACTGACATCCAACTGTGTCCTAACATAGCCTGGATACAGTAGGACTGCCATAGGTTTGGATTTTCCCCGACATTACAGGGATTTGAAGCGCCCGGGAGAAATTTCTAAAAGGCGGCACTTTGTCCTGGATCGTAGGCAAGTCAATCCTGTTTGTTATGCCCTGGTTCGTACTTTTTGAAACATGGCAACCCTAGGGTAAGGGAACCATCACACTAAATTTGTGTACGATACTAAGAGGTGTCCAAATGCAAAACAAACCAAGAAGTAGATGATGAGCAGGGTGAATGGAAGCAGGGAGTTGGGTTCATCAGTATTAACCCAAATGCCAGAAATGAAATGCTTTCATTTCCCCTATACTCCTTTTCTAAGTTGAGATGTTAGGCTTTCTCTCTTGCTACAGGAAAGTACCAACATGTGACTGAGTTATTACTGAAGTTATTATACCATCGGACTCAAAATCAGTCTGCAGGCATTGAAAGCGAATAAGGAAACAGCAGGAGAGAAGGGGGAAGAACCTGTGTTTCATTGCCTGGAGTACATGTGAAAACAAGGGAACCGAATGAAGTTTGACGAAATGTTCTTTTATATTCACTCACTGTTCCTTTTCACACCAAGGACCCAAGCAATACTGGCGAAACATGTTTTGACTTCTCAAATATCAGAGTTAGCTCGTTAACTCCTCCTCACTCACACCGCTCTGTAGCAACAAGATTGACAGCCTCGGTTGCCCTTGGAACTCTGAGAAAAAAATATTTCATAGGTCCATTTATTTCCCAATGAAAACTGTTTATAGGCATATTTGAGAACAGTATAATAGGAGCCGCACTATGTCATGGTGTGGAGAGTGTTGAAGAAAGAGTAGTGAAATTGCAGCTAGGAAGCTTAAACTGACATCCTTCTTTGGAAATTAAACCAATGTCCAGACTTGCAGAACTTTACTTTACTTGTTTGCAGAAACTTATAGTAATAGATGAATTAAAAGGTAATATTTACAGTCACGTGCTTCTCCAAGCATGGGCTTACAGTCTCTTCTTCTAAATTCAAAACAACTGCATTTTCCTCTCTTTCCAGAGCTCAGCACTTTCAGCCTTCTGTATCTCAACTGGACCATGCCCTGAAGCTCCTATGAGAGATTTCCACTTTTACCGTCTCCTGCGGCATTGCTGTCTTTCATTCAAGCTGAGAAGAAACACAGCAACACTCTATTCAACTGAGCAGTGTTCACAGTGGATTTGAAAACACAGTACTCTTGCTTCACATAATATGGGGTCTCTCCTTCACTATATACCTCCCATATGACCAATATTAGCCAATCACATGATAACTCTCTAGAATTCTGCTACCAACCCATCAAATTTAAACACACAGCAACGCATACAAGCATTTACAATTTCAGTTAATCAAATTACTATACTTAACAGAGAGGGCTTCAGCAAGCCATTCTGAATTAGAAATGTCCCTGGGCTGCTTTGACTTGTTGCAGTTTTTCTGCAATTTGAACTGGTAGCAATTTTTTGTTTTGTTTTTTGCCAGTTGAAAGTATGTATTTCACCCAATCCCTGAAGATCACAAAAAAATCTTTTTGGTCCAAAAAGTTTGGACCAAATACTATGATCCACCACTACACATTTGATGGCAGCCAAGGATCAACAAATTCTATTCTTGACTTTGTCCTCACTGCAGATCTTATAGAACCCCTTAAGAGAAGCTCTACAGATGAAGACTGGATTTATCAATACTTAAAATAACTTTCAGAAAAGTGTGGTCTACCTGTTTAGAGTAGGAGCACCTTTTCAGAAATCAAATATTTTTTTCAGACATAAACAAAATCACATACGGATTTCAGAAATAGAGGAAATGCATGATGGTGCAGAAATAATAGTAATACAACCTTGGATTTGCAGGTTGCATGCTTGATAAGTAGACGTGCCAGATCAAGCCCCCATTCTTCCAGAAAACAGTCTGGCCTCCTTTCCCTTTCCTGGCAGCCCAAACAAATAGAGGCAAGCAAAGATCCTTTCCAAGCATTCATTTTCTAGTGTCTCGAGTGACACCTTGGCACTGAGTCAATCTGTGCACTCCTCATCAGCAGAAGTTGCTACGGGAGGCAGAGAACAGCTGGGACAGTGAGGTACTGCTTGCTGATTGAGCTAGCCGCTTCTATTTATTTGTGGTGAGGGTGAGCAAACAGTGTTGCTTTCTCCTTGCTGAACAGCTGGACAAAGCAAGTGGGCAGTAGGGAGAAAGCACTTGCACTTGTATAACCTACAAGGCAGCTCTGGCTCAGGATCCTAGCAGAATCCTAAATTTAGCACCACATATATCAGTATTGTTATATTACAAAGGCCCCCCTTGACTTTAACACTGTCAGCAACACAGATTGCCTTGCCAGCCGCTAACAATGGTGCCAGGGCATTCTCACTATGGCAATGACAACACTTGTGATAAATTCTGCAGACTGTTATGCTGGGGCAGCGATTACCTGTTGTATTCATTAGTCATTCCTTCACCATTTCAGAAACCTGTTATCAAAAAGTTGATGCCATAGTGGGTTATAAAACACTACATAAAGCAGAACACTATTCACATTAAATACATTACAAAATATTTTTAAAAAACTTTTAGTAATTATTAACTGTAGTGGGTATGCATGCATAGGCATAGAAATCTCACACAGAGACATAATTTGGAGGTTAAAAATAAACAAGGGGTCATCATTAAACAAATAAGTCATGAGCTCATCAACACATTTCCTCTTCTGATGTGGATAGGTGGAGAAATTGGAAGCTTTTGTGTCTCTTTCTAACTACCCATGGTTTAGTGTTACATCTGAGCCCAGGCAAACTGTGGTTAGCCTTAACTATGGTTTCCTGAAGCTAGTCAGCTACAAGCTCTTGTCTATGGAGTTGGCTTTTCTCAATAAATATTAAGTTTAGACATCACCATTTAGGTTTCACGTGTAATGTTAAACTACAGTTACTGAAAAATGGAAGCAAAGGCTCCCAATCTCCACTTTTGAGCCATGCCAGAGAAGATGGGTGGGAAAATGCAAAAGCCCATATGTACTGGTCCATTGTTGCTTAGCATCATGTTCAAATATGCATGAATACGGAGTGTTCCTCCAACCACTGCAATGCTGAACATTAAGAGATGGAAGAGGGAGCAGAGCTGGGCATAGAATATTAAAGTTGCTAACTTTAATAGATGTAAGCTAGACAGGCATGCCTGACCAGGAAGCAGCCTTGCCAATTTAAAAAGACAGCCACGCACATGGCTAGAAGCTGAGGTATTCAATCCAGATTCATCACAGGACTGAGCAGACTCTCAGCATGTCAATTAGTTTCACTGTTTTTATCTTTGCCTACCTGTCATCCATTTTTTACACCGTTCTCCTGCAAATTCCTGTCTCCCATTTCAAAGCAATACATTAAACCCCTTCCTTCATGAATGTGTGCGTACTCAAGTAAATCAATAAGTCCATTTACTGTTGCTGCACAGGATTGCATGCCAAATATATCCATTAAAAAGCTATCTGTGGGTGAAGTATAATTTGGGAATTCAAGCTTTGGGCAACCTAATGAATTCCAAATTTAAATCACCGACCCTCTCCTACTAAGCTCCCCATGGAGGGAATAAAAACCTTTAATGGACAGAGATTGCCACCATAATCCCCCCCCCCTATTTTTCTGAATAAGAGTAATGGCATCACTCTAAATTTATACCTGCTTACAGATGTGATCAAGAAGAATTTGTCTTCTTTCTGCATATGTTACTCACTTTTCTTATAAACAGTGCATCCATTTTTGGAACTATTTTAAACAACATTTCACTGGTCCAAGTGAACAAATAAATATTTCAGCACTCAGAGAACACACAGTGACGACTCAGTATCAAAACTCAAAAGGAAGAATATTTGGAGAGTAAATTCATACCACCAACTAGACATTATTAATATTATCCAGTGCTGGAGGCAAACAAAAGAGGATGTATTGCTGTCAGGAGCAGGTTCCAAGAGCAGGTCATCAGTAACTCACACAGCGTCAATAAAGTTAACTCTTTATTCAAAGAAACAAGACAATCCAGAAGGCAGCTCTTCCTGGTAGATCTTGCCCCTATGAGGCAGCTGTCTTCACCTTTCCACAGCTCCCTATGTCTCCTCCTCCCCAAGCTTATTTAGCTTACTTATTTAGGTGATTTATATGCCACCCTCTGCACAGGGTGCTTTATGATAAAAAAACCCCTAATAAAATCCATTACTAATAGCAGCAGCAGCAATCAGACCCTTTGTTCAAATGCATTGTGCTCCAAAGACAAACAATGCCTAATCCTAGAAATGAACTTATCCACCTTTGGGGAGATGCACAGTGGGTGTATAAAATGGACAAATATAACAATGTAGAAAATTCATTTGAGAAGGAATGGTCAATGCGGAGCAAAACTTTGGAGCTCCAGCAATAAAGCAATAAGACGAGTACAACCTATTACCTAGTCATACAAAAAAAAAGGTACGGCAGACGAATGTTCACAGCATTTCCTGGCGGTTCTCCTACAACTGAATCCTCCAGATAAGATTGCAAGGCACTTTCTATAATAAGTTCCTCCTTTCGCTTGATCATAAAACTCCCTCAGACATTAATCTTGTTAGGCTGCAATTTGCCAAGCTCAGTGCATGCCCTCAAAAGGCATTTCTCTCTGGACAGGCCTTCCGAGTTTCTACCTCTTGTTGCAATACCTGTGGAAATGGCTTGGATACACCATGAAGTGCTTGAACAAAGCACATGGCTGGATACAGTGGGAGGCAGGGTTGAGCTGGCCATCCCATATGATGAAATTCCTGTGAGGACAGCTTCAAGGCCCCAAAGGGGTACACCCTCCCTGTAATGTTGGAGAGTTCCAGTCTACGTTTTATGTGTGTTCTAGTTCACCAAGGTCTGGAGAAGTTCTAGCCTAGGTCTTATACAAAGCTCTGGGGTCTCATTTAAACAACACCACCACAACAAGGGGTCTGGCTGGATTATTTGTGACAATACATCTACATCACATCAAAAACTCTACACCAAATGTATTCTGCAAACTGATAACTCTGTCCTGCATAGAAAAAGGAGATGACACACTTGGACGTAAGGTTCTTTTCTGGATGGAGTTATAGATCTAGAGAAACTCCCACACAGGAGAGATTACCTGTGCCTAGATAACCAACTGTTTATTTAAACTTGTCAACTAAGAAATCTCTCAAAGGGTGTCTATCCTGGAGACCTCTTTGGTCTCACAACTGTTTTGCAGTAACTAAACAGAATTTCTCTCTCTGAAAGACACATTGTTTCTGAGGACCACTTGAAATTTCTACTAATTGGCAATGTATCACATTTTGGTTTCATCCTTCTCCTGGCCAAACCAGCATTCTGCAGCTGTATGCAAGATTAATTCACCAGGACATTTTCGGTGAATCTCGTCTGCATTTTAATTCAATTAGTCTGGAGAATCCTTAATTAATTTAGATGCATAATCAACTTATGCTGATGCTAGCAAATTATGTCAATGATTGCATGTTTTTTTTCCAAAACAACTACATTGAAAGGTAGAAATATATTCCATATTACTTAATCTAATATGTCACTTGACAGAACTTTCCTGTCTTTGATACTTTAATGTGCATTGCTTATATTAAATGCCAGTTTCCTTTTAGCACAGGTTGCTACTGAGAACTGCCCTATGGCTCAGTTATCTTCCCAGCCAGAGTGGGTGCTTCCATAAGCCAGTGTGAGGCAGGCATGAAAGATGCTTGTGTGTAGGGTAGCTACTCTCCTGTTCCCCAAGCCATTCCCAACCTTTGGAGCTAGTTCCCAGTGACCTCTGGCCAAGGCTGGTTGCTTCCTATAGCTGCCTTCTCCAAGCACCTTACAGACAGTGCCACTGGGAAAGATTACCTGATCTGGAGATGGCAATCACACACTGTTTTGCTCATGGGATACATGTTAGGGTCATCACTGCTGCATTGTAGCATTTGGTCAAGGAGTCAGACCACAGGTGCTAGGCAAAGCAATGAGCAAGCAGTAGCATTGTCTTGGAAGACAAGAGTTATGATTCCTAGATGTGCCTGCTCTGCATCTCTCCAAAGCCAACCTGCTCCATCAACATATTTGTGCACCATTCAACTTGAGAGTACTGCCTAATAGACCAGGCCTATGCTCAATTTCCAGGGATACTGAACTAATCAGAATGTTTTCCTAAGCTCCAACACGTTGAACAAAAACCTGAAATATTTGGAATAAAATAGCACCAAACAAAAATAGCTTATATTTCCCCAGAAGTCAAAATATTTGCATCTTATTGATGTGTAGGTTGTATTTCATAGCACACAGCTGAATTCAATTGGAAATTGCTAGTTACTTTACATGCTTGGGCTCGGTTCAGATGTAACAAACCTGGTTCTACAAACCATGGTTTATTGGCTTCTAGTTGAGCCACATGACCCAGAAGCTGTACCCCGGCTCTCTCAGCCAATAAAGCAAGGTGAGCACCGCAACCCCAGAGTCGGTCACGACTAGACCTAATGGTCAGGGGTCCCTTTACCTTTACCAGTTGAGCCATATGCCAGGGGGCTTTTTATGTCCAGCTTTGGAAATGGTATCTTAAACCACCATTTCCTCATGCTTCCTGAACTAAGAACCTGTGGGTCAAGTGCTTCCTCCAAACGAGGATCAGACCAGAGTTGGAACAGCCATAGCAGCAGCAAAAATTGCTCCTGCAAGAGAACTAAACTACTATTAACCTTCTCTCTAAAAAAGAAATGGCCCCATGAACCAATGATAATTGGCTCCACCATAAAGAATTTGCTTTGAGATTAGCAGTCCTCTCCCAAGTATGAACTGTTGATGACATTTGAGATTAATCTGCCATTTCCCTAGAATTTTGAAGTGTTATTTCAGAGCCAGTAAAATATATTTTTATTGCTGATATATCACACATACACTCACCTTAAAATACAGATTCTCATGTAGATCCACAGACACCTAATTACAGATCATCAGACTGAGTTTTGTAGAAAAGGATGAGATTCTTGTATCATTGTGACACTTTTTGTTCAAACCAGTTAACTACTAGTATAGCTGAAGGAAGGGGCAGTGGGGAGGGGGGTATTGGTTGGTTCTTGTTCCATCATGTATTTTGTGCTTTTATATTGCATTTTTAGTTTGTGAACAAACTAAAACTTCATCTGTGCATGAAGGGCAGTATGCAAATTTAATAAATTAAAATAAACATTAAGTTGGAGTCCAACAAAAATCAGTGTAGTCCACATTGCCTATCACTGGCATAGGCATATATGAGCTCTGTTTTCTTCTTCCCCTTCAGTGTGCTGGACCATTATGGGGAATGAAGGCTTGAGTTCCTGAACAGGCAGATCATGGAGAGCTGATATGATGTTTGCTCCCATCTCAATATGGCCCAGCACAGTGTTTGAACATGTACCAGCACAGAGGCCCCATTTTCTAAAGAACATTGAGGTGACTCGATGTGATTTCCTGACCTCGCTCTGTACCTGCCTCTGAGTTCAGCCTCAACGATGGGGAGTGCCACCCCCCAAAAAAAAAATATTGAGGAAGCCCAAACAGCCTCGGCTTGCAAGCCTTAAAAGCTGTGTGACTAAGCAAATACAATTGCCCATTTCATCTGGCTTAAATTGGACGTCCTGTAGGCCAGCATTTTCCTGATAGCAAGCCCTTAGAAAAGCAGAGGGTACAGTCACCTTTGAGAAGAGGAGGCTCAGCACAAGGCTCTGTCAGATTTGCCTAAGCTAGGAAGAATTGCTTATTAAAATAAGAAAAGTCTGCAGCGTTTTGATAACATTTAGACTCTTGGTAGTAAATTACAACATATATCATACATTCAACATAGCTGCCTTTTCTTTTCTCCCTACCAACCTTTCCAGTTCTAAATACTAGGACTAGAGCTTCTACTGACGCTGAATTTCGTTAACAACTCAGTATTGCTCACCATGGTGGCTCAGAGTTTCAGTATGCCCAGGCCTGGATCACGGTGACCAGATTCCCATCTTGTGGAATCAACATGGTGTTGTTGTTATTAGAACTCTACTGCATGGTGCAAAATTGTGGTGGGCAAGCAAGGAGGGGGGGCGAAAGATGTCAGATATCTGGCTTCACTTGCTGAGCTATCACATGAGCCATGCACTGAGATGATGCACATAAACAAGGATGAATCCACATTAGGTCAACTGCAGATCAGAGGTTCTAATGCAAAACTCAAAAACTGAAGGCCTGCAGATCTGGTTGAAGCCAAACAGTTAATATTCAGATTTAGCAAGTAAGAAACACTACTGAGCCTAAGATGTAAGTGAGTAGATAATAGTTCAGGTTAAAATTCCATCTAGCTCAGCATCCTGTTCTCAGAGTGCTGAACCAGAAGCCCAAGGGAAACCTGCAAGCAGCAAGCAGCAAGAGTGCAACAACACTCTCCCCGCCTGCAATTCCTAGCAACTGGTATTCAAAGGCATACTGCCTCCAACAGTGGAGGGAAAACATAGCCATCATGGATAGCAGTGGTGTAGTGTGGGTTGCCAGTGTTGGGATATGAGAGCTCACCAGCTGCGTGATAGCAGCACATTGTTTACATCATGTGATTCTTCTGATGCTACTGAGTGTGAGACAGGATGTCCTACGCTGCTCTCAAGGTTGCGTTCTCAGTGTAACTTGAGACCTTCCTGTTGTTGCTGCAAAAGGGAGGTGTCACTTATTACTGATCTCCCTGGACTGAGCGAAGACCAGCCAGGGGCAGATCATCGGCAAGAGGCCCCAGTGCCTGGGAAGAGGAGTCAGCCTTTCCCGGGGGGGCCAATTACCAACAGCCAGTGCCCGGGACTGTGTGGAGTAGGAGGGAGGCAGGGAAATTGGATGGAATGTGCATCCGCATTCAACTGCCTAAGGCATCCACATCACCCAGATGATCACAGCCAGAGAGATAAGAAAAGAAGAGTTACAGATAGGTAGCCGTGTTGGTCTGCCATAGTCAAAACAAAAAAAATTCATTCCAGTAGCACCTTAAAGACCAACTAAGTTAGTTCTTCGTATGAGCTTTCGTGTGCATGCACACTTCTTCAGATACACTGAAACAGAAGTTACCAGACCCTTCTATATAGTGAGAAGGTGGGGAGGGGTATTACTCAGAAGGGTGGTGGTAATGGGTGATTGGCAGATAGCTGTGATGAGCCTGTTGACGACTCTTAACGACTGCAATAGGTCTTACAGGAAAATGCAAGGGGTGAGAAGGTGAAAAATGGCTTTGTCGTGTATAATGAGATAAGAATCCAATGTCTTTGTTCAGACCAGGTCTCTCCATGGTTTTAAGTTTGGTAATAAGTTGCAATTCAGCAGCTTCTCTTTCCAGTCTATTTCTGAAATTCCTTTGTAGTAAAACAGCTACTTTGAGATCTTGTATAGAATGTCCTGGGAGATTGAAGTGTTCTCCTACTGGTTTCTCTGTCTTGTGATTCCTGATGTCAGATTTATGTCCGTTTATTCTTTGGCGTAAGGTTTGGCCTGTTTGTCCAATATAGAGAGCTGAAGGACACTGTTGGCATTTGATGGCATACACAATGTTAGACGATGAGCAATTAAATAGTCCTGAGATGGTATGTGTGATGTTGTTGGGGCCAGTAATGGTGTTGTCCGGGTGTATGTGGCAGCAAAGTTGGCATCTGGGTTTATAAGAAAAGAAGAGTCATTCTGTTCTCTGGAGAGGTCACCTCCTAGTTCGCATGGAGAAGGCATTTTCAATGGAGCCCAGTGATGGAAGCGTGTAGCTTTATTGAGGCAGGTGTTGAAGTTTTGCACCACTAACAAATTTTGCAGCCAGGGCAACCACCCCTGTGCCCACCCCCCTGATACTATGCCACCGGTAGCTAGTAACCACTGATAAATTTGTTTAATCACCTTTTTAAGCTATCCAAGCTGAAGGCCATCGTTACCTCTTGTGGGAGTAGCAAGAGGTAATTTTGTTTCTTTTTTTTTAAAAAAAGGGAGCAGCACAAGGAACATTGAGTTACTTAATGTCAGCACCTTACGATTCCTATGGGACACAAGATTGCCCTGTCTCCTGTCCAAAACATGACAACAAAGTCTCTTATCTGTGCCAGCAGATACAACCTAGCTCTAAACGTGCCATAAACACTCTGTATTTTGCTGCGAAAATCAGATTTTCAAACCAAAATGATACACATTTATTTATGCAATTCCCTTTTTCTAACACTCCTACCCTGATAATAAACAAAAGGTTTTTTTATTATTAATAGGCTAGTTGCCATTTAGACAATATGCGTACAGAATGATGCATACAAAAAAAAGCAGTCCTCTCTGCAGAAACCAATATGCTTCTGTCAACTTAATCCTAAAGAAAGCAACATAGGTTATGTGCAGCAGTGAAATGCACACATTGGGGTTTTTTTTTTCCTGTCCAAAGGCGATTGAAACACCAGCCACATTATAAGAGGAAAGGCATTTCCAAATTAGCAGCAAGAGATCCAAGACCAATTTGCATTGCATAGCTGGATGTTACACAACCCCATGGATTTGCACAATATAAGAAAGAATAATAATCAGGCACCCCTGGTAGATTAATACATTTTCAGCAAGTGCAAGGCACACAAGTTCCTCAATTTACAACTTCCATTTCAGCACTAGGTCCACATCAATGTTGCAAGCGTTCATAAAGCCATTCCATGTGGGTTTTGCATTTGTGTGTGTGTGCTTAATCCATACAAAAGTTTGCATTTAGATATGTATTTAATGGTAAAATACATATTAAAATATTGCATCCCATTGTATGTATTTCTAAACATATTATATCCTAAAATATACTTTCCTGCAATCTGGTATGGGGTTTTTTTTAGCCAACAGTCACATTATAAAATCCAGAAGAGTTCCAATCCATGTATTGTCTGAGGTGAGAATTTTGCTAGTTTTCTTAAAAATGCAGACTTAAAGAAAATTTCCTCCACCCCTGTCCATAGATAGTGTAATGAAGTATCCGTGCTAGTTAAAGGTTATGTGGCTAAAGTTATGGATTCAGCTGCCATTTATCCTCAAGGCAATCTTGTCCATTGGACCATGAGCTGAAGGCAGAACAGAGCAGAGTTATCCTAAAAATGAGTTTACCCATTGCTTTACCTTCTGACTATGCCTTGACACTCCAGGTGAAGAAAATGAAAGGTATTGTGGAATGGATGGAACATGATATTTATTCCAGTAGACCACAACAGAGACAGCATATTAACAAAATAGCCCCTGTACATTTATCCAAATAGCGGAAATACTAAGGGATGTATTCAAAGAAGCGCTAAGGAGATAGTTCCTTTTGAGATTTCGAAAGAATCAGTTAAGTCGTTATTAATAATCAATTTTGCTCTTTGGCTTGAGTAGATAGCTTTTATTCCCGCCCAAAAGGTGCCCTCTATCCCTGCAGGTGCCATGCATCTTAATAGAAATTGCCAGGATACATTGTCGAAGGCCTTTTCGGCTTCAATAAAAATTAGTGCCGCTTCCTTGTGTTCTCACCTCAGGGAAGGAGAGATATCCATTTCTTTGATGAGGGGGCATGCACAGGTTATGTACTGTGCCCCCAACTGAATAGCAATTATGAGGTAGACTTTAGTGCAGCTGCATATTTCAGGGGGGAGATGGAAAATGATGAGGAAGCTATCTTTCAGGGCAGGTTGCCCATAAGTACTGATCTTCTCACTTAGGCCCCCCTGACAATGCTGAGAAAATTTCAGATATATGCTTAGGATACAATATGAAAACAACTTCAGCATCACATTATTTTTCTACTACACCATATAAAGGGTACAAAAGCCCAGCAGTTCTACTAGAGTTCTTCCTAGAGAAAAATATCCTAGAATGGTTTTAACAAAATCAAATAACTATTCAGGAAACTTACTGCTTGAACAGAGAGAAACATAGATTTCTTACACTATGGCCACATTCAGACATCACACTAAACCATAGTTTAGCATTACGTGAATGATCCACAGTGATCCTTGGGTTCGTACACCCTTTCTTTTCCCTTAGTGTGTCTGCAAGGGAGAGTGTAGAAGCTTTAGCTCCCATGTTTGCTTGACCACAGATTGTCAAGCTGGATTGTCACAGTTAAGCAAAATCCTAAACAAAAGCTTCTGAATGTGTCCTCATGGCCATTCTGGAGAAGAAGAAGAAGAAGAAGAAGAAGAAGAGTTTGGATTTGATACCCCACTTTATCACTACCCGAAGGAGTCTCAAAGTGGCTAACATTCTCCTTTCCCTTCCCCCCCCTGCAACAAACACACTGTGAGGTGAGTGGGGCTGAGAGACTTCAAAGAAGTGTGACTAGCCCAAGGTCACCCAGCAGCTGCATGTGGAGGAGCGGAGACGCGAACCCGGTTCCCCAGATTATGAGTCTACCACTCTTAACCACTACACCAGGTGGGAGCATGTGACCCCAAGGACACTGAGGCTAACTGATGGTTTAGCATGCCATCCAAATGTTGCCCTTATGTTTTTAATATCAGTGTTATCATTTAAAAGAGTTGGAACTCTCTACATATATTTCACAAGCTGAAGAGGTAATGTTGGCCCCATAACTTTGCTACATTTAAACACAAAATTTCATGAAAGGGGAAATTCATTTTTGCAAAGCAATAGTTACTAATTAGAGTTTCTTATAAATTGCCATATTAAAATGTTCCCATGGAAATTTTATGGTGCACTGACACTATATAGGTGCTAATTAATTGGATTTCCTACCCTAATCTCCTCAAAAACAAACATCAAATATAAACCACACTTTTACCAATCCCTTATCACATAAGCACACAAAAACAATGAAGAATAAGCTAATGCATATGACCACATGAGAATTTTTGTCTTAGCTTAATCATCTAAAGTAACTCTATCAGTTTTGGAAGAATGTTATGCAGGGTCAAATCTCAAAACTTAATCATGTTTTCCACTCACCATAATAATTAAAGCATAGTTATACATGAAGCATTTTAAATCTTATCTTCACATGGTTCTTGTACTCAGCCTAATATTATATCTTTTAATTTCATTTCTAGACAGCAATTTTTGCTAGTATGTATTGAAATAAGTGGGTTATGTTCAAAAATCAATATCTCATAGTAACCAATACCATCAATTTATCAAAGCCCTTTCCAATTATTTGGCTCCGTGTGGTATCTGTTTGCATTCAGAGTAGAACTACTGAAATCCATGAAGTTAGTTGTGACTAATTTGTCCACTGATTTTTGTATGTTGGCTCCAAGCAGAAGTTTATCCGATAACACTCTGTGCACTGTATCTAGCCTCACTGGTGCTCAGCATTCATAATTATAATTGGAAGAACAGTGGCACCTTCTAACATTGTGAACACCTGAATCATGCAACAGAAGACTTTGCCCAGCAGAGCTGACTAGAAGGTGGCAAAGTGTATTCTGTAGATGGGCTATTGGGGTTCATAGGAAACTTATGGAATTCCCATGGTGCAAAAGTGTGTCTTGTGTGGGGACTACTAGTTTCGAGGTCCTGGATCATATTCCAGACTAGAGAAGTGTTGAAGTAAGAGTAGCAAAAACATAGCAAGGAAGGTCAAATCATGCATATGACTGACACCCTTTGCTTCAATGTCCAGATTTTAACATTCAAAAACTTACAGAAACCTATAGTTATAGCCGAATTAAAACATAATATTTGCAGTTAAATGCTTTTCAAAGCATGGGTTGACAGTCTCTTCTTCTAACTTCCAAACGACTGTATTTTCCTCTCTTTCCAGAGCTCAGCACTCATCCTTTTGTATTTCAGGCCATGCCTTGCAACTTCTATGAGAGAGCTCTACTTTTACCTCATCCTTCAGCTTTGCTCTCTTTATTTCAAGTCGAGAAGAAACACTCCAACAATCTATTCAACTTAACAGTGTTCACAGTGGATTCTAAAACACAGTCATCTTGCTTCACATAAAATTGAGTCTCTCCTTCATTAGCTACTTCCCATGTGACTAACATTAGCCAATCAACATGAGAACTACTAGAATTCAGCTACCAACTCATCAAATTTAAACACACAGTAATGCATACAAGCATTTACAACTTCAGTGAATTAAATTACTATACCTAACAAGAAGACCAATTTTGCCACATCAGAAGGGAAAGAATCTTTGGAACTGAAATATACAATAGTTTCTGATTTATTTTGACATTTCTGCATTCTCAGATTTCTTCTATTAAGCAAGTGATTCAAATGGAAACATATACGGTAGGCAGTGGTATCGACACAGGTGCCTATAACTTCAGCTAAGCAGGCATTCAGCTGGGAACAAAGAATCCACTTCTTCCAAGAATTGGCTGTAACTGCTAGCCAGAATTTTCCACCTATTGTCCTAAGAGGTGGCATATAAACAATTATGTTCTAGTCCCATGTCTCAAAAGCATATGCACCGGTAATGATGCCTTAACATTAAAATGACTGTCTACTCATGAAAATTGGAATTGCGGTTGGGTCGTGCTCCTTATGTCATTTTCATTACCACCGTTATGACTCAGCAAGGACACTTTCCAACGCGGTTCATTAAAATTATCATTTTTTTTATGGTCGCCCAATGGCATACAATTGGAAGTTAATCCAAATAGGCATTTACATAAATTAAAAGCACTTACGGAGAACCAGACCACATGTGGCTGGTAATCAAAGATTTAGGCAGCAGCCTATATTTTCAAGAGCTGAGGCTCCAATACTTTGGCCACCTCATGAGAAGAGAAGACCCCCTGGAAAAGACCCTAATGTTGGGAAAGTTTGAGGGCACAAGAAGAAGGGGACAGCAGAGGATGAGATGGTTGGACAGTGTTCTTGATGAAACCAGCATGAGTTTGACCAAACTGCGGGAGGCAGTGGAAGACAGGAGTGCCTGGCGTGCTCTAGTCCATGGGGTCATGAAGAGTCGGACATGATTAAACGACTAAACAACAACAACCATTTGAACTGCTAAACTGCATTTTATTTTTCAAAAAGTTCTCAATTGTTTCCTATCCTAGACTCCAGGTGATCCAACACCAATTAAAATTCATCCCAAGAAATGAACAATCTTTAAGTAGAAGAATGCTGACACACTACTCAGTGCAATGTCCAGAAGTGCTAAACTGTCTCGCTCTTTTTCTTCAAAACAAGAATTTGGGGGTAGCGTTGGGAATCATAATCTCACAAATGAAGCTGTAACTTTCAGCTGCCATCAGTAGTCCTGATTTTATATTAACTTATGGAATCAAGTTGTATCCCATTAGATTTACATTTCACTTAAGGCAGTTTAAACTCCTAAATCCAAATCATTTGCGACTACCTACTCCTTGATGCTATTGGCACGTGAAGACAACAAGATGACACCTCAATTTGCATCAGATACTGTAGGCTGACAGTTGTCTGAAGGCATATTTGCTCATTAAACTGAGCAAACGAAGACTGTGCACTAATGCAGGTTCAAAATGGGCTGCTTTTCATTTGGTTCAGCAAACTAATTCTATGTATCAAAGACTGGGGGATGATCCTTTAAAACTCCTGTTCAAATCGAGCAGACGGGGCAGGACAGGAGTTATTATGGATAAGAGTGAGCAAGAGGAAATTAATTAGGCAATTTTCCCCACTCCAAGCAAAAGAACTTCCTTCTGAACATTTGAAATCACCAGGTTAATTTTCTGCTCCTAAAACATGTTTCCTTGATTAAATATATATTAGGAGTAACACCACTTGAAACAGGAGCCAGTAATAAGATGAAAGAGATAAGATAATAGCTGTCTCTTTTTTTTTTCTTTAGACATTTGGACATCTGAACAATCCTGCTGAAATTTAATACATTTAGCAAGAAAAAAGATTGCCAAGAATTTTCTTTAAAAATGACATTCAGTGGAGCATAGATCTGGACTGATTACCCCTTGATCCAAATTATATTTATGGGATGCGACCCAAGTCTGACCTACAAGCTTGATAGAAAATGGTTACAGCAAATGTAGAGAACTTCTTGAATTCTTTTTCTTCAAGACTCTCAATCTGGCCTTTAGGAGTCCAGGTCACAGCCTCTTTAGCACTCCTCTGTCACTCCTCAAGTGCTTCAACCTGGCAAAATGTGTTCCTCAGCTATGATATCTTCTGCTGCCTGAATGGTGGTGGGAGAGGTATAGAAGAAATCTCTGGCTTTTGAGTTGGTGGGATGTAGTCTACTTTGCCAAAATGAGAGTAGCATCAGCTGCTCCACCCACTGTCCCCTTTGACCCCTAACAAACCCTGAACAAAAAAAGTGACAACCAACTTTTCATAGGCCAACAAATATGTTGGCAGAAAGCCAACATAAAAAGTTGGATGTTTTGGTGGAAGCTGAGATCTGGGGATGCTTCTAGTCACCTACACAAAACTTTGAGTTATTATATAAAGGAATGAGGTGAACAGAATTTAAGATTGGGAAAAAAAAATGAGAGGAATCAGAATGGACAGATTAGTACAAAGCCAGATATAGCATCTTCTATCTAAAATTTCAGAATGGATCAATTCAAGCAACAGTGGTGGAGAAATAGCCCTCATGTAGCTAAAGGTAAATAGAAACTAATTCTCCAAACAGCTGATGTTTGCATAACAAGAGTTTCATTTATCCTATATCATTTCACACCCAAAGGTCTATTTGAGCTGTTCCACATTGAAAGAAAATTATATGAAAATATAATGTACCAGTGGTATTTGACTCCTATGAAGTTAGCAAAAATGTATAAGACAAGTTCAAATATCTGCTGGAAATGTAAAGAAAAAGAAGGTACCTTTTATCATATGTGGTAGACTTGTAAGGTAATAAAAGCTTTCTGGGAGATGATATATAATGAAATGGAAAAAAAATGTTTAAAATAACTTTTGTTTAAAAACCAGAAGCTTTTTTATTAGGAATTACAGGTACCGACATTCTGAAGGAGCAGAAATGACTTTTTATGTATGGAACAACAGTCTTGCGGATGTTATTGGCCCAGAGGTGGAAATACGACAAAGTCCTTACCAGAGAAGAATAGCAAATCAAGTTAATGAACTATGCCAAGATATCAAAGCTGACTGGAAAACTCAGAAATCAAGAGGATAAAAAATTTATAAAAGAATGGGAAAAATCCATAAGTTATTTAGGAGATCACTGTAAGCAGATGGAAACAAGAGAAGGATTTTGACTCACTAGTTGTGTAAAAAACATTATGGACAATATGGTGTGATATAAAAACTGGAATACGGACTAATATACAGTTGTAGATGTTGAAATAAAACTCCAATGATTGCATGTGGGGAAGTCACGAGATTTGGAGAATCTCCACATACAGTATTACTTTATTGATATGTGTTTACTTGTATTTTTTATTTGCAAAACTAATAACATGTCTTGAAAAAAAACAAAACAAAAGGTCTATTTGGGCATTTGGTGTCTACGTACAATGGCAATCACACAAGGGAGAGTTCAGTGTACTGTCAAGCCCCACCCTCTCTCCCACATCCCCTTTTTTCAGCTGCCCTATGCACTTTAGAACCCTGATTAGGCATGTCCATTGGTACATGAGCCCTCCCCAAACTTCAGAAGTTAACCTGTCAACAAATGGAAGATTGGAGGGTGGAGAAGTAGGGGGCTGGAAGGAGCTGCCTTAGCAGCCCACCTTCTCTCATTGATTGTAACTGTGCAGCAACAGAAATGGACATGTAAGAACACTCCTCCACTGTCTCCCGAGACAGATGGGTTCCGACTAACACCAAAATAGGGCTAAATAGATATGAAGATGCAGCATCTTAAACACTAACAAATTTGTTATGAAATAAGCTTTCGTCAACTGGAGCCCACTTTGTTGGATGCAAGACTAAGAGTCAAAATTATCAGCTACAAACCATACAACCCCAAATTACAAACTGATGCAACAAATTAAGCTAAACATTCAAACTGAATTAAGGAGACAGAGCAAACAAATACCCAGATTTGATTCATCATCTGACAAATATGCAATTCATTTCCACTTGAGCCATGATGTTCTCTCCCTAATAAAATTATTTAAAGCCTATAATCATTGATCTCAGTTTGCCTATTGAAACCCAAACTTGGTTTCATTGCAGAATAAGCTTACAAGCCAAATTTAACAGCTGGCTGCCACCAAGAAATAAACTTTCAATTGCCTGATCAAGTACAGACCAACTTCCAGCATCTTATTTAACTGGATAGTTTGTAATCGTTTAGACTTTTGTTGCCTGTACTAGCTACAATTTTACTAATAAAATGTTCTCTTCAAAACTTTTGGTCATATGTAGGGCTGAGCCACAAGCAAGGCAAATTACAAAGGTTTGGGCTAGGCATGCCCTAGGCATGTTGCTCTCATTTGCTCTGGCTTCATAGCAAACACTTGGCAAGCTATGTTAGTTTGAGATGCTGACCATATCGAGAGACTATTCACATTAGGTTACATGCCAGAAAGCATTAAAGAGTCCTGACAGGATTAATTTGATTCTGTGATGGTCATCTCTTTTGTACTTTATGTTGTTGCAATGTTATGATGCTTTAATTATTTTATTGTACAGCATGATTTTTTTTTAAGAGTTGACAGTTTATACTTTTATAAACAAACAATCAAACTATGGCCCAAAATTAGTAAGCGAAATCCATCTTTGTGTCTTCGCATTTATTCCACAATCTGCAGGCTACCATCAATTGAGAGGTTTAAATTAACAATACAGTGGTACCTCGGGTTACAGACGCTTCAGGTTACAGACGCTTCAGGTTATAGACTCCGCTAACCCAAAAATGGTACCTCAGGTTAAGAACTTTGCTTCAGGATGAGAACAGAAATCACGCGGCGGCGGCATGGGGGCAGCGAGAGGCCCCATTAGCTAAAGTGGTACCTCAGGTTAAGAACAGTTTCAGGTTAAGAATGGACCTCCAGAACGAATTAAGTTCTTAACCTGCGGTACCACTGTACTATGTTGCAGAGTTTTTAATTCTTTGGTAAGTTTTTTTTTTTATCATCACCGGACATACCTACAAACTCATGGCATTTAGATAATTATTAAACTGTCAGTCTTTTAACAATAAGTGCCTGCAACTTAAAGCATAGCCCTATGTGATTGACAAATGTGTGTTTGTTCTATGTACAACTGGAGCACATTGGTGGAGTTCAAATAAATGTTAACAAGGAAGGTAGGAGTGGTGTCAGATTATGAAATGTTTGCCATAGATAGTGTTTCTTCTGTCTTCTGTCCAGAGACTAAGCTGATTCCATATTTGAAAAGGGAGGCCTATTACTTCAACTTCCAGACTATCTCTTTTGTTTAACTTCTGCTGGATCAGCTGCAGAACCAAAAGTCTGGATGGAGACAAAAGATCCTATCTCCTGAAGAATTTCCTCCACAGTGAATTACCAACATATTTAACATTATAGCTCCACAAAACACAACAAAACCACAGCAGAATGGCCCACTGTTATTGCAATGAAGAATCTACCCAAGGGTATGATAATAATCTGTTCCCGTCATTCTTTTCACACATCAGCAAATAAATACGCCAAGCAAATTATTAGTTTTGCTCTAATACACAGCAACTAATTATTAAGCATTTGCTATAGCGGACCTTGGAAGGCAGGATACAGCTTTTAATTGGCAACTGATTTGCAAGGACAGCAACTACGCCTTAAGGGCAGGGGCAGGCTATAAGTCCAAATCCTGTAAACTGATGCATCATTAAGTAAGGCAGAGCACACCGTCTGGTAATTACAGCATATCATCTAGGACACTGCAATCAACCTATATCTAGAACCTTGCCCACCTTAAAAACTGGGGAAGGCAGTATCAGAAATGGTGGCAAGGGCACTAGGGGCCCGGCAGAGCATATTTTTACAACAGGTTGGGACAAGGGAAAACGTAGGGCTTTGTACAACAATTCATGCACTTTACAGTATTACCTCACATGAATGAAGAAACGAAGTACAAGAGAAGGCCTTGCTGGAGTCACTGGTGTTGAACAAAATCCTCATAGCTGCCATGCACAAAGTATACACCTACAACTGTTGAATGCATGCCTGATTCTGGTCCGCTTCACGTCCCACCCCAATGTGAAGAGGTGAGACACAATAACTCCAGACCTGGATTTGTAGAGCAGTCCACAAAACATAAACCTGGGCATGGCAGGATCCATGTATCAAACCGAAAGGACAACATTAAGCCCAGATGGGTGGAAAATTCCTCGTCTACTTTCAAGTGCACTTGTTCGTGAAAGTCAGTAATGATATCAGCTCTCTCTCTCTCTTCTCCCAGAGAGTAAACCCTACTAGCAAGCTTAAATATTACTTGTTGTCAATCCTTTCTTTCAAAATTCTTTTTTTAATGAATATTTATTAGCATTTTCAAAAAAGGAAAAAACATATAAAGACAAAAACAAAATATAAACAAAAAGATAACAAAAATCCAAAAATCCAAAACTTAAAAACAATTAAAAACACTTAAAAGTTCAAATACTTATTTTCTTTTAACTTGTTTCTCAGACCTCCTCACGCCTCCCCTTCTTGTATTCCAATTTAAATTATTAGCTCAGCAAATCCTTAACTTACTTCTCCATTTTGACTTAATTTAATTTATTCTAACATTCTTAGGGGCCAAAAGGATGGGACAATGCTTCTACAGTAATATTTGCAGTAATCAAAGCAGCAGGAAAGGTTATATACAGTATTTGGCTCATTTTGTAAAGCACACACACACGGAATGGACACACACACACACACACACACACACACAGAGAGAGAGAGAGAGAGAGAGAGAGAGAGAGAGATCATTTCACAGGAGGCGTGGGAAGACCCCAGTAGGAGAAAATGGAATCATGTACTCAGGGATTTATTTATATCCAAATTGCTTTTACCTGGGAGAAGTATAAAAAAAGGTAATCATTATATGTTCCCCATATAAATGAATTGCTTCTTGACATCGTATGCAACTGACAAATAGGAATGAGTTTTTTATTGCTAGAAGGCTGTAATATATAAAGGATACAGGATATTGCACACAAAAAGGGGAAGACTGGTGGATATTAGAAACAGATTAATTTCCTAGCCATTCTTTCTGAGAAATCAGCATCATCAAAAAATATTTATATACTGCCCTTAAAGTTCTCAAGGCAGTTAGCAATAAAATAACCATGTGAAGTACAATAAAAACAGGAAAAATTGTATCAACTCTCTATATAATTTTTTGGCTGTACATCGGACACACCGTGAGAAAAATGGATATCTTGCACTTGTTGTCTAACTTTGTGATGTCCACATTTAGGAGAAAGGGTTTGTGGGCTTGGCAGCAAAACAAAATGATTTCCTCAACAAAACATTTCTACTTATAAAGGAGGTAAAGTGAAATTAGTCATGCCAAGATTTACAAATTAATCAGTATACAAAACTGCTATTACTTTGTATAACACGTGGGGAAATGACTTCTGCACAATCTAGAGTATTTGCAAGCAGTAAGACTTTAAATTTTTTAAAAAACAGCAAATTCAAAGTTACAAGACAGCTAGAACAAGACACTAGGAAAATTGCATTACAGGTTTAAAAAGAAATTGTATTTGCAATTCATTTCATCTTTTAGGGCTCAGTAAGCACATCAAAAATATGAAGGAAACAGAAAAAAATCACAAATTTAAGGCCCTATTTAGTGATAAGATAGACAGAATGAAACCAATGCCATCTCTTTAAGTGTGAATGGTGTTGAACCTTCCCCCTGCCCACAGACACAACAGAAAACCATTGTTATCCACTGCATAAATGAAAAATGGTGCGCCTTGGACTCACACACCTCTTTTCATCTTCAATGAGCCAGAGGAGATTAGAAGCTTCCACTTCCTGTTTAAACTAACCAGTTTCCCATGATGTCTGAACTCAGGGAACAGTGGTTTGTTTGAACATCAGCCGGTGAGAACAGAGCATTCATTCTGTGAATGCAGATCCTAGTTTGTTCTTGCTAAGGAGCATGCAAAACCAAGGCTCCTGGAGCTCATTCTATCTGAACTATAAATTTCCCTTAGCTAAGATCTATTACATTTACCTGTATTGTACAGTGCCTACCATTTAGATGTTTAACAACTCTATTTTAGTGCAACGAAGCAACATATATTACAATCATATTTATTTTATTTATGACTGAGTGAACATAACTTAATAGTCAAGACAATGAGACACAAACTCCCCAGTACAAAACTCAAAATAGCCAACAACTCACTGCTAAGCAAGCCACCATTTTAGCCCACCATTCAGAGATGCTGTAAAGATTACTAAAAACAGGGTATGTTTGAGGCTCCTTGTATGCGATGTTCATTTATATTGCTTCCATTGGGTCATCTTGACTTTGGTTTTTGCCAGTGACAATAAGGTAGTATAAAAATTATTCACAGCTAAAATCTAACTGGCTCACCCCCCTCTCTGGTTCTTTAATTCATTTTTTTCCTTCACCGGTGTCATGTGAGTTGAAGGGGTGTGGGATTAAATCCAATTCTATTGCCCCACAGGAAATGGAAGGAGGAGGGGAAATGATTTATAAGTATTTATAATAAAGGAAAGTTAATTTTACTTACTCTCCAAGAAACAGTGCATCGTGAACATCAACATCTCAAATAATGGCTCACTGCTGAAGTCTTGCCGTTATTACCTCACTCTTGAAGTGATAAGTGTATTATGAAGACATTAAATCATAAGATTTCCACCAAGAGACTAAGGCAATTAAAACAGGCTCTGACTTCTTCAAAACTAAGTTCAGTGAAAGCGCTCAAGGATTCACTGAATATTATCAACTCTGGATTTCAAGTGCAATCTGCAACATCATTTGCAGTGCAGAGTGCTCCAGTACAAGATTTCAGCCAGCTAGCCAATCATGCCCTTTTACAGAATACTCCATCCCACTTACCTCAGTTCTTCTCCATTCATGCCAATCTCACTGGCGGAGGAAGGGGTGTGTGGTTGGTGTGACCCGCCCTGGGTGTCATTACTCAGCGGGGGCGACATCACTGCCCTGCCCCCCTGGGGACGCTCACCATAGGCAGTGCCCCCCTGGGATGCTAGTCCTTCCCCCCTGGGTGGCTAGCCCCGCCCCCATGGGTGAACAGCATGCTCCACCTCTGGCCACTCTCCATTCCAATCTGGGTTCAAGCCTGGGCAAGGGACTGAGTCAGCCTTGGTCAGCCTGATGGATGACCTTTGTAAACAAAGCCGTTAACAACCTGGGACCAGTTTACCTGAGAGATTGTCTTGCTCCATATATGCCCACTTGACCACTTTGTTCTGCAAAAATGGCAGTGTTACAAGTGCTACATCATACCTGTTCTACATCTGAAAGAAATCCAATATTTTAGTGTGGGACCTTGGAACTCCCTCCCTATTGATAGCAAGCAGCTGCCTTCCCCTGTACAGTCGTACCTCGGTTAAGAACTTAATTCGTTCTGGAGGTCCATTCTTAACCTAAACTGTTCTTAACCTGAGGTACCACTTTAGCTAATGGGGCCTCCTGCTGCTGCCGCGCCGCTGCTGCACAATTTCTGTTCTCATCCTGAAGCAAAGTTCTTAACCCAAGGTACTATTTCTGGGTTAGCCGAGTCCGTAACCTGAAGCGTCTGTAACTTGAAGGGTCTGTAACCCGAGGTACCACTGTACACATTTCAGTGCCTGCTAAAAACATCTTTGTTTAGACAACTTTACCCAGATATCTAGAATGCTGATGTGTTTCTTAGTTCATCGGTTTCAATTTTTTGCAATATTTTAAGTAGTTGTTTTAATTGTTTTTAATAAATGATTTTATTTGTTTTTTACAATCAAGCAGTATTTTTTTTATACAAAATGAAACGAAATAAACAAATCCTGCAATTATCACCGTTCAGTATCTACTGAACATGCTCAGTCATCACTGAGCTTTTGGGGGCCACCAGTCCCTTAACATTTCCACCCCCTAAATCATTTTTAACTCCTACAAATCTTTAGGTTTTAGGTTACCCCAAATCTGCTAATGCAGATCCTGTGTATCAATGTGTATCCTGTATAATCCTGTGTATCAATGACACCATTTTAGCTACATAAATATCAATTCTCAGAGAACTGAGGTCACTGTGACACTGGAAAGTGTGCAAAAATGTTATTACGCACTGGGAACCCATTCAAGTCAGGGACAACTCTTTTTATCCTGGAGACACACCGAAAACATATTGGTATGTACGGTATTCATGTGTTACAACAGCCCCCCTTTCCAATACAGAATTACCAACCCAGCCGCTGAATCTCTCAGAAAATTGGTAATCAAAAGCCCCCCTCCCACAAAGTCAGTTTGCTGAAAAAGAAATTAGTATTCACCTAAATGAAACAGAACAAAATTACAATGACATGGAATTCATAGTAGAAATTATCATAAGGTGAGAAATACAGCCTATGTTTAAAGTTAACGCTCTTTTTGTAAACTTTTTTTTTTAAAAAAAGCTTTAAAAGTATCAGATATGAAAAAAGCCAATATCTCCTAAGTAGATCTATCTAAAAGATAACCTCACAAAACCACAGAATGTGATTGGAACGTTGCGGGATACAGCCAGCTTCAGAAGATAATTGCCAGCAATAGATGTTAAATTGATTAGTAGCCTGTGTGAATAGATAGAATTAAAGATTTCTTTTCATTTCCCCCCACTACTGATGACCTCATGAATCAGTCAAAACCTTTCTAAAGAAAGCTTTATTTAAAAGTACACGAAATAGCAAAAATCAAAATCTTTATCATGCTTTATACCTTTAGGATATACATTATCCATCTACTGTTACCTGTGAAAGCTTCTAGTTTCTCTAGTATGTTTGCATAGGTATGTGTGTGTGTACACACACACACACACACACACACACACACACGATTCCCTTGGCTGTTACCCAAGGACTGAAATTCACACACATAAACAAATAAATGTCCCAAGACTAAGGAGTAAAGAATATGCTTCATACAAAGAGATGCCAAAAACTGAGATATAAATGCAAGCAACAAATAAATAAACATTCTGAAATTAAGAGAGCATCTAGATGGCCAGCAACAGAACTTCAAACCTGCATCCCACTTTTGAGAATTTAAATTAATGTCATGCATACACACTTCTGTACAATGATTTATTCTTCATCAGTTTGGAGTGGTCATATATTTTCTTCCTGATGTGCCCCCAAATTGGATAGCACTCCCCATCTATTACGTGCAGAAGAATTTCATACATTCCTTATTTACCACCCAAACATTGATTGAGTTCTCCACATGAGAGATGCATTCACTGAACACTCCATAATCTCTTTTGTTACTATTGAACCATCATGATTAAGAGGATAGACTCTTTTATTAGCTGTGACCAGTCCTGGCGTTGGACCTAACCAATGGGTTCAGGCAGCGGGAAAGACAGAACAAGTCCTTGAAAGGTGTTTTAGGAGGGGTATTAGCAGGCAGGCTGGCAGGTCTGATTCTGTGCCTAGTGTTGATCAGCCGAAGGTAAAAGAAACAATGTTTCCTGCATTGTTCAATATGTACAGGCACCCTACATGGTGGCACAAGCAGTCCTTGTGAAAGAGCAGGAAAATCTGAGCTGCTCATCATAGATTTCAAGGGAGCAACAGATGAAGCCGGTAATTCATTGCCAAAAGGCAGCTTACATTGTAAGACATGTGGCATTCAGAAAGATGAAAAGCATTGGCATTCGGTGAATCAGGGGTAGGGCTGCTTGAAGAATTCAGTACAGTGGTACCTTGGTACTCAAATGCCTTAGTTCTCAAATGCTGAAAACCCGGAAGTCAGTGTTCTGGTTTTCGAACGTTTTTAAGAAGCCGAACATCTGATGCAGCTGTTGGCTATTTTTTCCGGGGCACTTGCACCAATCAGAAGTTGCACCTTGGTTTTCAGTCAAATGGACTTCCGGAATGTATTAAGTTTGGTGCTTTTATTTTTGCTATTTGTTTTGCGTTTTTTTGTTTTTGAGGCTTTTTCGGTTAATTTGTTCTTGTGACTGTGTGGAACCCAGTTCAGCTACTGATTGATTGTGTGACTGTGGAAATGGATAAAAGCCCCCCGTCCAAATGATGACTATCATCAGTGCAGGTAAGAAGAAAAAGAACAATTTAAATTTTTATCATGTACAATACTGTCTTATTTATTTTATAGTACAGTACATTGATTGTTGCTTTCATTTGATGGATCAATGGTCTCGTTAGATAATAAAATTAATGTTCATGTTTTGTTTTAGGGGCTGTTTTTAAAAGTCAGGAATGGATCAATCTGTTTTGCGTGGTTTTGGAATGGACTTCCAGAATAGATTAGTGTACCTTGGAAACGAACAAAAGGGCAAGGAAGGCACCAATTTCACAGTCTGCTTTGGAGGCATGTGCCTGGCCACTTTGTGGAAACACAATGCCAGAGAAATGGAGACCTCCAGTGGTCCAAAATTCTGATTTACTATGAGGCAGATGCTTGTATATCTCTACTGTCTTCTCAGATGCATGGCTATTAAGTAGCTCCTATACGATATACAAATGCTAACAATGGAACTGGTCATGCTACGTCTTGGGTTGGGAAGAAGCGGATATCTCAACAAATGTCACTGTGGAAATGTAATCTGTGGTTTCAGTTAAATCCCAAGCTCTACTTACTTCCCCGCAAAACGGAGCTGAAAGGTGTCAATATGGCTGTGCCGAATAGGGACCAAAACCTACCAAACGATAAGTGTCCTATGGACACTATAGCACAATCTAGTGCTGCATTCCTGCAAAGTGCATGTAACATTTGAGAATGTTTTCAGCAATGCTACTCCTTATCACTCTGCCTAACACTCAGAGTTTGGGAATAACAGGTACCACTTTATCTGCAAACTCCTATACGAAATTACCTGACCTGCACTTCGGTATATTTAAATTGCTGAGAACTGAGTCACAACACTTTAAAGTATTATGCTGTAGTAGTAACAGGAAAACTAGCATATCTGTATCTTGTAATAATTAGACGGTGGTTAGAGAGTTCATCAAGGACCTAAGAGACCAGAGTTCAAATCCCATGAGGCTCACTGGATGACTTTATCAGGGTGGCACTGACTGCTGCCTCAGGTGACTTCCAAAATGCAACACTGGGGAGGGGGGTGCATCAGGAGTGAATGCGTTTTTGGAATGAAATCATGACTGGTCCCTTACTGATACTGTTACTGGCAGTATCTGGGACCATTTTGCTTGAATGCAACCTCACGTTTCACCTTCAAAGGAGATCTGGAAAACACGGTTTGGTAATCCTTGTCAGTTTTAAGAGGTGTTCTAATGTTTTCTTCATTCTGATTCAATAGGCAGCTAAAGGTCAGGCAATCAACGAGTCAAAAATAAGAAAACCCTTATCAACCCTATCTCCAGTTGCTTAGAAGTTCCTTCAGCAGCCCAGTAACAAAACCAGGAATCTGGCACACAATACTGAATATAGTGAAATGTGCAAAAAAAAAAAAAAAGAAAAAAAAAAGAAGAGGAGGAAAATATCCATTAAGCATAAAGATATCCTTTATGCCTCACCAACCATCAATTTACCTTGAATCCAAGAGTTACTTAATTATAAGAAATGCCTGTATCCTAGGAACAAAGGCGAATGGTAAGTGGAGAGCATATTCTGGATTTAAACGTAGTCATAAATGATCAGACAATACCCCAATTATGCAGTAAGGTATTTACTTCATAAGCTATTTGCTTTGATTTACACCAGTGCATAAGCAATTGAAATCTATAAAAATAAGTGATTAATGATGAACTGGATGACTTTTATGGCTTCTGTGAAGGACATTCCAACACTTTAAACTCCCACAAAAACATCAAGGCAAACAGCTAAATGAATTTCATGGCATGCACAATAGGAAATAAATGCTCTATTAAAGCAGAAATGAACCACAGATAACACACACACACACACACACACACACACACACACACACACACGAAATACAAGTTTTAGTTTCACAGGGTGGAATTCAATGTCACACTCTTCGGATTGTTCTGCCTACCCAAGCATTTATGCTTGCCAAATGGAGTAATCCTTCCTCTCCTTTCCCACCAAGTGCTGTTCTGGGGGTTCTCTTGACCCTACGCGGAAGATTTGAGAGGGGGCGGGGGACCGCAAACTTGAGCCAATAACAAAGCAAGTGGATTCTAAAGCAGTATATCTACTTTTGGGTCACCCTGTACAGTGGTACCTCGGGTTACATACGCTTCAGGTTACAGACTCCGCTAACCCAGAAATAGTGCTTCAGGTTAAGAACTTTGCTTCAGGATAAAAACAGTAATCGTGCTCCGTCTGTGCGGCGGCGGCAGGAGGCCCCATTAGCTAAAGTGGTGCTTCAGGTTAAGAACAGTTTCAGGTTAAGAACGGACCTCTGGAACGAATTAAGTACTTAACCTGAGGTACCACTGTACATTGTTTGACTTCCTCTTTTACGTTCCTTAGGCCCTCTCTTTCTGCTCATGTCCACAGCTCCCTCATAATGTCACCAGTGGTTTATGCAATAACTTCAGCAGATGTTCACAACCAAACCATGCAGATTCTAATCCAAAGCTGAAAACTTTTTACCATACAGTGTGTGCACAAAAAATATTTTTCTACACAGTGTATCCCTTTACAGCCAGACCCTCATGTCAACTTGATTCCAAGCTTCTGCAGAGACCCAGGTCTTCAGTACAACTGAAAAGAGCAAAGCTGTCAACACAACTCCATATGAGAGTCTGGATAATTTGCTGTTATGAAAGAGCTTACTATTTTCTCTGAATACACCTTGCGTTCCTATGGTCTTCCTGCAGAAAACGACATTATTGGCTTCTTTATGAAAATGCTGAAAAGGGTGTGAATATGTGGCAGCATTTAGACAATGTGCTTTAAAACTGTTCTATTGCAATCACAGTGCAATCTTGCTTTATTTGACTAGTTATTTTATTCACATGTACACATCTCTGAGTGCTTTTAAACATCAAACACCTCAGACAAGTCTGTTCTTGATCCTTTAAGGCAGTGTTTCCCAACCTTGTGCCTCCAGATGTTTTTGGCCTACAACTCCCATCATCCCTAGCTAGCAAGACCAGTGGTCAGGGATGATGGGAGTTGTAGGCCAAAAACATCTGGAGGCACAAGGTTGGGAAACACTGCTTTAAGGTACAGCTAATCACAAAAGCCATTTATCCTAGTGACTTAAAAAACACAGGTGTTAAAAGTTTTAAAGCAACTTGTTTCAGCTTCTGCATTTTTAAGTAGTGCTGATTATTCTGTAGCCAAGTTGCTTATTTTATTTATTACATTTCTTTATTATATTTCGATACCGCCCTTCATCTGAGGATCACAGGGTGGCTTACAATATAAAAACCACAAAAATACATAACATAGTAACTAGTAAAAACCAAAACAAACCAAATCCCACAGACAAGGGTAAAGAAGGTGTAAGCTGAAATGTTTTGCTTATACACTAGGTGTGTGCACTGAACACAAGATTCAACTTGTATCTGTAGATTTGGGAAGCTGTTTTGGAGCTGCTCTTAAAAACTTCTTTCTCTTTCCACAGAAGTGGATGAAATTTGCAGGCAGATTAGCCTCTCCCAAGTGAATTAAGCCTGCCATATTGCACAGCCGGGAGGTTCTATGATGGGCATCTATAACTTTGATTTTAAAAAAACATTTCTTTTTTTTATTTTTAGGATGAAATTTGCAGGCATGGTTACTTCCTTCTGTGGGGGTGAAAACTGCCATGTCTTATAATTTTATGGCTATAGTAGTTTCCCCACAAGAACAGGGTAAAATAAATAAATAATCATAAGGGGTGGTAGAGAGCAAGAAAAACAAACCATGGTGGTAGTAGGAAAGAACATGGATTCACAGATAGGGCTATAGTGGGGAAAATGTCACACCCCACCCAGAAATGACCAGTACTTGAAGGCTTGTTGATGGGTGATTGGCTTCTTCCATCCCTTAGTGATTTGTGTGTGTGTTTTTTTTATTTTTAGGATATAACCTCTTCTTTCTGGAAAAGAGATCTCTTTACCCCCCCCCCCCGAAAGCATTGACACAATTGTTTTTTCTATGTGAAAAACAACTTTTAATCCTTCCCTATGATTGGCGTGCCCTGTGGAAATAATTCACCATGTTTAAAAACTAGACTTGTGCATCAAAATGAACCTTCTCACCTCACACCTCTCCTTTCCACCCCCACCCTCTGAAATCTGGATGTTTCCCAGTCAGCCTGGTTCCATTCAACAAATGTGAGGGGGGTGGAATTGTTATCTTTTTCAGAAGGTCAAAGTCACAGAGTAATGCAGAGGCTGAGGGAATCCCTGACCCAGGTCAAGACACCCTGTTAATGGCACAATCCGACTCAGAAATTAATCTCATAATTTGGGATACATATAAAGCCAATGTATACTCCTAATATACACTGTGGGGGTATATCTGTGTGCATACACACACACATACATGTATGAATATACATAAGCACACACTCACGAGAAAGAAATTTAGACAAGATTTTCCTGCTTTTTAAAAAAGGAAGCACACTATGTATCAGACACAGAGATTTGTCAAAAATAAAATGATATCTCAATCCAGAAGCTAAAAGGAACATTGTTTACAATAAAAAGAGGAAGAAATAATTGGGCTTATTTTCATTTTACATTCCCAACACAATGAGATCTGTTACAGATAATTGCTACCGTTGTCAATCCTATAGGAGTAGCCAAGAGGAATTAGACTGAATTCTGATGATAACCCAGTAACTGAAATAAGAGAAGATGCAAAGACTTAGAGATGTACTAGATAAAACTGCTGCTAGGATGTATATGCCACTTCAGAAAGCAGATTGGTAAAATGCATGAAGGAAATCAATCAGCTCATTATGTTAGACAGAAGCTTAGGCTAGAACCTTTTGGCTGACGTGCTGTTTTCCATAAGCAGGTAAATAAAAACATTTGTAGGATGGTGGGAGAGGGTAATCTGAAGTACTACAGTAAACATTTAACCATGAAATAGGTTGTATGCTTAAAAAGTCAGTTACCATGTCATCATAATATCAGCCATGTGGTTTCGTCCATTTGCAGCACCTTACAAACAACATTCTCCCCTCTTCCCCATCCTACACTTTCCACAGCACTCTCCTGAAACCAGAACAACCCGCATCAAACACTTCTGTGATATGTCTCCAAAAAGCAGCATTCAAAAGTGCTAACCAAATTAGATATGCTCCAATATTTTGGACAATTACAGCAACTGTCATCTTCATGCTGGCAGAAATAACCTCTTGGTGAGGCGGATTCATGGTGAACCTAAAGACTTACTAGCACATATAATCTACTTCTTCCGTCCACCCCAGCTACGGAAATGAAATACTCAAAAGAAGAAAGGTGAAAAATGTAAACAATGCGTTTTTTCTCACCTCATTTCCCCTGAAGATATATTTAGAACCAGAATGTGGAAACACTTTCTCACATTAATGAGCACATGCTTGTGCACAAATAATTCAACTGAGACCCGCAAGGCTGTTCACTCTGTCCCTTGCTCACTAGATGGAGCGAGAGAAATTTACGGCGGACGTGAACAGGTACACTCTGAGGTCAATGCACTGAGTATTCACAGAGTGCCTTATCCTAATAGCCTTGAAGCCAATAGGAGCAGACAAAGATAAATGGCCAGGAAGCTACAAAATGCAGCTGCCAAGTGGACAACTCAGAAGCGGCAGTGCCAACTATTTTGGAAACATGCAAAAGTCACATGCGAATTGTCTGCAAAGAGCATTAGTCTGGTTTTGCCAGCATGCCTGTAAAGATGTATCGAGAGGAAAATTAAATAGTAAAATGTTTATATTTATTAAACATATGTAAATAAAAAGGGTCTCCTTTTTTCCATCTCCTGGGCATGTTCACAGCTGCCCACTGTGGCCATGCAAGCAGGGATTAGAAGTAAACGCTCCCTCTTTGCTATGGGTGCCTTGAGTATGTGAACCTGGCATGCACACTCTGTTCCCACTGCCTACTATTCATCAAAGTGCACATGCCAGGCCAAAAGAGTACCCCAAGATACACACACACTCAAGTCAAAGACAGTGGAAAGTAGCTGAAGTGTGTCATAAACTCAAAAATGCCTTAGGTGTTTATGAAACCAGTCCTTAAAAATCCCCTCATCTACCAGAGAAGCCAAATATTCTCCATGCCACTCTGAAAAACTATTTAGAATCACCCGACATTGTGGAGTGGACAAAATAGTAGGATCCCAAAGGCCAACCCCCCCCAAACAACCCCTACCTGAGTCACCTTTGTCTCACGTCCCCTTCCCCCTGGATAAACTATTTGACATTTCTCATGCCCATTCCAAAATGGAGACAAATTGCCAATTTTTGAACCTTCACCCCCAAAGAGGAGCAGAGGTTTGTCTTTGTTTATGTGGAAGCAGACTTGGAAATGTGACTGAACAGCCACCATTTTATCCATGTTCAGAATCTTAGCAGTTAGCTCTGACATTCATTAGAGATTCACAATTTTTATTCGCTCAGATGTTTTTATCATCCATCATAACTTGACTACAGTTCCCCAAGGGGACTACTAACACAGTTGTCAGAGACCAAAATACTTTAGAGAAAAGGAAAACCTCTTGTGCCACCCAATCTTATTTTAACACACACACATCTGTTTCCTTCTAGAATAACAACTTGCATATCATACACAATTTTATGTCTATAAAGTGGGCGGAGGGGGTGAGTGCAGAAAGGAGAACTCTTTTGTGACTGACAGGTCTAGTTTCTAACAAGAGGGAATGGTTTAACCAGGATCTTCCAGTCCCAGTGCTTTAGGGCAGTGGTTTTCAACCAGTGTGCCATGGCACCCTGGGGTGTCTTGAATGATGGTCAGGGGTGCTGCGGGCAACAATGGCCTCTGTCCCCCTTTCTTTCTCTCCCTCCTATGATGTCCTCTCTGCCTCCCAAAGACTTGCACAGCTGTTTATTGCAGCAGCCCTGCCTACAAGCTCTGCAGGTGAATGGTGCCTCTAGGGCTGGTCAGGGGGTGCTGGTTGTCAGGAGCTGAGGTGGCCTTGGAGTAAGCAAGCAAACAAGTGGACGAGGGAGCCCAGCCAGCCAGTTCTCCAGCCCTTGCTGTTAGGAATGGACAGACAAGTCCCAGGCCCCTGTGGGGCAGTGTGAGGAGGCACCTCTCTTTGGGGCAGAGGTGGGAGCAGTTCAGAGACCAGGGGCAACTGCAGGACTCCCAAGGAGAGGGGAGGGGAGAGGAGGCTGAGGGAACACCCCACAAGGGAGGGTGTTTGAAAAAGGGTAAGAGGCCTTGAATGGTGGTCAGGGGTGCTAAAAGCAGCACTGGCCTCTCTCCTTCTTTCCTTCCTTCCCTCGCTCCCTCCTCTGACGTCCTCTTGCGTCTCTGCCTCCAAAAGGCTTGCACAGCTGTTTGTTGCAGCAGCAGCCCTGGCTACAAGCTCCCCATATGAATGGTGTCACTGGGGCTGGCCAGAGCATGCTTCCTAGGCCCCTGTGAGACAGTGTGAGGAGGCACCTCTCTTTGGGGCAGAGGGGACAGCTCAGAGACAAGGGGCAGCGGCTGTGGTTGCTCAGAGGACTCCCAAGGAGAGGGGTGAGGAGAGGAGGCTGAGGGAAGACTCCACAAGGGAGGGTATTTGAGAAAGGGTAAGAGGAGATGCGGTTGTTGCTGTGGTCTAAACCACAGTCTCTTGGGCTTGCTGATCAGAAGGTCAGTGGTTCGAATCCCCATGATGGGGTGAGCTCCAGTTGCTCGGTCCCTGCTCCTGCCAACCTAGCAGTTGGAAAGCACACCAAAAAATGCAAGTAGATAAATAGGCACCGCTCCGGCGGGAAAGTAAACAGTGTTTCCATGCACTGCTCTGGTTTCATGCTTAGTCATGATGGCCACATGACCCGGAAAAACTGAACAAATGCCAGCTCCCTTGGCCTGTAAAGCGAGATGAGCACCACAAACCCAGAGTCATCTGTGACAAGACTTAACAGTCAGGGGACCTTTACCTTTACTTTTTTTAAGAGACTGCCAGCTCTGCAGGCAATGGGTGTCATAACCGGGCTCCTGAGCCCCACAGGGGTGCTGCAGAAAGAATGTAGTCGGTCAAGGTTCTGGTTGTATTGCTTGGTTGGAAAATGCTGGCTGTTAAAGCTCTTAGGTCTGTGCATGTGCCTTTTCACTTTAGTTTTCATTTAGTTTCTGTGTCTTTTGGTGCAAGTGAACAGAACACAAGCCTGAAACTCTCTAGCTCCTTCCCTCATAATTCAAAACGCTGAAAGTTACTTTCCTAGAGAAACCTCTATGATAAAACCACAGGGAGGAAAGCAAATCCTTTTAGTTCCCTCCCCTGCTCTCAATCAACTTCAAAAGATGCCTGGCACACAAAACACATGGCATATCTGTCAGCAATTCCATCCTCAGTAGTTCCATCATTGCACAAGCGAGTAAACATTATTTACCAGCCTTTCGCAAACCATTCAAGTTCCTGCCATAATCATCTCTTGTCTATGCAAAAAACGTTACAGATTTATTGACTTTACCTCTTCATAATTTTCATCTAGTTGTTACCTCATGAAAGGATTCAAGCTTTTACAACACAAAACCCCTACTAAGCACAGATTTCTTTTCAGCAGCTACATAACAAGACTCATTTCAGGGTAACACCAAGTATCAATATTCTCTTACACAAACAACACGTTCTCTTTGAATCATCCAAGACCTTTGTTGCAGAAGAGTTACGCAAAGTAATAGTATTGATTACACAAATACACACTAACAAGGATTTTTATTTTAAAGAAAAATGTTGTCTATTGCAAATATTCTGCCAGTAACCACATTCTTGTTATACAAAGCCCTGTGGGGTAGCAGCTCAAAAGTGAAAGGAATAAAATTTAAGCTGAAGTTTTAAAATATTGCTCCTGGAATAGCCTCCTTGGGATTTGACATTGTAACAAAACGGTGTCCAAACTAGACCTGTAAATTCTGACCATTTTACAGCCATGTTTTTTGCAGCATGATGTCATAAACTATAATTAGACACTGTATCATTGCAGAAGATGTCATGAACTGTAACAATATTGTATTTCATTGTAGAATATGATGTCACATTAGTGGCTGAATAACTTCTACAGCCCATTCACTCTCTGTCACCTTCCCGGCTCACTGATGTGATAAAGAATTATGTTCCCATAATGCTTTTGCGGATGACTGCACAGGAGTTCTTCCTTCTAAAACCTAGTGCTATTGTAAAAGTTCTATTGTTTATTAATTTCTCAGCCTGCCATCTACTTTTGTCACTGTCAAAAATATCATGAGGCAGGAAATAGTACTTTTTTACCAGGTTTTAGTTTTTAGTTTTTAAAGACACACAACAAAAAGCAAGCTAGGCAGTTGCAGGTGAGAACTGGAATGGAAGATGCAAACTTGATAATCAAGATTAAGATGTAGAAACTTTCTGGGTTGTTGGTTTTTTTTAAGTAAGATTTTATTAAAGCTTTTTCACAATACAGAAAGACATAAGAAGCCTACATAAAGAAAAGCAAAAACAGAGAGAAAGAGAAAAGAAAATACAAGAGTTCTTCCTCAAAAGCAGCTCTGAACCCTGATCTCACACAGAAAGTGGTGGACTGTTAGAGACCAGGCTGAGGAGTGCAACTCTGATGAGGAATGGTGGGAGCCTACACCTCCTCCCCCCTCAACTCATGGCCAGGATCCTGAAACTCCACAGGAGCAGTGGACAAGTGATGATTTGGAACAATGGTTTGCTGAGGGGCATAGTTTTGAAGACAATAGTTGGGCAGAACTGGGAGGTGAACAGCAAGAAGAAGAACGGGAAGAGAGTGAGCTAGCAGACTCACTGGAAGATGTGCAGCCTCTCAGTCCCAAGGCTAGAAGATTAGTTGAGGTGGCTTCGCAAAAGGCTCAATGGTTGAGAGATCAGGTGACTAGGAGATGAGAGGACGGAAGTGACTAGAAGGAAGTGGGTGGAACCTTAATTGAGAGCACCTGCACTCTGAGAACGGTCACTTGTTCTGTTGCTGTGCTCATTAACCATTTCTACAGCCAAGGGGAGGGGGAGCCGAGCCCCCAAAGCCTGACATGGACCCTCCCAGCTTTCACCTGGAAGCTTTTCTTTCTTCTCCCAGTCTCTCACCCTGGGAGGTCTTCCCTTTCCTGCCTCTCAATCAGGATCTCTACACCAAGCATCCACCATTTCCATTTTTCTTAAGTACAGTGATACCTTGGTCCTTGAATGGCTTAGTTGCCAAAAATTGGCTCCCGAACGCTGCAAACCCAGAAGTAAGTGTTCCAGCTTGCAAACGTTTTCAGGAAGCCGAATGTCTGTCACTGCTTCTGCTTGAGTGCAGGAAGCTCCTGCAGCCAATCAGAAGCTGTGCCTTGGTTTTCGAAAGGTTTTGGGAGTCAAACAGATTACGTTTGAGAGCCAAAGTACCAGTGTAATATGCCTATGACAGGGGCAACAAAGGGCCCATAAGTATGAAGGGGACATGTTCTGGACTGACTCCACAAGAACCCAGAAATATGCAATGCATCAAATTCTCTAGTGATTATTTGCAGCTCAACCACACACTGCAACATTTTGAGAAGAATAGAGCACCTTCAAAGAGACTATGGATTATCTAGAGTTATATTGCTTTGGATATATATCATTTTCTCCACACTACCCAAGACATCACTTTTTCACTGATAGAAAATGCTCTTCCGTGAGAGAATGGAAGAATGTCACATGCAGACAGTGGAGATCTATTCATACAGAAAGCAAGATTTTCTTTCTGCACAAAGTCATGTCAGATTGAAGCTGAGTTTTCTTTAGGGATCACAGCCATCTTTTATCATCCTGTCTGACTTTTCTCTGCTTAAGGGACTGCACATTAGCACTGATGTTACTGCTATTGCAGGAGGATTGGCAATCATAAAGGGAGAAAAACATGTTGTTTTTAATTGTTTACTTGTGTTTACTGTTTAAATAATGTGACCGGGACAGCACGTGACAAAAGATATACTGTATGAAGGATGGCTAGAATTCAAATCTCCTACTTCAAGCTTCACAGTCCCCACAAAAGCCACTATTGTATACAGTAAAACCATGGGGCACTGCAATAGGAACCCCATGTTCTTTTAAATTACTGCATGTTATACTTCTTTGTCCAGAATGTCTAGTACATTATACTGTGCACTTCCTTTCCCTTTGTCATGAGGTATCTTACGCACATTTCCGTTGACTCAGAAACCTAGAAATAAGCAGATTATCTTTTCTCCAATAATTATGTAATGGCTTCGTAGTCCCACTCTAAAAAAGTCAAACTAAGTGATTTTTGTTGTTGTTGTTACAGCTGTCAAATTAAAAGGGCAAAGCCACAACTTCAAAGTGTTGTTCAATGGTTACCAAACTGAATACCCAGAAGTCACAGATTCCACAAATACAGAGTGAAATGGCTTTTTTTTTTTAAAAAAAGGACAACATTTTAATAATCTACAGAAGTATGTGCCACACCTATATTTGGGTATCTCAGCATAATTAAGGATGTGAAAGATATTTCATGGTTACAGAAACTAGGTATACACCCAAAACCTAGGGTGGAGGTCTGACTTCCCCCACCCCTTTAACAGCCAGCTGAAGATGGCTTCTTCAGGGTGGTAGAAAAAAGCAGCCACCATTTTGGTTTGTGAACATACACACATATTACAGACGGAAATGAAGGATGGTTGATGGACTGTTCCATATCCCTTCTATTATCAAACACAAGTTGCAAGTGCCAACAGGGTTGTAGCCAAAACAATAGTCTGGGAGCATTTGGGCCACCCTGGTAGTTTAGTGTGGCAAATCTTTGTTGTTGTTGTTGTTTTTATATCTCCTTTATGTGTATGAGCCAAATTTAGATGATGATACCCTCCCCTTTTCAGAGAATTTATCATTATCATCATCATTATTATTATTAAATTTATATACTGCCCTATACCCACAGGTCTCAGGGTGGTTCACAGGATAAAAATCACAATATAAAAACACAAAATACATAATTAAAACAACAACAACCCAAGAGCAACCCAATATCCACCCCCCAAAAGAAAACTCAGAGAGGGAAAATAGAATTTAAAACACACAATATTTTCAATAAAACGTATAAAAATAAGTACCCATCAGGTATTGTCAAGGAGTAGGTTAAAAGGTTAATTTAACTGTCTTTCAAATCAAAACATTTTAGCCATTGTCCATCCTCCCCAGTTGTAACCATTCATAGAAGCTCTTTGATCCAGTGGAGGCTTCCATGAAGGGGTGCTGGGAGGCAAATTTCTATCATTCCCCATTCCTTCTGCAGCCCCTGCCCCCATCCTCAAATCTGATCCAAGAGTTGGGGAACCCTTGGGACAGTGGCGGAGCTAGCTGCTCGGGCACCTGGAGTGGCGCAAATGCCATGCACCCAGGGCGGGGCTATCCGCCCAGGGGTGCAATCGGCATGCCGGCGATCATGCCCGGGGGTGTGTGATCCTGCATGGCGGATTGCTGCTGGGGGGGGGGTTGTCAACCCCCTCAGGGATGTCACCCAGGGTGCCACCCCCCGTGGCATTGGGAAGTGGTATTGAGATCTGCAAGAGAAAGGTGGAACTTGCAAAAACCTGCTTCCTTCTGTCCATGCAGGCCTCCACTGGATCAGAGAGCCTTGAATGAGATGAGCGCAGAATTTTGTTATTACAATGGTACCTCGGGTTAAGAACTTAATTTGTTCTAGAGGTCCGTTCTTAACCTGAAACTGTTCTTAACCTGAAGCATCAATTTAGCAAATGGGGCCTCCCACTGCCGCCACTGCACGATTTCTGTTCTCATCCTGAAGCAAAGTTCTTAACCCGAGGTACTATTTCTGGGTTAGCGGAGTCTGTAACCTGAAGCGTCTGTAACCTGAAGCATCTGTAACCCAAGGTACCACTGTATTACAAACAACACTGTTTGTATCCTTGGGATGAAAAAATCTGGACTGAGGGGTGGGAAAGTGTGGGAAGGCAATGATTTGGGAGCAGAACTTCATAAAGACAACATGGAGGTAGAGGAAGATTGCCAGCCACAATGAATAACAGTCTGGGTGAGCAAAATGATACACAGATATGAGTTTTCATTTATTCCTTTAAAGAGGTACCAACTTGTGAGGGAGACTGGGAGGGCCAATGTTGCAGCGGGACGTCAGAAGAGTCAGGGAGTGGAGCCGAACATGGTGGCAGCACGGCTTCAATGGCAATCTGCTGTTTTATAGCTCCTCAACAGATGAGTTGATATAGAAACCATTCCATGAACCGCTGGACTAAACTGTCCGAATTGATTTTAGTATTTCCAGAGCTACAACCATGACTACTCAACTGAAGTAACGGCTATAATCTAAGCATCTTATGAAATGAAATGTTAATGAAACCCACTTCCTTTGAGGTCCAGTCCCTTGGGACCTACAAAGAGCACAATGAGGTATTTTCTTCACTACAAAATTAGATTTTACATCTCTTCTCCCCAATGAGTCTGGTTGGCAACAAAATCCCTTTTCTATCACTTGCACTGTGCTAAATGTGGAGAAAAAGATTAATTGCCATAAAATTAATAATGTAAGACTGTCCACATAATAAATTTAATCTCCTTGGTTCTGCACATAGGTCATAAACTGAAGAATGACTCCATCACTTCCTTCTTGAAGGCAACTTCATTGTATGTTGGAGGACAACAGAACACAATCCTTTTTTAAAAAAAATACATTTTATTGAGTTTCAACATTTTTAAAATACAGTCAAAACACAATTTCATATTTTCTCTTATTTTTATCTACTTCCCACCACTTTTTCTGTGGAGTTGTTCTTTCTCCCCATCTACTACACTATCATCTCTCTATCACATCATAACCACAATATTACTTCTGTTGCTCATAGCTCGAAATCCTGCTTGTGAGTCCATAATACTGTATTTCTTTAAATTGTCCAAAAGTCATCCATTAATTTAGCCAGTTCCGCATGAACCATTATTTTACTTATCCATTCGTCTTTGGTTGGAACTTCTTCCTTCCATTTCTGTGTATATAGAATCCTAGCTGCTGTTGTTACATACATAAATAATCTTTCTGGGGGAGATTTCTGACCCTATAATAAGAAAAGACAATCATTTTCCTTATTATTATTATTTTAAATAGTAATTGATGGTGTTACTTCGCAAGACACCTGCACAGAGCTAGTCCAGCATAATGGTTCAGAATTCAACTGTGATTCACCAAGTCACTGCTTGGCAGAGTAGACAAACAGTCTGGCCTGGCAAAAGGCAGCTTCTTATGTTGTCCCTATATAGATAAAACACAAAAAGGACCTTTCTGACTAAGTCCCTGAAGGCCTGACTTATGGCCCAAGTGAGCTGTACATGAGCCCTAAAACATCCCTTAGAATCCTTCAATACACACTGATGCTATGGCGTTTGATTAAGGTTTCCTGGATAGACAAGTCCATGCAGACAGCATTTCCTAAAGGCAGACTTTTCAAAAACTTTTAGCTATGTACATCACACAGTGTATCCCTATTACGAAACCTACGGATAGGAGAAAAACATCATTATTCAGTTTTTCTCCAAAATCTGTTAATCATCTTAATCTAGGGGATATTTCTTTTGAGACTCATGCTATTTTGTTCATTATAATATATTCAGGATAGTTGACATGACATTATCGAGGAATTAATGCTGCAGATTTGTAAGTATGGCTAAGTATTCCAAATATAGAACCAGGTTTCCAAACAGTTACTTGATATGCAAAAAGAACCAGCAGCTGCAACTCATAATAACACAAGTTGTTGTACAGATAAGCCAATTGCATCAAATGGAGAAAATGAATAGCAAGCACATCAGCATTTGACTGAATAACTGGGATGAGTGCTGGGCATGGCATGATACACAACAGCAAGCAAATGAGGAACAATCAGTGATAGTTCCAGTAGATGGCTGCACCATTGCTAAACTAATCTTTGTGCCTTTTCAGTCTTCAATCACACTCAATTACAGTAAGCTATGATCCAAACCTGTGCATTAACCTGTAAGGCAAAAAGCTAAAGCTAATGAAACCCTGGATGATTAAGTCCAGTCAAAGGCGACTATGGGAGCTGGCGTTTGTCCACAGATAGCTTTCCTGGTCATGTGGCCAGCATGATGAAACCACTTCTAGCACATTGGAACACCGTAGTGGAAACAAGAGCGTACAAAAATGCTGTTTAACTTCCCGCCACAGTGGTACCTATTTATCTACTTGCACTGGCATGCTTTCGAACTGCTAGGTTGGCAGAAGCTGAGACAGAGCAACGGGAGCAACGGCAGCTCACCCCATCGTGCAGATTTGAACTGCCAACCTTCTGATCAGCAAGCCCAAGAGGCTCAGTGGTTTGGACCACAGCACCATACACGTCCTGTAACTCCCATCAGACTCAGCAAGCATGACCAAGGTGGATGATGTAGTCCAGCAAATTCTGGAAAGCCACAGGTCCTCCATCCCTCCTGTAAATGAAAAATTCAGAATATCCTCCAGAAAAGTGTCTATTCTTTTCATAGTGCTCCAACATGCTAGAACACTTTCTAGTGAAGTATAAATGTCGGTGAAAGAAACAGGGAGGTTCCTTCAGGAGCTCTCCATGTCTACAAATTCTTGCAGACTGAAATATTGCTAAAGAAACATGGAACCAGTATTCCACACTGGTGAAATAAACTAGAATTGCATAGTAACCATAAAAGGTGAGATGTGCTCTTCATTCCCATATCATGCCAAAGACCGATACAGTGGGGAAGAGCAAGCACAATGTCCAGGTAATTGAGCTCTCTAGAATTAAACTTTATTTTTTTTTTAATAATTTTTATTAAGGTTTTCCAAATTAAAACAAATCAAAACAAATTAAATCCAATCTATAAACTTTTTGCCAATAACTAGGACTTCCCCTCCCCACCCCCTCTTGTGTTCCAAATCTTCCAAATAAGCAATTAAATTCAACAAGTTCTTATCCCCAAATTACACTCTTCATCAATAACCCAATTTATCCAAATTCTCATCCCCTAAGATCGATCTATACCCTTCCACGAGTTTCCCCCTTTCAAACATAGTACAGATGGAAATAAGATAAATATGAATAGTAATTTTACAGCCTTTGGATTCCAGTTTTCCCTCCCCTCTTTCCCCTTTGCGTTTCACCTATCCCTCCACTTCTAATATCTTCCTGGAGTTCCCACATTACACTATGTCCCTCAGGTTCTTTGCCAGTCTTTAATTACGGATGTCCAATCGTAGAAGGAGTCTATCAAATAAGGGCCCATTTCTTCTATCCAGGTTTTTATATCCAGGAGTAAAAACTCCAATTTTGTATCCATAAGCTTGTCAAACCTGAATATCCCAAATGTTCCCCCAGTTCTGTCCAGTTCTTGTTATTTCCTTGTTCTTGTCAATCATTCTCCTCCTTTTTATTTCTCTGTTCTCCCACAGAAATGTTCTTTTTCCAAAAGTTTCTAGTGTCTCTGCAGAGGCTTGTTATTCATGGAGCAAAGCATTGCATCATGTTCCTTTCATTTTCCAACAAATAGTTCCATTGTTTCCTGTAGTGTGTAGACCTCTGTAGACAAAATAATGTTCCATTCCTGCAGTTTCCCAGGAGATTAAAAGTTCCATTCAACTGTTCAGATTTCCTGTGAAAAACACATGCAATATCCCTCGGCTCCTCTAGGTGGATTGCAGTAACAAAGTTCCCTTCCAGAATCACATCCACCAGACCAAGTAGCTTGTTGACCGATATTTAAAACAGTTTGTATTCAATTTATAACAAATATAACCGGCAAAGTCCTCATAACAAAGTCTCTATTTTAATCTTCCTTTTTGACAGCTCTTTGACAGCTGTCAAAACCTCCATCACTTTTCTCCAGGCAGTTTCACGAATCGCTCCAGGGATTCCGGGGGGGGGGGGGGTTGCTTTTTTTAAAACAATTCCACTTTTCTCCTCCAGCTCAATCTTATAATTTTCCCTCGCGAAGTTGCTGATTCGGCAAGATAAGGTTACACTCGATCTTAGTTGTCCAGTCCTTTGTTTTGGCTCTTCTACAATTTAGGGGTGGGCTGACTTCCTTTTTTCCGCCTCCCCCGTTCGCTCCGAATTTTAAAAATTTATCCCCTTTTTTTTTAGTCCATATTCCAATTACTCACGGGTTCTTCTTTAGAGCCGAATTTTCAATAGAAGAAGTCAGCGCTCTCCGCCGGATGGCATGCGGCTGTGCTCGGCAGGGATAGCAGAGAACTCAAAGCACCACGCTTCTCCCCGGCACCCGATCCGTAGCCTTTAAAAAGGCTCCTTCACGAGTCGGGAGAGCGCTAACGGTGCCAGCCGAGTCTCCATGTCCACGGCCTCACTCTGGCCGTGGTTTTTAAGGGTCCCCGCATCGCCGGTGCGGTAGGACCCAGCCCCTGCCAAGCCGGCTCCCTCCGGAGCTCGGAGGGAGCCCGCCATTCGGCGATGGCGCCGACCCGGAAGTCCCTAGAATTAAACTTTATTCTGATTGCAGAAAATGAATAAAGCAGATGAACAAGAGTTGACAATGAGCTGCTGCTACAAAGCTCATTTGAAACTGAGTCAGTATGACTGATCCAGTTATGTTACAAGAAAATTGTCACTGGCTGTATGATTTATTTAATTTATTTATAACCCACTCTTTGTTGTTCACATTGTCCCAGAGAGAGAAACAACATTAAAATTAAGTAATGTATAGTTTGCCTTAAATACAACTTAATGTAATAACAGGCGATAGATCAACAGCAAAATTAGATCAGATAACCAAGGAACACTGGTTCAGTTCCTCCCATTTTTAAAGAATTTCAGTAGAAATGCTTTTTCCTTCCTCTTCCTCCTCCCACATCTGAATGTTCCCATACAAACCAACAGGACAAAGTCATCAAAAAAATGGGTTTGGTCTCTCTCTCTCTCTCTCTCTCTCTGTGTGTGTGTGTGTGTGTGTGTACACTATATGCTTCACCACCTGGATTCCTTGGGAGTATGTTTACTACAAAAGCAACAAGAGAAAAGAATCACACATAACTCCCAATGCTTTTGTTTTCTTCTCGTCAGTCATACTCATTTGTAAAATGTTCCATCATTTCAATTATGCTGCCACATAATGTATGTGAAGGAAAGATGAAGTCCTAGCAGCTGTTGCTCAGAGCAATCAATCATTATAAGAAGCCCTTATGTGTAATTATAACTTCATATTGTTCAAATCCTGTTTGTCTCTTAGTCATGCATTCCGATTGTTCCAGTCAGACATTGTTGAGATCCAGGTGTGGAGCTCTATGTCCATCTGCCCAATTATCTCCCCAGTCCCTGCTATCAGTCACTCTTTTCCTCTGCACTTCTTCCCACCCTCACCCAAATAAATGAATAAATCTAAATTGAGGGCAATAAATCTTCTGAAACTGATCCAAGTCTCGGTGACAGCTCCGTCCGTCCAATTTATAAATGGAAAAATAAAGCCCTGTGCACATTTGTTTTCCCCAGCAATCTTTGTTGCTTTAAAGCAACCCATTTCTAAACAATAACATGTTTTGTGGGATAAAAGAGGATATCACATAGGCTTGTCAGCCTCCCAATCTAGTGTTGTGAGGCTGTGTGTAACTACCATAGACAGAAATTATAGAAAGGCAGGCAAACTTGCTTTCCCTCGCCTCTCTCACTGCTTTGCAAGTCATGGAGTAAGTTGTGGAGAAAGTCATATTGCCTTGCAAGTCATGGAGGGAAGCTGCCTGCAGTTGGGAACCTTTTGAGCAGGGGTCAGCAAACTTTTTTCAGAGGGGGCCGGTTCACTGCCCCTCAGACCTTGTGGTGGGCTGGACTGCGCGCACGCGCACACACACGTATGCGGCAGAGGGGGGCTTCTTTCTCTCCCCCCCTCCCCCAGCCCCTCCCCTCCCCCTCCTTTCCTACCTCCTCCTCCGCTCTGCCAGCGGTTGGGAGCTGGAGGCAGTGGCAGCACCTCTCCTTTCTGGGCCAGCTTTCCCAGGTGCCATGCGCGGGGCCAGCAGGTGCACCAAGCTCCAGCCGAAGCCCCATGATGCACCCGCCAAGATGCCCACAGCACAGCCATGGGTGGAGAGGCTGGCAGGTGCATGGCGAGTCTGAGCCAAGGCGAGGCTTTAGATTGGCTGCCACCCATCAAAGCCCAGCTCCCTTCCTCCGCAGGGTGGGGAGAAGCCAGGAGGAGGGAGGGAGGAGGCGCTGCCACGATGTGTGTGATGGAGGGAGGAGGGGGAAAATGGCACCCCCCAAAATTGCAAAAAAATGGCAAAGCCCAATCGATCAAGCCGATCCAAGCGGTCATTCCAGGACCATCCGCAGGCTGGATCCAGAGGGCAATTGCGCCTGATCCGGCCCGCATGCCTTAGTTTGCCAACCCATGCTTTTGAGTGACAGATTATTTATATGTTGCTTTCCCATGATGGGCATCCAAAGCAGATTACAACACACACAGAGTAAATTCGGAAATGACAAAGACCAACAATTAAAAAAAGGGCAAAGAATAAATTTAGTATTACCAAAAGAAGGTTCCTAGTGAGTTTTAGAACATTGATTTTCTGGGGTTCTAAAATGCAAAGGGAGCCTCCATAGATACAAAAGCCTCTCCAATACAGACAGCCACCTTCCATGAATTGGGTAATAAGAAAAGGTGGGAGTCAGTACTAGTGCGCTCATCCCCACTCATGCCCCATATGTTAAAATGTCTATGGTTCAGATTGGGCTGCATTCTGATACATATTTTAAAAATAGCACACCACCTTGGTTCCAAATACAGTGGTACCTCAGGTTATATACGCTTCAGGTTACAGACTCCGCTAACCCAGAAATAATGCTTCAGGTTAAGAACTTTCCTTCAGGATGAGAACAGAAATCATGCTCCGGCGGCGCGGCGGCAGCAGGAGGCCCCATTAGCTAAAGTGGTGCTTCAGGTTAAGAACAGTTCCAGGTTAAGAACGGACCTCCAGAACGAATTAAGTACTTAACCTGAGGTACCGCTGTAGAAGGAACGGGTGGAGGCTGAAATTTCCCTCACAAAATGGCCGCCAGTCAATGGAATTGTTAGTGCTGTGCTTAGTTGCTGTGGGTCATGTTCCCAGGGCATGACATACCCATAATAGGTAGAAAAGGCAATGGAGAACTTCAGTTTGCATAATGTTTTCCATCAAGCCTGTTGATCATGCATTAAAAGAACATCATTAGCAATCAAGGGTGAGAAAGCACGCAAGGATCTCTGGCACACAAGTCTATTCCAAACCCCCCCCCCCATGTGAAATGTAGCGGTGAAGTGTTATTCCTTTTTAAATTTCAATTACCATCTATTTCTTTGGACAGTTCTTGGTTCCAAAATTAATGAAATGCCTTAGTTTTATAGATTTGTAGGGACATGTAGCATTAAAAACCCCCAGAATGTTTAACCTTAGATGCAAATCCCTCTTCTGGGAATAAAAATAGCAATCCAGGTCCAACTGCTGCCTTACTGCTTAGACGTACTTGTTCTTGCTGGCGATTGCCACAATTGCCCAGTCTGCATATGCATATTAGGCTAACATGCTCTAGGAAGCCCCGTTCTCAGTATCATTATGTGAGTTATGCAGCAATGCCTTGACCCTCTAAGTCAGGCTTCCTCAGCCTTGGACCTCCAGATGTTTTGAGACTACAATTCCCATCATGGGGACGAGCCAATGGGGTGTAGTGGTTAAGAGCGGTAGTCTCGTAATCTGGGGAACCGGGTTCACGTCTCTGCTCCTCCACATGCAGCTGCTGGGTGACCTTGGGCCAGTCACACTTCTTTGAAGTGTCTCAGCCCCACTCACCTCACAGAGTGTTTGTTGTGGTGGAGTAAGGGAAAGGAGAATGTTAGCTGCTTTGAGACTCCTTAAAGGGAGTGAAAGGTGGGATATCAAATCCAAACTACTATTCTTCTTCTTCTTCTTCTTCTTCTTCTTCTTCTTCTTCTTCTTCCCTGACCACTGGGTCCTGCTAGCTAGGGATCATGGGAGTTGTAGGCCAAAAACATCTGGAGGGCCGAGGTTGAGGAAGCCTGCTCTAAGTTTTAGGGATGAGCAGCTGCTAGGCTATGGGTCGGATACAACCTGAGGTCTTCTCAACTTTAGCTGTACCACAAGCAAGCTTGGAAAATGCTGGATGTGAGGGCGATCTGGCTGCTTTATATCATGGATAGGCAAACTAAGGCTCGGGGGCCGGATGTGGCCCAATCACCTTCTCAATCCGGCCCACAGACAGTCCGGGAATCAGCATTTTTTACACGAGTAGAATGTGTCCTTTTATTTAAAATGCATCTCTGGGTTATTTGTGGGACATAGGAATTCATTCATTTTTTTCTGGCCCCCCACAAGGTCTGAGGGACAGTGGACTGGCCCCCTGCTGAAAAAGTTTGCTGACCCCTGCTTTATATTGACTCCAATAGTTATTTTTCAGGTCTGTGGTGGCAGCCATGGGGGTAATCTTACTGGAGAGTAGAGTGGGGATCAGGGAAGCATTAATTCCAGGACGATCACCCCCAGTCTGGGACTAAGGCCAGTCAAATATTGAAAAAATAAGCTGATATGCTTTTTTTAAAAAACAACAAAAACAAAAACCTGTGGGGATAAGGAGCAGTCTCTCTCTCTCTCTCTCTCTCTCTCTCTCTCTCTCTCTCTGTGTGTGTGTGTGTGTGTGTGTTTGGGGATTGGTGACACCCAATTTTGTCTTGGCCATGCCCACTACTGACACACAATTCCTGAAAGGTTAGTCAAGAGGGAATATGGCTGAAAAATTGTCTCTCTTTTCCAATACTGCATTTTCATCAGTTAAGACTGCCTAATCCTCACAGTACTATGGACTATTGACCCTCGGCACCTCATTTTCCAACCCCCTGTTTCAATCTTTAGATGCTTCGATTGAAGGCTTAATGTGCTATTCCACTCAGGTCAAATCAAAGTAGACGATACAAAGAGAAAAGTTATAAGAAGAACGGTTTATAACATCCACTTTATTTGTTCAAACTGTAGGTCATCACAAGAGGTTTCCTAAACGTGCAGCATTGCTGCAATGGAATCTCAACAAATCAAATGCAAGGCAAATATACCTCAAGATGCAGAATCAACAGAGGAAACAACAAGATCCCATGTGCCCCTTATCAAATGATTCCCATGTCAATGAACACAAATCAATGGTAGGAATTTATTAATAACCTTCTGACCTACAAAGGCAAAAACAAACAAACAAAAAAGTACAGTTCTGCAAGAAATAATTTTTTGATTGGGAAGATAACTAGTCTTATCATGCATACCTATAACCCCATTAAACAAATCCATGATTAAGCATTTTCCTGGGTCTTTCAAAAATGCAGCATTGGGTTGATGATAGCCTCAACAGATCCCCAACCACAAATTGTCCACCACAGTTGGTGGAAGAAAAGCAGAGTTTTGGATTTAACAGATCTGATTCGGACCTGAATAAGAAATTGAATCAGCAATACAGATTGGATGCAGACAGATCAGGTTGCATCCAAACACTACAGACACAGATATAAGGCAATCTATGTGGTCAATGCACACCCTAGTAACTGGTACCATTTAAGGAGCTAATCCCACTCCTATGTGTTTTCCCCATGCAACAGCTCAATTTGCACAGTCGTAGCACAGCTGAAGGGACCTCAAATCCTTACCACTTAAAGGTACATATTACCCAGCTGATTCTGTGCCTCTGAAGTCCCTGGTTTGCTTTGTACCATAATCTCATATTGCAGGACACAACCCGCAATAACATTTCAAGGAATTAAGTCTGGGTGGCGCTGTCATCTCTCCCAGATGTTAGTGAGACAATTGATCATTTGTGTACCTTAATATGTTTAATATTATCCCTATTTAAAACAGACCAAGGACAGAGCCCATTGCACAATCATATAACAAAAGGAATGAAAAGCATCCCTAAACTACAGGGATCACCAACGTGGTGCCCATGGGCCACCCTCGAGGTCTCACTCCTGGCAAATGCGAAAATTCTGAGCCTTCCCCCCACCCAATGCCTGCCATTTGGTCATGAAGTGGTAACCGTGGTTACCTTTCCCAGGAGTGATGTATGGAAGTGAGAGCTGGACCATAAAGAAGGCTGATTGCTGAATAATTCATGCTTTTGAATTAGGGTGCTGGAGGAGACTCTTGAGAATCCCATGGACTGCAAGAAGATCAAACCTATCCATTCTTAAGGAAATCAGCCCTGAGTGCTCACTGGAAGGACAGATCCTGGAGCTGAGACTCCAATACTTTGGCCACCTCATGAGAAGAGAAGACTTCCTGGAAAAGACCCTGATGTTGAGAAAGATGGAGAGCACAAGGAGAAGGGGACGACAGAGGACGAGATGGTTGGATAGTGTTCTCGAAGCTACCAGCATGAGCTTGACCAAACTGCAGGAGGCAGTGGAAGACAGGAGTGCCTGGCATGCTCTGGTCCATGGGGTCATGAAGAGTCGGACACGACTAAACGACTAAACAACAACAATGTACTGAGAAGTACATACAGCTGAAGTTGGAAGAGAGGTGCACTTTTCTTCTGCGCCACCCACAGCACTCACTCAAAAATCTAAAGGTGGCCATGGGCCTAAAAATTTGCCCATCCCTGCAATATATATTAAAAATTCTACCAAGCTGAAATCAGACAGGCAATGAACTGCAGTGCTCACAATGCTACTTATATCAGAAACTTTACAAGCTCTTGTGTGTATGGGTGCAAAAACTATCCATTGTTTCTGTATGAGAGGAAACAAACCACATATTCACAGTTGGTTGAATATAACCACACATTCCCAAACAGTTATTGCAGATCCACAAAATTGGTTCTGGCTGCAGTGAAGCTTACTGCACACGATGGGGGAGAAGAACCCATATAAAACAACAGACCAGCCAGTGCTTTAAATAAGAACTGAACGTTGTAATTGCTGAGCATAATGCACACCAGCAAACTGGGGGGGCAGTTTGGGGGGAAGGGAGTTGTTAAGAAGAAAATGTGTGTATATGTGCACTTCTGGTTTTGTTTTGCTTTAAAAAAAGATGACAATTGAGTCATGTGTGTGTGTCTTTAAATAGAAATGATGCACACAAACACTAGGATCCGAACACAAAATCAAATTTTGATAACCTTCATGGGGGGGGGGGGGTGGATGCCTCTCATTGCAGGAAAGAACCACCGTAATAAGATATTTTCTGGAATAGAACAAAGGTCTATGATTCTGTTCCTCACAGTGGTCAACCAGATGTCTACAGGAACCCCAGACGCATGCTAAGAGAACAAGAGCATTTCCATATTCCCCTTCAATGGATCTTCAGAGGCAAACTCCAGAAGTGAAGGTACCATACAGCCAATCATGACTAGGTAAAGGTAAAGGGATCCCTGACCATTAGGTCCAGTCGTGGCTGACTCTGGGGTTGCGGCGCTCATCTCACTTTATTGGCCGAGGGAGCTGGCGTACAGCTTCCAGGTCATGTGGCCAGCATGACTAAGCTGCTTCTGGCGAACCAGAGCAGTGCACGGAAACGCCGTTTACCTTCCCGCTGGAGTGGTACCTATTTATCTACTTGCACTTTGACATGCTTTCCAACTGCTACGTTGGCAGGAGCTGTGACCGAGCAACAGGAGCTCACCCCATCGCAGGGATTCGAACCGCTGACCTTCTCATAGGCAAGTCCTAGGATCTGTGGTTTAACCCACAGAATTGAAGGTACCATACAGCCAATCATGACTAGAAGCCATCAATATCAACTCAACACACCAACACTTCCCCATGTAATGCAACACCCATGGAAATAGGGAAGATTCTACAAAAGAGTAATTGCATGCAAGGATAATGTTAGTTGTGGGTTTTTTTTGTTCTAATTCTCCTCTCCGAGACTGCCATGTGTTGCAGCTACAAAATTAGTAACTTCATCTCATACCAATGTTTGTTTTTCTCCACACTCCAACCTTTATTTATTTTATTTCATAAACATGCAGCTTAATGACACATTATGCTGCAGAGAACATCTTGGGGTTGGGGTGGAAGAGAGCAACACACAATACTAGCCCTTACTGTGACAGGTTAATTAGGAAGCACTCTTAGAAGAGACTTAGCAATCAGCCAGTCATCCTTGGTAAATTGAGAGAAGATAATTTCCCTACATCTCAGAATAATTAAAAAGGTAAGGTTTCAATTTTATATTACTATATTCACAAGGCAGCACCAATGTGTACACGGCACCTGCTACCTCTTTTTAAAATCATTATTCCTGCCTTTCTCTTCATAATACAGACATCAATCTTGGAGTAGCTTTAGGCGAAAGCATGGAGATAAAAATGAATTACTTTCATTTAAGTCCATGGTCTTTTAAGCTTTTCTCAACCTGAAACAGTAAGTAAAGGGATTGTTTTCCATAAGATTACATCCCAGCACTGTACGGAGTAAGGACACCCCCAGCTAAAACAGCAAGCCTTGACTTTGCTGAAGTTCATTCACTCTCTGTTGGTGAATCCAAGTAATGATCTAATGTAACAGAAGGTTTCTGGTGATTCTGAAAAGATTGCTTCATAAATTAGTGCATTGTCATGTTTTTAAAAAACAGAGAAAGGAATAGTGTGCTCTATCTTGACACATCTTAAAGACCAATAGGCTTGGAACCTCAGACCCATGAACAGAAAATAAATTTCCCATCACTTATTCCCACTCGCAGCTCCCCAAATCCTTCCTAGAAGACTGGGAGAAATAATAATATTAATAATAATTTTATTATTTAGACCCCGCCCATCTGGCTGCATTTCCCCAGCCACTCTGGACAGCTCCCAACAGAGGACTAAAAACAGAATAAAACTTCAAACATTAAAAGTTTCCTTGAACAGAAATTCCTGAATGATATGGGAACAGAACACCATGTTAGGAAAGGGAGGCTCACACCCCAAACAGAGATAACTCACATGATTAGAGCTCCAGTTCGAGAAGATTTCTCCTTCTGCACTGTGGCCATGCCAAATCACACACCATTCAGCAGGTTTTCCAAATGCTCTAGGGAGGCTTTCTGGGAAGCAGAGAAAGCTGCCAAGGGGAGGACCAGATTCCCCTTTGGGGAATTTTCTGTAGCTTCTCTCAGTTCCAATACATGCACTAACACACCAGATACAATTATTCCCATAGCAATCAGTTCCTCTGAATCAGGCATTCCAAGCCCTTTCTTTTTTAAAAAAGAGACAGACAGACATGCGTCACCAGGGACAAAGGACAAATGTCTGAGCACCCTCTAAGCCACAAACCTGAATACAGCTAAAGCACTGTGCAAGTTAAAAGGTGTCTGTTGTTGGGTTGTTTTGGTTTTTTGCAACACTAATCAGTACATTGTCTTACCTTCAAGGTCCCAGCCTTACCCATCACAAACATTTACAATTACTGAGTACTACACATCACCTGCCTCCGCAGATGACTACAGAAACTCAGAGTCACATTCCTAGAAATAGCTTCCCCCATGAGAGATTCACAAAATGTCAGCCCACAAAAGTGGCAGACACCACATATTGAATAATGCCTCTCTAGCTCATGTTGCACAGTACATGCAGAGTGCCCCATGACTTGGCTCCACGAACCTGGGAAAGACTTTTGTCAAACATGCTGGAGTACCACTGGGCTAGATGAACAAATATTCCAACCTGATTTAGGTTGCCTTCCTATGGGAAGAAAGCAGCAGAGTAGGGGATAGGGGAATAAGGCATAGCTCGAGTTATGGCATAGCCAGACTCAGGGGCTAGTCTGTTTTTACATAGGAGTACCACAAACTCCAACTGCTTATACCATCTGAAGAAGTGTGCATGCACACGAAAGCTCATACCAAGAACTAACTTAGTTAGTCTTTAAGGTGCTACTGGAAGGAATTCTTTTGACTATGGCAGACCAACACGGCTACCTATCTGTAACTGCTTATACCACCTATGTCAAAGTACCTTCTTCTTTGGTGATCATTCGTAGCCAAGTAAGATTGTCTTCCGTGAACACGGTCTTAACAGTGAGTTAGTAGGTGATTGTGAAGGCCAATTCTGGACCCACATGTCTTTCCATAGTGGGGACATAGGTTTTCAGATGGGAACTGATCACGGTGAGGGTTTGCCAAACGTGCCTTCCTCTTAGCACGTTTCTCCCTTTCGTCCTATGTTCAAGCATCTTTAAAGTTAACAAAGTTTAGGGTCATGGGAATGAAAACAACAGAGTTGGAGCAACAACACAACCCTGCTTAATACCTGATCCCAATGTGAATGGCTCACTTTGAGAGCCATTGTTATCTGTGATTGTTGCTGTCACATTATCATGGAGGAGCCGAAGGATGTTCACAAATTTATCTGGGCAGCCAATTTTGAGAAGGACAGTCCATAGGGCATAACAATTTACAGTGTCAAAGGCCTTAGCCAGGTCAATATACAGGTGTTGGTTTTGCTCTATGTATTTTCCTTGAGGCTGTCAGGTGGTGAAAATCATGTCCACTGTCCCCCTAAAAGGACAAAAACCATTTTGGGATTCAGGAAGGGTAGCCTTGGATAGAGCCGCATTAATACCTTATATTTAAAGCACTTTAAAAATTCATGGCTTCCCCCCAAAGAGTGCAGGGAAGTGTAGTTTCTTTAAGAGAACTAGAAGTAGTTAAGAGACCTCTATTCTCCCACATAGAGGTATAATATCCAGACTTTCCTGCAAATGGTGATTGTTAAACCATTCCGAGAATTGTAGCACTGAATCAAAATGGGAGTCTCCTTACCACTCTCAGCCCCTTTCACAATCTATATTTCCCAGCACGCTTTGGGGGAAGTCATGGCTGTTTGGAATGGTATCTAAGTGCTTTCAATGTAAGGTGTGAAAGTGATCTAGGTTTAACAGAGGAAAATCTAGAGTTTTTTGTTACAACAGAATGTACAATTTTATGTAAATTTCAGATTAAAGTCTGTGCTGAATGAAACTTTGATTTCTTTGGGATTCTACCTCTGCCTCTATTTCTATCTGAACAGCTTTGCAAGTTCTTTTTTTAAAATAATCATTTCACCAAGAGAAATCAGTCCAATAAGAGATATCGCTTTGCTTGCTTTGGGCATCTCAAACAATGACATTGCAATAGGAGCCATTTATATCAGAAATGCTGACGGCCCCTTAAATTATGTTATCTTGAACAGGAATCCTATAATAAAACAGAATGATTAACATCAGGCAGGTTCAAGTGAGATGCAGTTAATTATCAGGAAGCCTGTTCAATTTTCAGATTTTTATGTAATTAGATTTTCGTGTCTCCTGCTTTTTCTTTTTTTTATTATCAGAGCACTTATGGCTTGCTATTATGCTCAGGATCCAATATGTCAAGAAATACCAAGACATAAAGTAATAAGGAAATAACTTATTATATCCAAATTCTATCAGCGAGAGCATATAAGCAATGGCGCGTCTGCTACCAAGTATTATGAGCTGTTTTGATGAAGGAGCTAGAATGTACACATTCCAGTATCAAGAAATGAAATATTCTACTACAGTACTAGAACACAACCCCAGAGCAACCACCAAAGTCCATGATGGCCCCCCGGGCTGGGCAGCACATCTATAGCACATGTGGGTTCGAGTCCCAAATTGGGCAAAAGATTCCTGCATTGCAGGGGGCTGGGCTAGATGAATCTCATGGTCTCTTCCAACTATACAATTATATGAAAAATTCTGTGGGTTATAATTTGCAGTGTCTCAACACTGCGCCTAGTAACCTGGCACTCAAAGTCTTTCATCAACTCACACACTCGGCACACACATAGGCCACTGTTTCACAATAGCAAAGGGGATGGATGGCATGTCCTATGTAGTAAGAGTGTACTAAACCCCTGGCCTACCTGGCAGCAAGTCAGTATGTCAAGTCACCACTCCAGGGTTAAGCCACGTGTCCAAAGTCCAAACTGAAGCACAGTCCCACAGAGATCCTAGAGCAGGCAAGACCAAACTTGGCCCTCCAGCTGTTTTGGCACTACAATTCCCATCATCCCTGACCACAGGTCCTCTTAGCTAGGGATGATGGGAGTTGTAGTCCCAAAACAGCTGGAGGGCCAAGTTTGGCCATGCCTGTCCTAGGACATCGAAGTTGAGGTCCATCAACATGGGCTGTTGAGCAGACACAGCAACTCAGATCTGCTTCCCTTTTATACTTCACATGCTGATTGCAGCATCTGGGCTTGATGAGGCATCTGACCCTCACCTGTTCCAAGTATTCTCCAGCTGAGGAGAAGAGCCACCTTGCAGAGCTAGCGGCTCCATCTGGCCAGCTAGGGAGCTGGGCTGTGGGCCCTTGCCTGCCTCAGCCTCAGCCTCTTGGAGTGCTCTGCCTGCTACTCCCTATGCCTCAGAGCCCGCTGTGTTTGTGGAGCCAGGGGCTCTTCTGGCTCTGGGGATGGGTCCCATTGCTCTGGTTCCTGTGCACTGACCCTGCATCCCCTTGTCATCTTCCATCACCCTGTGAATATTTCCTACACCAATCTCTCCTTCCCCACCCCCAGCTTGCCCCGGTGTGTCCAGTCTCAGCTACACCTCTTTGCTGGGATCCTCTTCCTCCTCAAAGTTCATGATAAAGAGCAAGACATCTCTATTCCACTTACCAAGTATTGGTTAGCAGTTTAGATACTCAAGTCAGAGCATAAAAGCATGGATAGCCAATATAGTGCCTTCCAGACTCCCATCAGTTCCAGGAAGCATGGTGAATGGTCAAAGATGATGGAAGCTGTGATACAATAGCTTCTGGAGAGTACCATGCTGGATAACTGTTCTCCAATGCACCAGGTTGCTGAAGGGAAGGGATCTGAACTTGCAAGCTTCCATGCTCTCTCTAGCGTAAATATGTCCAATGAAAAAATGTCACTTTCCTTAACTTGCACTGACAAGATTCACAGTTCACAGAACATGAGCACGCTATTGGAAGTTTGCATGGATGGTGGCTTCAGTCAACAGACATGTGCTTGCAACAGCATGGAATAGAATAAAATATGTCAGAAATGGGCCAGAAATGGAACAGAATAAAATATGTCAGAAATGGGCCATAGCTTGGCAGCAGAGCAAACACAGAAGGTCCCATATTCTGCAGTTAAAAGGATCTCAAGCTGAAGGGCTAGGAAACAGTCTGCCCCAAATCACAGAGAGCTGTAGCTACTTGGGAACAGAGCAGGGGTAGCTAACTTTTTGGCCCCGGGGGCCCCAGTGTCACATTGCAACCCCTCCAGGGCCTTCACACAAGTGTAGCCAAAAAGTGGGAACAGTCACTTCACAGCTGGCATGCACATTTACATACCACACACACCGCAATCACACCAGTGTGTTTGTACATTCACAGAACCGGGGGTGTGGTGGGGTGGGAATCCATAACATGCTGGCAACAGATCAGTCTTGTGAGCAGTGGGAGGGAGACATCTTAATACAGATGGTGACATTGGGACGGATGGGGAGCTTTAAACCTCTCCATCCACCTCAGTGCCCAAGATACAGACGCCCCCCTTTCCTAATACAGCAGCCTCCATATTGGCTGCATTTCTGGGATGGAGAGCTTTAAATCTCTCTGTCCACTTCCACACCACGATCAGGATGCCCATCTTTTACTTTACAGGCTTTTGAAGTTAAAAGTGACCCAAGTGTTTTTTGAAGCCTCCATACACCTTCCCTTGGTGTTATAAGCTGTGGAAGTGTCCGTCACTAGGAAATGATGGGCAGTTCACAGGATATCACACTTTTACCACCACTACTGTTCTATGAAATATATATATTTTTTTGGGATACCCATAACCATGTGAAATGAATGGGAAGTAAAGGTGAATATTATCTAAATATGGGGAAACAGTTGCCATCCAAAAATTGAGGGTTTCACTTGCACCTTGAGATGGAGAGGGGGTGTAGATATGGTCCATGGGTTAGCCACCCCTAAAATAGAGAGTATTGGGTTCGATGGAAAAACAACTTGACTCAGCTAAAGGCTTCAGCACAGGCTGAATAAAAGCTATGGGTAGGGATTCCCCAGACATTTTGGCACTTAAATTCATCACACAATTAAGCTAACTTTCAATGTATCTGCAAGAAAGACACTGTCCTCCCAGGTTTAGGGTCAGGCTCACACTGCCAGATCACCTTACCCTGGTCATTGGGAGCAACCTATGGGTTCACACAGTCTTCTTCATCCACCCCCACCTCCCAAATTTATATAGACTTAGGTTGCTACTGAAGCAGTGGCATCCCAGTACTGGTGCAGATAGAACAGTAGCTGCCATATTTCAGCCTGAAATGGAAAACAGGGAATTGTCTATAAGAATGGTGTGCTGGCAGAAGAGTACAGTGGTACGTTGCTTCTCAAACTTAATCTGTTCTGGAAGTCCATTCCAAAACCAAAGCATTCCAAATCCAAGGCGCACTTTCCCATAGAAAATAATGCAAAACAGATTAATCAGTTCCAGGCTTTTAAAAACAACCCCTAAAACATCCATTAAACATGAATTTTACTATTTAACGAGACCACTGATCCATAAAAGGAAAGCAATAAATAATGCACTGCAGTCACACATTCAAGCACTCGGTAGCTGAACTGGGTTCCACACAGCCAAAAAACCATAAAGAGCAGCAAAAACAAAAACACAAAATAAGTAACAAAAACAGACAGACCTCAGTGTAACACTCAAATCAGAAGCGTAACACTCAAAACAGAGCACGTTCTGCTTCCAAAAAAAGTTTGCAAACCGGAACACCTACTTCTGGGTTTGCAGCGTTTGGGTTCCAAGTTGTTTGAGTACCAAGGCATTTGAGAACCAAGGTACCACTGTATGTGAGTGAGGAGAAGGTAGTGTGCAAGACTGCAAGGCACTCCCAAAAGCCTAACTGAGCTTTATGCTGGTGTAAATCCACAAGTGGCTGCACCTTCTCAAGCTCCATGCCATTTGCCTTCTGCAACTGTGAATGGGTGGATAAGCATTAGATTACAATCCCCAAAACCTTGGGTGCTATATGAAGCTCCAATTCTCTCACTTAAGAATGTGGCACACACACCTCCTGCCCACCCTCTAGCACCCATGAAAAACCATTCAGTATAATGAATGTTTACTTGCTTCGGGCAAAAAAGGAAAAGGGGAAAGAAGACTAACAGTGTAGAAGCAATATATTATCACAGTGAAACCGCTAGCAACCATAGATTCTAGCTGGCATTCTTATCTAACTCTCATTTCCAATTCAGCTAAAATACGAAGATGTTGACTAATGACCTGAAACGCAGTGGGTGACTGCATAAATCAAGTCTCTTTTTTCATTCCTACTTGAAAAGTTTCTGGATACCTTAAGGTCAGGACTTCTGAAAAGCCATGTTTTAAGCAATAAGTAGTACTTGCATCATGCCAAAATGAAATCTTTCTCAAGGACAAAAATATCAAAGGGCAGCATAAACAGAAGTCATAGCAAGCCCTTTTTAACATATGCGTGGTTGGTTACCGAGACCGACAATTCTTTTGTGCCTGCAGAGATGATGGTGGAGAAACAGTAAGGTTTGTATGCTCAACTTCTTCATCCCCCCCCCTTTACACCCACCTGAAGCAAAATGGTATGCAGTTTGTTCTTGCTTTACAAAATAGTGAGCCGAGTGGTAACTTTTAAGATCCTGGGGATGTATCTGTTATGTAGAACAACAATCTTTCATAGTTAGAGCTGAGGTTTTGGGGCATAGGGTCATAAAAAACATATTTCAAAACTATTACGAACCGCTTTTAAAAACCAGATGATCAAAAAACAAGCAAAGCCTTAAAATGAATAAATAATATACCCATGCATGTCTGAGCCATTTTACAATTCCTTAAGGACCCCCACAAAGCTGATCTGAGCTCACAGAAGAAGTAGAAGAAGAGTTTGGATTTGATATCCCGCTTTATCACTACCCAAAGGAGTCTCAAAGCAGCTAACATTCTCCTTTCCCTTCCTCCCCCACAACAAACACTCTGTGAGGTGAGTGGGGCTGAGAGACTTCAGAGAAGTGTGACTAGCCCAAGGTCACCCAGCAGCTGCATATGGAGGAGTGGAGACGCAAACCCCAGATTATGAGTCTATCGCTCTTAACCACTACACCACACTGGCTCTTGGAACACAAAGGGATAGGAGGAGGAAAGCAACATTGCACTAGAAGGGCTCATTGTGCTGGTTCTCACTAGCTCACCTACTTAATTGAATCCAGCCCTAAAACAAAATCCCTAAATATTACAGGATTCTTTTGCAGGAAAGTCAGAAAGCCCTTTGAAATGGCAACAATATTCTTCGAACAGTCAAAAGCAAGGACTTTCCCTTAGCCTCTTAAAATGAAACACTATGTTGTATGTCAAAAGTTATGATACCATGTTGACTGAAGTATTTCTCCATTTTTCACACACATTTGGGAATGGGATTTTGGTTATGTGACACTTCCATGCTTGATATTCATGCCTGCACAATTGTACTTGAAGTATTTAACCAAAAAACGATGGTGGAGTTAAGGGCTAGCCCTGCTATCCAGTTAAAGATCCTTCCATTTCCTATCAGAATGGTTGGATAATAGTAAAACTTCCAAAAGCAAGCAAACTATAAGTAGATAATCATGCATATTATGAAGGTATATTCCAAGACCCCAGAAAGGACTGTACAGGTACCACCTACATTTGAATTGAGGAGCAAGATACTGTGTTTTCTTAAATAAGTAGACTTTTTACATTCTTCCATGTTTGCATTGGAATAACAGCTATTTCAAGCTTGCATTAAAGAGAACAGCAGAGTTGTGGAATCACTGGGACTCTGTGCTGTCCATGGTGCTGATGAGCATACATAGGACTACTGTAACAGTTTGAAACTATTAAGCAGGACTTAGTGTCCTCCTTCCGAAAACTCAAGTACTCGTTTTGAAAGTCAGGCACTTTCTTTACCTAAATAACAACAACAACAATTTATTATTTAGATCCCACCAATCTGGCTGGGTTTCCCTAGCCATTCTGGGAAGCTCTCAACAGAATATTAAAAACACAATAAAACATCAAACATTAAAAATTAAAAATTTCCCTAAACAGGGTTGCCTTCAGATGTCTTCTACAAGTCAGATAGTGGTTTATTTCCTTGACATCTGATGGGAGGGCGCCACTACCAAGAAGGCCCTCTACCTGGTTCCCTGTAGCCTCATTTCTTGCAGTGAGGGAACTGCCAGAAGGCCCTCGGAGCTGGACCTCAGTGGGCTGAACGATGGGGGTGGAGACGCTCCTTCAGGTATACTGGGCCGAGGCCATTTACTCATCAATACCAGCTGGTCCTCCTCTTTGCCTTTCCGACCACTGGTCCTCAACTGGTGGGTGCAGAACCACTAAAGCACCACAGCCTGATCCAAGGTGGGTTGCAGCAGGAGTGCTACCACCAGGCAAATACATGGTAAATGATTAAGAAATGGGTCCCCAAATGCATGTTTGTGTTGGAAGTGGGTCCTGGGTCTGGAAAGCTTGAAGAGACATGCTATTAACCGTATGGATAAGTGCCTTGCCAATTCACTGCAGTGCAGATACGGATAAGTCTGAACTGCTTTTCTTGAATTGCCAGTTTTGGGAAATGATATACAATGAATTGAAGAAAATGTTCCATCTAACATTTGTTTAAAAACCTGAAGCATTTCTGTTAGGGATTGTAGGACAAGACCTGCCAAAGAAGTTGAAAAATATCTTCATGTATGCCACAACAGCGGCGAGAGTCTTAATAGCACAAGGATGGAAGACTGAGGAAATCCCGACTAAAGAATTATGGCAAGAGAAACTGATGGACTATGCAGAACTGGCAAAATTGACACATAAACTACGGGGCAAGGATAACTGTGACTTTAAAGAGGAATGGGAACCTTTTACAAAATATCTAAAGATGCAACAAAGTGAATTGGACTCCTTGGCAGGCTTTGAATAAACACTCACAAACTTTTTATTGATAATAATCAGTTAGGTAAATTAAGGACTTATACAATTCTGTAACATGCAGAGAATAGCATTTATAGAGAAACCAGAGATTGGAACTGAGGGAAGCCAGAGGGTGGGGAGGGGGGTGGGTTGTTTTATGGGAGGGAGGGGAGGGGGATGATATGTTTTAAGATAATATGTTTTGCTGAATTACCTAATAAAAAAAATATTTAAAAAAAAGAATTGCCAGTTTGCAAATGCTGAAAATAGAGCATCTTAAACATGGCACCAGTCTTTTCAGCTCAGTGGTTAAAAGTTCTTGAGTTAAGACAGGGGAGACCTATGGCCAGGCCATAAAGTTCCCGGGCCAGTCATCTCTCAGCTTCACAGGGTCAGTATGTTACCACAAGCCACTTGCACCCTTTGAATCCCAGCCTGAGTGTACAATTGAAAGCCCTGTGTCATTTTGTCAGGGAGTCTGGTAAACATGCTATAATTTCTCAGGAGAGCTGGTCATTCTTGGAAGAGCACAAAGGCTGCTAAGGTCATGCTTCTCAGGAAGCCACCCCATGTGTGCAGCCATCCCTTTCACACTGGTAAACGTCATTTTAGCTGGGCAGGAAGCCATCCTATTTGCATAAATATATTTGGCCTTGATAGACACAATTGCCTTCATGTGTTTGAATACAAGCTGTAGAAAACAAGTCATGTGTCTTATGTTTGAGATGGAATCTCAGTGGGCCTCACAAAGTCTGAAGTAATCAGATCGAGGAAGTGGCATCTTTTCAATTGTTCATGGTCCCAGTGGCTATCAAAGCCAACTGAGGCAATAAAATGAGGCCAATGATCACAGCAGTTTGTGTTTTCAGCAAGAACCAAAAGCTGGTAACAGCCCTGCTTAATTTATCATTGTAAAGTTTCTAATATTTTGCTTGTTTGTTATTTTCCCTTTTGCCACATGATGATTCCCTTCATGTGAAAGAAAACTTATTTCTGATTTGTGGGAGAACCTCCTTCAGCAACTTGAAGGTGTTAAACAAGTTTCATTCAGAATATTCTGAAATTTAGAGTTTGCCACCCAAGATCCATAAACTGTTGAGTATACTGATTTAATTTCCTGAAATGGGAATGCTTACTTATGTTAAATTACTGTGTACTTTTAACGTGAAATTTTCCCCCTCTGGCAGTATCTCTCATGTGATTAGCTGACTGAGTCACATGAGAGAAGAATTCCATTCTGTTGTGACTGTTATTCCAGTAACTGTTGTTTTCTAACTGCTCTCTGTTCTCCCTCTCTGTGTGTGGGAGAATGGCTGCTGAGAGAGGCTTCTCAGGATACTGCTGAGGACAGTGTTGTATCTGTGTGATCTGTCTGAAGTGAAACAGACAGAGGAAGAGCCCTAAATGTTAATAGGGAGAAACCTGTGCAGGAGCTCTGTGTAAGGAACAAAGAGGATACTGCTGAGGTGAAAGTAGCAACTGTTCATAAGAAACTGTAAGGTCTGAGTGAGGTAAAGCTCTGGTGCAAGGCTCAACTAAGGTTGGATCAATTGTTTGTACAGAAGTCATGGGTGGGGGGAGCCCTGCCCACCCACAGATCAGGATCAAAATTCAGGGGAATCCCGTAAAGGGGTCCAGAGGGAGAGTTCTGTCTAGTAATCCAGACAGGGCCATCAGGCCATAGAACACCCTACTAGCACTCAGGTGGGACCACTTCATTTTATCTGTGTCATGGGGAGATCCCTGAACCCAGGATCGACCCTGAAAGAGTAAACAATCAGCAGGAGCGGTGGTTGATTCACCCAGTGCCTATGCCAAAGCCTAACACATCTGTAATCAAGAAAGTTGTGACCTATTTCAGCCCCAGATTATGGTCTTGTAGTAATTTCTGCCTTTATAAAATCACCACCTGAATCACTAACCCACTGTGCTTGGACCTGCAAATATGAATCCAAAGGAAAGCTGAGATAGAGGAGAAGAAGAAAAATAATCAACATTCTGGGCTTGCAGCAGTTTGTAACTGAAAAATATGGCTTGCTGCTCTTGTTTTTTATTCCATATATAGCATCATTTCCCACCCCCAGCCCTTAACTCTGAGCTCTTAAATGTACTGAATATTAAAAGAGCTACATCATAACAAGGCTAAAAACAAATACCGTTAGGAGAGCACCAACATGAAAATACCTCTTTACTGACATTTCAAGCCTCTCCTACATAATCATGCCCTGCATATACAGCAAAATTGTGCTCGTGTCTCCATTCAGGAAGCAATAACAAAAAACAGCACCCCCCCCCAAAGTTTAATTTCATTCATATTTTAAAAGCACTAATGGAAGAGTACAGAAAGTACTGGAAAATAAACTTCATCGCCTCCTACCGGCTAGCTAACAACATATAATCCATAACACCTATTTGCAAAGCTTGTTTAATTGAAGGGTTTCCCTCCTCAGAATTGCATGGCATGTACATTGGTAACAAGGAAAAACACTCTTTTTAAACAACAGGAGCTTTCTGAAAACCGTTATGAAAAGGGGAAATATATGACACCCCTTAAAAGGCACAAGACACTAGACAGAGACAGAGAGACAGAGAGACCAGCAGCGCTGAGCAGCTTGGAACTTGCATTTTTCGATGGCTTTTCTTGCCTACCGGAAGGTTTTTTTGTTTTGTTGATGCTAGGAGGAGAGCGATATTTTCCCAAATACCATGCAGTGCATGTAGGTGTTAAAAGCAAGGGGAAGAGGCTTCAGACTGAAAAAAACTAAATCTAAGGAATGCTGCAATTTGCCCTTTGGTAAGGGACATATTTTCAAATAGAAAGAAGTGGCTGGGGGTGGGGGAGAGAAATAATGGCAGTGAGGGATTAGAAGCACATTGATTTTTATTTTTTTTGCAAGCATTCAGAGAATGTCACAAATAAGTCTCTGAGGCAGAAGCGGTCTGAAACATTTTGGTGCCCGAGGCAGGAAACCCAAAATGGAACCCTCCAACATGGTGGTAAATCTGCAATAATGCACTAAATAATTTACAAATTGCCACTCCTTTTCACAGGGGAGGGAGCTTTCTTTAAAGCAACAACAACAAACTTTATATGGTTGGCTTTTTTTTTGCAAAAACAAAGTATAGTGTCATAAACACGTAAGCAATATACAGGTGAGAGCATTGGTTGAATTTCTGCTGTCCTGTAAAATATCTCTTGTTCTTTACTTATGAGCAGAATTCTCCTCTTTTGTTTATAGTGTCACCTTACACAGTCATTCCACAGAAGACCATGTGTGGCTAGAGGTTACAAGCTATGCTCCTTTTGTGCTACATAAGTACAGTTGTACCTTGGTTCTCAAACTTAATCTGTTCCGGAAGTCCCTTCCAAAACCAAAGCGTTCCAAAACCAAGCCGCACTTTCCCATAGAAAGTAATGAAAATGGATTAATCCGTTCCAGACTTTTAAAAACAACCCCTAAAACAGCAAATTAACATGAATTTAACTATCTAAGGAGAACATTGATCCATAAAATGAAAGCAATAAACAATGCACTGCAGTCACACAATCAATCAATCAATCAATCAATCAGTAGCTGAACTGGGTTCCACACAGTCACATATACAAAAAAAAAAAAAAAGAGCCACAAAAATGCAAAATAAATAGCAAAAACAGACAGACCTCAACGTAACACTCAAAACGGAAGTGTCACACTCAAAACGGAGCATGTTCGGCTGCTGAAATCTTTTTGCAAACCAGAACACTTACTTCCGGGTTTGCAGTGTTTGGGTTCCAAGGCATTTGAGAACCAAGGTACCACTGTAATAAAGAGATGCCATGTCATTTGAAGCTTTTTTTTCTCTTTTGTCTTTTAAGAAAATTGTTCCTGTCTTTCCCCCTTTGTGCCAGTTTTTCCATCAGTGCAGTTGTCCACATTCCTTTCCAGGCATTGTTGCAAAGATTCCATGTGATGGCTAACTTATGGGGTAACTTATGCACAGCAGCCATTCCTTAAGCAGCCTCCTTTTTGAGATGCCCTGAACATTTGCATTCAATGCCATGTTTCCAATGGTCCAGAAACTTCAGCTTGGCCAGCCAGGTAGTATGCATTTGTCCTTGCTACCAACTTCAGCATTTTGGGAGAAACAGGGATTCCCTTCATTTGCACTGCAGTATGGTGATGGCAAGAAACAGTACAAGACTTTCTGCTACTGCTGCTTCCCTTCTCTAAAGTGTTACACACTGGAAATATTGTGGTCTCTGGCAAATGAAGAAGGCCCAACATTTTTTTTCTGAGGGAGGTAAAGATCTGGATATCTTCAGGCCTGTTGCAAAATTCTGCAATGGGGACAAGACAGGCTGTGGTGACAGTGATGACAGGCAAATGAGTACTGATTTTAATCTCTGGAATACAGATTTTAGCTGAAGGAGGATTATTTTTAATGTAAGTTTATAGGGAAATTTTAATTGCATCCACATCTTCATGCACATGTGGCAAATGTTGTTGTTGTTAACTTTGCTGTCTGGTCTTTGACTGCAATAAAGATTGATTGATTGATTGATTGATTGATTGAATGGTTGGTTGATTTCTGAGGGGGATTTTTGACTTGCACAAACGTTTGGACAGGTTGGGGAGAGGGGGGGACTCATACAACTCACTATTGCCTTAGACAAACGTCTCTGCAAATGCAACATCCTAAAACATCCTGCAAAGTGCAAGGGCTTTAGCAGAGAAACTCTCTCATTTGCAATGCAAAGAGAAGCCCTGAGATCAGTGATGAACTGTGGTGAGTAGAGCTGCAGTCATCTAATATTACTATTTATTCATAACACTATTTATAATACTACAATACTATTTATTATTATTACTATTTTTATTCAATTTATAAACCACCCTTTATCAAAAGGTCCCAGGGTGGTGTACAACATCAAAAACACATCACAGAACTTCAGTCATAAAAACATAATTAAAAAACATACCGACAGACAGCCTAATAGTAAAGTAATCATAATAACAGTCCACCTCCCCATACTTTCACAGGCCATAGATTATTTATAGCCATAGGCCTCTGTAAAGAGGAATGTTTTTGCCTGGCGCCTCAGATGAGCCTCTCTGAGGAGAGCATTCCTCAACTGGGGAGCCACCACTGAAAAGGCCAGTTCTCTGTTCACCCTCCAAACCTCTCTGGGATGGGGGGGGGGGCATAGAGAAGGGCCTCTGATGCCAAGCACAGGATCTGGGTTGTTTACAAGCTAGCATCAAACTGAAGTGTTATCTCTCCAAGTGCTCTCTCTGGGCTTATTCACATTTATCCACAGACTGACATGTGCTCTGATTTGGAGCTAAAAAGGAGGTTTTTCCCTAAGAAAGCAGCAGAAGAAGGGGAAACCCACTCAGACCCCTACCTAGATAGTGCACAGGTCAATTGGAAAACCACTCAGACTTGTGCTTCCTAGGCTTGGGACAAGTGGATGTATGGACTCTCTCTCATCTTCGTGAATGCCTGTACTGACTCAAATGCACCGAGTGAACCTTTTATAATCAAACCCCAATCCTTTATTTTATCATCTCCGACACCTTAAAAGAAGCCTCCTCCTCATAAACTGGATTAGTTTCCCAATACTTATTTCATGGAATAATCAAAACCAAGGAAAGCAGGGGCAATAGCCCTTTCCTTAAAAACAACAACAGCGCTACAATTCCTGCACTTGACACAGCCTATAAATATGAATTGTGATTGCTAGACACAAGCAACCCTTAACTCTGTTTCTACCCTGCAGTCATCTTGTTTAAAATTAAATTTATCACCATCTGGGACACCAGAACCGTGTTGTGTTTTTTTGTTGGTTTTTTTTTTTTGCAAGACAGGCGTGTGCAGATTTCATTTCTAAAAGTGCTATCACTAAGGAAAAAATATGGTATTTACCCCGAGACAACAGGCTGCTATGAATATTTAAGATGACACATAAAATATGAAGTTGTTTGCTATTCAAATGTAATCTATTAAGTGGAAGTGTGTATTGAATAAGAAAAAATCAGGAGGAAGGCTGTTGACATATAAGTGGGTCAAGCAAGTCTGACATCTGCAAGATTGAGGAAATGCTCGCTGTGGAGAAGATGTCAATTCTCTCTCAGGAGGACATTGGTTCTGATTTGGTCAAAGTTAGGAAGAAACAGGAATCTGCCTTCTTTGGGATCAGCATTTTTGCCTGTCTACCTTAAAATTACCAACTGGGTTTCAAATGAGAGCATTTTCATTGCTATGCTTGGCATTCCTGGGGATTAAACCTGGCAACCTCTGCATGCAAAGCTTGCATTTCACCACCAAGATATCGCTCTTCCTCAATGTCAGAAACCAATGGATTCAGGTAGGTAGCCGTGTTGGTCTGATGCAGTCAAAATAAATAGAAAAAAAATTATCCAGAATAGCACCTTAGAGACCAACTAAGTTTGTTCTGGGTATAAGCTTTTGTGTGCATGCACACTTCTTCAGATACACTGAAACAGAAGTCGCCAGACCCTTATAATAGGAGGGTGGGCTGGGTTTTTCTCAGAAGGATAGTAGGAGATGGGTGATTGACTCAGAATTTCAGAAATAGACTTGAAAGAGAAGTTGCTGACTTACAGCTTATTACTAAACTGAAAATTATGGAGAGACCTGGCCTGAATAGAGATATTGGATTCTTGTCTCATTACACATGCTAAAGCTATTTTTGGTCATCTGCATACTATCCCTTAAAGGGACGCGGGTGGCGCTGTGGGTAAAACCTCAGCGCCTAGGACTTGCCGACCACATGGTCAGCGGTTCGAATCCCCGCAGCGGGGTGCGCTCCCGTCGTTCGGTCCCAGCGCCTGCCAACCTAGCAGTTCGAAAGCACCCTTAAGTGCAAGTAGATAAATAGGGACCGCTTACCAGCGGGAAGGTAAACGGCGTTCCGTGTGCTGCACCGGCTCGCCAGATGCAGCTTGTCACACTGGCCATGTGACCCGGAAGTGTCTGCGGACAGCGCTGGCTCCCGGCCTCTAGAGTGAGATGAGCGCACAGCCCTAGAGTCTGTCAAGACTGGCGGGCAGGGGTACCTTTACCTTTACCTATACTATCCCTTGCTTTTTCTTGTAGGACTAATTGCAGGTATTAACAGTCATCAACAGGTTTAGCATACCCATTGAATCAATCACCCATCTCCTACTACCCTTCTGAGAAAAACCCCACCCCACCCTCCCACTGTATACAGTGGTACCTCAGGTTACAGATGCTTCAGGTTACAGATGCTTCAGGTTACAGACTCCACTAACCCAGAAATAAGAACTTTGCTTCAGGATGAGAACAGAAATCGTGTGGTGGCGGCGCAGCGGCAGCGGCAGCGGCAGCGGCAGCGGCAGCGGGAGGCCTCATTAGCTAAAGTGGTGCTCCAGGTTAAGAACAGTTTCAGGTTAAGAACGGACCTCCAGAACTAATTAAGTTATTAACCCGAGGTACTACTGTATAAGGGTCTGGTGACTTCTGTTTCAGTGTATCTAAAGAAGCGTGCATGCACACGAAAGCTTGTACAGTGGTACCTCTGATTAAGAACTTAATTCGTTCTGGAGGTCCATTCTTAACCTGAAACTGTTCTTAACCTGAGATACCACTTTAGCTAATGGAGCCTCCCACTGCCACTGCACAATTTCTGTTCTCATCCTGAAGCAAAGTTCTTAACCTGAGGTACTATTTCTGGGTTAGTAGAGTCTGTAACCTGAAGCGTCTGTAACCTGAGGTACCACTGTACTCAGAACAAACATAGTTGGTCTGTAAGGTGCCACTGGACAAAAGAAACCAATTGAGCTAGAGCCAAGGACCCTGTCGCTGGATGCAGCTGCTTCATGAGTCATCAAAATGGCCTCTTATAGAAGGTTCCCCACTGTGGGTGGGTGCTTTGAGTTCAGAGGAACCTTTCCTTCCTTAGCCAATTTATTTCACATTAGCCAGCAGGGACTGACGATTTCCCCTTGCTCCAGCAATGCCTCTTGAAAGACAACATCCTGACATATGTCATTCCTAATGAGACCTCTAATGAGACATGGGTGGAGGGAGAGAAGAGGAGAGACATGGCAGCTACTAGTGATGGTGATGAAACTAAAGTTTTTAAAATAGATACCCCACAAAGCCCAGTCTTGTCCAAGGAAGTCCTTCATCCTCAATGGCTTCTGCCAATTTTCCTCTTCCCCCTGAGATATGGTCAAAAATCCCCCCTCCCTCTGGGGTCCTTTTTGTGGGCTGTGCATGAAGTTTTGAAAGGAAGAAGCTTTTTGCCTCAACACATTTATACCCTCAAATAAAAGAAGCTTCAGATGGTACAAGATTTGTTTCCTGAAAAATTAATTCAAGAATTAAAATATTGTCTCTATAGAAGAAGTTGGTGATCATATTCATATCGCCTTCAAATACGTTTGCAATAACTATTATGCAACAGCATCAGTTGTCAGAAAGCTGACTGTAACACATGTCTTAGCATTAACCCATGGTCTGTGGAGACATAAAAATATAAAATCGAATCCCACCACTCATTTATTACCGGCACATATTTTTCTCCTTCTCCCCTTCAAATCACAGTCAAGGCATTACTCTATAAGCTTGAAAATTCAGGAGTGCTAAATGCCCAGGTTCATACCCCCAAAGCATTATTTCTCTGTTTCTTCCTGTGCCCCAAATTTACATGTGATTCTTGAGTATTTGCCAGACCTAAGCTAGGAATAGCTGCCTCCTGGCTTTTTGCAAGTCTGCCCTCTGAGCAATATGCTTTGCTGTCCCTCTGTGACACTGCCAGCTGCCACACTTGTCCATTGTGAGTAATTTAATGTTGGTTTATTAAAAAGAAAAGATGACTAGAAGGGACAAAAAGGAGCAATGACTGCACTCTAACTGATCTTGAGTGACACTTGAAGATTCATTAGCCAGGAGCCTGTGAACCAACAGACAATTCAACAAGAATGCAGTATATGCTGACCCAGTCTGCTAAGGTCAGCTGTAGTTGGGTTTTTCCCCTCTCAGAACAAGGCAACAGGTATAGTATCTGCTTTTTTAAAATAAAATAAAATATGATGCTACAGAACTACTCTGCATAGCTAAATCTCTAGCCGCACCACTCTGGGACAACCTTATCAGAAGTTATCAAAATAACATTAACTGGAAGGTTCCCTCACTACATTTAGGAAACACAAGCATAAACGTATTTCTTAATTTTTATGGGCAGGGAAATGGGTGAGAAGCGCCAGCCAGACACATACCGGTACATTTTTTGTCACGACCATATACAGTGGTACCTCGGGTTACAGAGGCTTCAGGTTACAGAGGCTTCAGGCTACAGATGCTTCAGGTTACAGACTCCACTAACCCAGAAATAGTGCCTCAGATTAAGAACTTTGCTTCAGGATGAGAACAGAAATTGTGCTCCGGCGGCGCAGCAGCAGCAGCAGGAGGCCCTATTAGCTAAAGTGGTACCTCAGGTTAAGAATGGTTTCAGGTTAAGAACGGACCTCCAGAACGAATTAAGTTCTTAACCTGAGGTACCACTGTACAGACTTCTCAGAGTGTCCCTATTTTCCAGGGACAGTCCCGGATTTACAGAAGCAGTCCCGGTTTCTGATTTGACCCCACAATGTCCCACTTTTCCTTAGGATGTCCCTATTTTCATCAGAGAAATCTTGGTGGGTATGTAGTTACGCAACCCCCGAGCCAAGGAGATAAGTAACTATACAACCTTTCAAAGACATCTGAGGGCAGCCCCGTATACAGAAGTTTTATAATGTTTCATGTTCCATTATGTTTTTATGTATATTAGAAGACGCCCAGAGATGATGGTAGTGGTGGTGGTGTTGATTATAGGATGTCCTGATTTTCATCAGAGAAATGTTGGAAGGTATGCATATGGCTAAATTCAAGTGAAGCAAATTACTTAATGGCTCGGTTTCAGCAGTTCGGCAAGGCAGACTCATGCCTTGCAACTCTTCCGAAAAATAGAAATGGGGGGGGGGGCAGGGCTTTAGTTGGGGCAAGGTTCTCCACAGTGCCCCAAGCCTTTTTCTTAGAAGAGGCCTATGTCAGATGGGATTGTGACACACACTTTGTTCACCAGCCGCACAAACCCTGACATACTTACACTAACAAACAGCTTCATAGCAAATAAGATTCACACTGCATAAAGAAACAGAACCTTTAAATGGGGACCTGAGTTGCTTTCAAGGCTGCAGTGTATTCTTAAGTCAGTCCTGCAATATGGTTGCAAACATTATGCCTTTCAATGCAAATAAGATAAAAAGCCGAGAAGCACACAGACAGACCCATGGAGCCACCTCGGATGTTTTAAATGCACAACTGTAAATGTAAAGTGTGAATGTGACAAACAGTGTTTGAAAACACATGTAAGAATGGTACAATAGAAGCCTGAGATTGGCTGAGGCTCCCTGGAGGGTGTTTGCTTGTTGGGAAAACTGGATAATTTTTCAAGAGGGTCTTCTGTACAACACCAGATATGTCATTGGCATAACTTCATTAGCTTACATGCTGTCTACTTTCTCTGCCAACCAAAGTATGGATCCACCCTCACCTCTCACAATTTTTAATTTAAAAAAAACCCACTCCTGCAGATTCCTTTTTATATCATCAGATGCCTACGTCTGCCGCTGTTACTTAAAGGAAGTTATAATCCATATTTTATCTGCAAATTGTCAAAGTATATGAATAGCAGCGTGGATACTAAGAGATGAACTTCAAATTATCCTGAAGATTAAAGTTCTTCCTTTCCTAGGACAGATTCTCTCAATACAGTGGTACCTCGGGTTACAGACACTTCAGGTTACAGACTCCGCTAACCCAGAAATAGTACCTCAGCTTAAGAACTTTGCTTCAGGATGAGAACAGAAATCGTGTGGTGGCACTGGGAGGCCCCATTAGCTAAAGTGGTACCTCAGGTTAAGAACAGTTTCAGGTTAAGAACGGACCTCCAGAACGAATTAAGTTCTTAACCTGAGGTACCAGTGTACATTTACCCATGAAAGCTGACCAAACCCAGTATTTTTAAAAATAAAATAAGAAAACATAAAACTATTGGATCTAAAAGGTTCTCTTCCATAAACAGAAAACATTTCCACTCATACAGGGCATGGGTCCCAGTTTTATTGCTGCTGAAGGTTGTGGAGCAGCACAGGTCAACAAAAAACTGGCGTCTCCCCACCTCAGATTGGACTACATCTCCTACCATCACTAACCATTGCCCATGCTGCTCAGGGCTGATGGAAGTTGGATTCCAAGAACATCTGGAGGGCCACAGGTTCCTCAGCCCTGGCTTACCACTCAGTGCAATGGCAACTTCAAGTCCTGGCCATTAGTTGCTGCTCTGTGAGGTCTATGCTATTTCCCTGGAGGAATATTATTAGCACGCGCAATGGGGGGGGGGGGGAATGAAATCAAAGCAAATTTAACTCCCATTCACTTTTGAATCATCTCATTTACACATTATTTTTTATAATGCAAAATGGCAGCTCAGCCTTCAGTGCTCAGCATCTTCATAAATCCAGGAGAAGGTGAAACAAAGGAAAAGAGAAAAATAGCCATGCAGACCTACAGCGGTATATTCCAGACCCCCCCCCCAAAAAAAGGGCCTCTATGACAGCATAGATCCAACAGGAAAAAGCAATGCTGTTACATTGTCTCTTATAACTATGGATCTATTAAAAACAACCAATGAACTGGAATGTCCAAGCCTCAGATGATGGTCTGGGGGAAACGTTTTGTTTGAGGACCTTCACAATGACAAACATTCTTGCCTGAAAAAACATTGCTCACCATCACTGATCATCCCTGGAATGCACAGCCACAAAAGTAAGGTCCATGCATTGTCCGCAGAAGACAACAATGAGACTCCAGGATGTGTCTGGTAGATATGTGGGGTGAGGAGCAGGTCTTAGCAAGTAGAAGTGTGTTCCCTAGAGGTATTATGGAAACTACTCAGCTAAAAAGACAACCCACACTGGGCTGGAATCAGACAATAATGTGCGTACTTTAGGATGACATTCCTTGCACATTCCCTAGCTAATGCCCCTTGTGGTTACCGAGAAATTATGTTTTGAGAGCCTCCAATCCGCTTTAAGTGACCACACTCCCGTTCCTCATTCTTTGCGTCTTCCTCCCTCTTTCTGAACGGTGGTTGTATGACTTCTGAATGATGCATGGAAGCAAGGAATTAATGTTTGGGAGTAGGACAAGGTTCTTGAAACACTGTGTGCTGGGGAAGTCATTAGTGCTAACTGCCCATGTTAGACATTTGCCTTATTAGAGAGTCATTAAACGCCCAATGCCAGGTTGCTTTACCTATCCTTGGTAAAGTGTTAGATTGCTTCAACATTGTTATCATAGCATGAGAGACAAGCTGCCCTGCTGATAACAGTGAAAGCAGGGTGCACGGAAACTCACATTTTTCTAACCATATCCCATGGTCAAAGCAGCCCTCAACAAAGAAAAAGAAAAATGCTTCTCAAATTAAAACCATGCTGCTAATAGAACTGTCAGAATTGTATGAGGAAAGAACTGGGGAAAAGGTGGGAGAACTATAATTTGAGAGCGCAGCAGACCTTAAAATACAAATTGTAGAAGCAATGTCAGAAAGGGCAAGAATAAGTTGAGGCTAGAAATGATGTCTCATCCCAGGGATGTTGGACTATGACCTTGGAGACCAGAGTTCAAATCCTGACTCAACCATGAAGCTCACTGGGTGACATTGGGGGTTGTCACTGTCTTTCAGCCTAACCTACACCTCACAGGGTTGTTGTGAGAAAGATATGGGGAGGAGAACAATGTATACCACCTTGAGCTCCTTGAAAGAAAAAAGTGGTATATAAATGAAGCAAACAAGCAATAAGACTGAACCCCAGTGATGTGAAATTCTTAGCACTCCATGAGCACATGTTGATTGACCTTTCGTTAGGACACTACAATGACATTTTCAAGGACTTTTTAATATGGGGAAAATATATTTGTTATATGAAATACTTGATCTCAAATTGTGCTATAAAGAGTGTCTCCAGAGATAGCTTCCTGAGTATTAATACCAATTAATACAGTAGGAGTACAATATGGGTATGTCTTTAAGTTAACATCTTACATTAAAAACCTGACAGTACCAAACTATTGAAGGCTTTTCACCAAAGCCAGACTAAATGTCTTTCCTTCCGCAGTGTTGGATGGCAGGTTGAGAGGAGGTCCCTACCAGGACAGACTTTGCTTGTGTGCTCAAGACATCGATTTCCATAAAACGTATTTTGTTTCATTGTGCAAAATATGAGCAAGCCAGGGCTGAACTGATACTACCCTTGCTGGTACCTTTCCTAGGAAAATCAGAGGCTCACTATGTCAGGTTCCTACTGGAAGACCGAACAAATGCTAGAACATTGGCAGTGGCAAAGTTTTTATCGGTGGTTGCAAGAACAAATGATCCCTATATTCTGAACAAAATGCTTGTTTAACCTGGAGGTAGGCTGTATGAATTGTGTATTGCTTTGTCATGATTTGTTGGGTGTCTGGACCATAATAAAGATTAATGATGATGATAATATTAATACCAAAGTTTTATGAACAAACCTTCAATGCAGAGATGCCTCTCTTACATGACAGAGATGTGTCAACAACGCCACGCTCTGTTACCAGTCTTAAGACCCATCACTATTGCCCACCATGAATGGAGATCATGCTCTAGAACAGGGCTGGGGAATATTTTTCAATCTGAGGACAACAGAGGCAACCTTCTGAGGTTGGTGGAGTCAGAGGAGAAAGTGGGTGGAGCAATGGAAGTGCCTCTTCCTTCATATTCCAGCAATGCAGTCAGAGGGTGACACTGAGGCAATCAATAGACTATTACTTTTCACAGAGATGCTCCAGGACTGTCAAGTGTACTTGATAGTACAGAGCACATCCAAAGAGGAGTGTGACCTGGGGAGATTTGGCCTAGGCCTGAGGTCTTCTTCTAGAACATCAAGCACTCATCTTGCAGAGAGAAATTGTATTGCCACAAGCATGATGTATTCAGGAGAACTTGGCTAGCATTATAAATCTTCTCTTCAAGGATTCCTGATAAGCTTCAAAGGAAACCAAGCATCCCCCCAGAAAACCATTGTCTTAAAGCCATCATTGTTACGTATCCTCCATTTTAATCACCGATGAAAAAGCACACAGTGGAACATGCTACAAATGTATTAAACCATCTCAAAACATGTCACTATTTTTGAAGTAGTCTTCATACTTTGAAAGGTCATGCAACAGCTTTCCTGGAGCACTGGGATTCATGAGCAGACCAAACCCTGAAAGGCAAATTCTGGATGCCTTAAAAGGCTTTGCTGAGGTAGGTTTGCAGAGAAATTCCAGCTAAATTTTTTGGAAAACGATAACCAGATTACATTATAGCATAATGAAATGTGCCGATTCACTTGCTCAGTAAAGAAAGCAATAAAAGTACAATGCGTGCCATAACATTTCAATTTGTGGTTCTTATTAAAATAAAGGCCGGGCGGGAGGAGGGAATGGAGGAAAGGGAAAATAAAGTCTAGGTTGGCGATGTAATTCTCAGAGTAGCATCAATAAATATTTTCTTTTACAGAAGTTATACCCCTGCCTCCATCACAAGATTCCTGGAAAAAAGTAGGGCTGGAAATAACATTGATGCTTTGTGCTTACATCCAGCTGAGAACAAAGACAAACAGATTTTTTTATTTTTAAAGCAGCTTTGGAAAATATAGGTCTTGCAGATATCAACTGATTTATGTAACAGAGAGTATCTCAATTGCTAGGAGAAAAAAGTCGCTTTTATAAAAACCAGCATGATATTTATAATATACAATGTGAATACACAGGGAGGTAATTTTGATTTGCATCATGGAAGAGTCCTTTGTGTTTTCCCCCCTGTGAAGTGAAATACAATGGCCTATTTCTACTAGTGAAATAATTGCTGAGGACTCAATCTAACGCTATTCCACCCAGATCTGATCATTCAGCCTTACTTTTTTCACAGAAAAAAGGTTTTATTTCTTTGCCAGATGGACAAGCATTCAAAGACAACTCCTTCTCTTAACCATTCGGGATGCCACTACACTGAAATTCCCACTGCTTTCAATTGCTGTCACCTAGAAATTAACCTTATGAGTTTTAGGATGCTGGAATCTTCGATGAAGTTGAAATTGACAGAACCACAACCATTTTAGACTTGAGAAGTGTGTAGCTGTTTCAGCTATTTCTGACAGGGACATGCACCTCCAGATGGTGGAGATGTTAGGTGCCATCTTTACTTGCTGGCAAGTGACCAACAGCCAGGTGCAAAAGGTGCCTGGCGCCTGCTTAATTTCGAACACTGTGTGCAGCACGACTAAAGGTTTGGAATATGCTCGCAGAAGGCAGAAAGAATTGGTTGAGACTCAAAGAAAAATTCCCAAGGAACCATTGAGGTAGATAGGAGACATTTTCAGGGGGGCATAAGATAGCAGAGAGAAGCAAAGGGGGACCCATTGCCTCAACCCTTTCCCTTACCAGTGCTCTGACATGATGACTACAGACTAAGGCAGGCTTCCTCAACCTCGACCTCCAGATGTTTTGAGACTACAATTCCCAGCATCCCTGACCATTGGTCCTGCTAGCTAGGGATCATGGGAGTTGTAGGCCAAAAACATCTGGAGGGCTAAGGTTGAGGAAGCCTGGACTAAGGGATGTACCAATATTTTTCCCCTGGTCAAGATGTGCCAGATAAGTGAAGAACTGTGGAAATACGAGAATGTATTGAAACACACAGAAGTACTCACTGTGTGCTCTAACCCTTCTGCAGTATGTACAAAGGTTTCCATTTCTCTCTCCCCTCCCCCGACAAATCCACTATCTACTAAGATTACTTCTCACACAGCTGCAAAGAAGTTAGTTCTTGTTGGGCAACAATATAAATAATATATTAGAAATACAACTTGAATAATAATGATAACTCATTGTCTTTGCGCACAGCCTATAATGCTCAGAGCAACAACATGGATTTCTTCCCTGGGCCACATAAATATGAATAACGCATTTCGGAGCTAGATCATACGCCCAGCTACAAAAGAGAGTAGCTGGGGGCTGGACACATATTTATATTTCTCTCCAGAGGGCCTTTGAAAACTCATAACTCTATTAAACAATTTCTCCCAGAATTCGGCAGGTGTTTATTTCCTGAAATATACTGCAGGAGTGCAAGGAATCTAATGGCCCAAGACTCCCACATGCTGGTTAAAAAAAATGGGAGAATTCACTTTAAAAGGCAGAGTGGTAAAATGGCTAAGCCATCTTCTGACCTTTTATAATAACACAGATCCTGGGCAACTTTTCTTCTTCATTCCAACGGCTGGGATCTCTGTCTCAGCACACAATGCAGTGGTATAGGGAAGGGAAAGTTAGAATCTGCTTAGAGCAGATGAGCCAAAAAAAGGAGAAACCTGCAGTGAAACGAATGGGAAAAACAAAACAGGAAATTACCAAAATCATGCCTTCTCTGGCCCCATCATCTTTCATTATCATTGTCACTCAAGACAAGGTCTTTAAAGTTCTGAAGACTGCACAGCTCATGGGTGGCAGAGCGATGGTTCTGGACTGCAGCCTTAATGATTAGACCATGCAATGGACCACTGGCCCATTTTCATACCAAACAGTGGTCATACAACAACATCCTTGCATTTAAAGTTTACCCCATAAAAATCCAGTTGCAAAAAATGTGGCGAGGATGATTCTCAATTGGGATCTAAAAAGTTTGTTATGATACCAGGAGGAGAACTGGGTAAATGTTATAGGCAAAATCCCATTAGTTTGGGCTTCTGACCAAAAGCCTGGTTATAAGATTACAGGAGAGATAGGGGTATGCACAGTCTGAACAGGTCGAGCCTTAGGCTCCAGCATAAAGGCGGTGCCTTTTATCCAATAAATGTACAGCTGAAGAGGCCATGGATTGCATTCAACTAAGGTTTACTTGAAACAGACCCATAAAGGTCCTAAGTTAGTCCTAATATTGGTGGGCCATGTAAGCCCCACCCTGCATAATCGATCACATGACATGGTGCACACACACCATTTGAATGGCAATGCCCATCATCTTTGGGGGCACCCAGCCACCTGAAATATTTTTGGAGGGAGGCCAAAGACCCCTCAGGCCCTAAGAGTTGGCTCGTATGTTCCTGAATATGACTTACAACCCTGTAAGTTCTCTCACCTATTCAGCTTTCCACACAGATGAGCATCATTTTAGAGATGTACAGGACCCTGTAGAGAAAACTCCATAAATGTTATTGAAATTGATTATTTCCTTAGGATATGTTTTGCCAAAGCTTCCAGATGAACCATATCACACTGCCCACTCAACAGACTGTTCTAGATAACTCAAGCAATCATCCCACTGATCTAAATTCTCCTGGAACATTTTTAAAAAGCAACAAATGCAAGTTAAAGACAAGCCATGGAGTCAAATTCTCACTCAGATAGACAGCTCATCAGCTCAGCTTGGGCTAGTCACTCACACTCAATTTACTTTGAAGTGGTTCCCCCCACCCTGTTTTCATTATGTATTTTATGTTTTAAATCTTGTGTTTTGATGCTGTGAGCCACCCTGAGACCTATGAATGAAGGGTGGTGTACAAATTTGATAAATAAAATGGGGATGCCTCCATTTTTCACCCTGAGCTCCTTGGAGGAAGGTTGAGGTATATATTTGATGAATAAATAAAAAGAAACTCAGTTTGTCACTGTTACACTTCCATAATGCTGGCACATTTGTTAGGCAAAGGAAAATTCATCTGATTAGGCTGTTTCACGACTATATCCCCAATTGGTAAGGAAAGAATTAGCCTCCAATTGTACTTATAAGTTTGGCTGACAGACATTCTGCATTTCTCTACAAACACGTCATAAGTAATCAGGAGCCTCTGGACAAAAGCCCCAGACACAACCATCATAAGCATTCTGCCTGTACTTCTAAAAATTAAATCATAGCACTGTATCTTATACACATCTCCATTATTAAAGAAATGTGGAAGTTCAGAGAAAAATCACACAAGTCCCTGTTTAGAAGATATGGCAGCATGAAGTACTGAAACAGATTCCAGTCACATTCAGTTTGACAGAGAAAACTCAATTCCACTCTAGACTGCTAACAGAAGTCTATGAAATAGTATTGGACTCAAACATTCTTTCAACTTGCAATTAATTCTACGAAACAGAACAGCAAAATAGGTTTCGGAGATAGCCAAGGTAGTGCTCTCGAGAATGTTGTTAGATTAAAATTGGCATGAGCCCCAGCTAGTACAGGCAGTGGTCAATGATGACACACGTTGACTCCAACATCATCAATATGGAGGACACCGTATTAGCTACTCCTGTATAGAACAGAGCTCACTCCCCAACAGTCATTGCTTGGAAATAGCAGCCTTAGCTTAACCACTTTTACTCAGAAGGAAGGACCTCCAAGCCCAGTGGAACTTAATTTTCAACTAAATACTCAGAGGACTTTTTATTAAGTCACTTATCATCATATACATACACAACTTCTTCATTTCCCACCCCTCCATAACCCATCAATTGCTTCCATTCTTCCTTAAAAAGTTGTCATTATGTCCTCTTAGTTTAGCAGTCAATTTTGCAACTTCTACATAGTCCATCAGTTTTATAAGCCATTCATCCTTGGTTGGTAATCCTCCTGCTTTTGACTTCTGTGCATATAAAGTTCTAGCTGCTGTTGTCGCATAAATATATTAGTCAGCTTTCTTGGGACCTCTGTTCCCATTATTCCTAGTAAAAAAAGGGTTTTGTCAGCTTAAACATCCTTTTCAATTCATTATATATCATTTCCCAAAAACGCTTCACCTGCACATGTAAAAGAGATGTAGAATTGTGTGCCATCAGCATATTGCTGACAACGTACTCCAAAACTTTGGGTGACCCCACTCAGCAGTTTCTTGTAGATGTTAAACAGCATGGGGGATAAAATGAAACCCTGAGGAACCCCATACTGAAAGTTCCATAGGGCCAAAGAGCACTGCCCAAGCATCACCCCTTGGAAATGACCATCCAAGTAGGACTGGAAGCACTGCAAATCAGTACCACCTAACTTGGACAGCTCCAGAAGGATACCAAAAGCTGATGAGAGGTTGAGTAGAATCAGCCACAACATATTTCCAGAGACAAAAGCAGGGCAACCAAAGCAGCTTCTGTGCCCAAACTGGGCAAAACAGTTTCCTCCAAGAATGCCTGGATCTGGGCCATGATCACCTGCTCAAGAACCTTGCCCAAGAAGGTGAGATTGGCAACTATCTGGTAATTACTTAAATTTTCTGAATCAGGAGAGTTTCTTCAAGCAGGCAGGGACCTCCACTTCTCACAGACAGGCAGTAAATCACCTTCCTGGTCCAGCCAGCTGTCCCCTCCCTTCCATTTTTTATCAGCCAAGATGGGCAAGGGCACAAGTGGTCACCCTGACCAATCCAAGCACCTTTTCTACATCCTTGAGCCTTACTAACTGAAACACATCCAACGTAACACAACTAGACACCTCTCGAGATTCATTTGCTATAACAGTGGAGTCAAGGTCCCACTGGATGCAAGCAATTTTTTCCTCAAAATTGAATCTCAGAAGTTATCTCCCCACCTTCCTATATCAGGGGCCTGAACTGGCGCTCTTCTTTTTGTTTATGGAAGAGACGCTTCAGAACCGATCCCATGTCAAATAATCATATTACATTTATTGTTATACATATTCATATGCACTTATTTTAACAGAAAGAGCACTACTCTGGTAAACCCTACTCCAAGACAAGGGCCAACACAGAATTGCCCTCTCCTAGCAAAAATTGTACACGCAAGCATTACAATGAAATAGCCGGGAGTCCATCAATTAAAAAATGAAATTTCTCAGCAAAGCAGACAGACATCAGATTCAAGGTTCAAAGTGAATTCAAGATTAGCTTCTCATCAGACACATACCTCCTAGAGGTTTGATTGCAAATAATCATCACAGGTATTATTTTATGGCTGTTTTCTGTGGAAAGGAGGGGGAGGGAAGAATACCAGGAACAAAACAAAATACTTGGCTTGCCTCCCTCCAACAGAAAGTGGGTCACTGAAATGTCACTCAAACATGCCAAGAACAGTTTCCATTTGCATGGCAGAAATCCACAAATCAAGCTGGAACTAAGCTAGTTAAGTTTTGAGGAGGGAGGGAGAAGTGGGTTATGATTCACTCTGTGCATCTACTCTTTACGTGTTAATTTGTGGGAAGCCATGGTGGTTATACACCACAAGAAAACATAATAAATGAGGAAACTTTGCAATACAGGTGATCATTTAATACTTCTCATTACCATCAACTTATAGTTTGTTATCTGATAAATAGAAAGCATTCTTCCTTAGAAAACATATCTAGAAAAGCAGGGGGGTGTTTTTGTTCTTTAAAGGGGAAGAATAGGTTGAATAACAAACTCAATTAAATTCATTTTACACCAACCATCAGACCAACTCTTCAAAGAACTGTAAATGGATCTAACCCAGAAGGGGATTTAATTGTATCTTCCATTTGCACAAAGCATTGTTTTCCCTCTTAAACCAGGACTTGCAGATTTAAAAGGTATGAACATAGAAATGTTTCAGTTGATAGAACGGGAAGGAATGCATTTGCTGGTCTGAAGTCCATCAACCTCAGCATGGCTGATTCTCAGCTTGGTGTAAGAGAAGAAACCACAGAATGTCAATGACTCAGTGTAAAAGCATTAATTGAAAAAATACATCTTACAAGTGTGTGAGTGTGTGTGTGTGTGTGTGTGTGTGAGAGAGAGAGAGAGAGAGAGAGAGAGAGAAATAACAACCTCTTAATTTAGGCCCATGATGTAGAACAGAAGTTAAACTGACAAGCACACTGAGAAATATATAAGATTAAATCCATTTGATCTGTAAAATATGCCCATATGTGAAGCATTAAGAAGAGACTTCATGTGAATAAGGAATCCTAGTCAACAGGGTGCAGAAAAGTAAGTTACCAATATCACATCTAACCAAAGTTCATTCTGAAGCAATGGATCAAAGAAATGTGTGCAACTTCTGAGCTACTGAGATCTCTCCAGGGATGGACCTGCTCAGCAACTAAAGTACTACCATTTGTAAAGGTTAATAATAATAATAATAATTTATTATTTATACCCCGCCCATCTGGCTGGGTTTCCCCAGCCACTCTGGGCGGCTTCCAACAGAATATTAAAATACAATAGTCTATTAAACATTAAAAGCTTCCCTAAACAGGGCTGCCTTCAGATGTCTTCTAAAAGTCTGGCAGTTGTTTAAATGTATGTATGTATGTATCTATGTATGCAAACCTGTATTAGGACTGTAGGAAGTGAACTGGAAGGTCTATATTGGGATACCCAATCTCTCCTAGCTTGATTTCTCAACTATTTCAAGACCATTCCAGTTCTTCTCATATGCCCCAATTCCACAAACCATCAATTGAACCTTGTTGAGTGACTTAGTGAATTTTTTAGATCAATCTGTGCTCTCACCCTTTGTTCAGACAGTTCCATAGACTCACTAAAGAGAACAGCCAGTGTGGTGTAGTGGTTAAGAGTGGTGGACTCGTAATCTGGTGAACTGGGTTCACGTCTCCGCTCCTCCACATGCAGCTGCTGGGTGGCCTTGGGCTAGTCACACTTCTTTGAAGTCTCTCAGCCCCACTCACCTCACAGAGTGTTTGTTGTGGGGGAGGAAGGGAAAGGAGAATGTTAGCCACTTTGAGACTCCTTTGGGTAGATAAAGCAGGATATCAAATCCAAACTCTTCCTCTTCTTCTTAAATTAATAAAAACAGTCCCAACTTTGGACTACATATTGGTGCAGACTTTTTTTACATTACCATGAAAGCAAGCCTTCCCTTCCTACCTGACTATAGCTGTCAACTTTTCCCTTTTCTTGCAAGGAATCCTATTCGGAATAAGGGAATTTCCCTTAAAAAAAGGGAAACGTTGACAGCTATGTCCCTGACCCCCCACCACAGCTGATGTGTATCTCTTTCCATCCTGATAAAAGAACCATTAAGGTTCACCTATGATGGTAAAGAGACCAACTGACTACCTTCGAGACCACACAGGGCCAGCCCTACCATTGGAGAGAGTGAAACTGCCACCTCAGGCAGCATAAACTGGGGCGGAAGAGGAAGTGAAGCAGCACTGGAGATCAAAGCTGTGCAAGCTACTGATCCTGCTAAGTTAGCCTGCTTCCCACAGACACAGTGAAGGAGGCTCTCCATTTGCCAGCATCCAAGTAAGAGCTGCTTGACAGTGGAACGGTCTCCCTCGGGAGGTGGTGGACTCTCCTCGCTTGGAGGTTTTTAAGCAGAGGTTGGGTGGCCATCTGTCATGGATGCTTTAGCTGAGATTTCTACCTTGCAGTGGGGATTGAACTAATAAAAATAAATTTCTATATACCCCACCCTCCCCAGCCAGAGCCGGGCTCAGGGCGGCTAACACCAGTAAAATTATAATAAAAACATAATGGGGGGGGACCAATTTAAAATACAGGTTAAAATGCAATTTAAAATGCAGCCTCATTTTAAAAGTAGCCCATAGATCAAAACCATAAGGGGAGGGAGACATAAGGGTCAGACTGAGTCCAAACCAAAGGCCCTGCGGAAAGATGTCAAGTCCCACAGGGCCCTAGTCTCTTGTGACAGAGCATTCCACCAAGTCGGGGCCAGTACTGAAAAGGCCCTGGCCCTAGTTGAAACCAGTCTAACCAACTTGCAACTTGGGACCTCCAAAATGTTGTCATTTGTGGACCTTAAGGTCCTCCGTGGGGCATACCAGGAGAGACGGTCCTGTAGGTACTAGATGACCCTTGCGGTCCTTTCCAACTCTACAATTCTTCTGCCAGTGTGGTCAGGCTTCTGTACCTGGAAGAGGGAGGGCTTCTTATCCACCGCAGGTAGCAAAGTGCCACCTTCATTGTCACAACTATATCTATACTGCCCCAGAATATAGAGCTTAATTTGTCACCACTCGTTAAACGGATTACAGGGCTCAGAGGTAGCTCATCCGCCACAGACAACCATCTCTACCACTTTGTCTTTTCCTCAGCTCTTACTACACAGGAAAACATTTCCACCTAGAGCCCTTTCACAGAATATCTAGAAACAAAATATTTGCAGAGAGCTATTGCCATTGTACCTAAAGAGCCAATCACAGGGAATGGCAATACCCTTTATTTAGCCACACCTTTTACATTCAGTAATTCAGTTTGCGAAAAGAAATTTCAGAGATGTGATGCAGTCACATTTAATTTGTGTATTATAGGTAACACTGTAGGTTAGATGTTTCTTTTTTTGTTGTTTTAAAAAAGGGAAATGAGAAGGCATTTTAAACAGAACGTTATATTTAGTAGCCAGGTCACAATACTGGAAAATGAACACGCATTCCCTACATTCTCCGTCGCAGCAAGAAACCTTTTCATGGTTGTGCTCCCTAGAATGGGAGTTGCCTCTAGCAGAGCGGTGGCATTTTGATAGCGAAGACAAGTGACACAGAATAAGCTTTATAGATGGTCTGCTCTTGGAGGCTGTGTGCACATTTATCTGGGAGTAAGCATAATTGAACACAGTGGAATTTGCTTCTGGGTTGGCATGCACAGCACTGGGCTATACATTGACTCTGTCCTGCAATCTAAATGTTGCATACTTCTTTCATCCTGTAGCTTCCCATGTGCTTGCAGACTACTGCCCAATTCCCATTGATGTGAGATTGTGCACTACACAGCACATGACTCACAAGTGCTTTGAGGTATATTTCATGCGGCCGTTCTCTCCAGCCCCTAAAAAATCCACACAAGACCACAAGAATAATTTTTATTCATTCTTCTTTTTGCAGGTCATGCTTTCTTTCTCTAAAGTACAGCCCCCAGGTGATTAATTTCACACTTAAGGCATTCTCGCTGTGTTTTGAGCTAATACGAAGGCAGCTCTTTTCAACATCAAAACCGTATATTTTAACATGCCTCTCATTTCTTGGCAAGCCACTCAAGTTTTCAGCTATATTTGAGAGAAACGCAGTCAGCAAGGCTTCATAATTTCTTTTTTTTAAAAAAAAAAAATGTTACTCCAAAATGACAACGGTTCAAACAGCTCCAAAATAAAGAACAGGAAAGCTGAATAGACAAATGCTGTTAGTAAGCCTTTGATCTGAAGGCTGCAACCAGCATTAAAACCATATTGAAAACACAATTATTACAAAGGACATGAAACAATATCTCGCAAGTGCTGAAGAAATTTCAAACTTTTCCATAATGGGCAAAGCTACACAGGCTCACAAAAACCAGTGGCTATAGATTTTTGTCATCACAAGCAACATCAATGTGAACACTTCTGTATTTGCTAGACACCTCCTATTACTGCATATTGCAAAGATATGCTTCGTGACATGAACTTGGCAGCAATTAAAACCTTCGCTTTAGAAACAAGACAGTTTCTACATAGCATGTCAGCCCCTCTCATGTATGAGACAAATAATGATCTTTCAAAATAATGCAGTGATCATCGCAGCCTTTGCATGCAATGGATCTTCCTCGCATTGAAAATACTGTGAAGGCTTACACCACCTGCAAATAGTAATTCCGCCCATCAATGCTACATTAATGGTTTCCTCCTCCTTTTAAGCTCCTATCAGCACCTTACACCCACCCTCACAACCTGCAACCTAAGCATTTGTATTCAAACTGCAAAGCAAATATCTGGCCTGGATGGAGAGAGTGAAGAACCATTAATATTTTTTCTAGCACACACAAATAAACAGGAATGGGTTTTCTTTCTCCCAACTCAAATCACCTGCTAAACACACATACCCTGACCATAATATGATAGGGGACAGCTGAAAGCAGAACATTGTGTGCCTTGTGAGCCTTATCAGTCAAACCATTTCAGCTGACCATGTTTCCCCTTGCAGCCTAGACATCAGAAACCAGAGCCACCTAGAGGAAGACAATTTTTCTTCTGTCTCTGCCTAGTGGTCATCCAAGAGGAGATTCCTGGCTTTTCCAGAGCCTTCACTATTTGTTAAGGTGCTGTTTACAGATAGGTAGCCGTGTTGGTCTGCCATAGTCAAAACAAAAAAAATTCCTTCCAGTAGCACCTTAAAGACCAACTAAGTCAGTTCTTGGTATGAGCTTTTGTGTGCATGCACACTTCTTCAGATACACTGAAACAGGGTCTAGAAACTTCTGTTTCAGTGTATCTGAAGAAGTGTGCATGCACACGAAAGCTCATACCAAGAACTGACTTAGTTGGTCTTTAAGGTGCTACTGGAAGGAATTTTTTTTGTTAAGGTGCTGTGATTCTATGGCATGGAGACACACCCCAAATCCCAGGCAAGGATAAATAAATAGTAATCTGTAGTATAGGGAAGCTTTTAAATGTTTTATTATATTTTTATATATGTTGGAAGCTGTCTAGAGTGGCTTGGGGCAACCCAGTAAGATGGGTGGGGCACAAATAATATTATTTGTTGTTGTTTGAGGGCTACATCTCCCTCCACATGGCACCTTTTCAGTACCAACTATGCCAGTTGTATCCCGAAGCCTCATGGCAGAGTGCCAGAAGAAACTCTGAAGGTAGTGACAACATGGCAACATCCTTTAGGTTGCTGCAGGTTTTTGCTTCTTTCAGAATCTTCCCAACCCTCACCCTCACTCACCCATGGGTGCTCACTAGCTAGATGCAGCATGCAACACATTGAATCCTGACCAAGCTCTCTCTCTCTCTCTCTCGAAGATCACACTCAGGAAAGAGAGGACTCCAGCTCTGACCAAAGTGGACTACTGGAGGAGCCGAGAATTGAAACATTTCTGAAAATGAATGGAGAAGACTATGTAAGAGGAAGGGAAAGGTTTAGTGAAATCTTGTGTGAGAGAGAGAGTGGGTGTGAGTTATGCAAGCTTCAAAATAAAATAAAATACAAAAAAATAGTATTTGTGGGAGGGAGGTTGTTGGTTTGCCTTTGTTTTAAACTTTTGAATATTGCATTTTGTGTGTTTATGTGGTGAACTGCCCTGTGATCTCTGGGTGAAGGGTGGCATACAAATTTATTAAGACTCTGATGTTGTGTGGAAATGATATGAAGGGGCTGCATTGAGAAGATCCGAAATCCCTGAATTCTGGTGCTTGTTAAATAGAAAATGCGGGAAACAAAAAACCACAGCCTACCCCGCCCTCGCAGGAGGAAAAGCCAAGAGTAAGGCAAACAAACTACCAACAAAACAACAACTAAAACCCCAAACCCATTCTCCTTCCATCCTTGCTGGTTTGCTCTCTCTTTAACGCCACTGAAAAATGGGTCACCCAAAAAGCTCTTGCCTGTGGGAAAATCAAGAAACAGCAATGTAGCAAGGGGGCTGAGGAAGGTTCAGAAATTTATTTTTCTGAAATATTAACGAGCCCTATGCCGAGAGAAACATCTAGGCTGGATTTTTTTTCCGCCCTCCCGCAGAGAAAAGAGGGGTGTGAGCGACTGGCAGCACGCAGAAGAGCATTTCCGGAAGGGATAAACTTAAGAGGCAAGGTAAAGTTTCAGGAGAGAAAAGGGGTAGGAAAAGGAAAAGCAGAGACCCCACCCACCCCAAATCCCGCTCTCCCTCAGGTGCTGCTGTGACACCACCAACCCTATTCTCCAGGATCCTAATTCTCTCTTTCGCTCGCTTTTTCCCCTCCTCTTCAACCTTCTCCATCTCACGCTCCCGGGGAACCTCTAGTGGACGAAAACGGAGGCGCCCCTTCTGATGAACACGAGTCTCTTACCACCGGAGTTAAAATCCCTTAGACAACTATCTGCTTTGTAACTGAAAAGCTCGACTGGACTATCGGGCAAATTCTATGCCTCCCCCTTCTCCCACAGAGAGAAGAACCCACACGCGTTGGGTTCCTTAGGACTAAGAAGACCAGGATGCTGACCCCCAACGTCCATCCTTGCGCGCCGCACATACGGATAGAGCCAAGGGGGGGGGGGGGGGGCGGAATATGACAAGCCTCCATAGCTGTGAGATTAAACATTGCAAAGTACAAATGGAGGATTCCCCCCCCCCCCACCCCATTCACCCACCTTCCTATCTGCAATCTCCCATCCGATTTATATGGACAATAACTTTCCCTCGGATTGGCGAGAGCGAGAGAGAAAGAGAGAGAACGCCGGCGCAGCTGCAAAGATCGTTTGGTAACTAGATTGCACTTTTTACTGAGAAAGGGTGGAGTGGAATCTAGAACGTATATTTTTTGGGGGGAGGGCATTAAGGATATAATGGGGAGAGCGCAAACGGAGAGATCCCCTTACCCGGATGCCGTCTGAATTCTCCTCGGCGTCCTTTAACACAACCAAGCTGGTCTCTCTCCACAACCACGCGCGCACACGCGCGATCCGCGCCGGGCTTCTAATTCCACGGTTTCTCTCGCCGACGGGAAGGAAGAAATAGGGCGAAAGCGGAGGCGCAATCCTCACTCACATTGCCACGCCACAGGCATCGACGGCGGCGAGAGGGTGGGCAGGGAAGCCTCGCCGCTTCTCCAAGTTGTCTTGCGTACACGTCTATCTATCTGTTGGCAGGTTTTCCACAATAAAGATCCCCGAGATGAAGGCGACCAAAAAAAAAGAAAAGAAAAGAAAAGAAAAGAAACGTGGGGGGAGGACGGGGGAGCTTCCCCAATCAGTTGCTGCTGCCTCCTTTTTTTGCTCGTTAATTGGCAACCCTTTAAAAAGAAGAGGAAAGGCTTTTTACTCCGAATTGCCTTTTTTTCGGGGGGGGGGGGTCGTTTGTTTGTCTGTATGCAGGGACCGGATTCTCAAGTCCAGATTCTCAATGACTCCAAGGAGATGGCTTCTTCCCCGCGAGGCTTTCGCAGCGCGCTCCGCTTGCAACGCGGCTGCCTTCCACGGTGGAAACTTTCAGGTGGAGAAGGAAACAGCGGCGGTAGTGGCAGCATCTAGCGAGCAAGCGAGCAAGCCCAGGTCTAGGTGAGGATGGGCGGGCGGGTGCTTGCGCGTGTGCAAAAAAGAAACACACACACACAAAACACACACACACTGGTTCTTTCCAGGGCTCGAACACGGGCCGCTGAAGTCCCGCAGCAGAGGGGTGAGGGGTGGGTGGGGGACAGTGGGAAATGCAAAATAAAACGATGCACGCACCTCCCCAAAAAAACCCAACGACTCTCCGGCGCCCTAGAGCCGTGTAGCAAGCCAGCCAAGGTCCTTCGTCTCCCCTTTCTCACGACCAGCTGTTCCGACGCTGCGATCTTCGCAAACGGCTACAGCCGAGGCGAGCGGCTTAACTCTTTCCCTTCCGCGCTCCGCGCTGCTCCCAGGAAAGGAAGGAGTAGCTGCCGCGTCTGCCCTTGCAGTTGGGCTGGGAGCTCCAGGGAGTGCCGCATTTCTCCGAGTAAGCGCGCAAAGATTCCCCCTTCTCCCTCCCCCCGGCCGCGGTTCCTCCTCCTCCTCCCCAGCGTGACCTGATTAGCTACAGCAGGGAAAGAGGACGCAGGCAGCGCCTTCCCAGCTAGCAGTAACGCGTCCGCCATGGATGCGCGCCGGCGTCTTGGTGGACGCTTTTGCGGAGACGCTCCTATTCGGAGGTTAGCGGGAGCAGGTGGGACGCTCAGCTGGCGGAGGGGAAAGGACCACCCAGGCGGTTTGGGAAAGGTCTGGGCAGCCTGATCCTACGCAGCAGCGCAACAGAGGATCTGGATGCCTGAAGGAGAGAAAGCTAAGAGCTCCTGCACTTTTTCTTCCCCGCAGGAGATTCGCTTTTCTCCTGGAGGCACTAGGAGAAGACGAATTCATGAATGGAACTGAAGCTCGTGTACCGTTTTATTTCTGAGCACAGGGGATTGCTAGAAATAGACGGATCCGTTTGCCCGATCCGATTTAATATCCGCGATTCCTTCGGAATAGCTCTACGTAGGATCGGCTGATAAAACGTTCCTGCTAGGTCCCTTTCCTGCGCCCCTTTTCTTCGAAGAACCCACTGAATGCTCAGTAGGGTTGTATTCGCTTGTAGCGCCATGCCCGCCATCCTATGCGTATGCGCACAGAATTGCAGAAATTGAAACTCTTTTCCGCTCCGAGCCTGGGAAGCAAATCACATTGGTCTGAGATTTACTTCAAAGTAAGCATACCTAGGATTGGGACCAGGGTGCCAACTTGAATAAAATATTTTTTGGGGGGGAGCAGGGAAGCAACTATGAAACTGAAAGCATCTTAAGCATAACTAAAGGAAAAGCAGCAGAAAAATCAAGAAGAATCTAGAGACCTTTAAATAATAAAATTATAACTTATAATTATAATTATATTATTTATACCCCGCCCATCTGGCTGGGCTTCCCCAGCCGCTCTGGGCGGCTTCCAACAAAATATTAAAATACAGTAATTCATCAGAGATTAAAAGCTTCCCTAAACAGGGCTGCCTTCAGATGTCTTCTAAAAGTCTGTGCAGCAAGGAGGTCACTATGCTTTAGACTGCAATCTCATGCACGCTTACCTGGGAGTTAACCCCACGCAACTTAATGGAATGCGATTCTGAGTTGAGTTGTATAGGATAATATTGAAAGACTAGGTAAAGGTAAAGGTACCCCTGCCCGTACGGGCCAGTCTTGACAGACTCTGGGGTTGTGCGCCCATCTCACTTAAGAGGCCAGGGGCCAGCGCTGTCCAGAGACACTTCCGGGTCACGTGGCCAGCATGACATCGCTGCTCTGGCGAGCCAGAGCCGCACACGGAAACGCCGTTTACCTTCCCACTAGAAAGCGGTCCCTATTTATCTATTTGCACCCGGAGGTGCTTTCGAACTGCTAGGTTGGCAGGTGCTGGGACCGAATGACGGGAGCGCACCCCGCCGCAGGGATTCGAACCGCCGACCTTTCGATCGGCAAGTCTTAGGCGCTGAGGCTTTAACCCACAGCGCCACCTGCGTCCATTGAAAGACTAGGCATACCTATTTTAGAGCAAGTCCCTTTCAACCTGAGCCCTTTCAATGGTCCAACTTTCAATGGGACTTGTTTCTGCAGCTTTTTGTGGATTGTTCCAGTGTGTGTGATCAAGTCAAAGGGAATCATGGAATTGTAGATTTGGAAGGGGACCCTGAGGATCATCTAGTCCAACCCCCTGCAATGCAGGAATATGTGGCTGCACTTATAAGTCCATGTCAAAATCCTGTTCATCTCAGAATTGATGGGCATGTATATATTTATGGAGCAAGCTTGTTTTTCTCCTGCTCTGGAGGGTAGGACTCGAACCAATGGCTTCAAGTTACAATAAAGGAGTTTCCAACTAAATATATGAAAAAACCTCCTGATTGTAAGAGATGTTCAACAGTGGAATGGAGTCCCTCAGGAGGTTGTAGACTTTCCTTCCTTGGAGGTTTTTAAGCAGAGGTTGGATGGACATCTGTCATGGATGCGTTAGCTGAGATTCCTACATTGCAGTGGGTTCGGATTAGACTTGGGTCCCTTCCTATTCTACAATTCTATCATCCTGTTATATATATAATCATGCATGCATCCACACACACATACACATGCAAGAAGGCATGATTCGCCACCGTTGCTCTGGAACAACAAGTTAGGCCACAAATAAGCTGAATTCACACAGCAGTTGATTCTGTTTCACGGGTATTTCTCTAACGATTAATTTCTGCTTTATATTTGAGCTTTCACATGACGTAAAAGTCACTTCCAGAGATAAAGTGCAATATTACACAAGTTTAATGCTCATTTCCGTGTTCTTTGCAAGCTTTTTTTTTATTTCTGAAAGCAAAATAATGCAGAAACACATCCTAGACTTGCACTGTACATTTCTGGAAGTGGCTTTCACACCACGTGAAAGCTCAGATATAATGCAGAAATTAACAGTTAGAAGATGTCAGGAAAATATAATAAACTACTGTGTGAATGCAGCCAGAGACGGGAGTTGGTATATAGCACTCATTAACTCCTAATCACAGCCAGCGCTTACAACACAATCTAAGAATGGTCTCAATCCATCCGTGGGGCTCTCTGCTAGTGTTTTAATAACAGCTGCTTATATAACTCAAGAATTGGATTCCCCATCTCCTGGGTGTCACCCTCTGCTAACATCAGTAGCTAACTTTTTATTTAGTTCAACCAGCTTCCTGTGGTTTGGGTGGTGGTGTGGGGGGAAATTCAATTCAGTTTGCATTTAAAGGCAAACATACCCAATTTGCACTCTCCATGACAATATGCAAACAGCCACATCCTTCAAGATTTGCTCTTCTCTGGATTCTACAATGCAGTTCTCCAGTCAAGTGATGTTTACAAAGATGCACATCCTACAGTAAAATATACATTAAAATATGCACATACCAGGATACATAGGAAAATAGGATACATAACATTGGGGGAATTTACTTGGACAAAATGTGTCTATTGGGGCAAAAGTGCATACAAAAAAGCATATATACTAGGAGAAATTTTAAAAGAATTTTTTAATTAATAGTTTCCAACATAAAATAACTTAAGTTATTTTGACTGAAATTTGGAAAAAAAAATCCTCAGGTACCCCCAGAAAGAGGCAGAAAAATTCATTTTTTAAAAGAAGAAGACTAGAGGACAGATTTTGGCACAGACATAGTTTTTATGGCAGGCAATAAGGTTTTCTTCTAAACCTGAGTTAGGCACCCTGTGGCCCCCCAGATGTTGTTGAACTTCAGCTCCTATCAACTGCTGCCAGCATGGCCATTGGCAAGGGATGATGGGAGATGTGGTTCAACAACATCTGGAGGGATCACAGGCTTCTTATTCCTGTCCTAGACTTGAAGCATTGGATGGACAAGCACACTTCTATGGATTTTGGGTCTTAATCTGAAAATAAAGACCTGTAAATAAAATTCTGCTTCAAAAACTGCTTTGTTTACCTGCAAGATGCTCCGTGATCATAGGAATAAACTTAACCATTTCCATGATATGCCTACATATTTCCTTCTGAAACATTTGCTACCCATTATATTTTATTTTCTTTGCTTCTTCATCTTCTTTTACAACACTTTGTTGAGTTTTTTAAATGGTTCTTTCTTGAACAAAACTACAAGCATAGATCTGGTTTTTAAAAAAATCTATGGTTTTCCCATTATTGCAATAAAACAGTACAGTCCCTTATTTCCACCCCACTGTCTCCCCCACCTTCATGCTTTATTTATTTATTTATTTATTTTAGTTGCAGCATTTTCATCTCTGATATCCAGTACTGTACTTAAGCATATTATAACTGCTCAGATTCACATGCTGAAAATAAAAAATGAAAATATATCCTGTTACTCTCCCCCCAGAAATCCCTAAATTATGAACATGTTTAATATACATTGTTACAGGATTCATCTGATAAGGAGGAGTCTCAGGTTTTAGTGGTTTAAAGGGGGCAGAAGGGTTGCTTAATGTTCCTTAAGACTTGGTGGCTAAGCTGCAAACCACAGCTATTTTTAGGTAAATTACAGTCAAATGGCCCTGAATCGAAATCAAGGGGACTTAATTAGTAAGGACTAATTTCCCCCATTGATTTCAGTGGTATTTAAGCAGGATATACTTGGTCTGGATCCAACTCTATATTTTGTATAGATAAATTGCAATAATAGGTTGGGTTTGACTGATGGCTCAATGGATTCTGGTGACAGCTACATGTATAGGCTGGAATAGTAGCGATTGTGCTACTGGAAGCATTTCTGAAAGTTTTTCACTGTAGCTGATCAAACGCTTGCATCTGCTTTTTAACCTTTTTTTTCAGCCAGATGATTGGCTACAGTGAAAACTTTCAAAACATCTCCAGCTGCAAATGTAGCTATTTGAGACCTCTGGGAATTATCTACTTAGCTTTTAAAGTAATCATTTCTCTGAAAGCACTGTGCTGTAACACCAATACATATTTTGGGGAAAATCTAGAGAGATTTCTTTAAAAATAAAATAAAATATAACACATTGAGTTAAAATAACCCTCACAACTAGTTTCTTGGAAGTTGAAGGGGTTGGGGAGTTGTGTTGCTTTCAGAAAACATTCTGGATTTTTTGGGTGTGCAGTGTGGAGGTGAACCACCATGGAATAGGAACTTCAGAGTGGAAGAACAACCATCAAAAATACATCATGGGGAGGCAGGAAAAAGGAAGGACGGAAGGAAGGAAGTAGGGAGGAAGGAAGGAAGGAAGGAAGGAAGGAAGGAAGGAAGGAAGGAAGGAACAAGCATCATCAGAACACTTATTGGTCTGTGATGATAGCAACATGACAGTTTTTTGAGCTATGAAGGGAACCAAGCTACCTAAGTGATTATAACCAATGGAGACTGCTCTATTAGAGTGAAGGAGGAACTGCCCCACCAGTCTCAGTCTGCCCTCAGCCAGCCCCCATTTGCTTGCCTTACATACAACCAATCCAGGGGATGCCATTATCTGTCAGCTTCCTCCACCTTAGTCTCTGTGTTACTGCTGCAAGACTCAGTAGGGAAAGGATGGAGACAAGAACGGACTTAATTGGCTCCACCTGCCATTGGCTGTCTGGTGCCACCTACTGTTGGTGCTGAAGGAGACTCTTGAGAGTCCCATGGACTGCAAGAAGATCAAACCTATCCATTCTTAAGGAAATCAGCCCTGAGTGCTCACTGGAAGGACAGAGCCTGAAGCTGAGGCTCCAATACTTTGGTCACCTCATTAGAAGAGAAGACTCCCTGGAAAAGACCCTGATGCTGGGAAAGATTGTGGGCACAAGGAGAAGGAGACGACAGAGGTCGAGATGGTTGGACAGTGTTCTCGAAGCTACGAACATGAGTTTGACCAAGCTGCGGGAGGCAGTGGAAGACAGGAGTGCCTGGCGTGCTCTGGTCCATGGGGTCACGAAGAGCCGGACATGACTAAACAACTAAATAACATCAACTGTTGACCTTCCTGCCTTCTCTCCTACCCGTCTCAGTGGGCACCAGTTGTAAGTTAACACTAGATTTGCTGCCAGATTCATCCAAAATGAAATTTGAGGTGATATATGGATGATTCTGCTGAACTGGAATATGTGAAGGTGTTTTAAGTGAAGTTAGAAGAACATTGATAATGAGGTTCCCTGGGCATTGTTCAGAGGAGTGTGGTGTTGGGGGGGGGTTGCACACCCCCAATGAAAACAAATGCACCATGTGCCTACAGACATGGCCCAGTGAGTTGTGGGGAGTGGGGGGTGGGTGGGGATCATAATACTTCTGATGTCAAATCGTGCAAGTATTATAAGCACAGAAAACATTGGTTCCCTCCAAATTCAGCTGTTTTGGCAGTGAAGGGTTTCCAGAGCTGATTCTGAATTGCACTTCAGTCAAAATCCATAAAAATAAAATAAAATAATGAAATGTGCAAAACCTCCCTCAGAAACTCTACTCATCTGGTGGACTCACCGCCAAATTGCTGAGAGTCCTGAAGAGGAGCTCACAAATTCACTTTCCTTTTTGCCTTTTGTCAACATTTCAGTGGCAAATCTGTCAGGAGACTGTTTTAATTAAAAGCCTGTGAGGCAAGGGAGGGGAGAGGAACGCTTGGCAGGTGTCGCAAACTGTTAGTTATGTCACTGCAACCATTTACAGAATCAAGGTATAAAATATGTGGAAAGTCAGAAGTATCCTGTTCAGCATGATTGGCAGGAAGTCTTTTCAATGTGCGCAACATTAAATCAAGGTGCAATGCAAATCAATTTGATCCAGCTTGACCCTGTACCACAAACAACACTGTGCTACAATGGGACTCCTTCCACTGGATTCCACAAAGAAACCCCCATACAGACAGAAAACCAAGCTGCAATAATGGTATCCCTCTCCCCATTACATCCCACCTGTAATAATAATAATAATAATAATAATAATAATAATAATAATAACAATAACTATTATTATTATTATTATTATTATTATTATTATTATTATTATTATTATTGTTATTGTTATTGTTATTGTTATTATTATTATTTATTTATACCCCGCCCTCCCTGGCCAGAGCTGGGCTCAGGGCAGCTAACACCAGTAAAATTACAGTAAAAACATAAGGGGGGAAAACCAATTTAAAATACAGGTTAAAATGCAGTTTTAAGAGGTTCTACAGTGTGTTTTCCCTTCTTGAGAACACATGCAATTGCATGAGAAGTTGTACTGGTCAGTTACCAACTATCACAGCAAGAATAATAAGATTTCCCCTTCCAAATGAGCCTTCGCGCTGCACTCCACGCTGCAGCACTGCTGCCAGCCTCCGACTCAATATTCCCCACCCACTTTGCAGCAGGTGAGCCTTGGCTGCCACGTACTCAGCCTTTGGCAACTGGCAAACAAGTTGTGAGTGATGATCTTGACCTGCAATGCCAGCTGCCTTTGCTGCAAGGCACACAGGCTGTTGTGCAACGCAGAGCAACTAACTTAGAATCCGGTAAGAGCCGTCTATGCTGCATCATACTAAGAGTCCATCAACAAGGTCACACACAAGATGTTATTGTTAGTATTTCGACAGCTGGGGACGAGTTTACCCCTACATGCGTCCACTCAACTGCTTCCATCTGTGGAAGCGGCACTTTTGCAAGTGCCATGTGATATGTGTCCCACAGTTGCAAGGAATCAATTTTTTAGTGTCGCACCATGCAATGATAAAAAAATCAAGGCAGCATAAAGCAAACCGCAGAACAAGAGATGGTTAAACAGTCCAAAATTCTTTTTAAGATTGCCCTGAATTGTTGGAGAATTTCAGGGTCCTCCTGGAGAGTACCATATTTGGTGACACCTTTCTCCATTGCAAGAAGGATGGAAAATTCCAGGCAAAATTGCTGCTCCAGTTTTAATATTGCTTAAGATTCTTATAATATTGCTGAAGGAAGCAATGGAGTTGCCTCCCACACCTACCCATTCTCTCTAGAAGAAGAAGAAGAAGAGTTTGGATTTGATATCCCGCTTTATCACTACCCGAAGGGGTCTCAAAGCGGCTAACATTCTCCTTTCCCTTCCTCCCCCACAACAAACACTCTGTGAGGTGAGTGGGGCTGAGAGACTTCAGAGAAGTGTGACTGGCCCAAGGTCTCCTAGCAGCTGCATGTGGAGGAGCGGGGAAGTGAACCCGGTTCACCAGATTACGAGACTACCGCTCTTAACCACTACACCACACTGGCTCTCTACGGCCCACTACGTCATTCAGAAACCAAAATGAGCTAGCAAAAATATTCATGTAGTATTTACCCAAGACAGATTTCTCAGAAGAAAATTTTCCAACAAATTTTCTGGTATGTCCCCCCTCCCCACAACCCCTCCGGAAACAAAGCCTGTCAAGGAATCTGTCACTCTAAAGAATAGTCAGTAAAAAACCCCAGCATTTTTTACTTGCAAACAGGGTGGAATATTTCAGGAAGCCTAGATTGGCACAAACATGGCATATTTTCTAGCCAGCAGGCTCATGAGAATCGCTGCCAGGAACCAGCACCTGTAGCGGAAGAAATGCCAAATTGAATGTTTCTTCTTCCACACTGCTGTATTCCAGAGATACTCAGGATGCTCCAGATGAGGTGATTTCAAAATGTCTAAACCAACCCTGCACTTACAGTTATGCCTCTTCAAAGGGCCTTCATGAAGCAATTCAGATTTATCTTGTTGTCAACGTAGTTTTTCGAGTAATTTATCTTCCTTCATGTTTTGTATGGATTCAGAAAGATCACATGTTACTGGCAAGATGTATCCTCATCCATATACAGTGGTACCTCTGGTAAGAACTTAATTCGTTCTGGAGGTCCATTCTTAACGTAAAACTGTTCTTAACCTGAAGCACCACTTTAGCTAATGGGGCCTCCCGCTGCTGCAGCACCGCCACCATGTGATTTCTGTTCTCATCCTGAAGCAAAGTTCTTAACCCGAGGTACTATTTCTGGGTTAGCGGAGTGTGTAACTTGAAGCGTCTGTAACCTGAAGTGTCTGTAACCCAAGGTACCACTGTAACTGGTATTCAGAGGCAGCCTGCCTCCAACGTGGAAACACAACAGTCATTGCAGCGAGCAGAGGCGCCATCTCACGAATCACACAAGCGATGCCATGCCTGACAGCAGCTACACACACACATGCACACAAAAGGTGCGGGTTTTTTGTGGATGGAGCTAGCAAGAGGGAAAATAAACAAACCCTGCTGTGTTCTGGTGAAGCACGTGAACGTAAGCAGGTACTCGCTTGGTGTTAAATAAGGATCAGGCAGACTCAGCAATGGAGAATAAGAAGGTGAAGTTTATCGCCAGGCAATAAGGACCCAGTTTGGAATCTCTTCCAAAAGGAACTGGGACCCCGATTGACAGAAATCCAGAGGTTTTTATACCTGAGCAGATCACAGCAAATCATAGATCATGAGACAACCATGAGACAGTCACGATATTGTCAGCAAAAATTAGCCAATTAGCAAGCTTCTTGCCATGCTACCAGCTCCTGGTCAAGCACGAAGTTCTAGTTCTGCTTTCCGATGCTCGCAGTGACGCTCTGTCTAACCTCTCCCCTAGTTATGACAGGACAGGGAGTTTGGAGATTTTGTGGTTTTGCTCTTACTGTTCTGTGGATTAATTTAGCCCGTATCTGAGGGAATTTTGTACCAGAATCTCTGATTCACGTCTTCCCCTTGTCCAGGGTACACGGATGTTTGTAGGGGAAAGGTCGGCTCCTAATTTTGCTGTTTCAAGCAGTATGCAGTTAGCTAAGGCACAGCTTCCCTTTGATTCAAAATGGATTATAAAATACTGTAAGCCCTGATTATGTGTGAGCATATATAAATATATTGATTACTGATAACTGTTTATATGGATAGCATAGGAGTAGCCCTTCTTCCTTGCCTCACTGGAACACCAATATTTACCAAGAAAGACACTGGAGGTAAGTGTGAGATTTTCATGGACCTTTTGGGGGGGGGGGAGGGTTCACAGATTTGCAGGGAAGGGGTGCAATCTGCAGCAGCAGCAGCAGCAGCCCAAAGAGAGTTTGGCAAGGGCTCTGAGAGTGACAGGAAGCAGGAAGAGTTTCTGCTGCTGCCTGGTTGCCCCCTTGCTGGAGGCCAAGGCCCGCTGTCCAAGTGCACTTGTCAGAGCTCGGGCCACCACCATGGTTGTGTGTGGGGTAGCCCTTGAAGGGGGCCCTGTCCCCGCTGTGGGAGGGTGCCACCTCCACTGGCTTGCCTGTCCATGTGCTGCTGCTGGCATGTTTCATGCCAAGCGGCACAGAAGAAGCGAGCGAGCAGAGGAAGGAGGGATGGGCAGCCAGGTGGGTGGCAGATACTTGCCTGCACCCACGTCCATTCCCCCTTGCTCCTCCTGGAGGCAAGTCAGATGCAGAGGGTGGTGCCCAGGTAGCAGGAGGCAGCAGACCGAGGGAGGTGGAAAGGCAGGTGGGGCAGGGAGGAGAAATATTGAGGGGTCCAAAGGACCCCAGCCCCCTAGAGTTGGCGCCTGTGGTGGCTAGTAGGAATGGATAGCCTTATCCTCTAGGAATTTGTCTAAGTTGATGGCTGCTACTACATGTGCCCACCACATTGGCAGGAATGCATTGCAGGAATTCATTTGCTACAAATGCAAACATCCAGTTCAGTAGGTAAATGCCCTGGACTCTTGAAGGCTCTTGCAGTGGTGCTCCAGGAAAAGGCTCTGAACAGGGCTGAAGCACACAGGGCTGAAGCACCGACAGCAATGCAAGCGAGGAAGTACAGAAATGCTAGCAGAAAATGGGCATTGCAAACAGAAAACTGCCAGGGGAGGTAAAGGTGCCTTGCAGTGTACCAAAACCCTACCTTCCTAATCACTAAGCACCCTTCGCGGTCAAAGAAGAGCACACCCACTCCACATATTTCTAAGCTTTCCTTGGAAACCATGGAGGTGAGAGATTTGAGCTGTGAGTCTAACTAAGCTTGTTTATTTGGACATAAACTCCATTGAAGTTAACAGGGTTTCATTTCCAAGGAAAGGTGTTTAGCACTCGGCTGTTTCTCTTTTAATTAAAGCAAAGGTGGAGGACTTTGGAGAATTGACTTTGTATACCCTGTTGTTCATCTAATCCTTAACGAAGAAAACAGAGGTTATATTCCAGACGAAAGGTACTTGGTACAAAAGTAGTGCAGTTTATACCAGCAAAGAGCAGCCAATTGATTTACTATATAAGTATATAGTACATGTTATGATGCTCTGTGGATCCACTTCCTCCTAAACAGATTCGGACATTGCTGCCTGCAGCAGAGGGAACTGGATTATATGCCCAAAGGTTTGTTTTCCTCCCGTTTCTTAGCCTCATGAATGCATACATATTTCTTCTAGTCTAGCTCCACAGAAATACAGAGTTAAATGCAGTATTTTCAGACACAGGAAGTGATCATTTTAGGCCCCATCTGCACTAAACATATAATGCAGTATCACAGCACGTTAAACAATCATGGTTTCTGCCAAAGAATCCTGGGCATTGGTGTTTGTTAAGGATGCTGAGAGACATTAGGAGACCCCTATCCCCCTCACACAGTTACAGTTGGCAGAGTGGTTTCACACAGTCAGTGCCTCTTCTGGGGGAACTCTGGAAATTGTAGCTCTGGGAGGGGAATGGAGTCACCTAAAAACTTTCCGCATCCATAACAAACTATGGTTCAACGGATTCTTTGGTGGGAAGCCATGATGGTTTACAGTGGTATGGCTCTGCTTCAACTACATAGTGCAGATGTGGCCTGAATTATCATTCACACCTTTAAATTATTTTAATTTTGTGGAGCAAGTTCATGACATAAAAATACATAATAAAGCAAAAACAAACAACAAGAACAAACTAATAACCCCCTGCCACAACCACATTTAAAAGGACATAGAATGTTTGCTGTTCAGTCGTTTAGTCGTGTCTGACTCTTTGTGACCCCATGGACCAGAGCACGCCAGGCACTCCTGTCTACACACAGAATTCCTTCCAGTAGCACCTTAAAGACCAACTAAGTTGGTCTTTAAGGTGCTACTGGAAGGAATTTTGTTTTGTTTTGACTATGGCAGACCAACACGGCTACCTATCTGTAACTACACATACAATGTTTATCTGCCAAAAATCTGGTTTTCACCTGGTGCCTAAAGACAGATAATGGTGCCAGGTGAGCCTCCCTGGGGAGAGCATTTCACAAATGGGGACCTACCACAGAAAAAGGCCCGTTCTCAGGTTACCCAAACAAGGGTAACAATGGAATCTGGGTCTGTTCATATGGGGAGAGGTGGTCCTTGAGATATTGCGGTCCTGAGCCACTGAAGGCTTTAAAGGTCAAAACCAACACTTTGAATTGGTCCCGGAAACTCATTGGCAACCAGTGCAGTTGGGCCAAGATTGGTGGAATATGGTCAAACCACTTGCTTCAGTGAACAACCTGCCTGCTGAATTCTGCACCAGCTGAAGTTTCCCAACCATCTTCAGAGGCAGCTTCAAAATAACTGAAAGGGCTAAATCAGGAGTCAGTCAGTGTAGAAGAACCCTAAAATCCTTTTTGCTCCCTGCCACATGTTGTTGGTATGCTGAACCGGATAGGTTTTTGCTGTTAATAGTTATTGGAGTTTAGTATTTCACTGGAGCGAGGAGGGGCTAATATTATGTCTAGTTCTGTTAGTGGTCATTTTAGTTTTACATTTTATTGTTTTGATATTTTTGGTACTATGCTACATTAAAGGCTTGGGAGGGTTTTGACCCCTGAAAGAAACCTATTAATACTTTATACAACACAAAATAAATGTTCTAAAACACATTTGAAAGAAGATGAAGCTGTTATCTTCTCTTTTTTGAATCTTGCTTCCATGATTTGTTTTCATCTAAGTCAGGAATGAGTTGAGAACCTTAGTGCAATGGGGGCAATCCAACAAACATTAGGCAGTCTGAAGTCCCACTTGTATCTGCGGAACCAAAATTAACATTACATTGATTTCAAGATTCACTTACATTTCAGTGGTTTGTGCCCCAAGGTGAAATTAATGGAACTTATTCTCAAGCAAATGAGGTTAGAATTCAAGTGCATCGGTGAATTTGCCTTCTCTGGAAGTATGGGAGTATATTTATTCAATTCACACCGCAATTTGGATAAGCATGGACTTGTCAAATCAAATCAGGCAACCATGTAAAACAGTAGAAAACACTGGATTTCCAAAGCTATGATTAAAAAACTATAATACTATTAAAAGCGTCTCATTTGACAAAAAGAATAAAAAAAACAGAAGACCACAAAATATTACATTCCTGTTTAAATAAGGAGGCATAGATTTTCATCCCGGAGTTCTGTTGCCACAGGCCAATGGGCTTCTTTCATTTTTCCCAGTCCTCCCAGTGGAGCTTGGTCCATTAGGGCATATAGGGCAGCACTCTGCCATGTGCAGTTTGCCCCCAGCTGTCTGTTTTCTAACTTACATCCAGTCCAAGGGGAAACACTGAAATTCAGCTTTCCTTCTCCTTAGTTTCTGTGTAGTAGGGATGCAGGTGGCGCTGTGGTCTAAGCCATTGAGCCTCTTGTGCTTGACAGTCAGAAGGTTGGTGGTTCGAATCCCCATGATGGGGTGAGCTCCCGTTGCTCTATCCCAGTTCCTGCCAACCTAGCAGTTTGAAAGCATGCCAGTGCAAGTAGATAAATAGATACTGCTGCAGTGGGAAAGTAAATGGCGTTTCCGTGTGCTCTGGTTTCTGTCATGGTGTCCCGTTGTGCCAGAAGCAGTTTAACTATGCTAGCCACATGACCTGGAAAGTTGTCTGTGGACAAACGCCAGCTCCCTCGGCCTGAAAGCAAGATGAGCACCACAGCCCCATAGTCATCTTTGACGGGACTTAGCCGTCCAGGAACTCAGTGGGGGGGGAGGATGAAGGTCAAAACTAGAATTAGTTGGCTGTGTCTGCCATTGACTCTGGCTCCATCTGCTGTTGGTGTTTCTGCCAATCTCAATGGGCATCAGTCCCTGGTGAGTCCATTGTACTTCCAGTGGTGATGGGCTAGAAAGTAGACTATCTGATGCCAATCTTAAGGCTCAGCTGGCTTCATACAGGCAAAGTAATCCTCATGGTAACCTGGTCCTGGAATGCTGAGGACTTCAAAAGTAAATATCACTACTTTTAAATATTTGGTAAAGAATTGCTATTATATATGTTCCAATTAGCAGGAACCAATCAATATCCCAGCAGCAGCATTTTAGACCAACTGAGAAGTCCAAACTCTCTCTAGAGACAGCTCCAGGTATAGAGAATCACTGTAATGGTGTTTACAAAGGGCCGCCTTTAAAAGATTATGTTTCAGTTTCCTTCGATCCACTCCTGAGCTGAGAAACCTCTACCAGCTTTCTGGGATCAGAAGTTGGAAAATGATGAATGGGAATGGAGGAGGTGGAGCTGTGTATCACTAGCATATTGATGACATCTCAAGATCTTCAAATGACTTCATTCAGTGGTTTCAAGTAGATGTAAAAGGGCCTGGGAGAGATGGTAGATACTTGGGGAATTACTGAGAAATGGGTCCTAACCTGTCAATCTTTGCCATGTATTTCATAGAATCATAGAATTGTATAGTTGGAAGGGACCCTGAGGGTCATCTAATTCAACGCCCTGCAGTACAGGAATCCTGACCTGGGTGGTCTCGAACCACCAACCTTCTGGTTAGCAGCCAGACACACGGACCCATTGCACCATCTGCTATTTGGTAGGTCTCAAATTTCACCCAACGGGAAATCATCTTTCTTCGTGTGCCACTTCAGTGCTATGGTGATACCTGGGCACTCTCCACTAATAAATAGCTGTGGCATTTCTAGATAAACTTCACTGGCATGCAGACAGCAATAGTAAAGAGCAGAGTAATTTGGCACCAGATCAAGACAATCTAATATCTAAAATTACTGTTTTATCCCATTTGATTTCAAATGCAGTTTTCATATTGCTCATGCCACACTACAGCACAGCATGTAGTCCCCACACTTCAGTTGTTCAGAATGTGATACAGAGATAAAAACAATTATTTATAGGTAATGTGAGACCAAATGTATCTAGGCAACTTGTATTGTGTCAGAATCATAATATCTAGACCTGAGGGCAGGGGAGGGGCTTTTTACATATTTTATTGCGAACGTCAACTTGTATAATAAACCAATATGCTAAAATCCCAATAATTATTTTGTACCTAAATAGGCATGTTGTGCTTTTCTGACTAATGAAATAAGGTGAAAGCCTGCAAGCTTGAAGCAAAGGGAACCTCAGTAATTCATCTCTCTTGGGTAAAACCTTACTGTACAGTGGTACCTCGGGTTATGTACTTAATTCGTTCTGGAGGTCCGTTCTTAACCTGAAACTATTCTTAATCTGAGGTACCACTTTAGCTAATGGAGCCTACCGCTGCCGCCGTGCCACCGGAGCACGATTTCTGTTCTCATCCTGAAGCAAAGTTGTTAACCTGAGGTACTATTTCTGGGTTAGTGGAGTCTGTAACCTGAAGCGTATGTAACCTGAAGCATATGCAACCTGAGGTACCAGTGTATATCTTTGCTATGGCGTTTATCTCAAACAAGGACTGCATCACCAAAGCAATTTTTAAAATCACACATCTAATCAGCAGCTATTTTCATGGGTTGGCCATGTTAAGAAATGGATGGAAAGTAGTTGTGGCATTTGCCCATTCTTTGGGGATACGTTTGTACTGGGGAGAGAAAGGGTTAATAGGCTGACCAATAAGAAAGCCTACCTGATTTTGAGGCTCAGCCCAGAGGTTTTGACAGTTAGTTTGGTTGGTTCTTTTGGGGCAGGGGAAGGGTGAGTTAGAGACGGACAAGACTGAGAGGGAATAGAGTGACAGCATTTCGAATATATTTTTATAACTTGTTTGTGTTTGAAATAAACTTTAATCTTCATTGTCAGCTCTATCTGACTGAGACTCAATACTTCACCGGGGAAACCTGGGTCTTTTCCACAAAATTTGTGACAGTGGAAGAATAAAGTAGTGGTGTACAGGTCAATAGCCTGTGAAATGACCAGGGGCTCCATACGAACGCTACAGTAGTGTACTCAGTCTACTGCTCCCCATTCTCTGTCGTCGCCACAGTTATTCTCTTGTATCTGGGGTGACAAGTGAGCCAGGAGAGTAGCTAGGTCAGATTTGGCTCTTCAATGGCTGATCTGCATCACATGATACAGTCATACCTCGGGTTGAATACGCTTCGAGTTGAGTGCGTTCAAGTTCGCTCCTCGGCAACCCGGAAGTAACGGAGCGTGTTACTCAAAATGACATCACGCGCATGCGCAGAAGCGGTGAAAAGCGACGCGCGCGTGCGCAGACGTGCCATCACTACTTTTACTTCTAAATGCGAACGGGGCTCCAGAACAGATCCCGTTCGTATCTAGAGGTACCACTGTATAACTGAAACATGTAACTTTCTTCATTTCTGTCTCCCATGGACTTTCTGGCAACAGCTAATTTTGCCCAACTAATAACAGTCCTGCAATGGTCCTAGCATTTCAAATTCTGCATCCTCGTAAATTCTTGGATGTGCTTCTCACATTAATGACTCACAACTGACAAGTTACTGTGTTCTTCGACCAAGAGATGCCATATGGTGATGCTGAGAAAATAAGAGTTTTGTTGCAGTTCCCTCACTGGAAGCCAGATGGTGATGCTAAGGATGCTGAATGATAAATGAGATAATGTCCCCACCTTCTATGGTGCCTCCAACTTTCCATCCCATTACCCTGACCCTTCCTTCCTTCATTCATTTGCTGTCTTGGTAGAAAACCCTGGATGTGGAAACAAAGTGAACCAAGAGAGAATTTCTGATCATTCCCGTTCCACCCATGATTCCTTTACAAGAAAGCTACGTTGGACTTAGATCTGGAATGTGCAGGGACTGCTGAGAATAGACTCTGTGTTGAGTTTAAGCTTGGCAGTATCCCATTTCCCATCACTGTTTTTCGGTTATGATGTGGGCAACACATGGTCCTCCAGATGTTGTTGAACTACTAATCCCACCAGCTGCAACCAGCTTGGTCAATGGTCAAGGATGATGGGAGTTGTAGTTCACCATGGAACCAGCCAACACAACATTCTGGTGCATGGCATGGAGAAATTCTAAATGTGCATAACCTTGTCTTGATCATGTGCTCATTATGTTTACTATTACTGCTACAGTATTAGCAGTATTATTTGATTTCTGCACCACTCAGTGGTGAAGTTATTGAAGTGACAGGAAATTAAAACCAAACCAAACACAACCTTATAAATATAGATAGTGCTGACATTTCCCCCAGTTTCAATCAGCCAAAAGCTGAAAGCAGTGGATTTTGTTAGATAAGTGTGGCATTTTTAAAAAAGGTTTATTTATGTGGTCCCTTTCCACATCTGTTTCCCAACCCCAAATCATTTAGAACATGATTCCTTCTGATTTTCTACCAGTTGGTACCACCTCCATTTCCACCCTTGATCTGCACACTTTGAAAATTGTCCTGTCCTTGTGAGTCCAAGCATTCATTCTGATTTGATTAATTTGATTTCCATTTCCACTCCTGCTGCCTTTTTCTCAATTGCCAGCAGCTGGAACTTACAGGAGAGCAAACCTATTAACTGCCTTATAGATCTGACTTTTCATTCTGCTGGGCACTCTTATCAAAGATCACTCTACTCAAATTGAATTTCCTAATCTGTTTGTAAATGCATCACTACTGACCCAATCCACAAACTTGTTATGCCAGAATTTTAGATTTCAGATTCATCTCCTCAGACTTCAGTGAGACAAAAGGAGCTTAAATTTGATCATTCCAAGTTTAAATGGCTTTCAAACCAGACCTCTAGCTCCCATACAGAGATCAAACCTGAAACCTTGGCATTATCAGAACCATGTCCTAACCAACTGAGCTATCCAGGCTGAATGAGAAACAATGGGGAATATTCCATTGTAAAAGCTGTAATATGTGAATAAGCCTCAAAGCTTAATGTGGATAGTAAACTTAAGACATAGTTTCAACTATCTTTTGCCAACAATGTGTTTGACAAGCATCACATAGCACATGCTGTTGCTTCTAAAATGGTTCTTAAAAAAACAACATTGTTGCTTGCTACATAGGCCGATTACTGCTATGAGCCAGGTGGAGTAATCTTTTTAAGGTAGGGGTGAAATACAGTACTTGTGTTCACCCTACAAAGAGTCACTTGTAAGTCGCAAATGATTACTGTTAGTGACATTGACTAATGTTGTCTAATGAGTCTGATACTGATAAACTCATGGGAAGATAATGAGGCTCCCTTACCCGCAAACCATATGATAGTCAGCATGAATGCCTGTGTGGCGTCTGATTCATGTTTGACACTATTGGCACTTGTAGCACTGACACACACAGAGAGAAACACAGACACAATCTCCAATATAAAGTTCCATTGTGAATGGGATGCATAGTCGAGCGAGACATCATTTCATTCAGTTTATGTATCTGATGCACCTTTTGTGTGAAAGACATTGCAGTCCTATTGCTGTCTCAAGCCTAAGGGTCTTGCTATCACTCAACAAGTTTTAAGGGAATAATAATAATAATAATAATAATAATAATAATAATAATAATAATTTATTTATACCCCACCCATCCGGCTGGGTTTCCCCAGCCACTCTGGGCAGCTCCCAACAGAATATTAAAAACACGATAAAACATCAAACATTAAAAACTTCTTTAAACAGAGCTGCCTTCAGATGTCTTCTAAAAGTCAGATTGTTGTTTATTTCCTTGACATCTGATGGGAGGGCGTTGACTGATTGGAAGCCAAACGGTCCCAAATTTAGCATGGCATTGTGGGTTGTGATAGGCTGGGTTGCAAGATTCCCAGTCACCATCAAAAGGGGTTTGGAGGACTGGGGAATAGAAGTACCAAGGGAGAGGGATTCTGGATAGACCTGCCTTTGGGAACAGAATTAGATCAGAGCATTTGTCCCTTGCAACCCTACAACTACAATCTACCTCAAAATTCTCGTACACGAGCCTCACCCCCTCCAAAAAAATATGCACAGGATCCAAACGAAAGAGCAGAACAATGTTTTTGTTCTAGATTTTAGTGCTAGTAATCCTACTGGGCTTTTATGTTTACATAAATTTGGTCACTGATATGCCAGCTTTCTCTCTTCTCCAAATAGCAGTTTCATATTATTTAGATACTTGGGGGAGGGGGGGTGGATTACTGTTTGTCAAGTACATATGGAATCATTTGGACATGATAATTCAACACTACCCTCCATATGAATTAAAGCCTCTTTCCTCCATGATCTAATTATCATGCAACAATGAAACGAAGCACTAAAAATTAAAGCTCAAAAAATGTGCACCTCTGATGAATCACTTCCCATTAATCTTATGTAGAACAGGTGATAATAGACAAGAAGGGAAGATGTGCATTTAGTGAACATGTAGAACTAATGGGAGGAAATGTTATCAATTGGAGAAAAAGAAACGCTTCATTATGCACATTCACTCCCCAGATTAAATCCTGTTAGGAAAAATGACTGGAAATCCATTTGACTGTGTGTGGAATGAGCTAAGAATGGGATAGGTAGCTTTCCATTTACTTCATATCAGATTTATCAGACAACTTTTTAAAAACTTCAGATTTGAAACATGCATTGCATTGTTTACATAATGAAACATGCTCTGAACCACAACCATTTCTTCTAACATGTTTAAGTTCCTTTAATTGCACTTTGAGGTTTCTGCTTTCTCTCTTTCACATTCAAATATTAGGATATATATTTTTAGTCCACTGTCGGAGATAATCTTGTAGCATTGCGTCACCTTAAATGTCAATCAGACAAAAAACAAAAGGAAGACCAGCACAAGGGGTGGGGGAATGGCTGCCATTATTATATTCCGTTAGGTTAATTCTGATCAGGAACTATGTGTGAAAAATAATGCAGATAAAGAAATACAGTTACCCAGGGACTCAATATACAAGCTTGAGTGGCTAGGAGTTAGTCTCCTCCTAATAACATACTTTCATTTCCCAGTTAAATATCAACTGTGGGTCATCCAGATGGAAGATAGCTACTTATCTGGGTGATCTGGAGAAAAGTATTTTCCAAGATACCCATAAAATTAAACATTTAGACTGAGAAAAGAGACAGACCAATCACGTTGACATGTCCTTACAAACTGATTTTTGTAGGTGAGAGGACAGCACCAGACTACAGGTGTCTTACCAGTGCCCAGAGTTCAAATGATTGCTGAATTCAGATGTCTCACCTCCTTTTCTATAACTTTCTAGTTGTCAAGGCACTGCCAGGCGAGTACAACTCATCAACAGGGCAGGAAAGAACATGAGACATGAAATTTAATTAGTTTTTACTCACAGAAAGTAACAGCACAGCAGAGTTCCACTGGTTAGATGTTGCTGAAACTGACGAGTGTCCCCACCCTTCCCCTCCAGCCTCTCACTTTGGATTCCTCCCAAGCAGATCAAGGGGGTGGGCTCCTTCTCTGGGCCTGTCTGGCCCATTGGTCAGCAACATGCAGGACTCCCCTCAATTGGGGTGTTGGGGTGTGTGTGGAGAGAGTCAGTAGAATTGGGACTGTCCTGCTGTTGGGTAGCAAATCCTTGTCTTAAGTTCTTTCGTCTAATACCTGCAAACAGCACCTATATTTTGCAAAGGCATGTTAAGATCTTTCGTATCTTTCGTCTGACACCTGCATACAGCAACTGCATACAACAACTATACTTTGCAAAGGCATATGTGGAACATTACAAAGAACAAGTTAATTTTCTGCAAGTACTGCTTCTTAAAGTTGTCGCGTCTGACACTTGCATTCGTAAAGACATACGTGGAACACAAAAAAGCTTCTATTTGGACATTACTTATATAAGAACTGATCTATTTGTATTTCCTGCTCAAAATGTTGGTCTTTTATTGCTTCTACTTAATTTGATAACGTGAGAAGAGGTATGTTTATGTGATGTATAAAGAATTCATATACAGTCATATCTCTGGTTGCGAAAGGGATCCGTTCCGGGGGCCCATTTGCAACCTGAAAAGAACGCAACCCGCGTCTGTGCGTGTGCAGGTTGCGATTCACCGCATCTGCACCTGTGCATGATGTCATTTTGCACGTCTGCGCATGCGTGAGTGGAGAAACCCGGAAGTAACCCTTTTTGGTACTTCCGGGTTGCTGCGGGACGCAACCTGAAAACACTCAACCTGAAGCAAATGTAACATGAGGTATGACTGTAGTTAAACACAGTCAGTTACGTTGTGGATGTTATTGTTAGTTGGATTTACGTAACTAAAGGTTTGATAGTGTTGTGTAAGTTGGGTAGCAAGGGCAACCTCTGCATCCTTGCTGTCTGAGTCTGTGCTCACAATGCTACTCTCAGCCTCTAGCCCTGTCCTTGAAGGACCTCCTTCTTCTGATCTCCTTTGATTGCTCCAAACCTCCTGCTTCAAACACCTCCCAACTCATCCCTTTCCCAGAATGCTCCCCAGTATCCCACCACCATGATCTGGGGTCTAAGTCTTATTTTTCCATATCCTCCCTGCGGGGGCTCTTGGGCAGTCGGTGCCCACCACTTTCCCCCATCCAGCCAATCCCTGACACTAGTTATACAAACATAGCTATAATGAAAATCATATGATCGGTTGGTTTAGGGATAATCAAGTATTATGCTATGAAGAAACCTTTAGATTTTGACTCTTCAGCAAAAATTCCAATTGACACAAATCTAAAAAGTAGCTGTGTAATTACAGAACCGACCCAATATATCATTTGATATGAACAAATATGCTAAGGAAACCCAGAAGAGATTTTGGGAGACAGCCAATCTTTGGCTTGAAGTACGCGGCTGAAAGAAAGTCATTTAAATACTTTATTCAAATGGTAATTTAGTCAATGAAACTTTGGGAATACAAGCTGAAAAGCAGAACATACATTCCACAAATAAATAAAAAGAAGCAATATAATTCACACATGAGCTAGAGAGACTGGGCGTTTAACGTGGAACCGCTACAGACTATTTTTAGAACAGGAATCAACAGCACAAAATGTATCATTGCCTTATTAAGCAGTTTATGTGCATATCATAGTTAGGTTGCAGCTTGGCAAATGGTTATCTGGATTCAACTTCTACCTGTTGAAGAAGGCAATGCTCAATTTAGGGTGGTACAACTGTACCCCCGCAAAGGGTGGCAAACTGAGGGGGTGCAAATTTGAGAAGGTTAATAACTGAGAAGATCCTTTTGGGGACGCCAAATTTTGGCTTCTCATGGGGCACCACATTACAAAAGATTACCAAAACCAATCACAGAAGAAGGGGTTTGGAGTCAAGAATATAGAAGATTTATAACAGGGATGAAGAACTCCTTGTCTTCAGGGCTCCTCAGGCAGCATACTGTCCTCAGCCACACCCCTCCCCACCTTTTGTGAGTGTTTTTTGTTTAACGGGTGACCACAGCATTTGCTGAATGCTGTATAGTGAAGAAGACAGGCAGACCTCTGTAGGGAGGCAGCATACTGTCCTCAGCCACACCCCTCCCCACCTTTTGTGAGTGTTTTTTGTTTAACGGGTGACCACAGCATTTGCTGAATGCTGTATAGTGAAGAAGACAGGCAGACCTCTGTAGGGAGGAAATTCCATGACTTGGAATCCCCCTCTCCTAGGCCGCTGCCACCCCAAACTTCTGAGGGATGTGGGATGCCAGAACCCGCCCCCCTGTCAGGGACTGGACCATAGCTGTCAACGTTTCCCTTTTTTAAAAAGGGAAATTCCCTTATTCCGAATAGGATTCCTCACAAGAAAAGGGAAAAGTTGACAGCTATGGACTGGACTGAGGAGGATTGGTGGGAACTGCCCCCCTTCCTGCATCTTCCCAAGAAGCGGCAGACAGTATAGATTTAGAACAGTGGTTTGCAGAAGGCCACAGTTCAGAGGCTGCAGAGGGGAGAAGCTGGGAATTATTGGGAGAGCAGCAGGAAGAAGAAGCACCAGGGGAGAGACAGCATCTCTGACTCTCCCTCTCCTAGGACTGGGCATGCATTGAGAGTAGCAGAACAGGCGACATCTGTCACCCCATTGAGTGACATCTGTCACCCCACTGATCGCCAGTGTTGATTCGGCTGATCTGGCTGTCTAGGCGGGTGTCCACTTCCTCCCTCACTGCTCCATGTGTGTCCCTCCCGAAGCTGCATGCTCGGTGGAAGAGGACGACCATTCCAGATAGAAGGAGTGTACCGTTCTTCGGTCAAGGGTATACAATAGCTGCGCTCCCCTGCTAGAACCTCCAAACAAGCTCGAGAGTAGCAGAACAGAATGCACAGAGGCAGAAAGCACAGATCAGCTGGCACAGGGATGACATAGTATAGGAGAGACTGAGGGGGGTGGGACTTTACATGAAGCAACGTCATTACCTGGAGAGAGACCTTATTCCTTTGTCTCTCGCTGTGGATACTGAATAAACTAATTGGTAGTTTCTTCTTCTTTTCTTTTTTCTTCCCTCCCCATCATGGGAGGGAAAGGATTTCTTGAAGCCTGGCAATACCTGAGGACATAGCTGTCAACTTTCCCCTTTTCTTGCGAGAAATCCTATTCGGAATAAGGGGATTTCCCTTTAAAAAAAAGGGCAACATTGACAGCTATGCCTGGGAAAGGGTATTGGGTATGAGGCAGTCTTTCAGATATTTGGGGCTTAGTCCACTTGCCTATGGCCCCACTCACATGGCATGTGGCCCCTGGAAAGGCCCCCAGGCAAGTAATATGACCCTCAGCCTGATAAAGATCTCCCATCCCTGCTCTACAGTGATGAAGGCAGTCCTGCTGGCACCCTTGGCCTAACTGTAAATCTCTTCTAACTAGAGTCAGCTTTTGCATCAGTAGCCTATAGCAGCATCAAGAACATCACAAAGTTTCATAGCTTACAAACATATATATGGGTGCCTCTCCACAATATGCGCCGGGAGTAGATGTTACATATTGCTATTGAGCTTGTTAAGTCTGCCATGTCTTACAGCCATAGGAAAGAGCAAACTCAGATATTTATGAACATTACTCATTCTAGACAGTTTGAATTGCAGCTGCTCGAGGCATAACACATTAAGTTTTCCTCCCTGCTTCCCCCTGATTATTGCCAATGTGTGGATAATTAAAGGCAATTGTACACTCCCCCCCCTTATCCTGATGATTCCAAAAGCCTTTCCTACTTCGTAAACCTTTGTAGATTTGACAACAGTCCAGAAACAAAATCTGCCAGATTAAAGCTGATTGATGTCATTTGCTCTATTTGTTGTCGCTTTTTCTTCTTCCTCACGCGCACTTTTGAACACCCTAGCTCTGTGAAAGGTACAACTCTAATTATAAACTCATGGCAAACTTAACACTTAAATTCCATGTCAGGATCATGTGGTCGTTTCAGTCCATTTCCCCAGTTCTTTATTTACTTATGCCAAGCCTTCATGCCTCTCTGGCAATGTTGGTTGGGATTCTCACGAAAATACGTTGCCCAAAAAGGAGCCCTGTATGCCGTTAGTCCCAAACAGTTATGCCGGGGCGGCAAAGCCATTAGGTATCATCAGCACTGGTTTCAGGTGAGATCTCATCAATTTCCAGCAAGATCTCACTGAAATTACATGAGATCTTGCATGTTATGTGAGAAATCATGTCGGAGGCAAGGTGAAACAGAATGTACCACCCCTGAGTTATGCACTAAGGTTCTGGGGAATTCATTTTTGTGAGAAATGTTGGCTTCCGATGGAAGGACAACAAGGAGGGAGCCAGTCTAGCTTCTCTAGGAAGCGAGTTCCAAAGTCAGGGAGCAGCTACTGAGAAAGTCCTCACCAAATGTACCTGTGAGGGCAAGAGGACTGAGAGAAGGGCCTCCTTCAAAGATCTGCTCAGATAGGTTTGTATGGGAGAATATGATCCCTTCGATAGCTTGGGCTATACAGAGGGCTCATACCCTCCAACATTTCTCCAATGAATATCCTATTCAATAATAATGTGTTCCCCAGCAACTGGTGTTCAGAGCCAAACCACCTCCAATGCTGGAGATAGCACACTGCCACCATGACTGGTAGCCGCTCACATTTCATAGATGATGCATCAATTCTAGGGAACATTATTTCATCCCCTCCCCAATACTGTACAATGTGAGAAGAAGTATGTTGCAAGGCAACCGGGAATAAGAAAATGTATTATCTTCCGTGACTTTACAGGGAATGCAAGCATGTATAGGATAGCTGAGTAGACATATGTATGGAAAAAGACTACCGTTCTTTCATGAACACCAAAACCACACAATTAACCTTAATAAATAAATAAATCACATACACACAATTCAACATGAGGATAATATTATATCATCTCCAATATCACTCACACAAAATCACCAGGTTGGAGGAAAGAAGTACTGTCAAGTAGTTCAATACTTAATGATTGAAAATGATGGTGAATAGCAGGACAGTCTATTATAGTTCATTCAGAATGGAGACTTGTACATCTGTGAAATGAAAACAGTTTAATGACATAAAAGACCTCACTAGCCCACCCAGAAATCACTCCATCCAATTTTCTCATTGTGCACCTCTTAAAGAAGCTACCATCACGGGGCTGTGGGGAAAAAACTTTCTTTGCCCTAAGCAAGGGCAAGAAGACACAGAAAGAGCTTGGGAAACTGCCAGTATTCATCTTCTGATAGTCCGGTAAGGTGGTCAATGAGGCCCTCCCTCAACTACCACTACAGTGAGAAACAAGAAACTGGTTTAAGGATACAGCATGAAAGGATTCAGCTTTCAAAAGGGCAGGCAGGTGGGGAAGGTTGTTGTGGTGCAAACACATTGGTGGATCCAATCCAGCTCTACTGCTCACGTGTTTGCATCATGCTGACCTCCCCACTGCTTTACTGAGAACTTCATGAGCTTTTCAGAAGCTCAGAAGTATGGACATTATAGCTACAGAGTGTGCATCACCAGAGATACGATTTGCATCTTGAGGCCCCAAGTCAGCCCCCCATGAAATAACTACACATGGACACAGAATTAAGGTTGACGAGTAACATTAAAGCCACAACTTTATTGATTGCAAATTAAATTTGAGTGGTATTGGCATAGGCATTAGCTGAAGACTATAACAGACTACTGCCCCAGTTGACAGAGTCTATGTAAGTAAACACATCAGGGCAGCAACATTGGGGTTTTGCCTGACAGAAACTTACTGTGATGTCCCTGTGATCCTGGCATGGCCCTAGCAAATCAAGCGGACTTTGGACAAGATCCGAGACCCCCAGATTCCTTTAACAGAATACCTTTTGATCATTGAGGGGCAGGTCATAGCCACACCTCCCCTCCACACACAAAATTAAGCCAATGCCTAACCGCCCAACGTGGAAAGTTGTGACTATTGCTAAGGGGGTAGGCAAAAAACCAAGTGGCCAGTGCCAATTTGCCAAATGGATAAAGATTCCTACCCAGGCGTCCCAAGACAGGCGACTCACACAAAGTCCAAAGCAAGGCCGAGTACCTACACTAAGGGCGGTGTGTGTGTGTGTGTGGATGTTCAGCAGCGCCAATCAAGTGCCTAGGCCACTCTTGCGCTAATGCTTCCTTAACCATGCCCACCCCTTTCCTGATTGGCTGTGACCCATGAGGCCTATTTAGAGAAATGAAACTTAGACCTAGAAATCAAAGCTACATAGTCAGGGGTGTGTCCAGGGGCCCAGGCACAAGAAGGATACCCCTCAGCTACATAGAAATTACGTTAGGCATCATAAAAGACTTCCTATACAATAAAATTCAGGTTCAGAGAGTTGGAGGGGCCTCTGAAGCCTTTAACTGTCACCTAATATTCTTAAAGTTGCCCAATATGTGAGTATAACCAGTGGCCAGCTCATTCTTGAAACTGGCCAATGTTAACATTGGGCTCTGTTGTTTTTGACCTCCTAAATCCATCACTTTGCCACTAAAATGGAGGGCACATGAAAGGTACAATATATATTACCAAATATCCAAATAATAGCAATAGCACAGCGTGACGCCAATTTGGATAACTGTGCGGCTGTTATTAAAGCTTCAGCAAATACCAGCATGATAATCACCTTGCAAAGTGAACAATTTCTTTCCGTGGCACTTTCAAAGTAGCATTCCCCTCCATGTCTCAAAAATGGCCTCCAATGCTTCTCACCCAGCTCTGACATTCAATAAGTTGTCAACATTCAATAACTTCTTGCTCTATCCTTAATTATCCCTTAAGCAGTAGAAGAGAAATAGCAACTACAGTGTGAAGGTTAGTCTATAAATGACAAGGAGATGGCCTCTTTAGTGCTGAATTCTCCCTCTCTCTTTTTTTTGACAAAGTGCAAGTTTGCAGTTACCCTGTCTTTTGACTTTTCGATAGAGGTTTTTTCACCTCAAAAGAGAAATGTTATAATTTATGTATTGTCACAATGTTGTCTATGCACTTAGCATATATTGTGAAGTGGGAATTCCATGTAGAAGATACAGCACCTGTTTTCTCTTGCTTCACCTGATCAGAGAATCTGTGCTATTTTCTCCCTTTGCCTTTGGAGTCCCGCATCATGAGGAGATCAATCTTCCCACACTCCTCATTTCCAGGTCATCTCACTTTTGCACAGGACTCCAAAGTAAGGCTTGAAGGAATAGAGTGAATCTGTCGATTTCAGTTTCTCAGTTTTCTAAGTTCCCTTCTCCATATTTCCACATCAGTTTGCAATTAAAAGAAAAAGATATAACAGCAAGAGGGATCGCTGTGCAGCAAAAGCAGCGATCCCTCTTGCTGTTCTGACTTCTGGGATAGCTGCGCAGCCTGCATTCGCTTCATGAGACGCACACACATTTCCCCTTACTTTTTAGGAGGGAAAAAGTGTGTCTTATAGAGCGAAAAATACGGTGTGTGTATGTATGTATGTGTGTGTATGTATATATATATATATATATGCAGGTTTTGGTGTCCTCGGGTGTCTTCCCGTGTAAAAGTTGGGGTGTCTAGGCGACGTATATTATATATATATTATATATATATATATTATATATATATATATATTATATATATATATATAATGTATATGTATATATATGTGTGTGTGTATAATCACATTTGTAAGTTATTTTCACTAATTTAGCACACTTTATCTCAGTATATAGGGACATGAGTGGCACTGTGGGTTAAACCACAGAGCCTAGGACTTGCCAATCATTAGGTTGGTGGTTCGAATCCCCGCAATGAAGTGAGCTCCCGTTGCTCGGTCCCTGCTCTTTCCAACCTAGCAGTTCGAAAGCACATCAAAGTGCAAGTAGATAAATAGGTACTGCTCCGGCGGGAAGGTAAATGGCATTTCTGTGCGCTTCTCTGGTTCGCCAGAAGCGGCTTAGTCATACTGGCCACATGACCTGGAAGCTGTACGCCGGCTCCCTCGGCCAATAAATCGAGATGAGTGCCGCAACCCCAGAGTCGGCCACGACTGGACCTAATGGTCAGGGATCCCTTTACCTTTACCTTGTCTCAGTATATGCATTTTAGCACAAATTGCTTGGCAGAAGAATTACATTGCAAAATTCAGAGAAGTACACATATCAAACAATGGCTGTGTTCTGGAGAGGGCAAATGTGACTGAATTGTCTTTAAATACAAACTGAACCAACTTTCTCCCACCCACCCTTACTGCAGCTTCTTTTCATCTCAGTCACTCAGCTGTAGGGCACTTTTTATTAAATTTCCCAAGGAGGAGGTGGCAGCAATGGCAGCAGGTGAGTAGGTGCAGGGAGACAAGACTGATGGCCCAACCAGCATCCAATTCACTTGTCTGCACAGCTGTCTTTTCAATTGGAAAGCTGGGAGGAATCCAGGCTCACACAGTGTGGCTAAAGAATGCAATGTCCTATTTTTTAATACTATACCCATCATCTCCCCAAGTGGCTACGAATTCTGTGCTATTTGAAATTGCGTTTCAGGTGGCTATGCAACTGTTAACTCTATGCTGCAATGCTTCTAAAAGCTGGTTTCTCCTTTTTGCTGCTGTTTCAATTAATGTTGGTGAAAATCTAAATCGGAAAGAGGTGGCTAAGAGATTTATGCTCATTACTGGAAATCTAACTGTTCTCCGAGTGTACAGGACTAGCTGAAAAAAATAAATAAATGAGGGCTTTAGCTGCTTGTACAATAGTGCTTAAAGTGAAATATTTCAGAAAGCATTCCTTTTTGTGTGTGTGGAGGGTATGTTTTACATTGTAGATTACCTGTTCCTCCTCTGTTGATTGAACCTGAACTGAATTGTGTAATTACTGTTCCTAGATCAATTCTTTATCTGTGGTGGAGAGTAGAAGCTTGCCTTGCCAACTTTATCCTTGGCCCACTTCCCCCATCTCCAATGCCCCTAGACACTCATCCTGATGTATAACATTTGAAGTAGGGCAAACCCAAGATTTGTAGGCCCAGATTGTGTAATCACTATTTGAAGAAAAGAAAAAATAAATTCAGGATTTTTAAAAAATTAAAAATTATCATTATTGAAATTAGTCAAATCAATACAAAAAAGTATAAATACTGAAGAAAAAGAAAAGCAGCACAGTTTATTTGGAAGAGACTTAAATCAGGCAAGCAGAGACTGTGTAAACATTACTGCCTTGTATGGGCATCCAGTGACAATGGAGAAGGGGCAGGTTTCCTGGGCTACATGTCCCCTATCTTTTGCACGAGATACATCTTGGGACAGGTCACTATCCAATTTGTCCCTCTCTTCCTAACGTACGTGGGTGGCACTGTGGTCTAAACTACTGAGCCTCCTGGGCTTGCCAATCAGAAGGTCGGCAGTTCAAATACCCGCAACAGAGTGAGCTCCTGTTGCTCTGTCCCAGCTCCTGCCAAACTAGCAGTTTGAAAGCACGCCAGTGCAAGTAGATAAATAGGTACCACTGTGATGGGAAGGTAAATGGGGTTTTGTGCGCACTGGTTTCTGTCACAGTGTCCCATTGCACCAGAAGTGGTTTAGAGTCATGCTGGCCACATTACCCATAAAGCTGTCTGTGGACATACACAGGCTCCCTTGGCCTGAAAGCGAGATGAGCGCTGCAACCCCATAGTCACTTTTGACTGGACTTAACCATCCAGGGGTCCTTGACCTTATCCTTACTTTTCCCTTCCTAAATGTTGGGGGTGGGATTTTGGCTGGCTGGATAGATATAGAGATATAGATATAGATATAGATATAGATATAGATATAGATATAGATAGAGATAGAGATAGAGATGATAGAGATAGAGAGAGATAGAGATAGAGAGAGATAGAGATAGAGATAGAGATAGAGATAGAGATAGAGATGATATAGATATAGATATAGATATAGATATATAGATATAGATAGATATAGATATAGATATAGATATAGATATAGATATAGATATAGATATAGATATAGATATAGATATAGATAGATATATAAAACTGAAGAACATTTAAATTAGAATTAATTTAGTTAAGTTAGCTGTGATGGGTCAGGTTACCATCCAATTTGTTCCTTTCTTCCTAAATGTTATATTTCTTTAAAAAAAAAATATTGAAGAAAGTTAGATACAATAGGGCAAGACCTATATAAAAACTGAGTTGGCTGTGAGCATTATTTGCTAATGGTGTTAAAGTTTAGCTTTATGTCACGCTATTGTAAAATGCAAAATTGCATGAATGGGGGCAGGTGGCAGCCATCCTCTGAATTCAATACATCTGAGCCGCCGCTATGTCAGTGCAAAAGGACACTGTGAGGGAAAGACACAGCTAGCAAGGAGATCAAGAAACCTGCTAAATGTCATAAGCAGAGACGCTGTTTCACTTTGTGTATCATGTTGCTCAATGAGATTAATCCAACTGTTACTTGATTTGAAACCCTCCAAATGTCAGAAATAATAATAATAAAAGAACCACTTCATAGGTTCGTGGTAATACTGGCTTAACAGATGGAATTAGAACAAAATCTTAGCTAATGCTTTAATTGGCCTGAGATGCTTTGTCTGTTGCAAAGGAAGCAATCCACACACTTGATTGCTTATTTTGAGGCATATGTCAATGTCAGGTTCCTATGCAATGTTCGTTCCTCTAAAGGAAAAAGATAAAAAATATAAAATAGATTTCTGTATTAAAAAATACTGTGTAAAAATAAATAAATAAAGTGATGTGTCTTCAAGGTCTAACACAGGGATGACTGAATCTGCCTCTGTTGGCTCTTAGCCCCCTCCCCCAATTTTAACTTCAGTTGGACACATTTCCACATACATTTGTGATGACGATGATGATTTAAACAATGAAAATGATTAAAATGAAAATGCACTAGCATTTTGTGCCCGTTTCTCTCAATATGCACATGGTTGTGAGCAATTTCGCCTAATAGAATGCATTTTTGTATTTTCAGTAAGGTATACATTTTCATGTACATTTTACCCTAGCGCATGCATTTTTTGTACATCATTCAATGGCAAATTTAGTGACACCTAACCCTATTTTTAATGACCAATTGGGTACCTAGACAGAACTTTTAAAGAGCTTGATCCAGCTCTCCCCTCCCCACTGATTTAGCAGAAGGATACAAATTTAACCCAATAGTACTGCTATTCCATCTATCCACAGTCAAGTAAAATAGAATGTCCAGGGATGTATTCTGCAACACACACCCTCTAAGATATAGTTGCACTGAAGCTGTAAATATAACCTTCAGGATGTATTGGAATGGTATAGTGCATTGTAAATCGTTTCCACAAATTACAGCCATAAATATGCTAAAGGCCCATTTTTCTTTCTTTTACTGGCAGAACAATCTTATTTCTTTCTGTGGAAAGGTAGTTCTTTAGATGTGCTTCAGTTGGTTATTTTGAGCACTTGCCCCTGTCTCTGATGCAACGCTAGTGCTTTAATATTGCCAAAAAGACTTAAAATAACATTTGAATAGGACGTTCACTCTAGTAACAGTCAGGTAGCAAGTTCTCTCTGTGATATCAAAGAGAAGTGATGGGTGAACTCCCCTTGATTCACCTTGATTTCCATTCAGTTTTTGCAGTCTCTTCTTGCCCAAGTGAGTGTTTTTCACTAGAGTATTTTCCAGAAACTCCAAAGAACTTAAAGGCGGGAGGATGGCATCATGGTGGCAGGCTCAGCATTAGGCAGGAGAAGTAAAAAGAGGGCAGGGCTTTTGTACCTTTAATGTGTGGAAGAGGAAATCCACTCTACAAAGCTATTAAAGGAATAGAAGCCCTGTCCTCAACTACTCTACTTAGCTCTAAACTATTCATGCAAGTTGTAATGTACATAAAGGCTGAGCATGTTTACAACTGTAAATGTGGAATTATCTAAATATATTTTAAAAGGATTGCTGGTCAGGTCAGAGCCGCTAACCATAATGCTATCCCTTATCTATTTATGGTTTCCTACACAGAAAGTTCATTTAGAAAGGGCTAAAGGCAAATAAGAAAAAGTAAAGGGATCCATTCTGGTTTTGTACCACTTTTCTTCCAGAACTCATGGACTGTGTGACATAGGAAGGGAGAGAAATTCAATTCAGTTCACATTAAGAGGTGAACTGACCAAATTTGCTCCTTCCCAAACAAACCAAAACACAATGATCCTTGGAAATTCACACGTCTCTGAACTTTGCAACCCAGTTCTCCAGTCAAGTAATATGCACAGATGCATATACACATAAAATGCCTGTACTAGGGAAAAGAAAATGCAAAATGCATTACATCAGGGGGGGGATTGCTTTGCAAAAATATGTGCATTAGACAAAATTGCAAACAAAGCTGTGTACATTCCCTAAAAGCTGCAGGAACAACAACATGGGAATACTTGAACCTATGCAGGCTGTAAGCCTCCTTAGTTCAAAGCAACAAACTTACCCCTAATCTTTCTCTCATCCTTGTTCGTGGGTCTGGGATTTTTTGAGAGATAATGTCTTAGGCTTTGATGGCTGTAAACCTCCTTCCATTTACCCAGTTGCTTCTCACAGCAGTAACGATCAACTTGCCTGCCCCATTTTCCGCATCCTCTGTGACCAATCTAGAGAGAGCTTTCCAAACAAAGGAGGAGATGAGTGGCTCTCAGACAAAGGGGTGGGGTGAGGGAACGATTCAGATGATTTGCTGCTATGTGGATGCACAGGCTCATTCAAAACCCTTTAGCTGTGCTTGATTGAAAATTGCCAAAAATGGGGAAAACCCATCATTGAAAAATATTTGCCGCCACTAAAGCTACATAATAGCCATAATTTGTTTTAAAGTGCTCCCTTGCACACCTGCCAAGTCACTTGGAAAACTTCACAGGGTAGTAAAATATAAAAAATAAACAGAACAGCACTTGGACTTATCTCGGGAGACTTACAGCTTTTGCAAGTCTCCCTTGCACTTCTACCAGCATGAGTTGTGAATTGTGTCCTGTAGATAAACTCAATTAACTTAACGCTATCAATGCAGTGTTGTCAACTAGACTTATTAAAGGTGAGACCTCTGCCTCTCTGTCAACTGAGTAATGGGGCCAACTGGCTCCAGTGCTTTGCTTTTATCAATCCTGTAGCTGTATATTTAAGTTTGCCACCAAATAGTAGGCTGTGTGTGTGTGTGTGTGTTTATATGAATCCCTTCCTGCCCCGATAGCTGAATGGCTGCTTTGAATATGAGCTGGCTGTTATGTACTGAAGTTCTCACCCTGGGCCAGCAGGGGGATACTGTAGATAGTTTTCACTCAGGTCCACATATGCAAATAAGGAATTGAAAGTGACATTCAGTGATTGGATAGTTACAGAAAGTTGTTACAGTTGCATTGTAGGGGAGCTCTATATAAGCAGGCTGGCTGAACCCTTCAGTTTAGTTCTGTTCTGGCCTGTGAATAAACAAGAGCTGTTTGAAGAATCGCTGTGTCGTCTGATATGTTCACCCACAACTTAACACTGGTCTCCATGAAACGGACAGGGGAGTCTTTGGAACATAAGCTGAGTTTAAACCATGATGAGCTGATGTGAAGACGCAGTTTGTGTTACTTGTGCATCTTTGTGGATAATGCGTATCACTGGATTCTCCATGCACAGCGCACTGCAAGTCCTAGTGATCAGCTAATCACTAGGATTTGCGGAGCACAGCACAAGGCAGTTTCCAGGCCTTGATCACTGGGCTTCTGTGCAGTGCTATGCAAGCCTTGATCAGATGCTGTTGGGGCTTACAGAGAACTATGCAAAAATGAGTCACTAGATGTCACTGTGTCATATAGTGATTGACAGGTGGATGGCTCCACCCATCTGTCAAACTTAGCCCATCAGGGTGGGAAATTCAGTTTCCCATACCGCCTTATGGTAAGGGCAGCTCTGTTCTTTCCTCATAAGCTGGAATAAATGCCTCTGCTCAAATGGTGCCTGCTGTAAGATGTGCATCTATCATTCAAAATTATTATGATTATAATTATTATTTATTAAATTTCTATATCTCCCTTCATTTGGGGACCACAGGGCAGTTTACAAAATAAAAACACAAATACTGCAAATTTGATCAACCACTTTAAATTCATCAATCAACTAGTCATTCTCCAATCAATTGACAGTTGTAGTATGTTTCTATTTTCAAGTGTCTATCATTTCCCATTTGAAAGATACATGGTGTCTTATTTTAAGGAAATTCAGGGAAACATGTGCTTGCTATTTTTACATTAATGAAAGGAATGATTTTATCAGATACAATACTTACGTAAGTTCCAGGGGGCCTTTCTGCTTGCTTATCTGCAACAACTGCTCACTTTTTTTGGGGGGGGGAAGGAAGAGTTTCAAGGCCCACATAAAGTGTGGGAGGGGCTATCTATGGTTCAACAGTAACTAAGAATCAAAATCCACAATCATCTGTGCTATCGAGCATCCCTAGACGCTCTTTGAATTATGGTGCTGGAGGAGACTCTTGAGAGTTCCATGGACTGCAAGAAGATCAAACCTCTCCATTCTTAAGGAAATCAGCCCTGAGTGCTCACTGGAAGGACAGATCCTGAAGCTGAGGCTCCAATACTTTGACCGCCTCATGAGAAGAGAAGACTCCCTAGAAAAGACCCTGATGTTGGGAAAGATGGAGGGCACAAGGAGAAGGTGACGACAGAGGACGAGATGGTTGGATAGTGTTCGTGAAGGTACCAGCATGAGTTTGACCAAACTGTGGGAGGCAGTGAAGACAGAAGTGCTTGGCGTGCTCTGGTCCATGGGGTCATGAAGAGTCAGACACAACTAAACGACTAAACAACAACAGAAGCTCTTTGAATTTCTGCATCCACACCCACGGGCACAGTGTGTGTGTGTGTGGGGTGCCAGGTGGGCTGTGGCCCCGGGTGCACAATTTTTGAGTGGGCTTGAGTCAGGTGCCCCCAAGCTAGTACCTCCAGATTGGTGCTCCTCTCTGCCCTCCAAGGGCTATGTTGACCAGCCGGGCTCCCCCTGCACAGGCAGGCATGTGGCTTAGTGTGGTCCTCCTTTGTTCCGGTGGGGGTGGGGTTAGATACATTATTTAGTGATTTTGGAGGTCAGATAAAAGACTTCCCCCAAAGGCATGGAACACAGTACACTTCTACCAAAAGCTGAAAATAGGAACCTCCACAGCCTTTGCAACATAATGGTGGTGTCATGAATGAGCCAGCCCCCAGGGAAGGTTTGCAGTCAGCTGAAGGAAACAGCCAGGCACAGGAGAGTTAACTGCCAGGTAGGATGAGCATTGGCTAGTGCCAACTCCCCCATCCCTAGGAATGCTGGCTGATAAGGGCTTGAATGAGAGTGAGTTGGAACCCTGCCAACGCTCTTGAGATGTGCAAAATGGCGCGAACAGAGAAGGAAGCAGTTTAGCAGGTGGGAAAGAGCTAAGAGACAGCCTCTCAGAGAATGGGTGAGAGGCAGGAGCTGACCTTCTCTCCCCAAGGTCACAGAAAATGGGAGGGCTACAAGACAAGAAGCAAAACAAGAGGTGTCAGAAGAGAAAGTTCAGTTGCTTCTGGTCTTGCAGGAAGTTGTGATGGCCTGGGAATCTGATTCAGAAGCTGAACCTGAGGAGTCCCAGCCTGCACAGGAGTCCCTGCCCCCAGGGCCGGCTGAGCCGGGACAGGGGCTTGAATCTGAAGGGCCTGCACCTGTGCCGGATCCTCAGGAGCAGATACCAGATGTATCCACTTGGGCTCCGGAGGTGATTGAGGACCCATTGCCTGCAGGTGCGCCTCTCCCAGCCCTGTCAGGGGAAGGTGAAGCTGCCCCTGGGTCCAGTAACCCTCCAGCCTCTCCTGAGCTGCAGAGGCTCAGGGCAGAGAGGCGGAGGAAACTAAGTTCTCTCAGGAGGAGTGCTCGCCTGAACGCCAGGAGAGGCGGGTCACCTGTGGGCCGGGACCGCCCCTGGCCTCAGAGGAGATAAAGGCCAGTCAGCCCAGTCCCAGGTTGCGGGAACAACGTTGTTGGAAACCTGTTTCTTCCAGCACCCAGACCCGTTCTTCCGGAGTTCCTAACCCTGCTTCGCCGTTGGTGGACAGTCTCCAGACCCTCGACCCAGGACCAGACTCTGACCACGCCTCTTGGTAACCCCCCCCCCGGGTCCAGCACAGAAGTACTCTTCTGAAGGGTCATCTTGATTGCTGAAGCCGGAGGCTAGTTTACAGCTGGCTGGAGCTATCTGTTTGCTTTGCAATAAAACCTCTTTTTAATTAACGGCGCTTGCTGAGTTATCATGACAGGACCTTGGACGCATGACAGGTGAGCTTGTAGTATTTATTTTTGCAAGGCATCCATTGCCACCAAAAGATAATTGTCAGGCATCAGAGGATCTAACTCCCCCCCCCCCCCAGTAGGTTGCCAGGAATGGATAAGACAATGAAAGTTCTTACCAATGCTTTTTATTCAATATTCACAGAGAGAGGCATAGAAATGCAGCCGCTTGGAGTAATGACATTGCTCTGAGTGAGGCTTCACCCCCTCCCTTTCTCCCTTCATGTGTCATCACTATGGGTACTGAGGTGTGCCCTCTGTCTCTGAGCTCTCTGCTCTCCTACTTTCAAGGCCTGCTGTGTTCTGGGAAGGGGGGGGGGTCTGGAATGCTTTCTAAAGATACTGAGTCCGTCAACTGTCACTCCCCTGGTGCTTCCTCCTCCTCCTCCTCTCCCATTATTTCGCAGCTTTCCCCCTCATCTGCTTCTGAGCTGTGACCTCTCTCAAACTCCTGTTGTGATTCTGAACTGTCTCCTTCTTCTTTAGAAGGTCATGCTGGGGAGACGGTCTCCACCCTTCCTCCTCTGCCCAATCTCTGACACTAATTTTAAGGGACGTTTCCTGGAGGCAAGCTGAAATTGTTTTTAAAGATGGATTGCACCATATAGATTCTTATGCTTTTTTACTTATCAAAATCCCTATGTCAGTTTCCCACCTCATTTGAATATATTCTGCGTTTCCCACAAAGTTGTCTAATGCCATACCATATATCTTTGAGGTGGCTCCTTTTGCATCATGGCTAGGTCTGCTACTTGGTGATTCAAAAAGTGTCAGTTGTCTCAAGCCCTCTCCGATGCATTCCAGATACTTTGCAAAAGTGCATAGTTGATACAGTTGCAAGAGGCAACATTTTGTACCTTTCATCTTTGCCACCAGGTAAGCTTTTGAGATTGCCTTACCTCTTACAAGCAGATATCTAATTATATAGAAACCATTTGTTTTGAAATCTATGAACTGGTTGTATTTATCTGCATGTTTAAATAATGAGTGATCTAGCAGAGGCATCAGTGGTGAAGGCCTAGGATTCAATAGGTAAAGGTAAAGGGACCCCTGACCATTAGGTCCAGTCATGGCCGACTCTGGGGTTGCAGCGCTCATCCTGCTTTATTGGCCGAGGGATCCAGTGTACAGCCTCCAGGTCATGTGGCCAGCATAACTAAGCCGCCTCTGGAGAAACCAGAGCAGTGCACGGAAACGCCGTTTACCTTCCCACTGAAGTATTGACTAGGAGTCAATACTGATTTCCAAATCCACCATGCCATTAATGTTAAAGGTAAAGGACCCCTGACAGTTAATTCCAGTCACGAACGACTCTGGGGTTGTGGCGCTCATCTCGCTTTACTGGCCGAGGGAGCCAACATTTGTCCGCAGACAGTTTTTCCAGGTCATGTGGCCAGCATGACTAAGCCACTTCTGACGAAACCAGAGCAGCACACGGAAATGCTGTTTACTTTCCCGCCGGAGCGGTACCTATTTATCTACTTGCACTTTGACTTACTTTCAACCTGCTAGGTTGGCAGGAGCTGGGAATGAGAAACGGGAGCTCATCCCATTGCAGGGATTCAAACCGCCAACCTTCCGATCGGCAAGCCCTAGGCTCAGTGGTTTAGACCACAGAGCCATCCATGTCCATGCCATCAATGTAGAACTGCCATCAATGTTACTTTCCATTAATACCAGTTCTAGGTGATGGGATTCTCATTTGCACCTATTAACATCCTAGTAAGAAAGTGCTTGAACGAAAGTCAAGAAGAATGGGAAATGTAAAGTATTGTAATCTTGCTCTTGCTTATGCAATGCAACATATATGCAAAGAGACTTCCTGCAGCCAACAGCCCCACTCTGAAAATGGGGGCTCTGACCATAAGTGCTCACTGTCTGATTGTGTATGCATGGAATACAGTCTTGTCCATGTTGGATCTTCTATATGAAGTGAAGCTTTTAAAAACTTTTAAGAAGCTATTCCCAGCTGCCCTTTGGTCTGCTTTGCTGGAATGATAGGTCCTACAGTGTATGTTAAGGCAATTTGTAATAAATCCCTGCAAGCAAATACCCATCTATAGATTTAGTAGTGTTATTCCATTGGGATTGTGAAAGTCATTTTCGTTTTGGGAACCTGGCGATATATATCCCAGGTAATGCATTTTAGCAGGTGGGGTGTATGTGTGTGTGTTGCTGTTACTAACATGTGATCTTCAGAAGTTTTAGTAGTTTGCTTCAGTTCACAGAAGCATCTAAAAGTTCAGCAGGTAATCAGAACCTCTTGAGTCTGCAAAATTGGAATAGCAATCCCATGAAAATAGCTTCCTTCATGAGATTTTTGTTAGCTAGGCTGGAAATAAAGTTCAACCCAGGTTATCCTTTGCTGGAGAGAAAAATTGTCTGAAATTGTGTTGCAAGGGCATCAGAACATACTACATTTGAAACTGGCGCAGAAAAGATAAAGGAGGCTGCAGAGACAAACCCAGTTCGATGAATGCCGAGCCAGGGGGGAATCTCTGACACTGAGATTCCTTTCATTGATCCTTCATGCTGAGATACAACTGATCAGTGCCCTCGCTTTTAAAGGCACTCAGCTTGGATTCTTGACTAGCGCTCAACAGCTTTTAGAGGCATTTAGCACTTAAGAAATATTCAAAGAATGATGAAGCTACCGAGGAATCTTTCTTAGACCATTGCTCCACCTAGCTCAGTAGCATCTGCACTGCCTGGTACCAGCTCTCCTGGGTTTCAGACAGAGGTCTCTCCCAGCGCTTTCTGGAGACACCAGGGATTGGAACTGGGAGCTTCTGCTCGCAAAGCAGATGCCATCCTACTAAGTTGTTACACCTCTCCTGCATATATTTCTATGCTATTTTTAGGGCTCACCCACACGTCTTCTTTCCCCTGGGTAAAAACTGCTATTTAGCACACAATAGGAGCGTATAACAATTTGGGTATTATCCAGGTTGACAGTTACTCGGATTTAGCATGCTTTTTTGCTTCGAGAAGGGACGCGGGTGGCGCTGTGGGTTAAACCACAGAGCCTAGGACTTGCCAATCAGAAGGTCGGCGGTTCGAATCCCTGTGATGGGGTGAGCTCCCGTTGCAGTTCGAAAGCACGTCAAAGTGCAAGTAGATAAATAGGTATTGCTCTGGCGGGAAGGTAAACGGCATTTCCGTGCACTGCTCTGGTTCACCAAAGTAGCTTAGTCATGCTGGCCTCATGACCCGGAAGCTGTACACCGGCTCCCTCGGCCAATAAAGCGAGATGAGCACTGCAACCCCAGAGTCGGTCATGACTGGACCAAATGGTCAGGGGTCCCTTTACCTTTACTTTTACTTTGCTTCAAGAAAGGAGTGGGGCAAGGGGAAAACTGCTTGGACTTGTACCTAGAAAGGGTGGGGGTCAAGCCAAAGACAACCCAGAGCCATGCTTTCTAGGTCTGGGACAAGTGAGACCCCTTAGATTGGCAAAAATATTGTGTTCTAGCTCTGGGACACGAGCGCCTATGTTATAAACCACCCTGTGATCTTTAGATGAAGGGTAGTACAGAAAGTTACTTAATAAATAATAATAATACTTCATTTGCAGATTGTCTGTGTGTGGAGCATACATTCACAAGCATGTATTTTCAGACACTCCCCCCCCCAAAAAAAAACCCCTTGTAATAATGGCCAGTGCCCCTTAAAAGTTTGATTAAAAATATATATGACTTTTTAATGTACAATACAGAATCATAGACAAGCAGAGTTGGAAGGGACCCTGAGGGTCATCTAGTCTAACCCCCTGCAATGCAGGAATCTCAATTGAAGCATCCATGACAGATTGGGTTTTTAAGCAGAGTTTTTAAGCAGATCCAAACTCTGCTTAAAAACCTTCAATGAAGCAGAGCTTAGTTTTTATATTTATGTTAGATGTTTATCCCTCCTGTCAAACCTTTAACAAGGCTGCCAAAACAGCTTCCATATAAGTGATTAAAATCAGGAAATGCAGCATTCAGGCAAGAAAACCAAGCCAATAACCAACATCAACAAGCCAGCGTGGAAGCCAAGATCTAGGAGGCCTAGGCTATTAGGTTTTTAAAGGGTCTTTAGGCTTTTACTAAAAAGGTTGGTGCAAGGCAAACTTGTTCCAAAGTTAGGGGGCCACAGCAAAAAACACACACAAATAAAACCTTAGCTTCAATCACAGTGCAGGAAGATGGAAAAGGGGCCTTTTAGAAAGATTGCACTACCCAGGCATATAACAACAACAACAGCAGCAGCAGCAGCAGCAGCAGCAGCAACAACAACAACAACAACAGCATTCATTTGCTCATAGAAGGGAGGAAAATGCATTTTGCCAATTCCTCCTTTTCTCTTGTATTTCCTTGCACAATTAAGGAAACTGCTCCAGAAAGTTCGAGTACCCTTTGGAACAATGCAGGAGATGACACAGACAAACAAATGTAGAATCAGCAAAATTTTATTTGATTCCCTCTCTACCACCAGCAGGATCCCTGCATTGGATCAAAAGCATTCCTTGGGCTATGGGGAGATGAAGTCTGGAAGTCAAACCTATTATTATCATAATAATCTTGGTTTGGACCATTTAGTTATATCATTCTTAAATATGCTTTGGTGGTTTCTTTGTTTTCTGCTGTGTGTGTGTGTGTGTGTGTGTGTGTCTGTAAAAAATCTCATTTCCCCTTCCTTACAACACTTTTCAGCTGGTGGATGGCTTTTGGCTTAATGCCTCAAAATTCACAAGACTCTCAAGGCATAATTCAGCAGAAATGCATTGCCTTCTGTGTTGTGGTGCTTAATTCACTGCCTCTCACCTGACTCAGAGTCATTGATTTCCTAAATTTCCAGCCTTGCATCTGCCAATGGATAATACGGAAAAGAAAGGAAATCGCTTCTGTATTGGCCTCAGAATCAATCGGCTTTAAGCCCAAGCAATTAACTCCCTGAAACACTGTTGCATCTCCTTGGGGTCTCACCATGTGAGATGAAGAGAATTCTACCACCTTGGTATGAAATGGATGACACTGAATTGAAATTCATTGAGAGAGGATGTGAAGGGCAAGTCTGGGAGTGACAGGAAGAGGAGGACTGTCAAGTGCTTTTAGTGTTTGGTGTCCTCATTATATGCAATCACAAAGCCATCATGGTCTGCTCTCCTTGGTGACAAAATGGGCAGTGCAGAAAGTTTGGGTATGCTTCCTGGGAATCCTGTCCTACAAAGTCTCGTGTTTAGACTCTTCTGCTTTTCAAAGCCCACTTGTCTCTATTTTTAGCCACAGCTCCTTCAGACAGGATCACACCAATCTATATTATACTATGTGGTCAGTGGTAATGAACTGGCATCATGAAGGGTCTACATAGCCAAACAGATACAATGTTGGCACTTCCCCATCAAGGAGCGTTAGCAGTGGAATCTCGTCCACCCAGACTGTAAACACAGCCTATGTGCAAAGATGCTGTATGCTGAATATTGCAGAGTACAGTGGACACTCGGGTTGCGAACGTGATCCATGCAGGATGCATGTTTGCAACCTGCAGTGTTAGCAACCTGCAGCGGCATGTCTGCACATGCGCGGGTTGCGATGTTCTGGTACTTCTGGGTTTTGGTGGGTCTGTAACCCGAAAAAACACAACCTGAAGCATCTGTAACCCGAGGTATGACTGTATGAGATCAGAGGCACCAACTTGTGCCAAAGATTGACGGGGCTGGGGACATCATGCACGACACACACAATGTCACACGTGGGATGTCACACATTTGATATCACATGGCTTTTGGGAGGAGCCAGGGGACAGAACTGAATGCAGTGGCCAGTGGCTTCTTCTCTTTTGAGCTTGTCAGCCTTCGATGGCAGAAGCAGCAGGATCTGGCCACTGAAGCCATGCTTGGCTCCGTGCTTGGCCTCCTCTGTCCCCTGATGGTAGGTAACATGGGGGGGGGCTCAAAATTTTATTGGGGGACCAAAGATGCTCAGATCCCTGGAGTTGGCACCCCTGTACTCAATTGTGTGTAGAACTTGTACACTCTTCTTGGCTAGGACAACTTCGGCCATGTTGAGGTGTCCAGGAATCAGGTCCAGAACTGGAGGGCTTACCTGCTTTGGCCTTCATTTCCCTGCCCGATGGCACAAAATAATCTACAACTCCAGCAAAATCTCATCCATCGCTGAGGCAAGAAAGATGGCAGAGAAGGAGCTGCTCTTTGCCTTTAGACTCCAAAGAAACCTTTGACTATTTGTGTGGATGGAAGAAAGTTTGCTATACAAAGGCGTCAAGTCACTTCCATTGCTCCCCCACTTTGATATTTGACCTCAGCCACCAGAAACATGACCATGAGAGAAGGTGGCCTTTGAGCTTAAAAAGGTTCAACATCCCTACCTTGGAGAGACAAAAGACTTCTGGATTGCCCAGGTGGTGAGGCTGCCACAGTGCCTTCAAATGTCTCTCAGAGATGAAGTGAGGTGCATACTTGGTCTGTTACTCTTGGCAGAAAGGCCAAGGTGAAACTGAAGAGGGTGTTCACCAATAAGACCTACACATGCCTCCTCTGCCCCCTTTGATCTGGGCCTGGCAGTACCCCAAATAGAGAACAAAAGGCAGGATGCCGAAAGACTGACAGAAAAGAAAGGTATTTTTCAAAGTAAGTTGCAGCGATTAAAAACAGCAACAATGTACAAATAATTTTGACTGAGCTACAGCAATTAATTTGCAATAGCCTTAGTCAATTCTTTACCTGCTATTTTCAGAGTAAAATAATTCCGGAAAACCAAATGGTTATAATTTCCCCTACTGCTGCTGGGCCATTTGAAAGCTAGATTCAATTGTGAAAGAAAGACTGGAGAGGGGAGGAAATAGGTTTATTTTTTTTAACTCTTGATAGTGTGAGTAAGAATCTCTGGTACAACAGAGTGACCACTTTTGTTAATATTCTGTCTGTATCTGTCAGATCCAGCAGGCAAACAACTTATATTGCTGTCTTGCGAATCAGCTTGGATACTTGAAGAAAGTCTGAGTGGCACTAGTTATTAACTCTCTCTCTCTCTGTCAGTAAGCTGAGTGGCAATTGTGTATCTCCCATCTTTTCTGTAAATACATTTGGCTTTGGCTGCACACTGGGATTCTTAGCCAAAATCTTTTGATCAAGACAAGAAGAGCAAGAATCTAGCACAAATTTCTAGGCTATGTTAATCTGAGCATCTCATAACAGTCATCTCCAAGTAAATACAACAGATCGTCTGTTGGGGTAACTCACGGGTGCATAGAGGCCGGGGGTCGAAAACTGGATGCAGGCGGTGCAATACTTCTTTATCTCCCCCAACTAAAGTTTGGCAGGTGCATAGAGCTACCAATGTATCAATCACCTAATGTCACAATGACACCAGGTGATCCACTTTTACCCATGTGTGACTTTGACCCCGATCTCCTAGGTCCTAGTCCAACACTCTAACCCATGGGTAGGCAAACTAAGGCCCGGGGGCCGGATCCGGCCCAATTGCCTTCTAAATCCAGCCTCTGGACAGTCTGGGAATCAGCATGTTTTTACATGAGTAGAATGTGTCCTTTCATTTAAAATGCATCTCTGGGTTATTTGTGGGGCATAGGAATTTGTTCATTATTTTTTTCCAAAATATACTCCGGGCCCCCCACAAGGTCTGAGGGACAGTGGACTGGCCCCCTGCTGAAAAGGTTTGTTGATCCCTGTTCTAACCACTACCCCACAATGGCTCTTCATTCTGTAGAAAAAGTTCACACCACTCAACATTTTACCTCCAGCCATGGTAATCTATAATGTCCTGCAGGAAGCAGAAAATCCACATAAACTTTAGCAAAGGGGGGTGGAAATCACTCTAATGTCGATGGAGTTGATACTCTTAGATTAAAACCAGAACACTATTTTTCTACTAGTTTACAACATAGCAAATAAATCATGCTTTCCTAGCAGGAAGGTAAAAGATTAAGGAGGGAAATGGGAGCACCTTTTTCTGTACCTTTATGTTACAGAACACCACTCAAAAGGGAGAGGGGAAATATTCTGTTGACTTTTTCACACAGTCCTATTGAATTACTGAAGTGGTGAGAACAAAGACTATTTCTGTTTGTGCTATGCTTCACACATTTGCTGTGGAGAACTGTAGTATGACCTCACATTACAAAAAAAGACAGGATATGAGGTCATCAACTGACCACCCACAGCTAACAATAGAATTTTCCTAATGTGTCATAGGGAAGGAGCCCGTGATATTTGCATGCTGTCTATCGATTGGCTGCTCTCAGGGCTGCCAGCACAATCAACCCCAAATATAATTTGCCAGAACAATTGATGGTGTGCCTGGGCAGAATTTGCAAGAGAATTTCAGCTGGGCCATTGCCATTGGCTGTCATGCCAGATATCATGAAGTCTGACCAAAGACCTCTGGATCCAAAAGGCATGCTCAAACACTGTGTGTGTGTGTGTAAAGGCTTCTGTACCGAGTGAGACTTCACTGGTGTTGCTCAGATACTATCTGCTGCCCTGGAGAAGTCTGGACACTGAGGTCCAGCTCTGAGGGCCTTCTGGTGGTTCACTTGCCACAAGAAGTCACAGGGAACCAGGCAGAGGGCCTTCTCAGCAATGGCACCCACCATGTGGAAAATCCTCCCATCAGATGTCAAGGAGATAAAAATACTATACAGCTTTTAGAAGGCATTTGAAGGCAGCCCTGTATAGAAAAGTTTTTAATGTTTGATGTTTTATTTTGTTTTTATATGTGCTGGAAGCTGCCGAGAGTGGCTGGGGCAACACAGCCAGATGTGTGGGATTTAGTCATGCTGGCCACGTGACCCGGAAAGCTGTCTGTGGACAAATGCCATCTCCCTTGGCCTGAAAGCAAGATGAGCACCGCACCCCTTGGTCACCAATGACTGGACTTAAGTGCCAAGGGTCATTTACCTTTTACCTTTTCATAGTTCTGCATCTTATTTTATATGTAGACCAGTAGTGTTATTCAACTTCTAATGTAAATAATAAAGACTTTAAAGAAGAACTGGATGGGTGAGGTGGTTATTCCTGTCATGGGAATTCACCAAGAGAAGGTTGAACTGCTGCTGCTGCGAAGACGCAGAAAGACTTTCTGAATAATTCTGTTGAGGTGGAGAAAGGAACCCCAAGAGTTGGAGCTCACACACTATCATGTACCTCAGGCTTCAGAATACCTTTTTGCCTTTCCTCCTGCTTGTCCTCTCAGACTACACCTCCCAGCACTCAATGCTTCCAGCCCTGCTTAACAGGCAATCCTGTTGCTGTATCTTAGACCACCATCCTCCTTCAGCTTGGCTTCATCCTATTAAGGCTGCATTTAATATGACACCGAAAACCCCGTGAGGGTCTGGTAAGTTTTTACACTAATAGGTTTGAATCAGAGTTTCCCCTTGCCCTCTAAAATGGATTCCTCCTTTAAAAATAATAAAAAGGACCCAGGTGGTCCAATAGATATTCTAATTTCCCCCTTCCTTCGCCTGAGATGTGCATAGCTTGGGAATGCAGCCAAGACAGATTCCGTCATCCCAAGTAACTGCTTTTTCCTTAACCACCCGGTAAGAATAGCTCAGGGCAATGAAAGTTCTTGGAGTCAAGTTGTAGGGCATCTCAAGATTCCAATTTTAAATATTCAATGCACTTTGCTACATGACCTCTGTTTAACACATTATAATCACAAAATTATTCCATGGCAGAGCTATTCAGGTGACTGCACTTTTTAACTGTAGCGTTCAGAAAGGCACTTGCCACTGATTCAAATAGGAGTAAAATTTTATCTCGGACAAATGAATGTGCTTGAAAGAATTGTGCTGAGAAAGGAGCGGGGGGGGGGGAGAAGAGAAAGGATTTCAGATTTTAATGGATTTCGCTAAGTATGAAATTAATCCTCTCCATTTCTTTTAGAAATATATTGTGGGTTTCCCCCTCCCATGAAGCAGACAATTGGAGTTATGCTTGCCTGCTCTTTCCTGTATGCATCCTCCGACAGTTTCTGTTATGAACAATAACCTTTAACAAAATGCCACATACTTTACATAAACTTAAACTTGGTATCAAATAGCTCACTTAAAATTAACCCCGTGACTTGACTGGTGCTTATCTGACCCCTGACATCGGATTAGTACAGTACAGTACATTTCTTCATTCACTATGACCCAACAGTGCAGTGAATATGGGTGGCCTTTTTTTCATTGTATACACAAGAAGCACAAACAGCTCTAGGGCATTTTTAGACCTGCACCTGCACTGTGGAAACTTCCCTCCAGAGGCCTATCTGACCTCATCACTGGCCGCCTTTGGGCAAGCAATTGAAGATGTGGCTCTTTCAGCAGACATTTGTTTTCCATGTTCATTGGCACATAGGAATGTGCCTCATACAAAGCCAAAAGCAATGGTTAATTTACCTTAGTGACATCTACACTGGCTAGAAATGGTTCTCCAGGGTTTTCCAAGTCCCACCTGGAGATGCCAGTGCCGAAATAAGAGAACTTCTGCATTGACAGCATGTAATTCACTTACTGAACTATGGCCTTTCCTTGAATGAAAAGATGCTCAAATCCAAGGAAGGAAAGAGTGACTTGGTTATATGGCCACTTGGTGCTACAAAGATGTTTTGAAGCAAACACCTGACATTAAGTTGAAGAGGTGTAATTATTGACTGTATGTTACTGAATTTGGGATTTAGTAGCTTTTAAGTTAAGCGGGTGACACTGTGGTCTAAACCACAGAGCCTAGGGCTTGCTGATCAGAAGGTCGGCAGTTTAAATCGCTGCGATGGGGTGAGCTACCATTGCTCGGTTTCTGTTCCTGCCAACCTAGCAGTTCAAAAGCACGTCAAAATGCAAGTAGATAAATAGGTACCGCTCTGGCGGGAAGGTAAACACCATTTCCGTGTGCTGCTCTGGTTCGTCAGAAGTGGCTTAGTCATGGTGGCCACATGACCCGGAAGCTGTACGCTGGCTCCCTTGGCCAGTAAAGCGAGATGAGCGTCGCAACCCCAGAATCGTCTGCGACTGGACCTAATGGTCAGGGGTCCCTTTAGCTTTACCTTTAAGTTTGTTGAAGTTGTTCGTTTGTTTTTACTTGGTGTTGTAATCATTGTTCACTCATAGGGGTGAGTGAGGGGGTGTTTTTGATGAAAAATAAGCGATAAAGAACATTTCAAATAAATAAATGAACTTTTTAATGATTCTTTTGAAACTTAAAAAAAGGTGAAAGAATGTATTGAGGAGAAACATGACCTGCGGGTTGTGAGATATATATATGAAATGAGTTGTTTAATGCACAATTGCTAATTGAAAGAAAAAAAAACAACAGAATCTCATTGACACTGAAGAACAAATTAGTACAGAAGCTATCTAGGCAGACTTCCTTTATACAAAGTGTAATTAAATTAGAATGAAGAGTACATTTTTATAGTTTTTCTTTTCTTTTCTTAAGGCACAAGTCCAAATCAGCAAAACAATGAGTCCATGCACAAGGTTCATTTTGCCACTTGCTGCTACAAAGATGCTTTCAAGCAAGCAGATGATACTGGAATGGATTTAAACAGAACAAATGCAATTATATGCTGCATCTGCCCTCCCCATCAGAAGGAGAATTGCTTTGGGAGGAAAAACAGTGTGCAGCTACAATCAAAGGATAGGAAGCAGGCTGTGGGATTTGTGATTTGGGTGAGTGTTACATAAATATCACTGATGTGTATCCACCTCAACCCCTCAAACATTGCTACAGGGAAGTGGCAAGGTGTTGGGGGAGGGAGAAATAAGTTTGGGGACAGATTCTCTGTTTTCTGAAATAAATTGCAAATATGGTTGGGGAGAAATTTAAATCACATTTATAGGTGAATCTACCTAATTCACACTTTTCAAAGCAAGACATAAATCGAAATATAGCCATTTCTCAAAATGCACACTTCTCTGAATTTTGCAGTGCACTTTGCCAGCCAAGTTACATGTGCGAAAATACATATACTAGGTAGGATAAAGCATTCCTGAAATGCATAAATTAAGAGAAACATTATATTAGGGGAAATTGTTTGGAGAGAAAAAATGTGTTTATTATGAGAAATTCAAACTAAAATGCTGGTGAATTTTCAGGAGCATTAACATAAATAAATATAACCCACAAAATGATGTGGAAGTGGCAAACTGAACTTATGATTTGAAAAATGACAAAATTAAAGAAATCAAGTAGACGTATTTGTCCATTTCTACCTTGCACCTTTCTGACCAATTATATTTCCCTCCCTAAAGCAAATAAACTGAAAACAACTTGCTCCCAGGTTGACCCTTGCCTTGTGGGGTCCCATCTGTAATTGTGAATGAGCATTTAGGGGAGAGGATTTCCTATCTCAACTGCTTCCTCCATTCCTCCATTCAGCACTTGCTTAATAACTGGAGCACCTTTTTAAGAGACAGATAATTCAATGGCATGCACCCTGCTTTACCATTAAGAAGACTGGGCTGACATTCAGGGGCCAGGCCTCTCAGAAAGAAGCAGGATCTCACTGTGAAAAAGCCAAGACAAAGACAAAGCAAAACAAACATCAAAGCTGAGGCTGGTTCCAAAAAGGACCCTGCCAACAAAGGTCCGTATAGTAAAAGCTATGGTTTTCCCAGTAGCGATGTATGGAAGTGAGAGCTGGACCATAAAGAAGGCTGGTCGCCGAAGAATTGATACTTTTGAATTATGGTGCTGGAGGAGATTCTTGAGAGTCCCACGGACTGCAAGAAGATCAAACCTATCCATTCTGAAGGAAATTAGCCCTGAGTGCTCACTGGAAGGACAGATCCTGGAGCTGAGACTCCAATACTTTGGCCACCTCATGAGAAGAGAAGACTCCCTGGAAAAGACCCTGATGTTGGGAAAGATGGCACAAGGAGAAGGGAACGACAGAGGACGAGATGGTTGGATAGTGTTCTCGAAGGTACCAGCATGAGTTTGACCAAACTGCGGGAGGCAGTGGAAGACAGGAGTGCCTGGCGTGCTCTGGTCCATGGGGTCACGAAGAGTCGGACACAACTAAACAACAACAGGGGCTGGATGTACAGAGAAAGTATGGCAGGGCTCTGGGGAATGAGTGCAGGATCAGGAACAATGACAGAAACCCCTTTCTACTCTCATGTGAAGGGCACAGCTTGGAGCAAAAGTGAGGATGTAGTTCTCACCCAACCCTTGATGTGTTCCAATGCTAGACCATCCACTGATGTATGTGCGCTGACTGCAGTTAGATGCAAAAGAATTACCAAAGGTAAAGAGTGACACCATTTGCCATGACATGTTTAGCAAAAGCATCACATATGGTGTGGATCTGATTCCAGGAACAACGCTGCAAGGTTCAGCTTTTGAGGATATGAGGGAGCGCAGTGGACTTGGCATCTTTACTTACAAGGAATACCTGCAAAGCAGTAGATATCAGATCCCCAGCTTTCTGTGGAGTATTAGCTTCAGCCAACTTGGAGCACTCCCCCTCCCATTTCTTTGTCTTCAAAACTGCCTCACACGCAATCCAACTGGCAGTCATCTCAGGTCCTGTCCTTGCATGTGAATTCCCCGTGCCATTAAAGGACATTAAATGTTATTTCATCAAATCTTGGAATCTAATCAGGCATCACTTGAAGGTGAAGCCATAGTGACAGGCCCGTTTACAGCAATCAGTCAACAAACTCACAACAGCAGGGGGCTGCACATTCAGACCAAATCTAACTATGCTGTGGCAGATTAACATTCATCCAAGTGACGCTTGTAGTCATTTTAAGCACTGACAATTTATTCTAAGCCATGACTGAATAGACTTTCAAAATGGATGGTCCAAATTCCTGATCTGCCATGCAGGAGAAGTTTTGGATGAATCAATGAAGTCCCTCTCTCCTCAGGTCTTCCTGGCTGTGATACGGAAGTTCCACAGCTGTGGAGATCCCCATTCCATCTGCTGGAACCATGGATGAGTCTTCCCTGATAACAGGAAGTATTAAGACCCAAAATGGGCGCTTTGGGAAGCAGGGAATGGAATGGGAGGTCCTGTGGTGGTCAAGGAGCCACAGGTTCTTTAAATGGCCAAATTACCATGGGGCCTGATGTTGGTCTGTTTGCTGCACCAGCTTCATAGCTGTCAATGTTTTTCCTTTTTTAAGGGAAATTCCCTTATTCCGAAAACGAATCCTCGCAAGAAAAAAAAGTTGACAGCTATGACCAGCTTGGACCTGGCATAGCAAAACAGCCTGTTTTTCCTGGTTGGCATGAGCAGCAGGGCTGCAGATGCAGAAGTGACTCCACTGCTGCCTAGCTGGGGTTAGGATTACACCCTAAACCAATCATTTAAAGCCACAGGACTGCCAGTGTTCCTTTGTTCTTATGGTCAAATTCCAACTTCATTTCTAACACAATGTTGACACATTTCTTTACAGCTGAGGGTAAGCACGCCAACTCTATATTGTAAAACTCCTGCAGGTTATTTGTTTTAGGGTTGCTCAATTTGAAATCGATTTAGCATCAAAAGGACACCTGACTGTCTCCTGAATGGTGTTTCCCAACCTGGTGTCTCCAGCTGTTTTCAGACTACAGTTCCCATCATCCCTGACTACTGGTCTTGCTAGCTAGGGATGATGTAAGTTGTAGTCCAAAAACAGCTGGAGACCCAAGGTTGGGAAACACTGGTGTAGACCTTGAAGTTGTCTACCAACAGTCACGGTGCTAACTGAGCCAGCAAAAGTTACTTGGTCATCATCTTCCCCTTTATGGTGAAATATATTACAATTCTATTTAAATGGTATTCTCTTCCCCCTAAATTTACCTGCATATATTGCATATTTTAGGTAACTCTATGCTCTGTTAAAGGGACGTGGGTGGCACTGTGGGTAAAACCTCAGCGCCTAGGACTTGCCGATCGCATGGTCGGCGGTTCGAACCCCTGTGGTGGGGTGAGCTCCTGTTGTTCGGTCCCAGCTCCTGCCCACCTAGCAGTTCGAAAGCACCCTTAACTGCAAGTAGATAAATAGGTACCGCTTTATAGCAGGAAGGTAAACAGCATTTCTGTGTGCTGCTCTGGTGCCGGTTCGCCAGAGCAGCTTCGTCACACTGGCCACGTGACCCGGAAGTGTCTGCGGACAGCGCTGGCTCCCGTCTTCTAGAGTGAGATGAGCGCACAACCCTAGAGTCTGTCAAGACTGGCCCGTACGGGCAGGGGTACCTTTACCTTTACCTATGCTCTGTTAAAGGATAATTTTTGTATTGACATTTTCCAGAAAAGGAAAGGAAAGACTTCCTGTGCAAAAAGGGAGAAAAAAAGGTGTGTATTCAACAACACCTGAATATTTAGATATTTGCAATTTGACAAGCGTTTGGAGGATTTTAATACCAATGGAACAATGAATCGTAAGCAAATCTGATTTGCAAAACTTTGGAACTCAAGGGAATCCAAAAGATAATTACACCTTTCACCAGCCAAGTATCTTATTCATAAAAATTAACTGTACCATGGGCTGGCGTCTGTGTTTAGATGGGTATTAGAAAAGACACATATTCCCTTTGCAATGTTTTCAGTAGTAGAATGGGCTCCCTTGGTTAAAGAAATGTCCTTTATCTTTCTAAGTGAGAATAAGAAAACAATTTTGTACCAGCTTTATCAGCCTTAAGTAATCAAAATGGAATGATTTTCCCCTGGCTTTTCCATGGCCTTAATTTCTGACAGATTGGCTGCAGGTTGGTCGCAATGCACGATAAGCCTGAATACTCTCTCCCAACATCTATCTGATGTTCTGGTTGAGACACAGATTATTAAATCATGGAACTGTCTGCCTGTTTGGGGTGAACATGCTGCATCTCCACAGACTGCACAACATTTAAGAGCACAATTGGGAGCGCGAATCTGCCTGCCCCTTTCCCAGGTGTCGTTTTTTACAGTCTGCATTCTCTATTCACAGAGGGATTCTGATATGCTAATAGGGTGTATGACCAAAATTAGGCAGCCACTACATTTTATTTAAGAGCTACAATGCACACTGGGCTGTTGGGAGGCCATGTGCGTTACTTTACAGAAGGCAATCCTTTATTTGAAAGCTCCTAGCATGAGAAAGGCAACCTTGTTTAAAGAAGTATAATTAGGGAGAGCTGCAACCCTTAAGCTGTCCATCAACAGTTAGCAACAGAACAATGCACTGAGCAGGCACACAGGTGACCTAGTCACAGACATCCCCCTCCAGGTGTGAAGTACTGTATTTCTGTTTAAATTACAGGAATTCTTTCTAAATATGCATCTCTGCATATGCAAGTGTTCTACAAATCTATCCCTCTTCTTTGGCTATGCATTTTTTTTTTGGGGGGGGGATGCAGCAGTGGTCACCTGTACTGGTTGGTGATGAGTCTCATATCCGTTACACACAGTGCTGGAATTACGTATAAGCTAAACAAGCTATAGGTTAGGGCCCCATTATTTTGGAGGCACCCCCCCCCCAAAAAAAAAATGAAAGGGAAAAAAAACCTGGATGTAGATTTCCAAAATATAAGATAAAAAACAAATAAAATAAAACTTGCATATAGCAACAGTGTTTTGTGTTGTGTGGGCTCCTATGCTGTAAGTAATGGGCCCCGTCTGCTAGCCTGCTCCCTAAAATATCATTGGTTTGTTCATTTCTATATATAGGGTGCCTACATTCTGCATGGACTGGTCCATAAATTACTATTAAGCATAAATTCAACACAAAAAACAGCACTAATTTGTTGTTGACAAAGGACAGCTGGACACATGAAGGGCTCCATTACCTTCAGTAGCTTAGGGCCTCATCAAACCTAAATCTGGCCCTGGTTACACAAGTCTGTTGGGAGCTCTTTGTCAACAATAGGGGGTCCAGCGACATGCTTTTTAAATAACATATGACACCGGGAAGTTAAACATCAACATTCCAGTTCAATAGTTGCAATTCAAGCAGCCCAGTTTATCTATGTGTCATGGACTGGTTGGACACAGAAGGATGGTGGCAGAAAGCAGATGGGGAACCACCAAGCGAAGATGACTCAGAGCCCGGGAGTGGTGTTCACTTTCGTTCTTTTGCAGAAGCTATATCTCTTTCCCAGTACTGGTGCCTACAATGTACAACTTCTGGCCTTAGGATGCCTGCCTTCTCCACATTCTAACAATGACAGTTGCCATTAGGATGACTATAAGTACCATTGCGGGACGCGGGTGGTGCTGTGGTCTAAACCACAGAGCCTAGGGCTTGCCGATCAGAAGGTTGGCAGTTTGAATCCCTGTGACGGGTTGAGCCCCCTTTGTTCGGTCCCTGCTCCTGCCAACCTAGCAGTTCGAAAGCATGTCAAAGTGCAAGTAGGTAAATAGGTACCGCTCCGGTGGGAAGGTAAACAAGGCACCACTGTACTATTACAATAATTTTACAAAGGAAATAAATAATAATAATAATAATAATAATAATAATAATAATAACAACAAAGGAAATAATAAAATAAAATAAAATAAAATAATTTTGTATGTAAAATCCAATAGAGATACAGACAGGGTGAAAATATTTCTTTTTCTTTGGCGATCACTCATAGCCGAATAAGATTGTCTTCCATAAACACGGATTTAACAATGAGTCCGTAAGTGACTGTGTTGGCCAATTCTGGATGCACACGTCCTTCCACAGTGGCAACATTGGTTTCCAGATGGGAGTTGATCACGGTGAGGGTTTGCCACGCATGTCTTCCTCTTAGCACGTTTCTTCCTTGCGTCCTGAGTTCGAGCGTCTTCAAAGCCCATGGCACCTTTGGTAAAGACTGTTCTCCAATTGGAGCGCTCGCAGGCCAGTGTTTCCCAGTTGTCAGTGTTTATACTACATTTTAAAAGATTTGCTTTGAGACAGTCTTTAAACCTCTTTTGTTGAACACCAGCATTATACTTTTTTATAATATATTTTTTATTAAGGTTTTTGAACATAAATGCAAAGATAAAGAACAATGTAGCATATATCATAACATATTTTCTTAACTACTTAGGACTCCCTCACATCTCCCGCTCCCATTTACATCGTTGTCAGTTCTTGCCCGCAATTTATCATCTTGTTTACAATCTTGTGTCACATTCATTTAACTATAGTCTATTAATTCTCCAATAGGTTTATAATTTAACCTCAATTTACTTATCATCATAATTTCATCTAATTTAGTGGTGCACAATTATTTATGATCTAGCATCCTTTCTTAACACTCAACCAAATTGCATTGTTTTTTTAAAAAATAACTCTTAAATTTCTTCCAGTCTTCTTCAACCCTCTCCTCTCCCAGGTCTCGGATTCTGCCAGTCATCTCGGCCAGTTCCATAAAGTCCATCAGTTGCATCTGCCATTCTTCCAGGGTGGGTAGATCTTGAGTTTTCCAATTCTTGGCGATGAGTATCCTTGCTGCCGTTGTTGCATACATAAAAAATGTTCTGTCCTTCTTTAACACCTTCTGGCCGACAATACCCAGAAGGAAGGCCTCTGGTTTCTTGGTAAAGGTATACTTAAATACCTTTTTCAGCTCATTATATATCATTTCCCAGAAGGCCTTCACCCTAGGGCAAGTCCACCAGAGGTGAAAGAATGTTCCTTCGTTTGCTTTACATTTCCAACATTTATTATCAGACAAATGGTATATCTTGGCAAGTTTAACTGGGGTCATGTACCATCTATATATCATTTTCATAACATTTTCCTTCAAAGCATTGCATGCAGTGAAGTTCAGCCCAGTGGTCCACAACCTTTCCCAGTCCTCAAACATAATGTTGTGCCCAATATCCTGTGCCCACTTTATCATAGCCGATTTAACCATTTCATCTTGTGTGTTCCATTTTAACAGCAAGTTATACATTCTTGAAAGTACCTTGGTTTTAGGTTCTAACAGTTCTGTTTCCAACTTCGATTTCTCCACCTGGAACCCTAACTTTTTATCATTTTTAAAGACTTCTTTAATCTGAGCGTAGTGTAACCAGTCTCGCACTTTATCCTTCTTTTTCTCCAAACTCTGCAATTTCCAATTGTTTCCATCTTTTTCTAATATTTCCCAATATTCACCAGAGGTGAAAGCCACCTTGGAGTTTTGTTTTCCAATAAGTCTTTGTATTTTGTCCAGATATTAAACACTGCTTTCCTGACAATATGGTTCTTAAAGGCCTTATTGATCTTAACCTTGTCATACCATAAGTATGCATGCCAACCAAAAGCATTGTTAAAACCTTCCAGGTCCAGTACGTCAGTGTCTTCGAGAAGTAGCCAGTCTTTTAGCCAGCAGAAAGCTGCGGCTTCATAGTACAACTTTAGGTCTGGCAGGGCAAAGCCCCCTCTTTCTTTCGCATCTGTTAATATCTTAAACTTGATTCTGGGCTTTTTGCCCTGCCAGACAAATTTAGAAATATCTCTCTGCCACTTCCGGAAGCACTCCGTCTTGTCCACAATCTGTAATGTTTGGAATAAAAACAACATTTTTGGCAATACATTCATCTTAATAGCAGCAATTCGGCCTAACAAAGAAAGTTTTAATTTTGTCCAACTGTCCAAGTCTCTTTTAATTTCAGACCAACATTTTTCATAGTTATCCTTAAATAGACTCAGATTTTTTGCTGTTATGTTTACCCCTAGGTACTTTACTTTTTTAACCACAGTTAATTCTGTCTCTCTCTGAAACCGTTCTGACTCTGTATCTGTCAAATTTTTTCCCAACACCTTGGTTTTCTGTTTGTTTAATTTAAATCCCGCCACCCGACCAAAATCTTGGATCAATTGTAATACTCTTTTTGTACTAGATTCTGGCTCCTGCAGGGTCAAAACTAGGTCATCTGCAAAAGCTTTAAGTTTATATTGTTTCGCTCCGACCTGAATCCCTTCCACCAACCGGTCCCCTCTGATCATATTCAAGAGCACCTCCAGAACCGAAATAAATAACAAAGGGGAAATCAGGCACCACCAGCATTATACTTAAAGGTAAAGGTAAAGGTAAAGGTAAAGGGAGCCCTGACCATTAGGTCCAGTCGTGACCGACTCTGGGGTGGCAGCGCTCATCTCGCTTTATTGGCCGAGGAACCACCCAAAACAGAGTTTGGGCCCTTAAAATGGAAGCCAGAATGTAAAAGAAGCTTATATCAATTACAATGGCCAATATAAGTTAATCACATAGCTATAGCGATTAACCCACTGTGTTGCATGATGTTCCACTCCTTGCATCCCCTTCTATAATAACAGCCAAACTATGACACCCATCCATGCTCCCCCAATTTCACTGCCTACTTTGGGCAACTCTAAGCACCTCCAGTGAACCCTCCTCTCTTCATCTATTCAGTTAGTATCTTATCTGGCAATCCCTATGCTGTAACAGGATTTTCTGAGGAAGGATTAGGCAAAAGCAGTAGCTGCTCTCAATCTGTCCATCGTCTCAGAACGACAGCTCATTTTCCTGTCTCTCTGGTCAAATTGCTCCAGTATCTAACTGTTTTTCCTCCCAGGTCCAGCCACTTTCCCCAAGGTACAATATCTAAATCTGTAGTGTTTAAGCCTCACATTTTAAGTAGGTCATATTTCATTTGATTTTTTTTAAAAAAAAATACATAAAAAACAGCCAAATAAAATACATACCTCATTTGGCCTTTCAATTTTCTTTTCATGTTCTTTTCAGGAATATACATGACTTGTTGATTGTTAAGACGCCAACTGCTTTCCTTTTCTTTTGCCTTTTGCCTTCATTAACACATGTTCAGGAGGAAAACCTGAAAAACATGAGCCCCAGGCTCCTACTCTTGTTAATCTGGCCCTCTGCAACCAGTCTAATGCACTCAGCCTAACAGCTTTCATTAGCTCTGGAAATGACCTTAGAAAATCTAATCAGGTTTTAGCTGTCACAGACAGTTACAGAGGAAATTTGACTTTCTTTTGTATAGAGTTTTCGCATTTATAGGAAAGTATTGTTCATGGGAATATTTTAATCTGCTGCTCTGGGACCTGAACTTCTACAATAGGCCCAATTTCAAAAGCCCTCTGCAGATGATCTGTTCGGACTTCAAGAAAGGGTGATCTCTCCCTTACTTAGCAGACTACTTTGATGAAAGAGATAGTAAAAGTGTGTGTGCATGTGCGAGTGAGAGAACAGGGGTGTCAGAAAGAAAAGCAGGAAATGGGGGTGGCAGAGAGAGCTGATAGCTGATGCCCAAGGGAGGACAGCAGAGGCTATGGAGAAGCCATGGAGAGGCAACTGGATACTCCTATATGGAGGTGTTGACTGTGATAGAGAAGAAACAGGAAGGGAGGGGAGGGCAAAAAGGATAAAAGGCTATTATATGTGGTGGCAATGTAAAATTATTAAAAAGGTCTGGGAAAAGACATACAGTCATACCTCGTGTTATGTCCGCTTCATATTACGTTCTTTCAGGTTATGTCCCGCTACGACCCAGAAGTACCAGAAAGGGTTATTTCCGGGTGTCGCCGCTCGCACATGCGCAGACGCACAAAATGACGTCACACGCACGCGCAGAAGTGCAAATTGCAACCCGTGCGTGTGCAGACGTGCCGCTGCGGGTTGCGTTCCTTTCATGTTGCGAACGGGCCTCTGGAACGGATCCCGTTCGCAACCAGAGGTACCACTGTATAAAGGAATGTGGGGGGAAATGTTGTTTAAAAAATTAGGTTATGATGCACAGGTCTTGATGGACTTATTGAATGAAAGACTTTGTTCCTGTACTTAAAAGTGGATGCCAGGACCAGCCAGCTCCTATTGAAGGAAGAAGTCTCTGCCAAAGAATATATAGAAGATTGGCAAGATAAATGATTGAACTATGCAAGACAAATTAGTTAATCTGAAACCCAATAAAGAAAGAGGACTTTTTTTGGGGGGGGGGAAGGTGGGGCAAATGTTTAATGAATATCTTTTGAGCTTAGTGTATAGTTTTTGTACATTAGTATAACTTTTAAAAGTCACTCGTAACAAGATGAAGAAGGTTTAAAATTGAATTACAGTGGTACCTCGGGTTACACTGGTACCTTTAGGTTACAGACTCCACTAACCCAGAAATAGTACCTTGGGTTAAGAACTTTTCTTCAGGATGAGAACAGAAAGCACACAACGGCGGTGCAGCGGCAGCGGGAGGCCCCATTAGCTAAAGTGGTGCTTCAGATTAAGAACAGTTTCAGGTTAAGAAGAGACCTCCGGAACGAATTAAGTACTTAGCCTGAGGTACCACTGTATTAAGAATATATGGCTTTAAGGACGTACGTGAACGAGTATTAAACAATGGAACTGAGAGGAGGAGTGGAGGGAAGTCAAACAAAAATTATGGTTAAAAATGTTGTTCATGATGCTTTTGTTGTTATATTTGGAAAATTAATAAAAAGTTATCAAAAATGACACTGGCTCACCCTCCTCTCCAAGTTCAAGCACGGTCAGTGATAGCTGGGGCAATAGCAACATTTCGGGATCAAATCAGAAGCCAGGATGGCTTTCTTAATTCCAAGACTGTCCCTGGAAAACAGGGGCACTTGGAAGCTATGCAGTGGCTACAGAAGCTGTGGAGAAAATGCCTGCATGCAGAGAATATGACATTTAAATTCAGGATTTTTTTGCCCCTGAGCTATAGCCATGCTGTCAGCTGTTGGAGAACTAGGTTGCTTGACTGACCCCCTCCTTCAACTGGCAAGCGAACGAGGCAATCATAAACCTTCCAAGTTTGTCTGCGAGAGATTATCACCGAAGTCAGGAGTATGAGGGCAATAATTTTGTTTTCCTTTAGTTTCATGGGTTTCTGGTTTCAGGCTAGCCATTTAAATGGCAACATGTCTTTGCAAGATGATTTAAATTTCTAATGGAAAGCTAAAAGGTTGCAGTTAGATTAGCTGAAGGGATATTGTTAAACCTCAGTGTGTTTTTGCCAGTTGAACTTGCGCAGCCAAGAGTAAGCACTACTGATTTCAATGGAGTTATCTCCCAGGAAACTATGTTTATGATTACAGTCGTGCTGATCCTAATAAACTGGACATTATACAGTACTGTGTACTGCTGCTCTTTGGCGTGTGCTTATAAAGGACAGGTGCAGATACTTGGGTTTTTGGACTCTTGTTGGACATATGGCTATGGACTCTCATTGGGCTATGGGTAGAGATAGAAGGGAAATTAATGCAAACCTAGTTAATTCCCACTTCTCAAACCAATACATGCATCAAAATGGAGGTGTATTTTAAAATTAGCATGTTTATGAATTTTGCAATACAGTTCTCCAACAAAAAATGTATACAGAAAAGTCTGTATTTGGGGAATGTGTGCATGAAAATAGCACTAAAAACACTACATGAGAGAAAATTGCTTGCAGAAAAATGGTATCTTAGGGGAAATGCTGACTAAAATGTTGGCAAATTCACTCAAGGAAGGTGTGGAGCAGGGCTAGTGTAGGAATAACGGAGATGACACGAGGTTGAATGCAGGTGAGCTGTGCAGAAGCACAATGGCAAGCATCCTCCAAGCAAGCTGCCGGCTAGCTCTGCTGAGGCTCCTTTTATTAGCAAAAGTCAACAACTGGAAACAGTAGTGAAACCACCCTGAACTTTATGTATTTCCATCTAAGCACATTTCCAGCATTAGCAAATGCATGTGTCAACAGGTGCTTCCTTCAAATGTTCCCCCTGATACTTGATTACGTCTGCATCCCCTGTCATGCTCCAGCCAAGCGGTATGTCTAACAAACAAATTGTGAGAGGACAAAAGGTCAGGGGGTAACCCTGTTTTCTAGCCAAGAAGGCAAAAGGTCAGGGAAAGCAGGCACAATGCTCCTTGACATACTGTTGCATGTCTGGTGCGAGGTTTGCCTTCGCAAAGCAGAGCGTTACCTCCACAGGCTAGTGTTGGATATGGCTTGGGGAGAATTCTGAGGATGTGATAGAAAGGACTGGAGAACTATGTTTGGCCTCCAGGATTGAGGTTCCTCGCCCCTGCTATTGACTCAACATCCTTGACTTGAATCATAAACAAAACAAAAAAAATTCCTTCCAGTAGCACCTTAAAGACCAACTAAGTCAGTTCTTGGTATGAGCTTTCGTGTGCATGCACACTTCTTCAGATACAGTGTATCTGAAGAAGTGTGCATGCACACGAAAGCTCATACCAAGAACTGACTTAGTTGGTCTTTAAGGTGCTACTGGAAGGAATTTTTTTTGTTTTGACTATGGCAGACCAACACGGCTACCTATCTGTAATTGAATCATAAAGATATGCTAGGAGCTTCAATTCTTAAATTGTGTTTGCCTTCATTGCATGTCTGACAAAAAAGATAACATGTTCGGCTCTTAGAATCAGAACTGTAGAGTTGGAAGGGACACCAAGAGTAATCTAATCTAACCCCCTGCAATGCAGGAATCCCAGTTACTACTTCTTCTTTGGCTATCACTCGTAGTAGAGTAACATTGTCTTCTATAAACATGGTTTCAACAATGAGTCCATAAGTGACTGAGGAGGCCAATTATGGATCCACACGTCCTTCCACAGTGGGGACATTGGTTTCCGGGTGGGAGTTGATCACGGTGTGGATTTGCCAAGCGTGCCTTCCTCTTAGCACGTTTCTCCCTTGCGTCCTGAGTTTGAGTGACACCTTTGGTAAAGGCTGTTCTCCAACTGGAGCTCTTGCAGGCCATTGTTTCCCAATTGAAGCATCCATGACAGATGGCCATTCAACCTCTGCTTAAAAACCTCCAAGGAAGGAGAGTCCACAACTTCCCAAGGGAGACTGTTCCACTGTCTCACAGTTCTTACTGTCAGAATGTTTTTCCTGATGTTTAGGTGGAATCTTCTTTGTTGTAACTTGAAGCCATTGGTTCGAGTCCTGCCCTCCAGAGCAGGAGAAAACAAGCATGTTCCCTCTTCCGTGTGACAGCCCTTGAGATATTTGAAGATGGCCATCATATCTCGTCTCAGTCTCCTCTTTTTCAAGCTAAACATCCCCAGCTCCTTCAACCATTCCTCATAAGGCTTGGTTTCCAGAGCCTTGATCATCTTGGTTGCTCTCCTCTGCACATGCCCCAGCTTGCCAATTTCCTTCTTAAATTGTGGTGCCCAGAAAGAGGAGGTAGCCATGAAACTTGCTGGATGATTTTGGGCCATCTGGTGAACATCTAAGTCCAAATACTTCCCTTGTCTGGAAATGTCACCCCACCCACATCTATTTTTCATTTTTAATTGCTTGTTTGTATTTTGATATCCCGACAACTTATGGCCAGGAAAATAAAACCCAACTGCCTGACTGATAAGTCCAATTTCAATCATAATAATTGACAAGGTGGGTGGGTGGTAATTAAATCCAAATTACACTGAATGAAAAAGTTTGAAATAATTCATCATCAAGAGCAAACAAATAAATATGCATATTAATATGTAGATTGAATTATGATTAGCGAAGTTGCATGAAAGAGTGATTTATTTCAGTTGCAACATTGATTTGACAGTTCTTTAACATCTAGATTGCAACTCATATTAGTTTCAAATGACTACATTTTGGTCTTAATGCATTTAATTTGTTATGACCATCGAGTGTTTCCCACATTTCTTAAAGTAGATATGTACTTTGCTTCTGAACTGAAATAGAACACACACTTTATTTTTACTTCCCAAGAAATGTATCTTTTTATAGAAAATTAATCTCACACACCCTTTCTAAGCCTGAATTTCTACATCAGCCTAAATTCCAAGCATGCCAATATGGGTGTGTTGTATAGTTTTAGGAGATTTATATTCCAGTTTTTGACTGCAGCCCTCAAAGATGCTCACAACATTGATACAAATGCAGCAGCTACACCAAGAACTAGAGAGGAGAAATTTGATCAGCTTGCATTTTAATGGGAGCTGACCTAATTGGCATTTCCTAAGTAGCATATTGAATACAAAAACTAAAACAGAACTATCCTTAGACATTTGCAGTTTGTGCAAAATCTAGAGGCCTGTAAAACAAATTCACTAGGGGGCTGGCAGTGGCAAGTTCTGTTTCTCTTCTGACAGCTGGCTTAGTTTCTGTGCTGATAACAAAAGAGGAGGGACCATGAAGTCCATGTTTCTTCTGCCAGCTCACTCTCTTGTCTACATGAAATTTACAGAGCTACAGTTTCCATAGTTCCCTGGGAAAAGGAACTGACAGAACTGTGGCTCTGGGAGGGGAATAGGCGCAGAGGGGGAGAGTGACTGGTTTAGTTGCACTGGGCGCCACAACTATGATGTAGAATGGAAGGCGAGAGGCTGGGGGTGGGCGCCAAATTTTGGCATCACACAAGAAGCCGCTGACATTTGAGACTCCAAGGTCCACTACTGATAGGAGTCTCCTAACAATTCTCAGGCCAATTAAAAATCCACAGCCTCCAGGATTCTTTGAAGGAAGCCTAGTTGAAGTGGTATTATATTGGTTTACATGTATAGTGCAGTTGGGATCATAATGTTTTATTCTACATGCAGTTTTTGCCTCTGCAATTATTCTTTTCCTGACCTCGGGTTTTTTAAGGGAAGATCATTATTGCTTATACAGTGGTACCTCCAGTTGCGAACAGGATCCGTTCCGGAGGTCCGGCCGCATCCCGAGGAATTCACAACCGGAGGTGCCGCTTCTGTGTATGGCGTGGTTTAGCGCTTCTGCGCATGCGTGCACGGTGAAAACTGGAAAAATACTTCTGGGTTTGCCGCCTTCGCATCCTGAAAGATACATATCCAGAGGTGTGCGTATCTAGAGGTACCACTGTAAAGTTGTTTTCTCTTCACCTCAGCACATTTAAGTCTCTCTTGAAAGTATAACCTAAACTTCTGTGCCATTCATTAATTACGACCTTACAGACCCTGCTAGCATTTTTATTGTGGCACTCAATGACCACTTCCAATTTGTGCTTCAAGGCTCAGCGTGTTTGCATTATTGGATGTCAGGCTGGAGCCCCTGCTTGTCGAAAATGAATATGGAATCAACTCTTATTATGATAGATCTTTAAACCAGGCAGTTGAGAAGCCATTGAACCAATGCTTCTGACATTGTAATACAGTATATTTCAAGCAAGACCTTGAATGTTTGAAAGCAACTTACCGTACATCGAACAGAGACTTCACTGTGACTTTACAAAATAATAGGTATTCATCTGTGGCTAAGGTACTCATTGTTAGCTATGGCCTCTTCATCAAACAGCAGGCTGATATCCATGGTGATGGATAAAATGCTAAGAGGAAACTCCAAGCCATGTTTTAGCTGACACTCTTTCTAGAAAGATTATTTTGGAAGTTGAGGGAAAGTTCTAACTTTATTTATATACTGTATAGAAAATTGCTTTCCTGCCTATCAGGCTCCAAAAAGTGTTGTATGAGCAATACATTTTTAAATAGGTGAAACAGAATTAATCAACAACAAAAGTATAAGCCAGAACATCAGCTCAAAGCAGAAACGACAATAAAGAAGAATTATCAAGGCAAATTGCTAATGATCGGATATCACAGATGGCCTTGAAAACCACATTTTGAAAACTGGTCAGGAGGAAATAAGGTAGTGGTTGCTGCTGCCTCCATGATTGTCTCCACACTAGTCCATAACTTTACAAGCCACATAGAATTTTCTCACAAAATTTTCACAAGGCCCTTTCGGAATTTTGGTGTTGCGTGTTTTGTAAAAACTCCAGGAACAAAGGAGTTCTTTACACTTATTACTTGTTCATGCTGAACCCTTGAATAGTTAGAATGGGCAGTGGTGAGAACATACTTAAGGTGGATCTCCACACAGGAAAAATGGTATAAATAAGTCAGAAATTAAATCGTTATAACAAAAGGGGGGGGGGGACCGCTATGGAAAATCTCTTAAAATACTTTTTTGCTCTGCACTCTCTGGTGGTACATTTTTATAACACATTCAAAACACAGTTTTTTGACTAATGTAGCTGATACCTTAATTTTCTACCTGGGTAAATTTAATTTGTTTTGGTTTTATTATTTTCCAGTATTAAGATTTCTAGCCACTAATTATGTGAGATGTAGGGCTGATGAGGGTACTCTTCAATCTCTAACTTAGAAAGGCTTTCTTCTTGTCCTCCTATGTTCTGATTTTTCTGCCTTATATTATTTTTGATTGATGTTTGATTTTTGGCAGTTTATTGTATATTTTGTTGCAATTATAAGCTGTTCACTGCTTTGGGGCACCTTTGGGGCCAAAAGGTTGTACATAAACTATCTGTAAATTACAACATACATACACACAGTCCTGGGTCAGACCATTGGACCATCTAGTTCAACACTATTTATACCAAATGGCAGTTTCCATAAGTTTCCCCCAGCCCCACCTGGAGAGGCAAGGGACTGAACCTACAAAACATATGTACGACCACCAATATATCCCTCTTTCCAATTTAAGCTGTACTAAATGGATGGAAATCTACATTTATACCCAGGCCAGTGGTGCAGTAGCCAGACCTTCCAAGTGTCCCTATTTTCCAGGGACAGTGCTGGATTTACAGAAGCTGTCCTGTTGTCTGATTTGATTCTGGAATGTCCTGCTTTTCATTAGGATGCCCCTATTTTTATCAAAGAAATATTGGAGGGTATGGAGTTATTTGACCCCACCCCCCAAGCAGATTATATAGCTTATACAGTGGATGCTCAGGTTGCAAACGTGTTCCGTGCAGGATGCATGTTCACAACCCGTTGCAATTCATCGCTTCTGCGCATGCGTGACCGCCAAAACCCAGAAGTAACCCATTCCAGTACTTCCGGGTTTCGGCGGTCCATAAAAGGAAAAAGGAGCAATGCAGCGAGCTGCAGCTGCAGCTGGCTGGAAAGCCAAACAGGATGTTGATGTTTGTGACTGTACTGAGCACCGGATGTTAGCTCAGTGTGTCATCTGACCTGTACTGGAAGTACAGGGGTGGAGTCAAAATCCTCTCTGCTGTTGGTGTTAAGAGAGTGCAGACATGTTTCTCTGTACTGCTGCAAAAGACAGAAATAAAGGCATGTAAATACATTTCTGTCTGTCTCTTTCCCCTCCCTGGGGAAAGCAGGGAGGAGAGGAAAGAGTTGGTGTGTTCTTCTCACGTTTGAGGAGGTTCGCCGATAGAGACCTCGCCTGTGTCCTGCTGGGAGTCGCAGACGGGGAGGTCAAAAAGGAAATCAGCCGGGTGCCTGGAGAGTGGCACATTCCTCTGACAAGGCTTGATTCCGACATCTGGTAGCAATGCCGGTGGTTTTTAGATCCATGGAAATCTGCAATAAGAGGTTGATGGATCGTTTGTCATCCTCTGCACCAAAGGAAAGAAGATAACGTCTGCATGCAGCTGGACGCTGAACAGACAAGGTGACTGCCAAGCAACGGAGCCCCAAGGTATGCTGAATATCGGGCTAAAAGTGTGAACGCAGATTGCTTTATTCTCTGATTCACGGGAGCTGCGTTTGGAAAAAAACAGCTCCGAGAGAGAAGGCTTGCATACCAGGAATTCTTGTGGTTGATAAGGTTTCCTGTTCAAAGAAAGGAATGCACAGTTGCTAAGCAACAACCGTCAGTAGAGTCGAAAGCTACTGACGAAGGGGCTGGACTGTGAGGCTGGGCCTGAGAGAGGCGGAAAAACAACGGATTGTTTTGGCTACAATCTCACGAGCTCTTGGAGGGGACTTTCTATAGCAGCCAGCGTTTAGCTGCCAGGTGCCAAGAGCGTAAACAGCCAGCTATTGGATTTTAGCAGGCTGGAGAGTGAGAGATGAGGCTTGGATTCAAAATGGATGCCAAAAAGGGGGGGAGACGTGCCTTACCTATCTCCCCTGCCCAGAGACAGTTATTCATCATGGTCTGGATGGATGACTACCCCAGAAGGGGTGAGTCCAGATGAAGCTGGGCAAATTCCTAAAAGCTCATCGGAAGCTGAGGAGAGCTTTGACCCCAGATGGGGGAGTGAAGGAACTGTTGCTGTTGCTGTTCCTGTACAAGCTGCAATGGATGTTGCTGACAGGGGGAGGGAAGAACGGAGTTCTAATTCCCCCACTGATGTTGCTACTGGAGAGCACGCTGTAGCTTTGAACGTTGTCCGATGTTACAATTGTGGACAGACTGGGCATCTTCAGCGGAACTGTAAGAAGCCACGTCAGCAGAAAGGAGCCAAGGGGGGCTCTGCAAAGCCTGAAGCGTCAGGCAAAAGAAATACCAAGTCGCAGGTGAAACCTGCGATGGCTTTGATGTCGCTAAAAGTCACACCAGAAGTGGGGAACTCTTTTGTCCTCGAGACTGGGTGTACACAGCACATGTGTTCACACAGGGGACTGTTTTCGACGTTTAAGAAGCAAAGCTTCACTGTGCAGCAGGCCAACGGCCAGGAGCTGGAAGCGACCGGGATTGGGACTGTGTATCTTGAGAGTCTGAACTTGACTATAAACAATGTGTACTTGGTTCCTGAGTTGAAGTTCAATCTGCTGAGTGTTTTGCAGATTGCAAAGAAAGGACTGAAATTGTCCTATGATGCTGAAAGCTGCAAGATCTTCAAAGATGGAGAGTTGTATCTTTCTGCCAAGGAGAAAGATGGACTGTATTTGTTGACTTTTGATCAAAGTGATTACATGGAATGTAATTCATCTGAGTCTAACATGATCTCTCTTGCAGGTGTGACCAAGAAGGACGCCAGGCAGGTGACCACAACGGTCGACAAGGCATTTCAGTGGGTGTATGCTGATGTGATTGGTCCTCTAGCACCATCTAGAGGCAATGCCAGATTTTACCTTGTGTGTGTGGATTGTTTCTCAAATTTTGTCTGGGTTTATGTATTAGAGAAACCGCAAGAAGCCTTAGAAAGGTTTAAAGAGTTTTGTGACGAGGTTAAAAATATGCATGATGCTAACATTGATTGTCTTTTCACAGATGAGAAGCCAATTTTTCTTTTACAGGATTTTCAGGAGTTCCTGCAGAAGAAAGGGATAAGGCACAAGGTTGCTGTCTCAGCGGAAGCGTGGAACAGGGGTGTCTGTGTACGGGTGAACAAAGAATTGCAAAAGGGGATGCAGGTGCAATTGCTTAGTTCACATCTGCCACATGAGTACTGGGCGGAGTCGCTAATGTCATATTGTTATACGTGGTTGAGAAAGGTTTCAAAAGAGTTGGGAACTTCTCCCTTTGAGAAACTGTTCTATAGAAAACCTTCTGTTGCCCATTTCAAGGTTTTTGGGTCTCATGTGAGGACAGACGCTCCAGGTGGAGTAAAGAATGCCAGAGGCATTTTTGTGGGATATGAAAAGGGTCTCTACAGAGTAATTTTGTCTGAATCTGGTCAGGTGATTCTCACAAAATTTCTAGAGAGTGCTCCTGAACAGGAGAGAGTAATTGTTCACACATTTCCCACAGGGGATGATTCGGATGATGATGATTTTACTGATTACAGTGGTACTGATGATGACAGTAGTAGCTCAAAGAGCTCAGTTGACACAGTCATTGAGAGGAAATCTCACATAATGGCTAGACCCTCACAGGTGGAGGACGAACCACTGTTTACAATTGGTACTGGTTCTCCAAAGAGTCCGGAGACTGAACCAGTGAGCAGAGAAAATCAGCACCTCATACGTAGGTCTGAGAGAGTTACAAAGGGTGTACCACCCAAGAGGTATTCAAAAGAGTTTGCCAACTTAGCTGTTGCATGTGTTGCTGTTGTACACAACCGAGGACAGGTTGAAGCTGTGTCTAAGTCAGAGACAAAGGCACAACAGAGAGTAGCTAGCCAAGGTAATGCAGAAGCACTCATTCCTTGGAAGTCACACAACCAGAGAGGTACACTGGGGAAACCAGTGGCGGGTAGTTCCGAGGGTGGAACTGAAACAACAGGGGAGTGTTATATGTATAACAACTGTTTGTTTTCTTCTCTGGATCACGCTTTGCTCGCAACACGCATTGATTCTTTTGGGGGAGTATGTTACGAAAAAGGAGCAATGCAGCGAGCTGCAGCTGCAGCTGGCTGGAAAGCCAAACAGGATGTTGATGTTTGTGACTGTACTGAGCACCGGATGTTAGCTCAGTGTGTCATCTGACCTGTACTGGAAGTACAGGGGTGGAGTCAAAATCCTCTCTGCTGTTGGTGTTAAGAGAGTGCAGATATGTTTCTCTGTACTGCTGCAAAAGACAGAAATAAAGGCATGTAAATACATTTCTGTCTGTCTCTTTCCCCTCCCTGGGGAAAGCAGGGAGGAGAGGAAAGAGTTGGTGTGTTCTTCTCACGTTTGAGGAGGATCGCCGATAGAGACCTCGCCTGTGTCCTGCTGGGAGTCGCAGACGGGGAGGTCAACAAGGAAATCAGCCGGGTGCCTGGAGAGTGGCACATTCCTCTGACAAGACTTGATTCCGACATAACCCCCCAAAAAACACACAACCTCAAGCGTCTGTAACCAGAGGTATGACCGTAAAGATTATATAGAAGAAATCTGAAGGCAGGCCTGTATAGTGAAGTTTTTAATAAATGTTTTTTTAATATGTGGAAGCCATCCAGAGTGGCTGGGGCAACTCAGTTAGATGGGTGGGGTATTATTATTATTATTATTATTATTATTGAATAGGACATCCCTATTTACATTGGATAAATGTTGCAATAACTGCTGAGATGGTGGCAACCAACTTGAGTAAGGTACATGTAAATTGCAGTCTTCTGTTACTAAGAACAGTAGGAGATAGAGTGAAGAGGAGGAATGAAATGTGACTATAACGCAAGAATCAGGCAACAGGAAAATTTGTCACAGCAGCAAATACCCAGCAGGTGATTTGAAGCAGAGTAGCAAACAGACACTCAATTGGCAATACCAAAACAAAAACTCTTCTCAAAGATACAATGCTTCAGTTAATAATCAAAGAATAAAATCTCTAGTTTTGCAGAGATAATCCTAGCCTGGTGAAGGAATAAAGCTTTTCCCTGAAGCCTCTGCAGATAATTCTACTCAGCAGAGCTTTAGAAGGCCCAATTGAACTCTGAAACATTCTTACTTGAATACTGCTAATTCTCTCCTAGTGCCTAATTGCAGACCAGTGTGAAAATGGCAAGGTCTCCTGAAAGGAGGGTGCTTGTAGCAGGAGTGGAGGGGATTTTGACAGCACGATATGTGAAGCATTTCACTTTCTTAAGCCTTTGTGAGCAAGGATCAGAGGATCTCAAGCACCTTCTCCTTGTTGAGTATTAATTTGATTAAGCTTTCTGGAGTGCACAATTAAATTGCAATCAACGGCAAATTATTAAAATGGAGCTCTATCCCTCTCTACTATTTGTTTTAGTGGAATTCTGCACAACATGGATGCCAGCCTTGCAGACATTTCAACTACAACAAGTAAACCTCTTGATTTAAATGAAACACATTTCCTTTAGTTACAATTCTGTTAAGATTAGTAATTTAATTGACTGAAATTGTAAATACTTGCATGCATTACTGTGTGCTTAAATCTGCTTGGTTGGTAACTGAATTCTGGAGAGTTCTAATGCGATTGGCTAACATTGGTCACACTTTACTTGCAGAAACTTAGTTGTTGTTGTTTAGTTGTGTCCGATTTCGTGACCCCATGGACCAGAGCACACCAGGCACTCCTGTCTTCCACTGCCTCCCGCAGTTTGGTCAAACTCATGCTGGTAGCTTCGAGAACACTATCCAACCATCTCATCCTCTGTCGTCCCCTTCTCCTTGTGCCATCTTTCCCAACATCAGGGTCTTTTCCAGGGAGTCTTCTCTTCTCATGAGGTGGACAAAGTATTGGAGTCTCAGCTTCAGGATCTGTCCTTCCAGTGAGCACTCAGAGCTGATTTCCTTAAGAATGGATAGGTTTGATCTTCTTGCACTCCATGGGACTCTATAGATGAATTAAAACTTAATATTTACAGTCACATGCTTCTCCAACCATGGGCTTACAGTCTCTTCCAACTTCCAAACAACTGTATTTTCCTTTCTTTTCAGAGCTCAGCACTCAGCCTTCTGTATCTCAGTTAGGCTATGTCTTGCAGCTCCTTTGAGAGATTTCTACTTTTACCTTCTCCTGCAGCTTTGCTCTCTTTCTTTCAAGCAGAGAAGAAGCACTTCAACACTCTATTCAACTTAGCAGTGTTCACAGTGGATTTGAAAACAGTCATCTTGCTTCACATAAAATGGAGTCTCTCCAACATTAGCCAATCACATAAGAACTACTAGAGAACTCTCTAGAATTCAGTTACCAACTCATCAAATTTAAACACACAGTAATGCATACGAGGGACGAGGGTGGCACTGTGGGTTAAACCACAGAGCCTAGGACTTGCCGATCAGAAGGTTGGCGGTTCGAATCCCCACAACGGGGTGAGCTCCGTTGCTTGGTCACTGATCCTGCCAACCTAGAAGTTCAAAAGCACGTCAAAGTGCAAGTAAATAAATAGTTACCGCTTCCGCAGGAAGGTAAACAGCATTTCTGTGTGCTGCTCTGGTTCACCAGAAGCGGCTTAGTCATGCTGGCCACATCACCCGGAAGCTGTACGCCGGCTCCCTTGGCCGATAAAGCGAGATGAGTGCCGCAACCCCAGAGTCGTTCACGACTGGACCTAATGGTCAGGGGTCCCTTTACCTTTAATGCATACAAGCATCCAAAATTTCAATGAATTAATTTACTATACTTAACAGGCATGACCCGTTAGCCAAGATCCAATGAAGCAGATGTACACAGAGTCAACAACAATTCCTATACTTTTCAATATTCTTGTTGCCTTTTAGAGATATTGAATTACTAGAAAGCATCAGTTGTGGGTTGCAGTCTATGGTAAACAAATCAAAAATAAAGATGAGCCATATTTTCACACTCAGCCAGGCTTGTTTTCAAAGCTTACAACTTCTATACTTTCATGTTGAGCTGCCATTACAAAACCAACAAGCCCTTCGGCTATCCAAAAGCCTCCTTTCGCAAAGAAACTTAGTTCAGACGTTAAAATATCTATGAGAATGGGGCTCACATACTACTTCTCTCCTTTTCCTTTTCCATGTGCACTCCACTCAACCTTCCTTTGTGGTTTTCAGAAAACCTCAGTTTACAATTTTGTCCCAACTAAGCAAAACAGAAATCATGGTTTGATAGTGGTCCTCAATTGGAATGCACATTCCTTTTCTTAGTACATGCATCTATCAAGTTTAGTGTACCGTGGGAACCACATGATTATTATTATACTCATTAGCATCAACAATGCATATGGGTCTCTAGTTCCAAACTGATTGGTCAATGCATTTCTACAATGAACATGATCACCACTAGCTCCCATACACTGTGGCTATATTGTTACCACTAGCACCTTAAATAAAACTCAGATCAGCAAACTGGGTTTCGTCAACACTTTAATGCCCCACTGCAGATTTTACAAGTAATTCATTCTTTTTTGTCAGTTTGTGAATTATTTCACCATCAGCTTAGCCATACATAAAGCAGAGCTCTAGCCATCTTGAAAGCTATATTTGATAGCCTAACTCAAAATGTTTGCTTACTGCAATAAGTCAAAATTCATTATCTTTCAACTCCATTTGCAAATGTTTGAGGGGAAAGTATATAAAATAGATTTCTGCACATAATTGTTGCTTTCTTGTATATTTATATTAAACACTAAAGCTTCTGATCCATTAAACGCAGAAAGAAGTGCTGACATTTTAGTTTGAGGTAATACTGTAATTTGTTCCTGTAAGGAAAGTTATGCCCTTCTATTCTCCCCCCCGCCGTTATGGAGGCATAAAAGTCCTTTGATCAGCTTTAGCTGAAATGTATTACTGGGTATCATATGAAGATAGAAGGCTGGAGAGAAGGAACACAATGTTTAGGGAAGGCAGTGTTGTCAGGAAGTGTTTTCTCCACGCCCCCTCCATTTGTTCAAATGCTGAACACCTTGTTTAACAAGGCTCACAATATTGAAGCAGGGCTCTTATGCTGCGTCATTCTCCTACCTCACAGAATGACTTAACATCAGACGTCCCACCCCTTATATATCCCAGAGGGCATGACTAGGAACATTCTAAGAGCTTTGAGGAAAATGAGTACATGCAGACCCTCCAAATGTTCCCATTTCCCAGGGATAGTCCTGGATTTACAGAAGCTGTCCCGGTTTCTGATTTGATCTTGGAATGTCTCACTTTTCCTTAGTAAGTCCCTATTTTCGTTGGAGAAATGTTGGACGGTATGGTAGGAAGCCCTTATTTTCATCGGAGAAATGAGTATGCAGTTATCCGAGCCATCTGAAGGCTTCCTGTATGGTGAATTTTCTTATGTTTAATGTTTTTATATATGTTGGAAGTCACCCAGAGTAGCTGGGGCAACCAGTCAGATGGGTGGGGTATAAATAATAGTAGTAGTAGTATTATTAATAGGACATCCCTTTTTATTAGAGAAATGTTGGAGGATGTGGTACATGTAAAATGTATTTATTCATATTTTTTAAAAAATAACTCATATAGAAAAGATCTAAGCAGCGTATTAAAACTATAAAATCATGGAAAATGAAAGAAAAATATATAAAAACAGAGGAACTGGCCAGCCACATAGCAACCTGCAATGTTTTGCCAGCTGTATGAGCAAACACAAAACCATTGGACAGTCAGCTGATGTATGGAAGGTTGAATGGATAGTTGAACAGATAGACCATGACAGACACACCCTAAGTGCCCCAGGGCACTGACCTGGGCTGCCTGCCCTTGAATCTGGCCTGAAGGAAGAACACTGCCCATCAGACACTCCACAAGCTCAGTGCCCTAGGCAGTGACCTGTGTTACCTCTCACTACATTCAGCCTGCAGGGAAGGCATTGCCCCCAATTTTGTAGCTATATGAAGAGATGAGCTATATTCCTGGCCAGGGCACTGTGCTGACTACAGTTGTAAATGATTAAATAGGCCTTTGTAATGGCTAAGTGTGTTCAAGTCACAAATCCCTTTGGTTAGGGTCAAAAAGAGGGTACTGCTTGAGCTGTGTTCCTAGGGTTGCCAAGCAGCCAGGAAAATGATCGGGTCTGTTCCTGTGGTTTTAAACAGCAGGTGAAACTTTCAAAGCCTGTTGGTAAACATGACCAGCTGCAAATGTGTGCATGGGGCATCACTGTTAATACATGGCTAGAGAGAATGGTAAAAAGGCTGACAACCCAATATGCTAACAATTCGCTACATTATAAGATATAAAAAAGATTCCAAGCAAACGTACTGGGTGGGGGGAACCCTCAGTTTTTGTGCCTTAACTTTGAGCCTATGCAAAGTAGGCCTTCAAAATGTAGCAGAGAATTACTGAATTCTTTCTGCATATATTTTTCATAAATGAAGCTGGATATGCATGTTCAGGAACAAGGTCTGAAACAAAAGACATTAGTGCCTGCACATTTTGCCTCATATCGCAGGTTCTAAGAATGCTATAAACTTATTCTCTACTTGAAACGAAAGTTGCAGTTGGTATACATGCCTCGGCAGAGCAAGAGTGTTCCTGGATAGATTATGATCGGGCTTGAAATGAGTGGGCAATGCCAAAATAAATTCAGGGTGCACAGCAAGTTCAGCCTTCATTACACTGGTCATCTAATTGTTTCATTGCAAGGCAGTTTGGGTATTCAGGATACAAGGAGAGCATATGTCACTGTTTCAGCTTTCTGCATGCAGAAAATTAATGTGGTTGCATGGCAGAGTAATTAGATGAGAACTTCACCACAAGGCCAAGAATAATGCTCACTGAATAGTCCCAAGTATAGTTTTACCTTTATCAGATATATAACCAAATTCAGCTTCCTTCAAATAATAATAATAATAATAAAAACAATCCTGAAAGCTCAGATGAGGTCTAGGTCAGAAGGTCGGCGGTTCAAATCCCTGCAACGGGGTAAGCTCCCATTGCTCAATCCCTGCTCCTGCCAACCTAGCAGTTCGAAAGCATATCAAAGTGTAAGTAGATAAATAGGTACCGCTCCGGCGGTAAGGTAAACGGCGTTTCCATGCACTGCTCTGGTTCGCCAGAAGCGGCTTAGTCATGCTGACCACATGACCCAGAAGCTGTACGCCGGCTCCCTTGGCCAATAAAGCGAGATGAGTGCCGAAACCCAGAGTCAGCCACGACTGGACCTAATGGTCAGGGGTCCCTTTACTTTTTATGTATATAGATGGCCATCTTCACCAATATTGGCTACCTGTGTAGAAGGCTGTTGAGTGCCACAGTTCCCTCAAGAGATGAATAACTGTACAGGATAACAGCATATTCTGCCTCTACACTGAGGTCCACCTGCGAGAAGTCCCTCACTGCGAGAAGTGATCAGGCAGAGGGCCTTCTCAGCAGTGGCACCTTCCCTGTGGAACGCCCTCTCATCAGATGTGAGGGGGAAAATATCTGTAGGGTTCCCTGCTCAGGGCAGTTTTTAATGTCTGACATTTTATTATTATTTTTTTATAAGGAAGCCGCCAGGGGGCTGGGGAAAGCCAGCCAGATGGGCAGAGTACAAACTATTTATTTATTTATTTATTTGGCTTGAATATGGCCACAACTTTATTGGTTACAGTATAGAATGGTTTGGCATAGGCATTAGGTAGAGCTGTGAAGTGTGCTAGGCAGGCTGCAATTTAACGACTCCTGGGAGAGGGCCCAAGTGTCCCCATTGGCAGGTAGTGGGCCTGTCGCCAGGGGAACGTCATCCAAGGTCTGACAGCATTCGCCAATAGCTGGCAGCCGGGCAATCTGGCTGGGCAATCCCCTGGCCATTCGCCGGTTCACTTACGAGGTCCGAGGCCTGGCCACAACACTGCCCAGCAGTGAGCGGACATCCTATTTGCAGATGTCTGACACTAGATCAAATGCACCTTTGCTTTCTCCAGCATTGTTACTGTGTGTGCAAGCAAAGCCTATTTTCCTTTTTCAAACAGAAAAATATGGAGGGAAAAAATGTCCAAATGAATGTACATCTTTAAATATAGACAAGAAGTGCAGAAAAGAATTGCCACCTGCTCCCTTTTATTTGTTCTAGCAAGCATCTTACATAGCACCTTTCATCCCAATTTAGCAACCTCATATAGTATACAGGAGGCATTCAACCCAACTGCTGCAATGCAACAGCTGTTTAATGGTGCAGATCAGCACTCAACAATACCTATGGGTATACCGAAATAAAAAGTTATGGGCTGCCCGGCTGTGAGAAAGTTGAACAAAACATTTGGTAAAATATTATATCTATCATTAAACACAAATGTTTTCCCCAAAGGCTGTGCTATTTTCTTTTAACTATGTGAGTTACTGAAAGATTTCTGGACATCAAGGACACACGGCTATGGATATTTATTCAGAAGTAAATAATATTGGGTTTAGTAGGATTTATTTCCAGGTAAATATAATCTTCATTCAGCCTAGTCCTGATGACCCAGAATTTGGTACTTTCCAGATGCTGTTGGACTCCAAATGTTGTTGGACAGATGGATAGCCATCTGTCATGGATGCTTTAGCTGAGATTCCTGCATCACAGGGGCTTGGACTAGATGACCCTTGAAGTCCCTTCCAGCTCTACAATTATATGATTCTAACACCAGTCAGGTTCAGCCTGTATGGCAACTGGCCAGCGAACTTCAGTTCAACCATATCTGAAGGCACGTATGGAGTTCAGCGTAGTTTCCCTTATGGAAATTTTCAGAAAGGTGACTAGGACTATGCCCTATCCTTTCAGATTATGCAACAGGCCTATTTCCCCATATGGACAAATGCCAGCCATTCATGGTCAGGGATGATGGGAGTAGTGATCAAAAGACATCTGGAGAACATCAAGTTAGCGAAGCCTAAGGCAAATTAGACATCTGGTTGGCCACTATGAGAACAGAATGCTGGACTAAATGGGCCCTTGGCCTCATCCAGCAGGCTCTTCTTAAATTCTTAAGCCTGGGGTTGTTTCCAATGGTAGCCATAATCAGGCTAAAAGGTAAAGGGACCCTTGACCGTTAGGTTCAGTTGCAGATGACTCTGGGGTTGCGGCACTCATCTTGTTTTATTTTATTGGCCGAGGGAGCTGGTGTACAGCTTCCGAGTCATGTGGCTAGCATAACTAAGCTGCTTCTGGTGAACCAGAGCAGCGCACAGAAATACCGTTTACCTTCCCGCCGGAGCAGTACCTCTTTATCTACTTGTACTTTGATGTGCTTTTGAACTGCTAGGTGGGCAGGAGCTGGGAAGAAGCAACAGGAGCTCACCCCGTCATGGGGATTCGAACCGCCCACCTTCCAATAGGCAAGCCCTAAGCTCTGTGGTTTAGACCACAGCGCCACCTACATCCCTCATACTCAGGCTAGTCCCACTAAAATTAATGGGCATGACTAAGTTAAGTCCATTAATTCCAAAGAAACTTCTCTGAGTAAAACTTAGTTGGATACAACCCCTGGCCTAGAAAGTCAGAGAATATTTTATTTTATTGAATTTCTATACCACCTTTCATCCATAGATCTTAGAGCAATTCACAACCTAAAATTACAGTATAAGAAACTATCCTAACTCTAACCCCCAAAGCAATCATCTCCAGTGGCTGAGGCAGCAGTGAGCCTACTACTGCCAGTTTTCAGGTACCCCTCCAGGTAAGGGTGTCCAATCCCATTATGGTCCTCAGAAAGGATAAGAAGACATTAATATAGTTTTCTGGGCAGGATGGCTGCAGGGAACATACAGCCATCCCTCGTGAGAAAAGGATGGAAGACCCACTCTGGGAGGGAAATACTATTATTCCAAGGAAGCATCAAGCATTGAAGCCAGATCATACTTGGTGTGGAAAAGGGAATCCTATCTACCACTCCCTGTTATCAAAGAGTGATGCCTAATCCTGAAAGATCCTGCAAGGGAAAGACACATGTATTGGGTTGACAGTCAAGCACCCTGACAGGGGTCCTGTGCCTTGAGCTGCATGGTAGAAAACACAGTGTCCCTTACATAACCAATTCCCTGATGCAAACATCTTCACCTGTTGCATAGCTGCATGCAAGAATGAAGGCGTCTACCTGGAAAAAGCAGGTCAACAACCTTACAGAGGAACAGCCAGGGACATCTTGGTATCTGCCACTGGTCATTGGGAGGGAGCTCCTTCCTGGCCCCTGATCCGTCTGTGTTCCATCACAGATTAAGCCACCAGAAACAGAACGTTCATATCACCAGGCATCATCTCAAAGATTACACTTTCCCAAAGAGACAGTTCATACATTCAGCTGCAAGGCATTTAGTGCTAAATAAGCAGAATGAAGTAAGATCAGTCAAGTGATGCTCATACATGTGTGAACTGGTCCTCAACTATTTTTGATTCTAGTGATGAGTGTCATGTTTGATTCCCACCCCACTCCCGGGCTCCAGGTTATTTGAATAACAGGAAATCATCAATATGTGTTGAATGAGTCAAGGGGAGAAACTCCACACACAGCAGCCACCCAGAATAACAGAGATGACAGTTTATTTTGGCCTGGAAAGAACCCTCCATCTCCTATCTTTTTCCTCTGTTTGTTTTTTTTTCTGTTCAATTCACTTGGCTTCTGGTTCACTTCGCTCTGACATATGACTGAAAAAAATTGCCAAGGGCACAAATATTGATGGATGACACAGATGATGACAGACTTATTTTCATTCCCATTCTAAATTCTTGTAAATAGGACATTTTTCTTTCTAAGTTTTGGGTATGGTTTGCATTCATTTCAACAAAGAAAAGAGTTAGCTTTGAAGGTCTTTGGAGCAGGAAGTGTGTGGGCTCTTAAGATTTTGTATTCATTAGATTTGAACGTAACACAAAGACCGACAGCCAAAGATAGTGACACATCTGCATTTGCCACATCAGCTGGTCTCAGGCATATTTACTCTGAAGTAAGCCACACCACATTCTCTATAGGTTTTCCCCCAGTTAAAATCTCAACAGCGCAACCCTTTGCATGTTAATAATAATAACAATAACAACAACAACAACAACAACAACAACAACAATAATAATAATAATAATAATAATAATAATAATAATTTATTATTTATACCCCGCCCATCTGGCTGGGTTTCCCCAGCCACTCTGGGCAGCTTCCAACAAAATATTAAAATACAATAGTCTATTAAACATTAAAAGCTTCCCTAAACAGGGCTGCCTTCAGATGTCTTCTAAAAGTCTGGTAGTTGTTTTTCACATCTGGTGGGAGGGCGTTCCACAGGGCGGGTGCCACTACCGAGAAGGCCCTCTGCCTGGTTCCCTGTAACTTGGCTTCTCACAGCGAGGGAACCGCCAGAAGGCCCTTGGCACTGGACCTCAGTGTCCGGGCAGATGGATGAGAGGGGAGATGCTCCTTCAGGTGTACTGGACTGAGGCCGTTTAGGGCTTTAAAGGTCAGCACCAACACTTTGAATTGTGCTCGGAAATGTACTGGGATCCAATGTAGGTCTTTCAAGAAGTAAGTCTCATTAGGTTCTGTGAGACCTACAGAAATGTGTATAGGATTGTAGCCTTATACCAAGGATCAGTGCCCGGAAGCTTAGGAATGTTTGATAACCTCATAAGATCTGGTACAACTTCTAGAACTGATGAAAAACAAAACACATGTGGCAACATTGTCTATCAAGACAAGCAAGGTGGTTTCAGATGAACCCCCACCTGCACTGAATGAACTGATGAATTCCCACCATCCCTGACCCACTGGTCCTACTAGCTAGGTATGGTGGGAGTTGTAGTCCAAAAGCAGCTGGAGACCCAAGTTTGGGGAACACTGGTTTAACCAGTATGAACAGGGCTTAATGAAAAGAGCTTAAAAGTTCCTTCACATGAAGGGGACCTAGACTGGGATTCATGTAGAAGAGCTCTACATGCAAACTGATGTAGAGCTCTTTTGAATGCAGGTTGAGGATGTGACTACCAGGTATGTCAGCAGTGGGAGAGGAGATAACCTTTGCGGTCTCATCACCCCCTCCTGCTTTCCTTCAGTGCATGTGCATGGAGCAATCTGGCCAAAGGAAGAGGAAAAGGTGTTTGGAAAATTCATGTCTCTCTGTGTGCATTTCTTTACATGCATGGGTGCTAGAGGAGTGATGAATCTACTTTTCAGTTTTAGTTCTTTGAGCAGGAGTGGGAACCTTTTCTGAACTATAATTCCCATCAGCCCCAGCAAGCATGGCAAATGGCCATAAATGATGGGAATTGCAGTTCAACAACGTTTGGAGGGTCAAATGTTTCCCCACTAGTGCTTTAGAGGAAAAACCCTAGCATGCTGACTGGAGGAAAAAATGTTATCACTGACATCACTCCAAAAGGCAAAAAGGAGACTGGCCTTGATAAATAGGAACAGCTGGAACATATGTGGCACAATTTTCTGAATGAGACTGCTCCACCTTATGCACATTAAAGATTAGAGCTTTGGTTGATTAATCATTGAGGAAACAAACTTAATTAGTGGATTTGGGAATTGAGGTCACACTTGTTTATTTCTAGAGCCAATTTTGATGTTGATGCTGTGACAGGAAGTGAAAAAGGAAATATTCAAGATGGCGTCTAAAAGCAATAGAATTATTAAATAGTTTTCTCTAAACATCATTATATATTGGGTCAATATGCTAGTTTAATTAAATGTAATTTAGTTTAATAATAATAATAATTTATATATATATATATATCCCACCCGCCCCAGCCAAAGCAGGGCTCAGAGTGGCTAACAACAATAAAAGTAACACAGCATTCTAAAACCAATTCAGAATCAAATCAATTCAGAATCAAATTAATGGCAACCATTGGGCTAGAGTTCTATGAAGATTACCAAAGGAGAGGGTCAGACTGTGCCTCGGCCAAAGGCCTGGTGGAACAGCTCTGTCTTCCAGGCCCTGCGGAAAGATATCAAGTCCCACAGGGCCCTAGTCTCTTGTGACAGAGTGTTCTACCAGATCGGGGCCACAGCCAAAAAAGCCCTGGCTCTGGCTGAGGCCAGCCTAACCTCCCTGTGGCCCGGGATCTCAAAGATGTTTTTGTTTGAAGACCGTAAGGTCCTCCGTGGGACATACCAGGAGAGGCTGTCCCGTAGGTACTTTGATTCATTAATTCATTTAATCATGACCAGTGGATAGGTGTTCTAAAAGAGGGGGCAACTTTTGAAGTATAGACACAGCAGCCAAGGACCACAGCTGAGATTAATGACAACTGAAATCGGGATATACAAAGTTGCCCATTTCACACAGAGACAAACCCATATGTGACATTGTCCAACCCTTGATAGAGTCCTGAAGCCAATGATGGTACCTTGAAAAATGTATACCTATAAACGCATATTTGCAAATGTGGTCTTTTTTTCTATATTTTTAGGAATGTGTTTAAAATGCCTGAGACATACATCAAAACAACCTTAATATGTAACATGATATTCTATAATTAAGTAAAAGAAGCTTTATTACACAGAGAGATAAGAAGCATCTAGATGCTTATTGCTGCATTATACCCTGAATTTGTGTCTGAATTTACCTATAATTCAGAGAAAGCATTTAGGGCTGTCATATTTTGAAGAGCAAAAAAGAGGACACATTTGCCAACTTCTACATTTAACTATGGATCGCTATGAAGACTCTCATTTTACATACCCATGAAAAAGAGGGTGTGTCCTGGAAAAAGACCCATTTCAACACATACTGATTACAACTCTGTTAAACATTGCCAGCCTTTAACTAATGAAAGAGGATAAACGACCTATCACCTTGATAACTGATGGCAACAGAAGTGCTCTGGGATAAAGTATCACTGAAAATATTGCACGCTATTCACATATAATGTGATTCACATTATCAGGCAAATTAATTTTGCAAAAATTCAATTCAGGTTTTCCACAGGACTGTTTGCATTTAAAGACAAAGAAGTAGAAAGTTGATTCAGTTTGCATTTAAAGGTGAACCTACCAAATTTGCACGTTCCAATGCAATACACAAAGTGAAACACAGCTGTCCTTCAAAATGTGCACTTCTCTGAATTTTGCAATGCAATTCTCCTACCAAGTAATGTCTATGAAAATGCAAATAATTAGGCTAAAGTGTGCACATAAATGCATTTTTTTGGGGTGAAGATAATGTACAAAAATGCATTATATTATAGAATATTTCAATACTGTGCATATAAAAGTTACCTACAAAAGGAATGTGTATATTTGGAGAAATTCACACTAAAACACGAATACTTTTTACACATCGCAAACAGATGTGGAAACGTGAAGACGTGAACTTAAGATTAAAAAAAAAGAAAAAAAGAAAAGGAATGCAGAGAAATGTAAATTAACAGATTTCCCCAGCCCTACAAAGAATAAGAAGCACAGTGACTTGTGCTTGGCAGTGGGTGGCATATTCTGTAGAATAAGATCAAAAGAGGGGAAATTAATCTTTCTCTGGGCAACCTTCTGTAGTGGTAAGGATGTGTAGCAATGGAGTTCTAAAGAGTTCTTCATGAGGCAGAATGGTAAGCCATGACTCTCCCACATTCTAATTACAGATCTGAACTTCCTTACCAAATGTACCGTATTTTTCGCTCTATAACACGCACCTGACCATAACACGCACATCGTTTTTAGAGGAGGAAAACAAGGGAAAAAACATTCTGAATGAAACAGTGGATGTATCATTTTTGTGCTTCATGCTGTGGCCACAGACATGTGATCTGATGGTGAATTTGGGCTGACCCAATGCAAAAATCCTGAGAATCCCTGTGCATCCATGGTTTGTAACCACGTTTTTGCACCATTGCAGCCCCAGGCAACAGTGGGTGCGTGATTTTTGGGGGGCAGGCTGTAGCCATGGACATGCTATGTGCTCTGATGGTGAATTTGGGCTGACCCAATGCAAAGATCCTGAGGATCCATGTGGATCCATGGTTTGTAACCACGTTTTTGCACCATTGCAGCCCCAGGCAACAGTGGGTATGTGATTTGGGGGGGGGGCAGGCTGTAGCCATGGACATGCTATGTGATCTGATGGTGAATTTGGGGTGACCCAATGCCAAAATCCTGAGAATTCCTGTGGATCCATGCTTTTTAACCACATTTTTGCACCATTGCAGCCCCAGGCAACAGTGGGTGCGTGAATTTGGGGGGGCAGGCTGTAGCCATGGACATGCTATGTGATCTGATGGTGAATTTGGGGTGACCCAATGCCAAAATCCTGAGAATTCCTGTGGATCCATGCTTTTTAACCACATTTTTGCACCATTGCAGCCCCAGGCAACAGTGGGTGCGTGATTTTTGGGGGGCAGGCTGTAGCCATGGACATGCTATGTGATCTGATGGTGAATTTGGGGTGACCCAATGCAAAGATCCTGAGGATCCACATTTTAAGTGGGGAGCGAAGGAAAAACAAAGAAGGGACATTAGAGGGGTGTGCAGAGAAGCAGCTGGCTAAGAATGCAGGAGAGGGATTTAACGGGAGGGAGGAAAGAAAGGCAAAAGTTTCCCCCCACCCAAGCCAGCCATCTCTCTCTCTCTCTTTCTCTCTCTCTCTCTCTCTCTCTCTCTCCCTCCCTCCCCCTCCCTCCCTCCCTCCCCCCCTCTCTCTCCCTCCCCCCTCTCTCTCTCCCTTCCCCCCTCTCTCTCCCTCTCCCCCAGCAGCACCGGAGCTTGCCTGGAGGGGAGGGGCTTTCCCTGCTCTTTGTTCCATTTCAGCAAACACAGCAACGAAACAGAGAAGGGTGGGCAGTAAGACCCTGAGGCAGAATGCAGGAAAGCAGCCGCTTCCTCTTTTCAGGTTTCGCTTCTCCGTGCAGCGTGCAGCGCCGCGATTTGATTTTTGCATGATTTTTCGGCTCCAGGGACCACACATTCGCTCTATAACACGCACAGACATTTCCCCTTCCTTTTTAGAAGAAAAAATCTGTGTGTTATAGAAGGAAAAATACGGTATTCATTATCAGTGTTGACAAATCCCTGCATTTCATTCTCTTTAATCAGGCAACCATCTCACAAATAGCACCTAAGACGCCAAAGTCATATCTAGAGTGGCTCACTATACAGGAAACTTGCATATAGGGATAACAGCTCAAAATAGCACAGTTCGCAAATCAGGCTATCCAGCTTTTAGGACTACTACTTCAAGCACACCTATGCTAAAATTAAAAAAAATAATAATGATGACTGATTCATTCAAAAACCCTGGTGGCTGGGAAGCTTTGTAAAGGTCTGGGGTGGGGGAACACAATATGAAAATGTCCTTTCCATTTTGACATGGTCTAGATGGACAGAAAGCTTCTTAGTTTTACCTCTTGACAGTCTCTGAAGCTGAGTCACTTACAACTTGGCAGCCTCCAGAAAAGAAAAGCCGATGGGAGAGCTTTTTAATTATGATTTCAAAGTCAGAGAAATCGTTAATCCTCCCACTCAGTCAACATCATATACTTCCAACAAACAAACAAACAAACAAACAAACAAACAAACAAACAATCTGCATCTATCACCTCGGAACAGATTATCCTGAGTGGAAAACTATTTGCCCCAGAATCAATAATATTAAAAATAACCTTTTCACCATCCTGCATATGGCAATAGAGGCACTTTGATCTGAGGCAGGCCTTCATCTTTCAAAGAACAGCTTTCAAAAAGGGCCGGAATGCCAAGGAGGAGTTCAACTCTGAAGGCAGATGTGGATATATGCAAGGTGAAAAGGCCATACTACCCACACCTCTTCTCAAAGGTATATTCTGTACTTTCATCCAAAGATGAGACCTGTTGGAAATAATGTCCCAGCTGCATCAATCAACTCATCCCAAAAAGAACAGTTTCCAAGGTCTTTGAATCAACAAAACCTTTAGATTTAAGATAAGGTACACAATAAAAAGGTTAGTATCTGGTTGGATAGTAGCAGAGAACTCACAGTGCTTTTGGGCTTGTGCCTAATTCTCACAGAGGTAGGGCTATATCACTACAGACTGCAGGTTGGAATTCTATGATGTAAGTACTGGGCCCTGCCTGCTAGCCTGCTTCCTAAAATATCACTTGCTCATTTCTAGATATAGGGTGCCTACATTCTGCATTTACAAATGACTTTAGATACCTATTACGTCCATAAATTACCATATAGCATATATTCAAAAAACAGTGACAATTTGTTGTTGACCAAGGATAGCTTGGTCAACATATAGACATATAAGACATATAAAGGTCCCTATTGCCTTCAGTAGCTTAGGGCCCCATCAAACCTAAATCCGGCCCTGGTCAGAGATGCTCCCAGGGCCCCAGAAAGCCACCTCTCCCTGCAAAGGATAGGACTAGGTGGAACAGACATAGTTGGGGTCGTGGTGGTTAAATGATGCCGTTCACCTTCTCCTGAGCAAAAATGATGTGAACAGTATAATTTTCTAGCTAGTCCAAGTCTAGTAGGCCTAGTTGGATGAGTGAATCTATCAGTTCCAGGCTCTCTCCATCTCTTACTTTCCCAGCCTTAGTTTTCCACATGCCCACATCATTTTGACACCCACACACATTCCCATGAAATGTAGAAGCATTTTAGTTCTATTTTCTCCTAATATGCAATTACATGCAATTTTGCCCAGCACCTGCATTTCTGCAAAGGAATTTCCCCTAATATGATGCATCTTGGTATGTTACTTTCACTGCTAAATGCATTAGTATGCACACATGCATTTTTGTAGGCACTATGTGGCTAGAGACCGACACTACAAAAGATTCCTCCTTCCCCATCTCCCAAATGACAAGCTCTCGTGCTTTTGGAACAAGGGAAAGGGAAGGCAACAATGGTCATTTTGCAAGGGCTGTTGAGCTTTGCATGCTCTTAGACAACACATGGGTTTTGGAATAAGCCATGGGATGCTCTTGCATTCCTGGATTTAAACCTAATCTTAATTAGTGTACATCTCAAATGTATCATATGCAGTTACATGCATAAAGAAAACAAATTTGGGGAAAGATTCTCATAAGGGAGCTGGTCCTGGAGGAAGAACTGTGAGGGGAGAGACTTCATCAGGAAGACCTCCTTCCACCTCCCTTGCTCCACCCTCTAGTCTCTGCTTCTCAATTTGTTTTTTATTATTTTATGTCCTGTGGCTTGACATTGTTTTATTGATCATAGTTTAGAAATTATTTATTGTAACTGTTGTGTGAATTTCTGTTTAACTTTTATATGCTATTATTATTATTTAATACTATTCTAATGATTGTTGAATGTTACTTTTTTGATGTAGGTTGCTATTTTAAAGTTATGTTTTATTATCACATTTTTTTATTGCATTAGATTGTTATAAGATGTAAATTTTTTGTTTCTTCAGCTTGTAAACCGGCTTAAGTATTGTCAGATAGAAAGACGGTATACAAATTAAAAATGATGATGCTGATCTAACCTGCATCAAGCTTCATGATTTCAATGGAAGAATTAATGAATGCTCTGAGATCTCTCTCTTTGAAATCAACTGGATTTTGTAAAAAAAATGTCTGAATTGTCATCTTGAACTTTTGAAACAAAGGTTTCTGGGAAGCTTACAACAAATAATCATGGAAACAAGATAAAGCAGGGCATAAAACCATAAAATCAAGGCCACATGAAATACAACAAATTCTTAATACGCAGCAGCCTCAGAAATCAAAACACTGATTTTAAAATGGAGAGGTCCAGTTAAATATGCAACAAAGGTGCTGAAGAGATATAAGTCAGTTATAAAACAGGACACTATTGGGTTTAAACACACATCCCCTGCATTTAGAATCTCTACTCAGGTGTTTGTGACTGCTAGGTGGGTTCCAAGCACACTTTAGACCATCCCTCTCAGCATAGGAAAATGTGTAATGCAACTGAGATGTGTGAGGATTTTGGAATGAATTTTGTGTTCACATAAAGTCTTGGTTCTTGAGGATTGGTTGGGGCACTTCCATACAACAATGTCAACTGCAGACCTGGGATCCAAAGTACAACTGCATAGGTCAGGAATGATGGGACTCTGAAAAGCAGAATCTAGATCCAAACACAATCAAGCAGTTCAGAATCAAGTGTAATCCAGGGGCAAATGCCACTTAAGAAATGGGCCCAAACACATGCACCTGGTAACTTAAAAGCATCTATAGACCTCAAATGTTGGCTTAGTCTGTTGTTTCAGACCCCACCCAGCACCAGCTGCAAGCACTTAATTCTGCTCTTGAGGAGTTCTTTTCTCCCAATAAACCTCTTACCCCCAAGTTGTTCTGTTCTCTTGGGTTTAGAATAGCATCCTCCTTCAAAATGGCCACCTGAGCCTGAACTTTATGGTATCTATACTCTTTGGGCTGGGAGATGGTCTGACTTTCCCCTCTGACATGAAAAAGGGTATTTCTGCCACAGGTAACTTGTGGACTCACCATGAGAGTTCTTCTACGGTAGAGTACAGTGATAGGCCTAATCCTATCTAAGTCACTTCCTAGACACAAATGTCTTCTGGTTCACTTCAGGAGTTGGAGGACGTCATCTGGCTGCTTCCCCAGGTTCCCCTAATATCTTGTCAAATGACAGGTTGTCTGCAGTTGCCCACCAGAATGATGCCCACCTTCTTTTTAATCCCACAAAATTTCACCTTGAATGCCTGAAGAGGACTTTCCTGGAGATAGAATGTCTTTTGAAACCACTTCTACAAGACTTAAAACGTCTTTCTTCACCATTATAACTTGAATCAAGAAAGCAAAAATCAAGCAAAAGCAAAACTTTGCCTAAATCAAGTGATACCTACTCTACGGCAGGCCAAACAGCAAACCCATGATAGGTTAATCACTTCCCAGCTTGGCTCCCATTACTGAGTAATTGCTGGAAATGATAGGAGACATTACTCATCACATGATAACTGATGACAGCAGTTTTACAAAATCAGGCCATCAAATTGCAGCAGTTATCAAGTGAACAACATGGTGTGCGAACTCATTAAATGTGTCTCATTCAATTTTACTCAAAGCGAATTTAAAAACAAAGGTATTCAAAACTCTGAACTTTCAGATTCTATAGTCATCGGGGAAACAAAACATCGGTATTTGACACATGATTCTGGAAAGGATTATATGGTTACAGGTCTTATGACATATTATCATTCATGGATTTGCCCCCCCTCTAAATAAAGCACCTGCCACCACACAGGGAGCACATACAAAAAGACCATTTTACTCTTATATATTCACATGTCAATATGGCTACTAATTATAATAGCTATATACTATCTTCACTAGGGATGCGGGTGGCCTAAACCACTGAGCCTCTTGGGCTTGCCGATAAGAAGGTTGGCGGTTCAAATCCCCGTGACGGGGCGAGCTCCAGTTGCTCAGTCCCAGCGCCTGCCAACCTAGCAGTTCAAAAACACGGCCCAAAGTGCAAGTAGATAAATAGGTACCGCTCCGGTGGGAAGGTAAATGGTGTTTCCGTGTGCTGCTCTGGTTGCAATGTTCCATTGCCCCAGGAGCAGCTTAGTCATGCTGGCCACATGACCCAGAAAAACTGTCTGCGGACAAACGCTGGCTCCCTCGGCTTGTAAAGCAAAATGAGCGCCGCAACCCCAGAGTCGTCTGTGACTGGACTTAACTTAACTGTCAGGGGTCCTTTACCTTTACCCTTTTATCTTCACTATCAGAAACACTAGCTATAAATTCAGTTCATCAGTCAAACACTACATTTGGCAACCATGCTGTCATTAGAATAAAAAACATATCCGGCACTATAAGGATCCTCGTCTCTGGAAGGCAAGGACTGTATGGGAGATAGAAAATCTGTCCTCAGCACGTGCTATCTGTCTCTGCTACAGTGCTTACCCAGCTCATCAACTTCGCAAAATCAGCACAGTAGTTTACTGTGCCCTACCACCTTTAAGCCTATTTTCATCTGCCTATATATTGCCAGTTCTTGTCCTCCGACTCCTAAGTAGTCCGGCCCTTCTCTAGAAAAATGAACAATCTTCCAACCCAGGCTGGATATGAAGCTTCTTAATGACAACTTGGAACCTCCAGAGTATCTCTTTAGTCAGTCCCTCTCATCATTTTCACAGCAGCAGTTGCCATTCTTCCGGACTTCAAAGCCAAAAGCTTCAGCCTTTGGGGAAATCTCTTATATTGTTTCAGGGAGTAAAAAAAACAAAAACCCAACGCAGAGCCCAAGCAATCAGTTCCTGCAGTTTGGCACACTGTTATCTTGATTAACCCCTTGAAGAATTCACTGATCATGCTGTACAGAGTGAAGTTGATACCCAAGTGAACAGACATCCAAAACAGAGCAGGGATGAAACTATTCTTCATCATAATCCTTGGGGGGAATGTTACTGCCATTAATTCCTTAAGATTTGCTACTAATGCAAATGATCAGAAGCCTGCAGTCAAACTGGCTTGTTAGTTCCAATAAACTCAGTCCCACTCCAGCCCTTCAAATCTGCTTTGTCTGTCTATTCTTTTTCTGCCAGGCGTACAAAGCTCCTCTTCTCCCTAATGCTGTTTCCCCCCCCTCCATCTGACATTTCCCTTGGGATCCTATCTTATCATTTCTTATATTATCATCTTATCTTATCTTCTTATCATCTTATCTTATCATCTTATCTTATCTTATCTTTCAGAATTTATAAACTGTTTCACATTCTGGATTAGTTGTAGTCAGTGCTATTTTTCTAGAAAATGCAGTGCCAGAACTCACCATGAACACCTCCCTTGTTCTCTTAGAATGGCAATGGTGTCCACATGAGTGGTGCCAGAACTGAGTTCCGGCAGTTCCTGCTGAAAAAATGCCCTGGTTGTAGTTTCTGAGTCACCTTCAAAGCAGCTCCATGTAGAGTGAAGCTCCTATGGCCCCTGGGAGTTGGCTCCTATGGTCTTCAAGCAGAGACTGGATAGTAATCTGTTGGGAATGGTCAAACCCTGGATTTCCTGCATGGAGGAAAAGGGTTGGCTTAGAAAGCCCTGCTAGTTCTGCGACAGCTAACCCTGGCATGCAGAGTTACTCATTTTAACAGCTTTAAGTGGTGCAAGTTAGTGCATGCTACAATTCACAGTGATATCAACTCTTTTAAATAAGGTAGGCATGTTTTTAGTGTGTATGTTCTTGTGACGTGGGTGGTGCTGTGGTCTAAACCACTGAGCCTATTGGGCTTGCCAATCAGAAGGTTGGTGGTTCAAATCCCCATGACGGGGTGAGACTGTGTTCCAGCTTCTGCCAACTTAGCAGTTTGAAAGCATACCAGTGCAAGTAGATAAATAGGTACCACTGCAGCGGGAAGGTAAATGGCGTTCCTGTGCACTCTGGTTTCCATCACAGTGTTCTGTTGCACCAGAAGCGGTTTAGTCATGCTGGCCACATGACCTGGAAAGCTGTCTGTGGACAAACGCCAGCTCCCTCAGCCTAAAGCGAGATGAGCGCCACAACCCCATGGTCGCTTTGACTGGACTTAACTGTCCAGGGGTCCTTTACCTTTTTACCTTTATTGTTTACCTTCATTCTATGTAATGTATCCGTGTCCTTGTGTAACTTATTTTCTTCATAAAAAGCCTTGAATTCTTCCAGCTGAGCTCTCAAGTACAACTTTATATCTTTCTCTTTATAAGTTGCCTTTATCTTTATGCAATATTGTGTGCCATTAGTTTCTCTATTCCCCTCAATGCAATAAGAATCAATCATAAATTGTGTGAGGGATGAATGTTTAGCTTAGAAAAGAACACTCTGTTACCACACGCAAGAGGCAACATTAGCTCCGTCACAAAGCTTGACGTCTCAACATTACATAATGATAACTGGCCCAAAATGCACTTCAAGGCTGAGATGTCTAATCTCCTTGGAACAAAAAAGGAACAGCATCCAGCCAGGCCCCTATGAGTGTGATCTCAGTCCAGATGAACACCTCAAGATTAGCATGCACCCAGTCATCAACATTACAGGACTAATGCCTCTCTCACTATGCCAGACAGTCTGTGGTCAAGATAACAAAGAGGATGAAAGGAGGAGGGTTGAGCAATTGATCCCCCAATAGCTGATGAAAAGAATATGAGCATGGGCAGAAAATAGCATCTTTTGGCAAGGTAGGGGATAAGACTTTGGCATCCACCTACAGCTGTGTGACACATCTGATGCCACAGTTCCACTCCCTCCTCCTCCTATTATTCCGAACTCAGAGGCTAGTGAACTAGCAGTCAGATAACCTATCCTGGTAATTAAATCTCTATAGAGTATGTGTACATGTGATGCATAATTTGGCTTTCTGATCTGTATTCAATATGTGGAATGTTCCTATCTTTTTTGCATAGAGTCTTGCATAAAGGTTGGCCTTTATGCTCAATAGGTGGTGGAATGTGTATCTATAAGGCAAATACTTGTTCTATAATTAGAGTTGCTTGAGGCTTCTGAAAACCCTGTGCCACACTTAGGAATAGAGGAGGAATCAATATATACGGGGTGTGTGTGTGTGTGTGTGTGTGTGTGTGTGTGTGTATATGAATGAGATGTAACCTGTTGGTTTCATACCAGCTGAACTTTAAGCACCTCTCGCATCAAGCACTTGCTCATATCCAAACTGCTCATACTTTATTTTTTAAAATGCCTAATTATCTGCAAAAAAAAAGTCTATAAGAATCAAGTCAGGAATTAGAGGTGGAGGTGAGAAAGCATGCATAAGCTTTCGTTTCTGGGCAGAATTCAAAGTGTTGGTGCTGACCTTTCAAGCCCTAAATGGCTTCGGTCCTGTATACCTGAAGGAATGTTTCCACCTCCATCTTCCAGCCCAGACACAGGTCCTGCTCTGTTGGTCCTCTGGTGGTTCCCTCACTGCGAGATGTGAAACTACAGGGAACCAGGCAGAGGGCCTTCTTGGTAGTGGCACCCGCCCTGTGGAACACCCAGCCACATTCTCAACCTCTTACATTCATTATTGCTATTTTACATGTAATAAGAATAATTTAAAACACAAAAAGCAGAGACATCACCTTGCCAACAAAGGTCCGTATAGTTAAAGCTATGGTTTTCCCAGTAGTGATGTATGGAAATGAGAGCTGCACTAAACGACTAAACAACAACAACAACAACAACAACAACAACAACAACAACAAATAACAACAAATAACAACAGTAACAGCTTTTGGAGACAAGAGTCAGGACCAAAGGTCTGTGGAAGATTTCAGTCCTTCCCTCTCCATAAGATTATCAAGGCAAGGGGAAAACCATCATTCCATTATATGGCAGAATCCCACTTTCCCTACTAATGCCCAGACCTTCAATAGGAAGGAGCAGTGACCCCTTCTGACCCCAGATCTTTCACTCTCGTACCCAGAAGGCTGCATCCACAACATATGAAACAGACCCAAGTTACAATACCTTATAAGCGGAGTTTATTTTGGGGGTACTCAAGGGTACCAGTACTGACACCTTTCCCCCCACCCAAATGTTAAAAGTGTGGCAGTTACTTCATGGTACCAACACCTTTTTTAAAACTAAAAAAGGGGGAAAGCACTGCATAAGCTTTTTTTTCTGCAATGCACTGCAGCTGTTTAGCTAGCTAAGAAACAATTAGAATCTCTATACTTGGCATTGTTATTAGTTAAATGGCATTGCAAAAGTTCCACCTGGCATTCTTAGATTTAGGCAATGAACTTCCACTTGGAAAATTTGAGAAGTATTCTTTGACAAAACTTCATGAACATATGCTATATTCTCTCAGGGGCCTATTTTATCTCTCCCTCTCCATTGGCTGAGCATTTTAATTGGATTTGCATACTCAAGAGACAGACTGTTAAATTTGGCAAGCATTTGCTTAGTATTTGGGAAGAAATTGATTTTGCAATGGAGAGAAGGTGCTAGAAGAAGCCAGGAAGATACTCTCACTTCAATACGTTTTTCACCTATTTTAATTTTACTTAACCCAGTGCTAATCATTCTCGAAATGTGGGGTAGGTCTTCATAGGGATGGATGGAGGGTTGCCAAGGTAGACCTGAGCTGATTAAGCACCTCATATTGGCTCAGAGAGAGCTAAACTTCATAGCAAGTTCTGGTGTGCAACAGGTCCATTGTTTTGGGAAGGTGGCCCACATTTTGCTTGGTTATGTGAAAAGCGGGTAGGGGAGAGAAGCTGGTCCATGCAACCTAAAAGTTTTATTCATTTAGGAGCCATAGAACAGGAGTGGAGAACCTTTTCCAGCCCGAGGGCTCCTTCTGGGGACCACATGACAGTGGCAGCTATGACCAGAGGCATAACTGGGTAGAACAACGGATGCATCCCTTACTCTTGTACAGTAGGCAACATTCCAGTCACATACATGCACATCTCAGCATCCTGGCAAGCAAGAGGCATTATCACAGTTCAAGGCTACATTCCACACACTCAGAAACACCAAAGGAGGACACAGAGCAGGGACAGTGAGAGGGGTGGAATGGGGAACTCCCTGAGGGTTCAATATGGAGCAGAATCACAACAAACCCAACCCCTGCCCTACCTTTTAAAACTCTTGCTTATTTGCCCTTTATTTCTGTCATTTCACTGGTTATGTATTGGGTATGCCAAGTTCTAATTCACTGAAATTCGAATGAAAGACTCAGACAGCATTGATCTGAGTCCTACTTGAGATGCTGTAGTAACACAGGCCTCCACAAGGGGCAGAGGCCAGCAGTTCTCGACAGTCTCATTCAAATTTACATGGATGGTTTTAAAGCATGGGTAGGCAAACTAAGACACAGGATCTGGATCTGGCCTAATTGCCTTCTAAATCCGGCCCATGGATTTTCTTTTTTTACCTGAGTAGAATGTTTTTACCTGAGTAGAATGTGTCCTTTTATTTAAAATGCATCTCTGGGTTATTTGTGGGGCATAGGAATTCATTATCCCTCTTCCCCTAAAAAAGATAGTCCGGCTCCCCACAAGGTCTCAGGGACAGTGGACCGGCCCCCTGCTGAAACAGTTTGCTGACTCCTGAAAGCGTTCCTGTTTAGAAATACTATACCAAAACTCAGTATTTTTATTTTTTTAAAAAAAGGCTAGCCAGAGACAAGGTGAAGAAGGGAAGGTGATAAATGGATCAACTGCCATCTGCTTGTGAATGAAAAGGCAACATGCATCTAGAAAATAGGCATTGCCTTCAAGTGCCCTTGTAGAAAGATGGGGGGGAAACCGCAGAATGATCTCAGAGCAAACTCATCCTTTGGGAGCAAGGAGTTGCCTTCAATGAAATATTGGAGAGGAAATGCAAGGAGTACCTATGGCACAGGTTGCATTTACAGTTCAAATCATTTATTGGGAAAGACAGTAGCCACCTGTCCCAAGAAGCAAAACCCCTAACGCAAGGGATAGGGAACCAGTGGCCTTCCAGTTGTTGTTGGACTACAACTCCCATCATTCCTGGCTCCTGGCTATGCTGGCTGGGACTGATGGGAGATGGAGTCCCACAGTATCTGGAGGGATACTGGTTTTCTATCTTGGCATTGTCCCAGTTGGTAACTATTATTTAAAGATACAGCAATCCCAAACCCTCCAAATGTCCCTATTTTACAGGGACATCCCTGATTTAGAGAAGCCATCCCGGTTTCTGATTTGATCCCAGAATGTCCTGCTTTTCCTTAGAATGTCCCTATTTGCATTGGAAATTTTTTGGAGGGTACGGAGTTATCTGACCCCCAAGCCATCTGAAGGCAATCCGGTATACAGAAGTTGTTTTTTTTAAAAAAAAAAGTTTAATGTTTTATTATTATTTTTTATATGTTGAAAGCTGCCCAGGGTGGCTGGAACAACCCAGTAAGATGTGTGAGCTATAATTGTAAAATTATCATTATGGAATAGGACGCTCCCATTTTCATGGGAGAAATGTTGGCAGGTATGCAATCTCATTGCAGCAAAAGAAGTAAGTAAGTCTTAAAGAAACAGTAACAAATTGGAGTATAGTATTCATAGATTTGTAGTGCTGGAAGAGACCTTATCATGTCTTTAAAATTAATAATAAATAAAAACATTGCTTTTATTTAATTATAAAAGTATGTCTGGTAGGTTCTGTACCGCATCTAGATTTGCACAGTTACTGAGATATTGTTAATGGCATTGGTAAACTGTATAGTACAGACATTTTGTGGCAGAAGTCAAAAGGTGAATCTGCAGTGGTGAAAAAAGAGAAGTTGATTTTCCACCTTTAAAGTAATAGGTAGTCTTTTCTGCAGTGGCTCCCCATTTGTTGAATGCTCTCCCCAGCGAGGTTTGCCTGGCGCCTTCATTATGCCCCTTTAGGCGCCAGGCAAAAGTGTTCCTCTTTAACCAGGCCTTGGATTGGCTGACACTCAGTGCCCTTTTAAAATGTACTCCCCATGATTGGTTGTTGTGGACAGAGTTGCAGAGACCCATAAAATGATGGTAGTCAGGAAAGCTGCCAGTGTTATTTTTCTAGGAAAAAGACGTGCAAGAACTCACAGTGAACTCCTCCCTCATTCTCTTAGAATGATAATGTCACCCATCTGAGAGGTGAAATGAGTTCCCCCAAATTCCAGCTGGGCGGGGGGGGGGGGGGAGCCCTGAATACTGGATAAAATATCTACCTATCTATATCTATCTATCTATCTATCTATCTATCTATCTATCTATCTATCTCTATCTATTTATCTATCTATCATCTATCTATCTATCTATCATCTATCTATCATCTATCTATCTATCATCTATCTATCTATCTATCTATCTATCTATCTATCTATCTATCATCTATCTATCTATCTATCTATCATCTATCTATCTATCTATCTATCTATCTATCTATCTATCTATCTATATCTATCATCTATCTATATCTATCTATCTATCTATCTATCTATCTATCTATCTCTATCATCTATCTATCTATATCTATATCTATCTATCTATCTATCTATCTATCTATCTATCATCTATCTATCTATCTATCTATCTATCTATCTATCTATCTATCATCTATCTATCATCTATCTATATCTATCTATCTATCTATCTATCTATCTATCTATCTATCTATCTATCTATCATCTATCTATCTATATCTATCTATCATCTATCTATCTATCATCTATCTATCTATCTATCTATCTATCTATCTATCTATCTATCTATCTATCTATCATCTATCTATATCTATCTATCTATCTATCTATCTATCTATCTATCTATCTATCTATCTATATCTATCATCTATCTATCATATGTCTATCTAACTAGATATGGAGGAAGTATTTATGTGTGAACAATATTAAAGAAGTCCCAATATTTGATCCTGGAGACCAATGGCCAAGCCTTGATCTTATCATGGTATTCATAAACACACTCAATTTGACTGTCTTTCACTCTTTTCCTTCTAACCCTGGGAAGGGGCTGGATACAGTCCTTATGACTTTTTTTCATTATATAACTATTGCGGATGAGACATGGGCTAGAAATCATTATTTGGAGACAGCACAGTGAAATCTACATTTATGTCTGAAGCCCCAAAGGTCTTGTCAGTGCAAACTCCAGGGATTCTGAAGTTTGACTAGTGCTTGCCAGTGCAAATAGCATTCTCTAGAAAGCAAAGCCATACAACAGATCTAAAAATAAACAAAGCACATCTCCAGGTTTGTCCTTCTCCCCTACCTGCCACCAACAGAGACTATCAGCTTATTCTCTGAAACATTTTCAAATGTCATAAAAATACAGCGGTTCTTAGTTTCTACTCCTTTCACCTGATCTTGGTTAATTATTAGATTAAATTTCCATACATTTGCTTATGCATCGAACAGCACAAGAGGCATTCCCCTCCTGTGTGTGAGGGGAAAAAATCATTTAATTTTTAAAAGTACTCAAGTAGGAATTAATCATTCAACAAAAGATTAGAAAAGAAGAAATGGAAAGAAACTGAAACTGTCAGATCAATCCATCGCTACCCTCATTGTCTATTGACAGACAATAAAATGAACAAAACTAGCTCCCACTTTCATCACTTGCAAACCCAGCAACATCTCTGTTACACCAGCTATTGATGCAAAGCAAAAACAATATTAATAAAAATGCAAAATGACTTATGTTGGCCCACCATGTTTTAGAAGCACAGACAACAGATGCCTGTTAAACTCTTTTGTGCAGTGGAATTCTCAAGTATGAATTGTATCTATGTGTCTTTATTTTATTTTTAAAGTACCTGGGGATGCTTTGGAAAACAGAGGAAGTGTAATATTACTACAGCCCTTGGGTGCTATCTGAAAATAGAGGCATTTTATGTGCCTTTTTATAGACCAAATATATTAACTCTGATAGCCAATAATATATATACACATTTGCCATAGCATCTGCCAAATAGCACATGGAACCCTTTTCAAGGGGGAAAAACCCTCTCTAAATTCAGTTTCAAACTAGCAGCCAAAATTCTTTTCTAAACTATTGAAACTCAGCCATTTAAGATATTGGTTCTGCTCTCCCAAAGCCCCAGATGTTTGCTGTTTTATGTTCATTTCACAAGTCATTCTACACCATTACAAATAACCAGTAAGATTACACGCCCCCCCCCCAACAATGCTGCTTAGTTAAAGTAATGGTGAAACTTTCTGCTATATGTCAAAGCAGGGTCCTGGAGCTCTTGAATTTACTGGACTGCACTGAACACAAACTGCAGTAGAATTCAAATGAATGTATATATCATATATCCCTAAATATCCGATTATATCCTCATAGATTAGGCTCATGGCATATCTTCACTCCATCCTGAGTTGGTTTAAAAGCAACTTGTTGGGGAAGAATCTTTTAACAGATGTCCCAGCATTCTTACCATATCCACGTTGCTTTCTGCAGTAAAAAGGTAAAGGGTAAAGGGACCCCTGACCATTAGGTCCAGTTGTGGCCAACTCTGGGGTTGCAGTGCTCATCTCGCTTTACTGGCCGAGGGAACCGGCATACAGCTTCTGGGTCATGTGGCTAGCATGACTAAGCCGCTTCTGGCGAACCAGAGCAGTGCACGGAAATGCCGTTTACCTTCCTGCTGGAGTGGTACCTATTTATCTATTTATACTTTGACGTGCTTTTGAACTGCCAGGTTGGCAGGAGCAGGGACTGAGCAACGGGAGCTCACCCCATCACGGGGATTCAAACCGCCGACCTTCTGATCGGCAAGCCCTAGGCTCTGTGGTTTAACCCACAGTGCCACCCGTGTCCCTTCTGCAGTAAGGCATGATATAAATTGTAGCCTAGTTAGTTCGGGAATGAGGAACCTGTGGCCTTCCAAATGTTGTGGGGCTGCAATCATAGGACATTTTGCCTGGGACTGGCAGCACAAGAATAAGATGATTTTATTTATTTATGTATTATTATTATTTTGCTGGCACAGAGGGGGGAAAGTATATGTCTAAGTGGACGAGTTGTGTCGCACATGCTAATATGTCTGAAAGAAAAGCAACAGTATATGTCAAAGGCAAGAATCTGATAATGGGGAGGGAAGTGAGGGTGAGCACTTAGTAGTGCTCCCATGGGTGGAGCCCAATGTATGTTGAGAATGGGTTTGTTCTAAAGTCACTTAGCTTAATAATAATAATAATAATAATAATAATAATAATAATAATAATAATAATTTTTTATTATTTATACCCCGCTCATCTGGCTGGGCTTCTCCAGCCACTCTGGGCAGCTTCCAACAAAATATTAAAATACAGTAATGCATCCAACATTAAAAGCTTCCCTAAACAGGGCTGCCTTCAGATGTCTTCTAAAAGTCTGGTAGTTGTTCTCTTTGACATCTGGTGGGAGGGCATTCCACAGGGCAGGCGCCACTACCGAGAAGGCCCTTTGCCTCGTTCCCTGTAACTTGGCTTCTCACAGTGAGGGAACCGCCAGAAGGCCCTGGACCTCAGCAAAAAAGCTAAGCAGGAATTTCAGATACCCAATTCAAGCTTGGCGTTCTGCTCACCACACCACATTTGCTTCCATTGTTATTTGTTTAATGAACATCAAAATTCTAGTGAAGCAGAATGCGTTTGATCTGGGATAAGCCCAGAAGAGGCATCTCTCTAAGAGAACAAAGAACCTCACCAGCTCACCCAAAATAAAATAAAAAAACAGCCCTCTACTGGACATATGGCTGCTGTACTCCTTTGAAGTCTGATAGTGAATGAAAAAGACGGTTACTACAGATACGTATCAGAAATTAAGATCTTAGCCATGCCAGCTGGTTACCATTGGCTTCCTAGCTTGCCATTTTCTAAGAAACGTTAAGCAGCAACCAAATTTTGTAAAGTTTGGTAGAGACACAGTACCTGTTAGAATCCAGTGTGCATGTACAGAAAGCTCAAAGGCTCTGTTCTCCACCCTTATCTTTATTTCTGAAATATTGAAGGGGGAAGCTGGAATGCAGGCCAGGTATACAAAGAAAAATGATAAATTACCATAGACAAAGAGCCTCCGCTATGGGAAGTGTGCTGCATAACATTTCCCTCCCCTCTCATACTTCTAAGAAGAAAGTAAGTAATCCAAAATGCCAATATGTGTACCGAACTATCCAGCTGCTCCGAGACTCAGTCTGCCCCCAGCTCATTTAGAGAAGTGTTCCTGGCAAGGATTCCTTGGCATTTTGGCACTTAGATATATTCCCTTGGAAGTGGCTGCAAGATGTGCTGCGAGGCTCTAATGGTTTACAATAATGTAAACTCATTGTCTGCGAGGGAGTAAATCCTGACAGGAATCTGAATTGAGGGGGAAACCACACCCACCGGCCAATGAGAAGAATGGTTCAATCCACCCCCTGTTAAAAATCAATGGTAATTCTCCCATAAGACTTTAATGGAGATGGATTGCGCCCAATATTTGCTTTCATGTTCCTCAGGCACATTTCCCAACTTTCCAGAGGAAACCCAAGCAGTGTTTGCAAGAGAATTGCTACATACCATATATTTCTGCAATTTATTTTAAAGGTATGCTGAGCCGCATATAATGACATCAATACATTCTCAACGGGATGTGTGTGTTTGTGTGTGCATAGATTCTCACTGTGCTTTAGATCAGCACTAGGAATCATCACGTACAAATATATTGAGTAAATAAATTTATTATTTCTTCCCTTACACTTTTCATGTATCCTATTAAAATCATTCACACAGAGGAGAAAACAAAGTTAATGGACAAGATGAATGTAGAAGGTTTTTGTTTTGCTTTTGTTTGTTTTTACTCCAAGGATTTCAATAGAGCTAACCAAATGAGGCTTTGAAATTACTGTCTCACAATGCAGGTAGGTCATACATGCATTACAGATAGTGATACTAACAGCCAAATCTGATGGGCATGTTCATTACTTGATGCAAGTGATAACTTGCAGCTGTGAGTGTGTCATCACAGATCTAACATCACAGACGACATGTTATGCATGTGTGAATCAGCCTTAAGAAGTCATCTTTTTTTTTACAAAAACAAAAATCATAGTTATACAGGTGCAGTAGTTTATTTTCTGCCAGTTATTCTATTGATTTTACTAGTTATTTGTATGCTCTTTCAATCTGTTTATTGACAATTTGGCAATATGTGTTTACTCATAAAAATTCCAAACACCTATTAACACCAGGCCAATGGTCAGACCACCACAAAACAGATGGACATAGCTCATTCATTTTCCTTCTTCCAAGTAGCTATGCCACATGATCTAACCTAAGCTAGATATTATGGTAAATGTGTTTCCATCTCTGGAATCTGGCTATGGGAGACCTCTAGATATCCCCAGCAAGCATGCCCAGTAGTTGGGGGTAACTGAAGTTGTGACCCATCAACAAACTGAAAGTCACAAGCAGGGCCGGATTTAGGTTTGATGAGGCCCTAAGCTACAGAAGGTAATGGGGCCCTTCATATGTCCAGCTGTCCTTTGTCAACAACAAATTGTCGCTGTTTTTTGTGTTGAATATATGATATATGGTGATTTATGGACCTAATACGTATCTAAAGCCATTTGCACATAAAAAAATATGTATTTTATCAAAGTAATTGAAATACAATTAAGAAGAGGTACAAACCTCTTCTTACTTCCACCTCCGTTTTGCCCAACGTTCAAGGCAAACCCAGAAGTAACTGGCGGGTTTGCTTCCAGTTGTGCATGCACAGAAGGAGCAATCACCGTTTGCACATGCGCAGAAGCGGAGATCGCCGCCTGCGCCTGCACACAACGGCATCTCTCCCAGCGACCCATTTTGACCTCTGGACGGACCTCCGGAACGGATTATGGTCGTAGGTAGAGGTTCCACGGTATATTAATAGTAAATTACAATTAAGAAGTATATTGGGCAAGAGAGTATATAAGAAGCAAGAGAGTGGGCCCCTAAGCTATAGCTTGTTTAGCTTATACAGTGGTGCCCCGCAAGACGAACGCCTCGCAAAACGAAAAACTCGCAAGACGAAAGAGTTTTTCGTTTTTGAGTCGTTCCGCAAGACGAATTTCCCTATGGGCTTGCTTCGCAAGAAATCTCCGGGGACCTCTTTTAAATGCTGGCGGTGGGGAGCAAAGCCTTTCGCTCCCCTCCGGCCTTCAGAAGAGGTCCAGGAAGGCCGACGGGGGCCGAAAGGTTTTGCTCCCCACCGTCAGCATTTTAAAAGCGGTCCGGGATAGCAGGGAATTGCGCTGCGCTTTCCCGCTATCCCGGACCGCTTTTAAAATGCTGGCCGTCGGGAGCAAAGACTTTCGCCCACCGCCGGCCTTCAGAAGAGGTCCTGGACCTCTTCTGAAGGCCAGCGGGGGGCAAAATTCTTTGCTCCCTTCCGCCTGCCTTCCCGGGATAGCGGAGAAGCGCAGCGCGTTTCTCCGCTATCCCGACGGCTTTTGAAGGGTCCGCTTTTAAAATGCTGGCCGTCAGGAGCAAAGACTTTTGCCCACCGCCGGCCTTCAGAAGAGGTCCTGGACCTCTTCTGAAGGCCGGCGGGGGGCAAAAGTCTTTGCTCCCCCCGCCTGCCTTCCCGGGACAGCGGAGAAGTCTCCGCTGTCCCGGGAAGGCAGGCGGGGGGGGGAAGCAAAGACTTTCGCCCCCCCCCGCCGGCCTTCAGAAGAGGTCGGGGGACAGACTGTCCCCGGACCTGGTCTGAAGGCGGTTTCCATAGGAACACATTGATTGATTTTCAATGCATTCCTATGGGAAACCGTGATTTGCAAGACGAAAAACTCGCAAGACGAAAAGACTTGCGGAATGAATTAATTTCGTCTTGTGAGGCACTACTGTACGTAAATCTGGCACAAGCTCCCTATAGGGACTCAAATGACTAGGAAATGTATCTCATGTTGTGATGTCAGACCTTTCTCCACTTCTCATTCACATCATTGTTTGCCAGTTAGGGAAACAAAGAAGAGCAGTGCATTTCGATACAAGAAACATGAGATATTGCATGGCTGAGCTTTCCAAACTTTTCACATTGGTGACACACTTTTTAAGAGGTGCATCATTTCGTGGCACGGTTTTACTAGCGAACTGGCAGTTAAACTAACCCCTTCCCAAACCCAGGAGGAGCGCAGGGAGCGTTTGCGTCACACACCTATGCACTGCAACCAACACACTAATGTCTCATGACACACAGTTTGGAAAGCTCTGCAGTATGGCATAGTGGTTAGAGTGTCGGATTATAACCTGGGAGACCAGGGTTCAAATTCCCAATCAGCCATGGAGCTCACTAGGTGACCTTGGGCCAGTCACAATTTCTCAGACTGTTCTACTTCATAGCTATCTTGTGAGGATAAAATGAAAAGGGAGGGACCCGTGTATGCCATCCCTGAGCTCCTTTGAGGAAAAGTGGGATATAAATGTAATGATTAGTAAATAAATAAAAGCAGACAAGAAACACCAGGAGGTAAGTTCTTCAAGAAGTTACAGACAGAAAGGAGGGGGGAGATAGATGCTTACTGTAATGTAGACTACTGAGAAGTATGTAGCAGCCAAGAAATTTGATCACATCTGTTCAGTGCTATTATTATCATCCCTTTTCTGTATGCAAAAAGCAATGTCACCCTGACCTCTAAAGGTTTTGTGGAAAATCCAAAAATATCACCATAAACTTTGTGAAACACATCCCCTCTGGAAGAAAATAATGCGCATTAATCTCATTCTTTTGTACATACAACAGATGGTGTCGAATGATGCACCCAGGGGAAAGAAACCCTAACTGTAGGAATTTTCTACAGAAATATTTTCATCCATATTTTTTTTCCTGCATCCCTCAGTTATTTATTTATTTATTTATTTGCTTCACTCATCTCTGAATTATGCCATTTTCTCCAAAGTTCATACCAAGCACTTATTGTAGTTAACTCACTATTAATTCACAATGGGAAATGGTGGGTCTGAGGGCTTATTCCTGCCTTCTTCCCACACCCAATGACTATGAATGGACGCTAATGAACAACAACACATCCCCTGCTTAAAAGAGAACTTAAAAATATGATAATTGCACCAATCACTTTAACAACATTCTTCCTTGGAAATATATGCTCGGTGTAATGATTTGCATCTCATATAAACCTTGCTACCACCCAGTTACAGACATTAAGTTAAGAGATTGGGATTTCCCTAAATGAAGATGACTCATTTCCTCAGTGCGTTCCATTCAGGGAAGAATATTTTATAGTCTACATGAAGCCAAATCTGAATTTGTCAGTGAGTGTATATTCATGAGGGAGCTGCAGCCAATCATGGCTCTCTGACTGCAGTATTTGTGTGATGCATATGTTTGTGGCATTCACAGTCCAAGTCAATGAACCCAAGGGTCTTGGGAACAAGGCATGTGTTCATGATCCTGCCACCACCCACAATTTGAGCATTCCTGTGTTCAGGGAAATGCTTAGAGTTTCTTTGAATTCTATTCTTATTCAATTATGAATTGCCTTTCATATACATTTCAAGGTTAATAATAATAATAGTAATAATAATAATGTTTAAAACAATACAAATAAACATGCAAGACAGAAATCTTTTCTTTTTTCCAGCTGGAAAAGCTTGTAAAAGAAGAATGTCCTGAACTGGACCTAGAAATTACAAGCAATAGGCACTTGTCATATATAAACAGGGATGCTACTCCACAGAACAAGGACAACTACACTAAAAGTCCTGCTTCACATTGCTGTGGAATGAGTTTCTGACACAGTGGTACCTTGGGTTACAGATGTTTCAGGTTACAGATGTTTCAGGTTACAGACTCTGGTAACCCAGAAATAGTACCTCGGGTTAAGAACTTTGCTTCAGGATGAGAACAGAAATCTCGCGGTGGTGGTGCGGCGGCAGCAGCAGGAGGCCCCATTAGCTAAAGGGGTACCTCAGGTTATGAACAGTTTCAGGTTAAGAACGGACCTCCAGAATGAATTAAGTTCTTAACCCGAGGTACCACTGTACTGTGAGAACTTCAAGGAAAGACTCTCTCACAGAATGTAGTGATCTACTAGAGATATATGGTGAAAGTTGGCCTTTCAAGTAACCTGGCCCTGAGCTGTGCAGGGCCTTATATCTCAGTATCAAAAACTTAGCCCGGTTACAGACTGGCAGCCAGTACAGATCCCACAGTAGTTGCCCCCATAAGCCACATAGAGTGTGTTGCCATAATCCAACCTTGTTTATGGATAACTGTGGTCAAGCTATTCTGATTCAGGAATGGCTGTAGCTGTCTTACCAGCCAAATCTGGGAAAAGGCACTCCTAGTAACAGAACTAGATCTAGGAGCACCTCCCGACTACACACTTATTCCTTCAGGGAGAGCGCAACCCCATTCAGGGCAGGCAGCTGATCAACTTCCCAGATACTAGGACCACTCATCCATAGGACCTCCATCATGCCAGGATATAGACTCAGTTTATTAGCCTTCAACCAGTCCACCTCTGCATCGAGATACTGATTCAGGACCTGCACAACCACTTCCAATTCAGAAGTACATTTGGGTATCATTAGCGTACTGATGGCACCTTGCTCCAAATGGCTTTAAATAGATGCTAAATAGCACTGAGAACAATGTAGTATCCTGCTGAACCCCAAAGCACAAGACCTGGAATTCCAAGAAATACTCACCCAACCTACTGAAACAATCTCTTGAAATGGGACCAGAATCATTACAGAACAGTGGCCCTGATGCACCTCTACCAGAGATGGTTCGTGAGAATACTATTGTCAATGTGCATCAAAAGCAGATGTGAGACTGGGAGGAAGCAGGACAGTTGCACTCCTTATGTTGCCCTTCTGATAAAGAAATGGAGACCAAGGTGATTTCAGTTCCAAAGCCAGATCTAAGCCCAGATGTTGAACTCTAGATTTTGTTAGTGTTGGTCTTACCTGAGGCTTCTTTAGTACAAAAGTTGTAGGAGTTTTGTTATAAAGGATATAAAAATAAAATGAAAACTCTATTAATCATAATGATCATCAGTGTCAACTTTAAGATTGTCTGAAACAGATGTTTGGAAATTGACACTAGGAACCGATGTACTTCATTCAGTCTTTGTGGATTAAGCATTTCCTTTAAAATCAATTTATTACATCCTAAAAGTGGAATGTCCTCCCTAAACTATCATACTGCCGGCTTTTATGAAATGGTTTACTTGATCTTGTAAGTAAATTGCACCATTCTATATTCTCAGCGGACTGTGCCTTTGAAGTTTATTTTTATTATATTTAATGTGAAGTGATAACATATTAGTGCGGCTGTTTATGTGCCAAATGGTTTTTATTTAATTCTCCTACACTTGTAATCGGTTATCTGGGCCTGATAATTTTCAGTATCAATTTAATATAAAATTAGGAAATCACATTAGTTAGTATTATATTTGAAAGCTCCTTTCTGAGGGTGCTGACACAGAAGATGAGAAATTATAATCTCTTGTCACCTGAGAAAGTTAGTTCAGGCAAAGGGATCTGCCTAACAACTTCTACTGGGAAAACAGATACAAATAATTAATTCAGCCTCTCTGCAATCTCCTTTTCCTTCTTTAACATATTTTTGTCAATAGAATAGAACAGAAAATTGGAGTTGGAAAGGACCCAAGGGATGCAGGAATTTCAGCTAAAGTATCCATGACAGATGGCCTTCATTGTTGTCCAAAATTTCAACCAGTGCTTTTTTTCAGCCAGAGTGCACCGGAGAGCAGTTCTGGCACCTCTTAGGTGGGTGCCATTTTGGCCTGGCACCCCCCCTTTCTGCAAAGAAACAAAAAGAAATATTTGAGGGTACCCCAAATGGCATATATATATATATATATATATATATATATATATATATATATATGAAAATTACCTTTGATCTTATAGAGCTCTGATGAGTCCCATTAAAAGAGTGAGTCTTTCTTCTCTTCCAGAAAAGAAACAGTTAAGTCTACAAAAGAAAGGAAATGATGTAATAGAGGGCTCTTTGTTACAGCAGTGGCCCAGAACAAAACTGGAAATGCTTAATGGACTGAAAAACATACCCTGAGGGATGCTGAAATGTGAGCTTCTGTACTGCATGAAATGCTAAATGTTCTCTTTTCTTGCAAGCGGAGAACTTGCTGTGGTATTTTGACAATGACGTTCTGCTAACCGTATTTACACACTTTCCAGGCAAGCACTTATTGATACGCATAAAGGTGGAAAAGAAATATTTCCCTGCTCAAAGTCCCAAACCCTTTGTTCTCTCTCTCTCTCTCTCTCTTTCCTTCAAAGGAAAAGAACAACACCTGCAGCAGGAATTTTGAATTGGAAATAATGTGACCCTGAGATGTCAAAGGAACATTTTTATTTTATTTTTAAGAGAGAAAGAGAGAAGAAGAAGAAGAGTTTGGATTTGATATCCCGCTTTATCACTACCCTAAGGAGTCTCAAAGCAGCTAACATTCTCCTTTCCCTTCCTCCCCCACAACAAACACTCTGTGAGGTGAGTGGGGCTGAGAGACTTCAAAAAAGTGTGACTAGCCCAAGGTCACCCAGCAGCTGCATGTGGAGGAGCAGGGAAGCGAACCCGGTTCACCAGATTACGAGTCTATCACTCTTAACCACTACACTACAGAGAATGTCAAAACAGCCTCCTATAACTTGAGGATGTAAAGCAGTAGCCAAGCTAATCCAGTGTAGGCAAACAGAAGCTGTGCAGACAGCAAGGGAACGCCAGTCTGCTTACCACCCTTAGCACAGCTCTGGCTCCGACCCATCACCATTAAGTGAGTTATGAGAGCATATGAATTCCAGCTCCCTGTATAGGGGAAGAGTGGATCTGCAGGATCTGACATGTGCATGCTACCCCCATTGTCTAGCATTCAGTGGGGGCACATATACCAGGCCCCCTAAGCATCAAACCAGGCAGCTTCCCAAGCTAGTTGGCAGCAGGGGGTGGTTGATGAAATGCCATTTACCTAAGAGTGCCTCGGGATAAGCAAAAAAGAAATCTGCCAGTTTCTCGATTTCTCATTTTTCCAATCTTATGCTCAGCTCTCCACATAAGTATGCTTTAAAAAAGGTAAAGGACAGTTAAGTCCAGTTGCAGACAACTCTGGGGTTGCGGCACTTATCTCGCTTTACAGGCCGAGGGAGCCTGCGTTTGTCCACAGACAGTTTTTCTGCGTCATGTGGCCAGCATGACTAAGCTGCTTCTGGTGCAACGGAACACCAAAACCAGAGCAGTGCAGGGAAACGCCATTTACCTTCCCGCCGGAGTGGTACCTATTTATATTCTTGCACTTTTTTGCGTGCTTCGAACTGCTAGCAACGGGAGCTCACCCTGTCGCGGGGATTCGAACTGCTGACCTTCTGATCAGCAAGCCTGAGAGGCTCAGTGGTTTAGACCACAGCACTACATGCATCCCTAGTTTGCTTTAAAAAATCCCCCAAACTGACTTCATGCAAATTCATCAGTTTTCTAGGTTGCATTCATCTGGAGAGAGGAGAAATGCTTGAACTGATGGGATGTGATAGCTGAATACCACCCTATGTTTTAGTAGATCCATGTTTTCTCCACAGCTGCTTTGGTCAGAATACTAAACTGCCTTTTGACTTGTCAGATGGCTCTCGGTCCAAACTCTGCCAGTAATATTCGTCACTACATAATCTATAGTTAGTATATTTTCCTAAAGAGTATAAGGGAAGCAACTGCTATTATTACTTATATTATTTAGAGCATAATCTGTCAAGAAGTTTGCTTCTGCGATGAAATGAGCAGGAGGTAGGAATGGAGCTCAGGATAGAATTTCAGTTTCTATGAGTTCAGATGCAAACTGACTTCATCTGTAGCTCCTGGATTAATATGTAGATCATAGTTATCCTCTGAATTTTTGTCAAAAACAGGTCCCCAAAAAGCATTAAAAATGCATGTTTTAGGATTAGATATATTTAGAAACAAGCTCATTGAGATAAAATACATATTTAAGTAGGCATTTTATGGTTAAATATGTATTTAAATAAAAATTTCATGCACATTTTGCAGATTAATAGGGGAAAGGGACGGAACAGAACTCTCATTTCAGACAAAACTGACAGACAGGGAATATACTGATCCATCCATCTCTAGGTGGAACTAGATGTTATGAGAAAACACAGGGATGTTTTTCCCTCTTGAGGCAAATGGCGGTAATAGAGGTGCTGGCAGGAGAGAATCAGGGAGACAGTGGTGGAGCTTCATGCTCTGGCACCGGGGGTGGAGAGCAAGCAGGGGTGTGGTGCATGTCCCAGGGGCATGGCATGGCGCCTGCGGGGGCGTGGTGCCCAGCGTGGGGAGAGCAGTCACAATGGCACCCCACCAGGATCGTGGTGCCAGGGGTGGTGCAGTCCCCGCGCCCCCTCTTCCTCCACCAGTGCAGGGAGAGAGGTCTTAAGCCTTCCATTTCACAGCCCCACTGATTCTCCATGGCAAACAGCTTCCCAGAACTGTTTTGTATATGCTCACTATGCTTCAACCATGTTAAAAAGATAGAAATACATCCCCACCCCAATCAACAATTCCTTGCATGTACATCTCTCCACAGTATTCACATTACAGTGGTACCTCGGTTTACAAACTTAATCCATTCCGGAAGTCCGTTCTTAAACCAAAACCATTATTAAACCGAGGAACATTTTCCCTAATGAGGCCTCCTGCTGCCGGTGCCTTCCACCGTTTGGATTCAGTTCTTAGACCAAGGTAAAGTTTGCAAACCGGGACACTACTTCCGGTTTTGCGGAGTTCATAAACCGAATCGTTCGTAAACAGAACTGTTCTTAAACCGAGGTACCACTGTACATTGCCAAACTGGGAACACCCATGCACTGAGATCACGCATCATTTCCTCCAGTGGCAAGATATGAAATAGTGTATTCCTCACTCAGAGCTCCTTCTCTCATCTATAGACAAAGCTTTATGCTTAGACAGTTAGGAACAAAGATCAAATCCAAGATGCAGCCTTCTGCTCCCAATGCAACAGGTCTATGTGATTCAGCCCCGTGATTTCTGTGTTATGATAGGACAAGCATTGCCTTTCCATGGGCGGCCGAGGTCAGATTGTAGCCTTAGCTTAAATAAACGGTCTTGGCGGAAATGTCTTCAATAAATACAATTGCTGTTGGCAAGGGTAATCTTTTGTGCACGCCTCTACCCATTAGCCTGCCAGTGACCTGGTGGTATTCAAAGCTTTGCAGATAATTAGGCTCAGAGAGAGACCTAAATTGTTCTAATTGGATAGCTCAAATGCTCTTCAGTGCACATTCAGGATCTCTATTATTGGCACATAGTACTTTTCTTTGGAGAAGAATAAAGTGGCTGCAATGCCCAAAGGAAGTCATCAAAGGGGAGGCTAATCCTACATATGTCCTGAGGTGCAATCCTACCATTATGGTAAGGTGACCGTAGACCCAAGGAAGATGCGGCTCCTGCGCATTTAATAGGGTGAGGATTTCAGCATCTGTCAACACATGCCTTATCTGCTGAAGCCACCTCTCCTGTGCACCTTTTAAAGGTGTGAGAGCCCTGTCCACTTTGGCATATGGCCATACTATGCTGTGTGCTCAGAGAGAGCAGAACAATGGTTCCCAGAGAGCACTACTGTAGTCCCTCTCTTTGTGCAATGTGCTCCTTTTCCATTGCAACTCATTTTTATGTCATTGCAGCAGGAGCTGCCTTATACAGTCAAATAATTGGTTCTCTTTGCTCAGTGTTGTCTACAGCAGGAGTGCCCAACATAAGGTAAAAAAGGTGAAGGTAAAGGACCCCTGGACGGTAAAGTCCAGTCAAAAGTGACTATGGGGTTGTGGCGCTCACCTCGCTTTCAGGCCGAGGGAGCTGGCGTTTGTCCACAGTTTGTTCTGGGTCATGTGGCCAGCATGACTAAACTGCTTCTGGTGCAACGGGACACTGTAACGGAAACCAGAGCGCACAGAAATGCCATTTACCTTTCTGCCACAATGGTACCTATTTATCTATTTGCACTGGTGTGCTTTTGAACTGCTAGGTTGGCAGGAGCTGGGACAGAGCAATGGGAGCTCACCCCATCATGGGGATTCGAACTGCCCACTTTCTGATCAGCAAGCCCAAGAGGCTCAGTGGTTTAGACCATAGCACCATCTGCATCCCTCTAGTGCCCAACATACCCCTCCCCTCAGATGATGCTGGACGACAACTCCCATTCTCTTTGACTTGATGGTTGAAGCTGATGGGAGTTGCATCCCCAAAACATCTGGAGGGCCTACGATTAGCCTCTGATCTACAGTGACCGGCAGTGGCTCTCTAGGAATACAGATATAGGTCTTTCCCACTCTTCAGAGTGGTTTAACAGTCAAACTCTCTTCAGTGGGAACTGTGGGAACTGTAGCTCTGGGAGGGAAACGGGAGTCTCCTAACAACTATCAGTACTTTTAACCAAATTATGGCTCCCATAATTCTTTGGAGAAGAATTTACTTTAACATGAATGTTTAAAGTAATATCATAGTGCTTCAAATATATGGTGTGATTATGGCCACACACCAGTTCTTCAGAGCTGCTGTTTGCATTTCAGGGAATGCCTCTGTTGGCGCCTTGAGAGAGACAGTTTTGGGCTAAAGGTAGAGCAATACAATAGTTTTTCAATGAGTTAAAGGTGGGCTTGGCTTTGAAAGAGGCATTGCTATTTACCTATTATAGGCACTCATTCTTGCTTTCAGCTGTGGCAAACAGGTTCTGTTGGTTATTGTATTTTTGGAGATGGGAGTAGAAACCTACAGAACCTGTTGAGGCCAGAAAGTGTGGAGACACTTGGGGAAATGAAGGTTCTCTAAATAGTCTTTAAAGTACCTTTTTATTCTCCAGCCTAGGATGCAAATATATACCCTGAGGTTGAATGCCCCATTCAGAAAGGCAAACTGCCAATTAAAGCAGCTTTTCAAATGTTGGGAATGCCTCATTTGTGGCAGTAACTTTTGCCATAATCTCAATTAAAAGAATAAGAATAAAAAACAGAAGCTGTGTTTGAAAGTTGCATAACCTTCTTTAAAATGAAGCTTTCATAGTTGCTAAAGAATGAAAGATTAGTTGTGCTAATAAGCCTGTAAAATGCTACCAAGCAGCAGAAAACCTACTAAAAAACCACCCCCATAAAGAAAACCTGCAATCTATTAAAGGCAAGATAAAGAGAGAGAGAGAGAGAAGGAAAAAACCCACTCCAGACAATTTCTCTTGGCAGAAGAATTTAGGAGACAGAAGCAATACTAGTAGCCTTCTAAATTGGTTTTCCTGAGGAAGAAATTATTACTAGAAAACAGCTGAACAACCCTTGCAAGTTCTTGCTCCAATCCAAATTAAATAGCATCGGGCAGGAATGGTCTTATATCCTTATAGAGTCTCATTGCTCAAGCTATTGGAAAAGTACAGACCCTTAAACAACAAAAGATTCTTCTGTGTTTTTAATTTGAGGCCTTGAAATATGCAGGATCTCAAATGGAAGATGGCACGACATGAATTCACCGGAGGAGGTGATCAAACACATACATTGCTCCTTCAGCTAAAGGAATGCTGGATAACTGAGCGCTTTCTCTTAGTTTCTGCACATTTGCCTCTTCTAAGGATACTCTCTGCACTTTCAGTTTGGTTGGCCCCTTTTACAAATACCCAAACAAGATGAAGGACATCACCAGGGAAGATTGAGGGGGTGAGGAGAAGGGGGCAAAATTTGCATAGATTTTGCATATTCAAATTTAGAAATAATTACTATAATTTAAATAAAATGTATCTCACCATAGATAGAACCTGGGCAAAAGACTACAGGTGTACCTGTAGCTACACCAGGTCACAGATTTCCCTATGTCAGTAACCCCCCACTTTTTAAACCAAGCAAAGGCAAACTCGACCCTCCAGATATTTTTGAGACTACAATTCCCATCATCCCTGACCACTGGTCCTGTTAGCTAGGGGTGATGGGAGTTGTAGTTCCAAAACATCTGGAGGGTCGAGTTTACCTATGCCTGTCTTAAACTGAATCAGACCATTGGGTCAACCTGTCTGCAGAGACTAGCATCAACTTTCTCAGATTTCAGACCGGGAACTGTCACAGTCCTCCCTAGAAAATAATATAAGCGACCCCATGGATCATCTAGTTCAACACCCTGCAATGCAGGAATATGCACCCCAAAGGGGATCAAACCTTGGTGTTATCGGCACCACTCTTTAACCAGCTAATCCAGGGATCGAGTCTAGGATCTTCTGCATCCAAAGCAGATGGTCTAAATTTGAGTGCCTGTCTGTGCCCTACATAGTGAGATGTGCTGTATTTCTATTTCAATATGCACCTAAGCATATTGTGTCTTTTCTCCTGGCAGATCAAGAGGAGCAGATGACAGCAAAGGTTGCAAGGTTTCTAGCTGGGGCAATCAGAATAAGGTTCACAATTTGACTGCTGATTCAGGACTGTAAACTGTGTTTTATATAATCAACTTTGTATTTTGTTCTGTGTTTACCGCAGTGTTCTTTTGTTGCTATGGTCGATGGCTGATGCAAATAAAGTTTCATTCATTCATTCATTCAAGGATACAAATCAAGATAGGGAAATTATGTGTGTGTGTGTGTTGTCTTATTTTTTGGGTGATGCCTTTCCTCTTGTCTGGCCATGGCTAAAGTGGCCACCCAGAATGCAGGCCAACCCAGGAAAAAGCCTTGGAAGAGGCAGTAGCCTTGAATCTTGGGGTACTGGGCGACAACCCCAAGAAGCTGGCTGTTGAAAGTGCCAGCCAAGGAAACAGAAAGTGACCCATGTCACTGCGGCCTCATGTGGAGTATATCAGATACTCCACCCCCTAAATAGGGCAAGTTCATGTGTGTAGGGAAGACATGCCTAACTCTGGCCTTGATAGCAACTTGAAGGGAAATTATAACCACCTAAGTCCTCCTAATTGCAGAGCCAGCTGTAATCTGGTTACAAACAAGAGAGTTAATTTGGATTGACCAGATGTGCACATATGGCACGGTTATAGTAAAGAGACATTGACTACCACTCTGAAAGGGATGCAGTCTAAATGTGCCATTGACCTGGGTCTTAGCAGCAACTGATGCTCTGCTGGATGCTCTTTTATTAGTAAAGAAAAAGCTTGCTAGCATTTTTTTTATTCCTTAAAAAAGGGTGGGAAATCTGCTAGCGATGCAGAATTTTCTTTCCTTGACCACATATGTGATTTATAGCTCTAATAAAATCAATGCCATTGAGGTACGCATGCTTCCAAAGAGATGAATGCCAAGATCTAGCTCGGGTCAGCTTGAAATCTAACCCCCAGCAGAAATAAAGTGATTAGGGTATGATTAATCCTCTTGGTTAACAAGACAGCATCTAACCTACATGCAGATATTTAAAGATCATCTTGTGCAGACTCCCATGCTTGCTCTTTATCACGTTAGTGTTTCATTGGTGATAGAAAGTACAAATGCCCAGTGAATTCCAATGTGCTAGTAACACAATGTAGAGAGGCCTCACTCCAGGTGGTACATCATGGCTAATTTTGCATCACTCTCTTCGAAAAGATGTACAGGTTTCTAACCCTGACCACTGTCAGAAGCAGTTGTTGGGAGCCTCTGGTGGTGGTGGTGGTGGGGTTGCTGTTGTGCTCAGGTCCTGCTTGCAGCCTTCCCATGGGCATGTAGTTGCTCACTGTGTGAACAGGATGCTAGACTAGATGGGCCACCGGCGTGTTCCTGCAGGGCTATTCTTGTGCGCATTGAGAAACCTTAGGCTCTCCAGGCCTCTCAATGAGACTGGCCACACCCTTCACTGGCCCTGCATAGGTATCTTCCATATGTACATGGTGACACCCATTCTTTTTGTCTGCACAATTCCCCAGGAGGGGGCTGCATGTTAACATATGTCAGGTATGAGTCAGCTCCCAGTCAAGGTTTGCAGCCAACTGCAGAAAGCAGCCAAGAACAGGAAGGCTTTGATGTTAGTCAGACAGGGGAGAGCTGGCAGCTGCAGACTTTGGCTCTTCCTGACCTTGATGGGCCAGCTGATAAGGCAGTAGCTGAGAGCAAGCTAGAACACAGCCAAAGCTCTCTGGAAGCTGAAATAGGTGTGAACAGACACAGAGAGAGTCTCTCAGAAACAGAAGGGGCTGGAGATGATCCAATAAGTCCGAGGAGTTGGTGAATGGGAGGGTTGCTAGACAGGAAGCAAAACAAGAGGCGTAAGGTGAGAAAGTTCAATATATTCTGTAGACACCGGAAGAAGTCTTCAGAAGGGTCATCTTGAGTGATAATGCCAGTGGCTGCGTTAGAGCTGTCCAGAGCTATCTGCTCTAAGCAGAAAGAAAGAAAGAAAGAAAGAAAGAAAGAAAGAAAGAAAGAAAGAAAGAAAGAAAGAGTAAGAAAAAAAAAATGAAAGATGGACCTTGCCTGACCACTTCATAAGTGCAGTTCTATGAATGAAACAGTTAATTGATTACAATGCTTCAACTGCTGATCTGTAGTCTGGTGCGTGCTTATGTCTGAAGCTGGATGGAGGAAGGATGAGTAAGTTTGCTCCAAAATTTGGAGTAAACCAAAACCAGAATATCTATCTATCTGTCTGAACAGTTTTTGGATATATAATTGTTGATGGTAACCTTTTGTGATTGGTTTAAGAAATTTTATATAAGCCACCTTAAAATATTATTGGTTGTAAGCAACCTTGCATTCCTCCAGCTGGTAGAGGACAATAACAGTTAAGTGGTAGTGGTAGGAAATTCAGGACCGACAAATGGAAGTACTTCACATGATGCATAGTTAAACTATGAAATTAGCTAGCACAATACGAAGGGAGGACCAGCAATTTGGACAGCTTTGAAAATACATTATTTTTAGAGCACACCAATGGCTACTGGTCATGATGCCTATGTGAACCCTGGTGTCAAAGAAGCAGGAGAAACTGTTGCACTCACGTCATGCTTGTGGGCTTCCCATAGGCATCTGGTTCACCACTGTGAGAACACAATTCTGCATTAGATGGAGCATTGGTCTGATCCAGCAGAGCTCATCTTGTGTTCTAATGTCTTTCAGGTGTTCTGATCCAAGCACAACCCTCCAAATTCACCTTGGATTTTGCTCTAGGTGAGAGTTGATGAGAACTTTAGTAGGACAGGCAAAAAAATTAGATAGTTATTTCAGGCCAACATATGCAGATGTCCACAGTCAACAAGCTTTGGCCAGTGCTGTACAATTGTTCACACTTGTCATAAAAATGGGAGCTTTCCTAAGCTGGTAATTACTTTGTGTGATTTCTTGTAGAAGATGCTTCCACGAAATAATGATGCACTTCAGGACACATTTTATGTATTTAAATTGTATTTATATTCTGCTTTCGCATTGAAGCAGGAAGATCAAAAGCATATTACACTCAATCAAGCAAATTACACTCTACGAACCAGACACATAGAATGGAAACAGAACCAATGACACAACATAATTTGCCAGCGTTAAGACTTATCTTCTTCAATATTTGTTGAGTCAGACAGTTACATGATTATTTCAGAATGGCTTTAACAACGCATAAGCGTCAGTTGGCACAATTCTTTCTCTCCTCCCACTTGCTATATACAAGGGGTGGGCAATCTTTTTTCAGCCCAAGGACCTAATTCCCTTGAGAGTAATCAGTCAGGGCTGCATGCTGGTGATGGGTGGAGCCAGAGGCAAACAATGCTCTGGATTAACTGAACTATCCACACTGCTTTAATTTTTGCCATTGCTATTTCAAATTAGGATTGCCATTCCTATGCATGTCTGCTCAGAAAGGAGGGGAGGAGCAACAGAGCTAAGTATGGGGGGCCATGGGGACCAAGCCCCCCCCCAAAGTTCCAAAACAGGGGGTCAGTATCTCCAAAAAGTTCCTCTCTGAAACCCTGGAGAACATTACCAGGCAATGTGGACAATAGTTACCTAGGTGGACCAATGGTCTGACTCAATACAAGGCAGCTTTCTGTGCTTCTGTCTTTAAAAAAAGAAAGACAGTTCTGACTTCTATAACCTTTCTGTTCTGCTGCCTTAGTCATATGTAACCCAACCTGAATTCACATTGCTCAAGGCATAATTTAGGGTGACATGCAGCAATAGTGGCACCTCCACCAGTGTAGGTGAGGCTAATAAGAGACCTTTGCTGGACTTGCTTTTTTCCTTTCTGAGATTTGGGTGGGTTTGTTCTGGTCTCTCATTCCTGCTTCCCTTATGTCCAGATGACTTTGCAAAGAGAGAGAGAGAGAGAGAGAGAGAGAGAGAGAGATGCTAAGTGCACACAGTTGACAGTTCCTTTTATGAGCTTTGATCGAGCATCATCTCTCACTATCAAAAGGGATGCTTTTCTTCCCCCTCATCCATTGTTGATTTAATCTCTGTGCTTCAAAAAGGTGAGACTGTTTTGCTTCTGCCAGGAATGTGAAATGCTAGCTTTGCTTCTTGGATTTCCCCCAAATGATGAAAACCCATCCTTTCTCCCTCTTTGCCCCAGCATTTCTTAATACCTTCCTGCGCAGTGAGCACTTTGCCATCTGCTGCCTTGATGACATGGCAGTAGGGAGTGAGCGGTCGGGGTGATGTTTTCTGAACCATGATGAAAACGTGTGTCTGCATTCCCCTGCCTTGCTGTGCCATTTTAATGCTGCATTCTTCCTGCTGATGTTTTATGGTCTGTCTTCAATCACCAGCCGTGGTATCTTTCGGTCTAGACACTTGCATTTTAAACGCTGCTCCTCTTATTGCCCTTTATCCACTTATCTTCTAGGCATCACTAGGTCTGCCTTTTTCATCAGCAAGAAGACGCCATTTCATTGACATTGCTCCTATTTGTTGGCTTATATCATCTACAAAGGAGGAGTCCTTTAAAAAAATCGTTTAACATCTATTCATTGTTCTGCTGTTTACCACATTTTTAAGCATTCACTTGTGTTTGTAACTTCCCCATCCTTCAAGGTGCTTTGATACTTGTGCACGTAACTATTCCATTTTACCATTACAGTTGAAATTAGCAACAGCCTTTAATTAACACCCATTGTATCAAAGGGAAATGGCTAATGTATCTAGGCAGGGCTTTTTTCTTAAATCTTTAGGGGTACTCTCATTTTCCTACTCATATTGAAACACTGCGCCTCAATGAGGTCAAATTTAGAAATACAAAACATTCAGGGGTATACGTCCTCCTGTGTCCCCCAAGAAAAAAAGCACTGTATCTAGGAATAGAAAGTTAAGTGGCTTGTCCTAAGTTGTCTGTTTTTAGTTTCGTGTTTCCTTCTGTTGTATCCACAAATACCTGATGAAGTTAAGGAAAATTATCCAGTTTAAAGTTTACAGCTGTGTCTGTCTTCAGTGTGAGGAGATTACTCTTTGACACTTAGGACAATTCTATGAGGCTGGTTAGCCAGAGAAAGAGAATTTCATGGAAGCTTTATGCTACCTGGGAATTACAGAAAATAATAACAATAACAATAACAACAACAACAACAATAATAGAGGTGGAAGGTAGAGTTGGCCATCTAGACCAGGCATCTCCAAACTTGGCCCTCCCATCATCCCTAGCTGACAGGACCAGTGGTCAGGGATGATGGGAATTGTAGTCCCAAAACTTCTGGAGGGCAGAGTTTGGAGATGCCTGATCTAGACCAACACTCTGCCAATGCAGGAAAGGCACCTTCCCTGACAGGTGTATATCTAGCCTCTGCTTAGAAACCTCTACCAAATAAGAGCCTGCCATCTTTTGAGATGGTCTGTATCGCTGATGAACAACTAGCACTGTCAGGTCATCCTTCCTACTGTGTAGTCTACACCTGTCCTCTTGTAGTATGAACCCATTGGTTCAGACACCACCCTCTGGAGCACCAGAAAGCAACTTTGTTCCATCACCTATGTGTCAGACATCTTCACATATTTGAAGTTGGTTACCATATTGCTACTTTAATAAACACGTTTTCACATTGTTATGCAAGTTGGTCCATGGATGTGTTGTATTTGCCACTCAACAACACTTGAGGTCCAGTTCGAAGTTCTGGGCTCGTGAATAAAGTTTTTACTCACTGAGCAAGGCTTATAAAACTTAAAACTTCTCTTGTTACTGGGTTTTATTATAAGCCAAATTTGAAGATATGCAAAAGGAAACTCTGAATAATTTCATAGGATTGGGTTTTTTTATAAAAAATAAAATAGAGAAAACATCTTACAGAACTTCTGCATATTCCTAGTTCTCCTTTCACACATTGCCAGGAATGATAGAAATTGGAATTGTGAGTATGTTTGTATCTCTGCTTCTCAGTTCTTTTAAATCTCATCACTTTATCATCACCAGCAACCAGATGGTTCATGCCACCTGTATGAGGTATCACAGGTTCATGTATGTGGGTTAATCACTATTGGATTTTCACTTTATATCTCATATAATATTTTTCACTGAGTTAGTTCACACATTCAGTTGCCATCACATGATGCTATCCTGTTTCAAGCCCAGGAAAGAAGTTCAAAGAGCAAGGCAGAAAAGCAGGCTAGCTGTTTCAGCACCATGGAGAGTTCTAAGTGCTCAACTGACAGTCAACAAAAGCTAGAGGTGGACTGCAGCTTTTTGAGCTTCTGCTTCCAGTCTACCTCTCTTAGACTCTAACTCCTTTGGGAGAATTACACAGACAGGCACTTTTGCACTGCCTGGCCTCCCTCCTGTTGACCTCCCTGCATTGTTGTACCAAGTGGCACTCCATTCCTCAGGTCCAGGGGAAGGCACCTGTGAGGGTCCTAGATCTTCCTCCATGGACCTGGTGTTCTGGAGGCTGGTTCAGGAGGCTTCTGCCCACTTGCCTTGGAATTAGTGGCACACTCATTCAGATACCGCATCTGTCTCGTAAAGTGGTGATTGCTCCTACACTCTGAGGTCATGACAGCTACATCATCAATTGATAAAAGAAATCAGCTGATATACCTGCTTGCGTGAATTGGTTCTAAATGTGCCAGAGGACCACAAAACAATTAATACCATTTGGTTTCATAAGTAACTTCGGGAAAGTTTGGTTTTTCATTGGCATGATTCTCAGTGGAATTACATTAGTGGAGAAGCGTATCCTATAACTTGAAGTATTTGGCTCTCTGGGTGAACAAAGACACACAAACATATGTGCATGCACTCACGCACACAAATATTTGACAGTACTATTGGAAGCTAAGAGAGTTAAGGCTGATGACAGTTTCTATTAACTAGCTATGGCACCTGCCCAGTTCCTCACAGAAGCTCATTCCATCCTGCTGAAATACATCTTGCTTAGATTGAAGATTTCTTTGAATAGTGAGTACATCTCACACCCTACATTACTGTGGTCTCACTTTTCAGAAGATGATCTCACCAATTCTTTCCCATTCAGAAACGGAGTGGTCTTGTGGATGAACTTCTGAATAGTTTTCTCTCCTTTTTATTTTTTCTTCTTCTTTTTTTTTTGTCACTGATCAGTCATTGTGCTTTGCAATGGTGATAAGAAGGAATGAAAAAGCACTCAAGACCTGGGAAAATTTGAACAGTGTCACAAGGAAAGGAAAGTAGCGACCTTGGCAATATCCCGACTGAAGACGTGGGCTAGATCCAACCTTGTACATCAATTAAAGTGGTTCCTTTTTCAAATGAATGAATGAATATTTTTGAATCATTCATTTTGTGTGTAGATCAGGAAATCTCTAATCTTCCAGGTATCTCTGGGCTATTCAAAGAAGGCACACTTGCTCTACCTCCCCCCTCCCCCAATGAAACCATGCTGACTGTAGAAATACCCAGGGCTCAAGAGGGGCTTGGGTGTGATCTTTTGTTTTGATGGATAGGTCTAACTATTAATTGCAGTTAATTATTTACCCTTGGCACTCCAATCATGAGAAGGATTAAAACTGTTTGTTTTCCATGGGTAGCTATGCTTCCCTTATGCAAGTCAATGGAGAAATTTCTGTTGTATCCCAAAATAATCCATGGGGGTGATAGAAGCCAACTCACACCTGTGACCATTGGGGTAACAGAGTCTCTGCTGCTGGACATTGACATTTCCCCCACCCCAGTCTCATATTCAAGTCAATCTCTCTCTCTCTCTCTCTCTCTCTCTCTCTCTCTCTCTGTGTGTGTGTGTGTGTGTCAGACTCGAGGGATTTTCTCATCTCCCAGCAGCTTCAAGGATCAAAGAAAAAGCAAGAAAGTTCGTATTCAGCAAACATGGAGCCCAGCAAACAGCTCCATCTAAACGCCATTGTGACAATGCTCACCCTTTCCTTCCCCAGCAGCAGCCTGTCGTTGGGCTTTTTTCTCTTGAATTCTGAGTGAGCGTCAAGTGCGAGGGGAAGGAGGGGCTTCTATACTCTCCAATGAACTTTATGTCGGCAGCTCTCCAACTCCCCCTCCCTCCCCCAGAATCCCTCCCCCACAGCTTCCTGTAGAACCATCCTGTCTCACTCCTCTCTGGTGTCCATAGGGGAAGTGGAGCTGACTCCCCCCCACTCCCCCTCTTCCTCTGATTGAAGCAGAGGAAAAGCATGGGCTGATCCCCAAGCCACCTCTGCAGTCCATTCCCTGACACTCTGTACAAAGGAGCAGTTTCCACAACAATCCATGGGGAGGCAGCTTCTCAAAGTAACAGGACCCTTGCTAGGGGTTGGAAATTTCCCATTCATCACCTTCCTACCCATCTGATTCCTATTGTACCCCCTCCAAAAGAGTAGAATCTTCCCTTGCGGGGGAGCCACTAGAGCTATCATTCTGTATTTCAGCAAGCTTCAGAAATGGTAGCCATGCCAGCAGATTGCATCAAATTCTGGCCAAAAAATGGAAAGAAGAAGAAAAGGCATTTCTCTCTTTTTTTAAAAAAAGAAGAAGAAGCAAATGAACTTTAAAGATGTGTTGCATGGAAACCTCTGGATGTATTCACTTACAATTTGGTAGGCTTAACCCACTCTGGTGGGGCTGCTTTGCCTACAAAATTTCATCCATTTCTCTCTCTCTGTGTGTGTGTGTGGGGGAAATGTTGTCATTGTTAGATGCCCCATGATAACGAAGAAGGGGGGAACAGATCTTCATTTTAAACAGGGTGGCGCTGTGGGTTAAACCACAGAGCCTAGGACTTGCCGATCAGGTCGGTGGTTTGAATCCCGTGATGGCGTGAGCTCCCGCTGCTCGGTCCCTGCTCCTGCCAACCTAGCAGTTTGAAAGCACGTCAAAGTGCAAGTAGATAAATAGGTATGTTTATCTGATGGTGTTTCCTGCTTGGCAGGGGGTTGGACTCGATGGCCCTTGTGGTCTCTTCCAACTCTATGATTCTATGATTCTAGGTACCGCTCTGGCGGGAAGGTAAATGGCATTTCCATGCACTGCTCTGGTTCGCCAGAAGCATCTTAGTCATGCTGGCCACATGACTCGGAAGCTGTACGCCGGCTCCCTTGGCCAATAAAGCAAGATGAGCGCCACAAGCCCAGAGTCGGTCACGACTGGACCTAATGGTCAGGGGTCCCCTTACCTTTAATTTGGTCCAGAATAATGAGCTGAATTGGAAAGACAAAAAAGAAAAAGAAAAAAAGTTCAGGCTGCTTCCCAAAGCTACACATTGAAGTTGTACACTAGTACACACCCCTAGAAAAAGCTGGAGCCTGCCGTGTACACGAGCTTCTGCACTGTGTATATATTGGTTGCCAACCTGGCCAACCTAGAGGTATCATGCTGCTGGCCAACCAGAGACATCCATGTTGCACATCTCATTCCTTTGGGCTTGTAGAAGACATTGGAGGGCATGTTGTGTCAGAACAGCATGGACAGAACTGTAAACAAAAGAAACGGACATTGAGGAGCTTGCAGTAACAAGGTAGCAGGGGATGAATGTGCAGAAATGTTGGTATGTATGTTTAGGCTTTCTTTCATTGTGGATGAGACAGAGAAAAGACCATTCAATTCCCATTCAGTCCTCCATCCTCAGTTTTTTATCATTCAGATTGCAAACAGGGCATACTTGTGGGGAGATTAATCCTCTCCAATATCAAACACTTTTTTACACAAGGATATTTAACACATTAGAAAGGACTTTTTTGTCACTGGCAATGATGCTGTTATTGTTGTTTTTTTAAAAATATATATATCACAAATTGTTGTTGTTGAGTCGTTTAGTCATGTCCGACTCTTCGTGACCCCATGGACCAGAGCACGCCAGGCACTTCTGTCTTCTGCTGCCTTCCGCAGGTTGGTCAAACTCATGCTGGCAGCTTCGAGAACACTGTCCAACCATCTCGTCCTCTGTTGTCCCCTTCTCCTTGTCCCCTCCATCTTTCCTAACATCAGGGTCATTTCCAGGGAGTCTTCTCTTCTCATGAGGTGGCCAAAGTATTGGAGCCTCAGCTTCAGGATCTGCCCTTCCAGTAAGCACTCAGGGCTGATTTCCTTAAGAATGGATAGGTTTGATCTTCTTGCCGTCCATGGGACTCTCAAGAGTCTCCTCCAGCACCATAATTCAAAAGCATCAATTCTTCGGCGATCAGCCTTCTTCATGGTCCAGCTCTCACTTCCATACATCACTACTGGGAAAACCATAGCTTTAATTATACGGACCTTTGTTGGCAAGGTGATGTCTCTGCTTTTTAAGATGCTGTCTAGGTTTGTCATTGCTTTTTTCCCAAGAAGCAGGCATCTTTTAATTTTGTGGCTGCTTTCTAACACATTAGAAAGGACTTTTTTGTCACTGGCAATGATGCTGTTATTGTTGTTTTTAATATATATATATATATCACAAATTACATCCTTACAAAAATGAAATAATCCATTTGGATTGGGGTGGTGTCATAAACATGTGCATGCATATTGCAGGGTTTTGTTGTTTTCAATTGCTGTTCTACTGTTCCACATAGAGAATTATTTCGCCTTGATTCCACTGGCCTGCAGAATGAATGAAATGTTTTGGCTGAACACACTCATCAATATTTCAGATATTTTAAAAGTTTCTTAATGGGCTGTCCCCCGCAGTGTTAGGATGAAGTTAGGCACTGTAATTTATCATGATAAATTAATTATTGAAACACCATGGCATCCTTACTAATGTTATGAATTCTTATGAGGAATGGGTGATGATCTTTCTAAATGTCCCTGGAACATTCTTGGTATTTGTAAGCAATGACAGACATCGTCCTCGGGCCCCCAATGAACAATATAAATGTCAATGGCAGTGTATCTAAATTTGGTTGCCATAGAAATAAGCACTCCCCATTGTTAAATGCTAGCGATAGTACTCTAAACTTTCCTAGGCCCATTCCTCTTGGAGAAAAATGTGTAGATAAATAGGGTGCATATTCACACATAGCCTCAAATATAATTTGGACACAGAGGGATGCAAGTGGTTAAGCCTAGCAGAGGGGAAAGAGAGGGAGACCATGATGAGCTGCAACGGCCGCCCACCTCCAAGCAGGGTAAGTGGCTGTTGAACTCATTATTATGGCTTGTATAGCGACTGCTTCGTTGCTGATTACTTCAGTTGGGGTAGAGTGAGTCCAGATAAAGAAGTGAATTGGAAATAAATCTGCTCTCCATTTGCTGGAAGCTTGGAAAGAAGAGAATGTTCAGTATCCTGCTTTATAATTTAAGAATGGGACTTTTATAGCTGGAGATCCCTGTCCATAGCTAGTTTGATTTAATTAATTATACAGCCTGATTCTCTTTCCCATAATCTGCTTGGCAAGCGATTGCCCTCTAGCTCTCTCTAGTGGATCATTAGACTGCACAATAACTTACCACTAAGGTTGCTTAAGTGAGATCGCCTTTGGTGTATTACCTGAGATGGAATACATGATAATAGAAAGTCTGCTCTGTGTCTTAGCAAACACAGCCACTCTAAATGTATTTTAATTTTAAAGGAGCAGTATATTATGGAAACTGTAAATGTTTTAGGATAAAAAACCCAATGGCATTCTGTCAAATATCTGTCAAGAGCATGTGATAGACTTCTGGAAGCTGAGGATTGAAGGGCAGGTCCTCTTCAAATGCTATGTTTGGAGAGATAAAGAAGATGAGATCATACCTGTACATACAGGTAAGTCTACTGCCGAAATTGGAAACTTGTGGGTCTGACACACAGTACTAGTTCAAAAATATTCATTTTTCCTATTTCTGACCTTCCATTCACCACAAGGTCCCAAGACAGGTTATGGCACTTAAAAAATGCAATATTAAAATCAATCTAAAACAAATTACAGTCAAAAGAATAGAGTGGGTCCATATATCTACATCTATAGCTATGGGTGTGCGAAAGGTCAGGGTAAAGAGGTTTATCTCCAGCATGTGATGGAAACTATATAATGAAGATGCTAGATGAACCTCTGTGAGGATGGAATTTCAAAACTTAATGGCTGCCACAAAGAATGTCCTCTCCCAAGCCACCAACCCCTGAACTTCTGAGGGTGATGGACCCAGCAAGAGGCCCCCTCTGTCAATCTTAATACCTAAGTGGGTCTGTAGAGAAGGAGGCAGTCTTTCAGATATTTGGGGCCTAAGGCTTTAAACTTTAGTGTGAGTACCTTGAATAGGGTCATAAAATATATTGGCAATCGCTTGATGACTGTAAGTGGTGTGTTTCATGTATATATGAGCCATTCGATTCACAGAACTTTCATGTGTTTCAGACACAAATTTCCAGGTGCAACAATTCACATATTCTGCTCCTTTATTATATTTATATCCCACCTTTGTTCCAATGAGCTCAGTGTGAAATACATAGTTTCCTCCTCCCAATGACTAGCTTCACTGTGAGTCCTGGAAGACCTGTTCACAGCATTGAAGGCCTTTTCCCCACCTGGCCTGGGAGGGAGGGGCCCTGACTGACCCAAGCTATGAAAGTTGAGACTGCTGAACTTGGGTGTTTGTGGGGTTCCATTGGGGTGCTGTTGGTTTTGTTCTTTTGTATCTTTATTTTAGATGTTCTTGTGATTTATGTGGAGATTATTCAGCTTGGCTGTGCATTTTTTAAAGTTCTATTTATTGCTTATGACTAATTTTGTTATGTTGTAGTCATGCATTCTTTTCATGTTGCAAGCCGCCTTGAGCATGGTTTGAATTGTGGAAAAGCAGCATGCACATAAAACCATACCCTACAATATATATGAAAACGAAAAACAACATTAAGCATTAAAAAAACCTTCCCTATACAGGGCTGCCTTCAGATGTCTTCTAAAGGTTATCTTTTTGGCTCAGGGTTGCATAACGCCAACATCTATCTGATGAAAATAGGGGCATCCTAAGGAAAAGTGGGACATTCCAGGATCAAATAAGAAATCCGGGTGGCTTCTGAAAATCTAGGACTGACCCTGGAAAATAGGGACACTTGGAGGGTCTGATGCCACTATAATATCTCATATATCTTAGTTTGGACTGTCAATGTAAGTACAATGAATTGTGCCAGTGCAGACATCTAAAACCTTTACAGTTTGCAGATGTAGTATTATTACCACCTAGTTGATCTGCAGTCCTGGACAAAAGATATGCCCTGTCTGTCAATCAGATGCAGAGTTCATGAGCAGCAAAACATTTGGCTCCAGCTCCCTCTTCAGACAGACTTTCAAGTGCCAATTTACTGAACTGTGAAAGAATTTGGCCGGCATTAAGCACATCCAGCTCTAAGGAATCTGCTGTACTGCTGGGCTCTGGGTTTCTAGAAGCTCAGAGTGAAGGAGGTGGCTCAACTGACAATGGGTCTTGCTTATTTTGGCCCAGGAAGGCGCAGCAGAGGCTCAAGGAAGCAGTGATTAAAGACACCCTTCTAAACAAACCTAAAAGGAAGCAATTCTCATTGAAAAGAATGGAACTCCCTTTTGAGTAAGTATGTCTCTGTACTGCTAAATCACTAAGCTCAGTAGATTGCCATGGACAAACCCCAATGTTAGCGATACGCATTTACCCATTCTCCATTTCAGCGCCAATTAAACAATTATACTTAACAGACTTTCCCCCTTCTGCTTTCCCTACATGGTCCCATGCCCCCATGCCCCTCTGTGGGAGTCAGAAGAGCATGTAGAGAAGGGGGAGTGCTTGCACAGATGGAACATTTGGCATAGTGTGATGCTAAATACCAGCTATTGCCTGCAGTAAATTCTGATTACTCCTGACAGCCCTAAATGCTAGCAACATAGGAGCCAACTCCTGGGGGCAGTGGGGTTTTTAGCCCCCCTATAAAATATTTGAGTGGGTCCACCCCCCCCCAAGTTGATGGACATTGTCATTCGAATGGTGTGCATGCACTATGTCATGTGATCAGTTATGTGGGATGGGGCTTACCTGCCCCCCGACATATTTTATTCAAGTTGGCAGCCCTGAAAAGCAAGAAGGCTTGGGGTTGGGAAGATCATAGAATTGTTGAGTTGGAAGAGACCTCAAAGGTCCCTCTAGTCCAATCCCATTGACCTCAGTAATGGATCACTTTGAGGGCAAAACTTCAAAACAGGCTCAGATTTTGAATCAACACTGGGGTGGAGGCACCTCCTCCATCACTAAAATGTACACATTTTAGGTGACAAATATATAATATAATAAATTAATATAATATAATATAATATAATATAATATAATATAATATAATATAATATAATATAATATAATATAATAAAATAATATTTGGCTTGGTCATCTAATTGTCTATTTAATATTCTGCACATATTTTATATGACAAAAGATGTGTAGAATGTTAAATAGACAATAGGATGCTCAAACCAAATGGATTATACTGTGACTGTATCCAGTTCTTGCCGTTATTAAAGGCAGAAAAAGGATAAGAAAATTTAAAATTAAACAATGAACTTTGTCTGCTCAAAGACATGAGTTTTAATAAAGCTTGGCGTATAAAATATTAAGACCCATTTTTAATGTCATGCTTTAGTATGTTATTAGCATTAACCAAAGACAGGGTTGTGCAAGAAAAAATGTCTTTAGAAAGAAAATACAAAGTGAATGTCACAACAACTGTCAAATCTATCAAAGGTTGCCAAAGTAAAATTGGGAGCCAATGTTATGTTACAAATGTTGGTGTATTTATATTAAACCAAAAATAAAATAAGATACTATGGCATGACCGAGTCCCTGATGGCAGAGCCCCCATCTGTGGATTCAAGAGGCACTTTTGTGCATACACAGGCAGTGTGCACGGGGAATGATAGATCTATGTGCAACACTCTCCAAACTGGAATCACACTCCTTGGGTTGTTTTCCTTGACTTAGCCTTTGCCCCCTAGGTTGTCTCCAACAGAAGGTCACTACAGACCATCTAACAGGGTCCCCCCATTCTGGCCTTGACAACTGACCAGAGAACTCCTTGCATATGATACGAGTTATGTGTGCACCCTAAAAAGCTGGTGGAAGCCTTCATTGGAGTCTATTACCAGGGGGGAAATGCTCATGGGAAATCTGCTTTGTATTGTCCCAATGGTAACATTCAAAATGTTGCAAAATTGCCACATTTTCAGAAAAACGACTAAATGTCAATCTTTCAAAATAATCATACCCAAATTATAACAAAATGCCCAGTTTCCAAGTTTCCAACCCCAATGACTCAGTGTTTTGTTTGTTTTGTTTTTGCAAAATTGGACTACCCTGTTTTCTTTTTCCAAATAAATTAAAAAAATTGTCCAGTAGAACCTTAGAAACCAACTAAGTTTGTTCTGGGTATAAGCTTTCATGTGCATGCACACTTCTTCAGATACACTGAAACGGAAGTCACCAGACCCTTATATATAGTGAGAGGGTGGGGTTGGGTTTTTCTCAGAAGGGTAGTAGGAGATGGGTGATGGGTGAGGTATGGTAAACCTGTTGACGACTGTTGACAATTGTAATTACTGGTAGTCCTACAGGAAAAAGCAAGGGATAGTATGCAGATGGCCAAATAAACTTTTTAAAAAATCCTCATTGGCTGGCTATCTGCTTGGCCAATCAAAAGCAGGTAAGGGGGCAGCCCATCAGGAGGTGGTTTAGTGCTTCTTCTCCCCACAGGCATTTTCTTGGAGCAGTCCTGGTTTGCTTCCAGCGGGAGAGGTTGTTTGCTGAGGCTCCCATTTTGACCACTGCTTGTACCTGCCTCCAGTGCTGGGCCAGGTGGCAGCCTGGGCCTGACTCCGCAAGGCACGGGGTGCAATCCACCCCAGCACCTAGCAGACTGGGGCCTTCAGATGTTGCAGGGCCTGGCTCTGCAAGGCGTGGGGCGAAATCCACCCCAGCGCCCAGCCGAGCAGGGCCATCTGGTGCTGCTGACTTGCATCTAGTAAATAACTGTCTACTCAGAAGAAAGCCACATTGAGTTCAATGGGGCTTACTCTGAGGTACAGGTGTGTGGGACTATAGTGCTTTATCTAGGCAGCCAGGGCTCCTCTGGATGACAAGATCTTTTTGCAACAGGTCAGTGAGAACCACTTGCTTTTAAAAATTATCCTGTATATACAGTACTCCCTGTGTGCCTTTTGCAGACCCTCCAAGTGTCCCTATTTTCCAGGGATAGTCCTGGATTTACAGAAGTCATCCCAGTTTCTGATTTGATCCTAGAAACTGGATCCTAGATTCGATCCTGAGCCATCTGAAGGCAGCCCTGTATAGGGAAGTGTTTTTTTTTAAAAAAAATGTTTAATGTTTTATTATGCTTTTATATATATTGGAAGATGCCCAGATGTATATCATACAGAACTCTGTACAAATGACACTCTGTATGAAGGCAGACGAATAGTGGGGAACCATTTCTGCAAATTGTCCCAGAGGCTGAAGAAATGCAACAACAACAATAATGATGATAATAATTTTATTATTTATACCCCTCCCATCTTGGGGATGGGCCATACCATTAGCACTGGCAGCAGCAGCAACAAGGCTCCCCCCTTTTTTTTGTTTTGCGGCTGCCACTGCGAGACCATTTTGCACCTGCTACAATGTGCCACACCTAGCATCATTCTGAGTCATTGTGGGGAAAAGAATCATAACTCACACAAAACTTGGTGAAGAACATTTGGAGGAAAAAATTGCAAAATTGTCTTCTTTTTTCTCAATGGATGAAAAAAAGAAACAAATTCAACTGTTTTCTTGGGGGGGGGGAGGAATGTCTCTGAGGCTCTTGATTCATTTTGAAATTTTGCTGTAGGTGAAGTTGGCAGCAAATAATTTGAACGGGCTTTTGTTAAATTTACCCATTGTCCAATATTTCCCAAGGAATACTAGATATGCTCATAACATTGCCAGTTCGCAGTGGCTCTCATTTAATGTTATGATCTGTACATCTACAGCCTATTATATTTTAGTGTTTTTGTTCTGACTGAATGATGTGCTAGCTGTTTCTAGGGGGGAAATTCAGCAAACACTTGTTGATACTTCTAATGAATAGGAGAGGACATATGAATACAAGTGAACTGATACAAGCAATGAGGCTAGCAACAATCACTGTATTCTGTTCTGTAGTATATCAAAAGGGTACTGCTTGTATGTTCCAAATGTTTTATATTGCTTGTCTCAGTTTTTTTCTGGATTGTTGTTGTAATAAAACCAGGCAAGGGACCTTGTGAGTTAAGTCTGACTTTTTTTGTCCTTGATGCTTGGATATCAGATCAGCTGTGATGTGCTCCTTATTAAATTTAGACTTCTTAAGGCACTACCTGCTTTGTAAGGCAGTTGTGATGAGCTTTTTTGGAGTGGCAGAAAGCCGTTGTACAAACACAGCCTGCTACTTTCTTGAAGTCTCTCCAATTGCTTCACATGCATTTGCTGTTCCATGATGCGCTGGAAGCAAAGGATAGCTTTTAATACTACTGCTGGACCTATACAGTTTTTAGTATAAGCTGCAAGCAGAAATGGCAATGGGTTTGCAAACAAGGCAAGCAGAGACCCAATCCAGATACAGTATACAGCTGTGTATACCTTTCCCTTCCCCCCAGCCCCCCCCCAAGAGCCTTGGGAATCCAAGAGCTACAATCCATTTTTATGTATCTGCAAAGAATTGATGGTATTTTCTCCTGAGGATGGAAAAGAAGCTCAAGGTAATTTTGAGCAGCCCAAGAAGGAAAAAAATTAAACAACCCTTAGTTCTCCTTATATTTCTATCCTTCCCAGAGTACTTTAAAACAAATGTGCTGAAGGTAAATGGAACTGTAGATCAAGCCTTGTCTCCCACATTTACTACAGGTCATTCCATCTAAAGAAGTAGGATGGTACAATAGGTCCACACCATTGGTAGGTCTGAGAGAGCTGCTTCATTGGACCACTCTCCTCCCTGTGTCACTCCCACTCAAAATGATCTTCAGAATAACCCTATAACTATAAAAAGTGGTGCATGAGTTTGCATGTTTTGCCTTTCAGTCGTACCTTGGTTTTCGAACAGCTTAGTTCTCAAACGTTTTGGCTCCTGAATGCTGCAAACCCAGAAGTGGCTATTCTGGTTAGCAAACTATTTTTGGAAGCTGAATGTCTGACGGGGCTTTCGTGGCTTCTGATTGGCTGCAGAAGCTTCCTGCAGATTTCCTCTCTACTGCTACAGACCATCTCAGAAAGGTTGTCACATCACCATCTGTGTCTATGAGGAGGAGATGGAAACATCTGCTGCAGCCACTTTCCATTGGTAACCCATGAGAAGCCCTTGCAAGTGTGATAGTCAAGGGTGAGGATGCCACATTGTTGCAACAAGAAATATCAACACAAGAAGAGTGGCAGATGAATATGATGGACTTTGCAGAATTGGCAAAGTTGACCGGGAAGATCTGAAACCAACATGATCAAGCATTTCAAAAAGACTGGACTAAATTTATACAACATCTGAAGGACAACTGTAAAGAATCAACAGCACTAGCAGGGTGGTAAGAAGACTTGTAATGATAATTGATTTTACCTTTTTATATCTGTTTAAAAGTCGTGATCTTTTGAATGAATGAAATGTAAATTGGAAAATGTACAAATTCTATGAGATAAAAATCAACTTTGAAAACCAGGAGGTGGGAGGGAGGAAAGTCAATGGGCTCTATGAGCAAAAGAAGCAAAGTGGATTATGCGGATGTGATTAAATATTATAAAATGGAATCTTAATAAAATATTATTTTTTAAAAAGAGGATGCTACATCGATCCCCAATTGTTGGACAAAGGAACAGTATCAGCTTCTAGCATACTGGAACAGTTGTTATAGTCCATGAACTCTGAATCCCACTAGGGCTGATGTCTACTCTGCCCTCATTGGGGGCCCTGCCCAGGGCTGCTAATAGCAGCTGCCAGTTACTTACTTCGTCGTCATGATATGGCTCCCCAGCAGAAAGTACTTTCAGATGGAAGCTGAGCCACAGATTAGAACCACCTTCAATCCCCCAGAATGTAGTGCACAATGTGTGGGAAATCCAAGATGGTGGCCACCTACTGTAGATCTGTGCTGGTCTGATTCCATACAGAATTGCCCCTGCCACCCATCAGATAAGCATTGGGTGGGGACTGGGGATAGTAGTGCCAGTGCTAGATATGGGGGTTAAGAGGACAGTGGGTATGCAGTGGATGTGGGCTCAAGCCAGTCTTGGAGGGGAAGTGAGGGAACTGGAAGGACAATGCAGAAGGTGATGGGTGAGGAGAGATAATTTTTCCCCCAGCTTCCTCAGTCAGAAGGGTGTGTGTGAGTTGATGGTGAGAGCTGGCCTGGAGGTGAATAGGGCTGTCAGCCACAGAAGTTTTAAGCTTACAAAAACTCCCCTTGTTTCCACAGTTGCTTGGTTACACCTTATTTTAACTAACTGTCTCGATACCTCTTTTATTTTTGTTCTGTTCCATTGTTAGCAATATTGCCTGCTATATTATTTATGTGTACTGTAATTTTATAAGACAGGTGACCTTGTTGCTAAGTTGATATTTGTGTGTGTGGCTGTGGCATTTTATGTTTGCTGTTATTGTTTTAGCTTTTTAAGGAATTATGATATTATGTATCGTAATTATTGGAAGTGTTTTTAATCAAACTGTTGCTGATACTTAATTAGTGCTTTGTTATATTATATATGAAATAGATTACTTATGACTTTTATGTAACCTGGTTTTAAATTGGCATGTTTTTACTTACCCATTTTGATATGACTGATTTTCATCAGATAGAATTGTTGTGGGATGCAATTTTTGCTGTATGTTGTCAGTTCCCTCAGTACACTGAGTTCAGTAGCTTAGAAAGGCAGTAGACAGATTCAAAAATGAGGAGAAAAGGGATTGGGAGATGCCCATTGAACTGGGGTGCAGAGACTGGGCTACATCTCACTGGTAGGGGAATCATGAAGGATGTAAGCTAAAACCCCAGAACCTCCACATCGACCAATTAAAGCACCTCATTTGAGAGGAGACACATTTTGTTAACTTTTGCTGTTTCTCTGACTTCAGCACCAGAAATTATGCTAGTAGCCATTTTGTACTTGGACTATAAAACTTTCTTCTTCTTTTAAATCACCACAAGGGAAATACCATATCAAACTCCACCCTCACCTCCCACCCCGATTTATTCATTCAGAGGAGTCTCCCTTGGGAATTTGTGCAGTGATTTCTGTAGAACTTTTGAGGGTTGGTTGCAGGTGGCCAACTGAATTAATTTAGAAGAGGCCCACAGGCGGAGGAATTAAATAGACTCCTCAAGAGCCCTTCAGACAACAGCTGGTGGCTCTTTCGTCACATGCAGAACATATGTGGGGTTTCGGAGCCTGTCCATTGCCTAGTAATACTTGCTGCTGCTTGAAAGCGTGACAAATGTAGTGGGGTGTGTGTTTGCTTGTTTTTCTGAAGTCAAGTTCTATTAAGGCCTGAGCTGAAAGTCCTGAGGTGAATTCCCCCCTGCTCAAATCAGGAGCTTTGGAAAGTGCAGTTTAACCCACACACCACTCATTTACAAAGAGGCTAGGTGTGTGCTTGTGGTGGGGGTAAAGACAACTTTAATAGTTTGTAGAAGGAGGAATTGCAGTGGGGGCCTTGGCATCCCTCCCATATGCCTCAAACCACCATGCAAAATTGGGTTATTGTACCTCAGAAGGTGCGCAAATGCATATGAAATCAAGAGAGTAAGATACGAAGAACTTTCTGAAGTACAGTGGTACCTCAGGTTACAAACACCTCAGGTTACAAACACTTCAGGTTACAAACACCACTAACTCAGAAGTAGTACCTCAGGTTGAGAACTTTACCTCAGGATGAGAACGGAAATCACACACCGGTGGCTCAGTGGCAGCAGGAGGCCCCATTAGCTTAAGTGGTACCTCAGGTTAAGAACAGTTTCAGTTTAAGAAAGGAACTCCGGAACGAATTAAGTTCTTAACCCGAGGTACCACTGTATATAATAGATGACATCGCACACATGCAGTGCAAAATGAAACAATTAGCCCCCTCGGGACTCAAGCATCTCATCTGCTGCATATGTTGGTGATGCTTGAAGGTCTGCCTATTTGAAGGATCGGTCAGCACAACTGTCTATAAATACGATGGACATTTGGGTTCGACCCTTGACCAATAGTTGCCTCTATTAAGTTATTCTGAAAGCAAAGATGTGTCCCAAGAGACAAAGAAATTGACTGAAGCGGTGAGCCGAGATATGGGATCTATCAAACTGCATCAAAAAGGGTGCAATGGGGTCATGAGGGAAATGGGTTTTATAGAGCTGAGACACTATATTGAGGAATAGATGGCTGAGTTTAGAAAGCCCAGTGGAGAGAGAAAAAGTATACACTGCTTCATCATTTGCAAGAAAGCTGGGTTTAGCTAGTTATTCTTTTGGCTCCCATTTTCAATTGTCCTGAATGGCAATTAGGCCCATTGTGGCTTCAGGCAAATAATATTGAAAAATGCTTTCATTCACAAATATGCTTCAGCTGAATGCAGAACAAATTACCACTGCAAATGACAATTCCACTTATTTTCATGTCACTCAGTCACTCACTTCCCTCCCCCACTTCCCTCTTCCCACCAACTCTCCTCGTCCCCATTTTTCCTTCCTCTCAGCTTTCCTGGGCTTGAGCCACACTTTAGCCTTCTGCTCACTTCTGCAGTCCCAAATGCTTTGTACTTTTCTAGGCTACAATACAGTCATATAAAAGTGCATATAAAAGGTAATAGGCTCACTTCCAAATTGAAAACGCACAGAAAAGCTCAAGATACACATTGATCTACCCACACGTAGTTGTTATCCCTGAGAAACGTAGAAAATAACAGGATATATTTATCCGAAAGTCTTCAAACTTACACGACCCTTTAAAAATTAGCTGATGAAGGTGAATACATCAAAACAGGGCCCTGTCCTGGTTTCTGATCCATAATTGACTTCTGACTTCTGCTCAATGATTGAAACTAAGACCTCCACGTCGAATCTGATTATGGACGAACATGAACTTATCTCTACTCATAAACTCTTATCTCTAATTCTGTTACGAATTATTGTGTTACACATATCTTTATGAGTTTTAGTTTGTAATCTGTGTTAGAGTTTGTGATCTCTATTGGAGTTTGTAATCCTTGTCAGAATATTTTTGAATGGATTAGTTTTTGTTACGATTGCCTATTGATTTGTGAGTAGGGACTACTCCCACTATTGAAACTTACATTGGCCTGAGTTCTTGGTGTGATTTTTTCTTACTATACAGTCATGCCTCGGAAGTCAGATGGAATCTGTTCCAGAAGTCTGTTCAATTTCCAAAATGTTTGGAAGCTGAGCAAGCTGCATCGGATGTTCGGGATCCAAAGAACGTTCACAAACTGGAACACTCACTTCCGGGTTTGCGGCATTCGGGAGCCCAAATGTTTGACTCGCAAGGCGTTTGGGATCCAAGGTACAACTGTACTTCCTTTGGACCTTGTAATTTGGAAAAGACGCAGAGAGAGATTTACTGTGCTTCTTTATACTTGTTACAAATCCCTCGTAGGGTATGGTGAGCCCAATGACCACTACTTGTATTTTCTGTTGTATAGAGAGGTTTGGAAGAGAGATCTCTTCCTCTCAGAAAAAAGACACACACACAATGGCAGTCACTCCAACTACATTAAAACTTGGTTACATTTACATCTACCCTCATACCACCTTTCAAATTCCTCATGAAAATATTTAGAGTAGAATAATTCACAGACATATTTGCAAAAAAGTGAAGATTTACTCTCAGAATTTACAGCAAAGTTACAGCAAACAAGTCTCCAACAATGTCCTTCAGCTCTCTATATTGGACAAACAGGCCAGACCTTACGCCAAAGAATAAACGGACATAAATCAGACATCAGGAATCACAAGACAGAGAAACCAGTAGGAGAACACTTCAATCTCCCAGGACATTCTATACAAGATCTCAAAGTAGCTGTTTTACTACAAAGGAATTTCAGAAATAGACTGGAAAGAGAAGCTGCTGAATTACAACTTATCACCAAACTTAAAACCATGGAGAAACCTGGCCTGAACAAAGACCTTGGATTCTTATCTCATTATACATAACAAAGCCATTTTTCACCTTCTCACCCCTTGCTTTTTCCTGTAAGACCTATTGCAGTCATTAAGAGTCGTCAACAGGCTCATCACAGCTATCTGCCTATCACCCATTCCCACCACCCTTCTGAGTAATACCCCTCCCCACCTTCTCACTATATAGAAGGGTCTGGAAACTTCTGTTTCAGTGTATCTGAAGAAGTGTGCATGCACACGAAAGCTCATACCAAGAACTGACTTAGTTGGTCTTTAAGGTGCTACTGGAAGGAATTTTTTTTTTTTTTTTTTTTTTTACTATGGCAGACCAACACGGCTACCTATCTGTAACAAGTCTCCATCTGTTGGCAGTAAAACAAAGAAGAAAAATGGTTCCAAATGACTTAAAAGAAATAACTTGGTTTCCTTACAAAAAAGGAATCATTCAATCTTACCAAAGATGCAGGTTGTAAATATCTATTTTTATATATATATAAACTTTTCATTCACATGCAGCATTTGCTGAGCTAGAAGGCAAGCCACATGACTCCTTTCTTTGAGGAAGGCAGGAGAGAGAGAGGGGAGAAAAGGAAGAAAACATTGGCCTTCCCCCAAGTCCTCTCTGTAAAAAAGCATTTTACAGTCATACTTTCAATCTCAAACTCCCTAGAACTCGGATGTTTTGGCTCCTGAACACCGCAAACCCAGAAGTGATTGTTCCAGTTTGTGAATGTTCTTTTGGAACCCGAACATCTGATTGGTTGCAGGAGCTTCCTGCAGTCCAACTGAACTTTTGACAGAGTCTGCCCACAATAGAATGTTTTTTATGTAGACAGCTGGTCCATATTTCTTGAAAGAGAATTGTGTTCTGAACCAACCTAGCCTTCTTTCACCTACACAAACAGATGTTTCCAAAAAAGGAGCACTGGGTGCTTAAAGAAAGAACTCAACACAGCAAGAACACAGGAAGTTGCCTGACACCGAGACAGGGCATTGGTCCATCTTACATAGTATTGTTTACACTGACTGAGCATGACTCTCCAGTATTTCAGACAAGAAATATCCCCAGTTATACCTGCAGTGGTAGAGATTGAGCTTACCTTCTGCATGCAAAACAGAGCCACTGAACCACTGTAGAAAAATAACACATACTGTCTTTCGACTATTGAAATGGAAATTGCTGTGTAGGAAAGCAAGAGTGTATATTGGTCATTAGGTATTAAGTGAGAAGACTGCCCTCACTCCATATGTAACCATTACAAATGATATGGCTAGATTTTCCTTATTGGATTGTGGTTGCTATTAGCCATCGTGTTATAGTAATCTTGTTTTCACTGATGTAGTGGGTGAAACTTTACTGTACGTTTGTGAAACATGGACCACTTATAAATGTCATCTGAAACTCCTTGAAAGATTCCATCAATAGTGTCTCTCAAAAAAATTACATATCACATGGGAAGACAGGCAAACTAATGTCAGTGTACTGGAAGAAGCAAAGATCACCATAGTCAAAGCAATGTAGTTCCTATGTAGTAGAAACACCAACAACTGGGAAACACTGGCCTGTTGGTGCTCCAATTGGAGAATAGCCTCTACCAAAGGCATCATGGACTTTGCAGAAGCACAAACTCAGGACAAAAGGGAGAAACAAGCTAAGAGGAAGGCATGTTTAGCAAAGCCTCTCCTCCTTACAGAGGGGAGGAGTTGTGAGCAGGAGCCATTTCCCATGTTGGCAGGGGGCGTTCCAGCCCCTGCCCCGCTAGCCTGGCTGCCGCACCACGCCCCCAGGTAGCCAACCAACCAGGTGGAGGCTTGGGGCAGGGTTTTGCCGCTCAAACGTGGCCGCGGCAGCACTTCCCTTTCATTCCGCTGCTGGCTTTCATTGGATCACCCACCCTCCCTTTAGTTCACTGCTTGGTTCTTGACATTGCTATGGACCTGGTTGTCCAAGGGGCCTGGTAGGAATTTTTATCCAACTGGCAAATTGGCACCGGCCACTTGGTTTTTCGCCTACCTCGTAGCAAATCGTCACAACTTTTAGGTATTGGCGGTTAGGCATTGGAATATGTTTGTATATTGGAGGGCAGGATGTGGCCATCGCCTACTCCTCCACTTTATGGGTATTCTGGTAAAGGAATCCGGTGGTCGTGGATTCTGTCCAACGCCCTTGCTGGTGGCTAGGGCCATGGCACGACCCCTGGTGATATCAGGGGGAGCTTTCAGTTGTATTTGCATCAACAGGCTCCTCCCACTGGTGGTTAACCCTTGTTAGACTCACCCCTCCCTGAGGGGTGGAGTCACGCTCTGTTGTTTTATCCAATGCCTAAGCCAATACCTCTCACATGCTGTAATCAATAAAGTTGTGGCCTTTTTTTAGCCCATTAACCTAATATACTGTGTCCATGTGTCTTTCTTATCCCCAGGCGGATGGCGAGTCCTTGAATCACAAATCCTTACTGTGATCAACTCCCGCCTGGAAAGCTATGTCCCCACTGTGGAAGGATGTGGTCACAATCACCTACGGACACACTGTTAAGACCATATTCATAGAAGACTAGGTTACTTAAAGACAATCTTACTCAACTATGAATGATTGCTAAAGAAGAGGACATTTGTCATGTTAAAAGGTAGAAATCCTTTATCATTTGTGTCTGATGCAGCCTTAGTCACTGTCTTCAGTGGTTTTGTGCTAGAGAACACTCTGCATGGTAATTGTTCAAGCCTCCCTCCCCCCCGGGTAGCTTGGCCTTCCATTACTGCGAATGCTGCATTCTGTATTCAAATCAGGAATGAATGTCCCTCACAATAAAAACAGAACTGGATAGATCACAAGCTCCATAAAGCCGGACATCACTATAACTAGCAAATTGTCAGGAAAGATGGATCAACCTGAATTCTAGTGGCCTTGTGTTTCAGAGCATTGCGGGGAAAATGATAAAAATGAATATGAATCAGTGAAATATAATAGCAGGGGAGGCAAAAGCTCTGTCTTCAGATTTGTAACAGATGGGGAGAACTCAGAGCCTCTTGCAGTTTTAAATGTCACACAGTACCCAAGTCCAACCGGTTTAGTTTATTCATAGCACTGGACTGCTTCCAGCTTCACATCTACAGCCAAGTTATAGTTTTGAGTATTCATGGGAAGAACTTTAAGCATCAGGGAAAGAGACCTTATAAATGTGGAACTCAAGAGGACTGAATGAGAAGACTTGAACCAACTGGGGAAGTTATGAACTTGTGCAATTTGTCACAATATTGGCCATGGTATTTTCCCCTGAAAATGCACTCAGTCTTGTTTTGTTGCCTTCATGCCACTTCTAAAGACCAGTGGCATCTTCTAGATTTTGATAGGCTGACTTGCACCCTAGCCTTGGTACATGGGCATGTCTATCTAACTGAAATTCAGGAACAGGAGTTTTCCACCTTTTCTTCCCCATGGTGCATAACCAATCGTTCTCCACAATGGGGTTCTACTGCTGATCTGTCAGGTACAGTCCTTGGGCTACCTATCCAGATACAACAGCTTTCTGTGGTAACTGCTGGGATTCCTCCCTCCTTTGTTTGGTCTTCTGCTTCCTCTACTCTCTTGCCACAAGTTTCTTCTTCCTGCCTCCTCCCAGTCTCTGGCTCTTCTCTCTCTTTCCACTTCTCTGCTCAGCTGATCTCCTGAGCAGCCCAGGCTTTCCAGTTTCCACTCCTTTCTCCTCAGCTGGCCCATCCCAGGCTGGCTTGTGGTCATTCAGTGCCTATGTCTGATGGCATCAATGGGCACTGAAGTTGTGTGACCACATGGTGCCTGGTCCATGCCAACTGAGGAAAGGTGGCCAGGCACCAGGCACCTCATCCCAGCCCCATCATACTGGCATTTAGAATTTATCACCCACAAACCTTTCTCAACACTACAGCGCAAGATTGGGAGCAAGCTGGAGAACAACTGGAACAACAGCTGGAGAACAACATTTCACAATATGACACTGAACAGAAACTTGAAGCAATTGAAAGGAAGAAACAGAGCACAGCACACATCCACCCAATTTCGATAAACCTCATAATATATATATATACAGGAAATTAAGAGGTTGCTTGTACCCTTTGGCTTTGGAACCCCACTTAGACTACAGTGGTACCTTGGTTCTCAAATGCCTTGGTACTCAAATGCCTTGGTTCTCAAATGCCGGAAACCCAGAAGTAAGTGTTCTGGTTTTCAAACGTTTTTTCGGAAGCCGAACGCCCTATGCAGCTGTCAGCTATTGTTTGTTTTTGTGACTGTGTGAAGCCCAGTTCAGCTACTGATTGATTGTGTGATTGTGAAAATAGATAAAAGCCCCCCATCCAAACAATGACTATCATCAGTGGAGGTAAGATTTTTATTTTTTTTATCATCTACAATACTGTCTTATTTATTTTATAGTACAGTACATTGATTATTGCTTTCATTTTATGGATCAATGGTCTCGTTAGTTAATAAAATTCATGTTAAATTGCTGTTTTAGGGGTTGTTTTTAAAAGTCTGGAATGGATTAATCCATTTTGCATTACTTTCTATGGGAAAGTGTGCCTTGGTTTTGGAACGTTTTGGTTTTGGAAGGGACTTCTGGAATGGATTAAGTCTGAGAACCACGGTACCACTGTACAGGGTTATTTTTTTTAATAAAAAAAGATATATACGATCTATAATCTCAATTAAATGAATGCAATTCTCAGTGATAATGGGGATACAATGTGAGTCTATTGATTCTGGTGTATAGATCCCATTACAATATAGATTTAGGTAGCAAGGACTAAATCTTCCAAAAAAGAGAACAAGGTAATTGAGCATACAGGACCAGAGCAGCGAGTGCATCCATGCAAATCTAAATGTTTTCTCAACCAGCAGCAGCTCTGAACACAAAGTGCTCTCTCTGCCTATATGCCCAGCGATGCAAATGAGTTTAGGAGACGACCATGCATTCAGCTGTGCAAGTGCATTTTCAGATATGCTAAGGAGCAGAAACAGTCATCCTAAGCTTATGCGTTGCCACATCATCATCTTTAATGAACTCATGAATGATTGAGTAGCATTTGGTCAAGCTATGCTCTCCCTTCCTAGAAATGCCTCTCATTTGGGGAGGAATATATATATTAAGCGGTAAATATCTTTCCAAAAGTGGCTTTTCCATTTGCACTTCAAACTTTTGCAAAATAAAAATAGAAATACTTGACTTTTCAATTAGTTTCCCTTTCTTAAAAACAAAGCCTTTGTTCTTTGTTTTTTTTTTTTTTTTTTTAAAAAGAAATAATAGACAGGCCCAACCAAACTCAATATACACGGGTTATGCAGGTAATGTAATCATTTCCTAGCAAGAAAGAGTTTCAAAATTGATTTATATCTCAAAGTACATATCATGGAAAGGCAGCTAACATTCTCTATAAATATTACTGGTCTCATATTTTTGTCTTTAAAATATTATGACATTCTAAATCTATTCTGGTTGTTTCAATTTTTTTACTTGGTTTATAAATATTACTGGAGACTTTTAAACATCTATATACCTTAAGGGTGCTTGGGGATTGAAATATTCCTGCTGGGTGCATGATAAAAAGAAGCTTCCATAAAAATGAATCACTGTATTGTACTAACAAGGTCTGCTACAAGCAGTGTCTCCTTCTGTTGTTGATGTCAGTCATAGGGTAGTATGAAAGAGATGGAGAGGGTACCTTGCTTGAGGGCCCCTTTACCTTGCAATTCAGCAATACTACCATACACGGCAAATTTAAGTCTTAAAAAGCAGAGACAACACCTTGCCAACAAAGATCTGTATAGTTAAAGCTATGGTTTTCCCAGTAGTCATGTATGGAAGTGAGAGCTGGACCATAAAGAGGCTGATCGCTGAAGAATTGATGCTTTGGAATTATGGTGCTGGAGGAGACTCTTGAGAGTCCCATGGACTGCAAGAAGATCAAACCTATCCATTCTTAAGGAAATCAGCCCCGAGTGCTTACTGGAAGGACAGATCCTGAGCTGAGGCTCCAATACTTTGGCCACCTCATGAGAAGAGAAGACTCCCTGGAAAAGACCCTGATGTTAGGAAAGATTGAGGGCACAAGGAGAAGGGGACGGCAGAGGACGAGATGGTTGGACAGTGTTCTTGAAGCTACCAACATGAGTTTGACCAAACTGCGGGAGGCAGTGGAAGACAGGAGTGCCTGGCGTGCTCTGGTCCATGGGGTCATGAAGAGTCGGACACGACTAAATGACTAAACAACAACCACCACCATACAGGGCAAATTCCTGGTGTTCTCCCAAGACAATTATTTTGCCAGCCATTGAAAAATGCAGCTCTGAAATCCCCCATCTTAAAGTTAGCTTTTCTGTGAGTGTGGATACATCTTACCATAAACTGGCTTTATGAAGCTAAATTGTTTTAATAAAACATAGATATGATTGACCACAGATTGGGGTTAAAACATAACGTTGAAGTGTGGCCAACTGAAACTGAAAACTTCAAATCTTCTCATGGCCATGAGAAAAGGAAAGCACCCAAGCCCAAGGCTTGCCTGGTTTGTTCCATGTAACAATAAACCGTAACTTATCACTACCTCCCAATCTAGCCAATGCCATCAGGACAGAGAACAATTTGAGTTTGATGAAGGGCGGGAGCAGTCAACATAGGGCTACTATTTTTGGCTACACCTTTGGCTAAAGCATATTTTATTTTATTACATTTATATCTTACCTTTCCTCCAAAGAGCTCAAGGTAGAATACATGCTTCTCCCACTTCCTATTTTATCCCTAGAACAATGCTATGAGGTTGGTTAGGCTTATAGAGAAAATGAAGGCTCCAAGTTTGTGGCTGGGAATCTGCTAGGACAAAAACCTGAACAAACTTGTTTTGTGGTACTGTCAAGAGCTTAACATCAGAAACTTTTCTTGAATGGCTGATGGCTTATTGTTATGTCTGAAGACAGCTGTTATGATATGCCATGCCTGGTTATTGGATTACATTTTTTAAAAAAGAAAAAAGCTTTGACTCTATATGCTAGAACACAGAGAGCCAGTGGGATTCCCTCCTGATGCAGCTGGACTCAAGTGATGTGATCTGCAGTTCATTGGCAACTGGAGGCAGGGGTGTTCGAAGTGGGGGTGGGGGGCGGTCCGCCATGGGTGCCACTCTGGGGTGAGTGTGACAAGATGGACTGCTGCCTACCCCCCAGCTGTAGAGTGGCCGAGGGCATGTGTACGGCATCTGTACAGGCTGCCATGCATGTGCCATCTATATGGGCTGCCAGTTGAGTGCCGTCCATATGGGCGCTGTGCATGCGCTGCCTGGTGGTTCGCCCCACCCCTAAGCACCCCAGGTGCCAGAGAGGCTTCCTCCGCCAGTGACTGGAGGGACCCATGCTGGCTATAGTGGCACTAGAACAATACATGCTACAGAACAAATGAAAGTATATATAGAGTAAGGCATAAAGCTCAAGGGATTTAAGAAGAACTGAAGTTTAGGCAGCAGCCTTGCAAAACATAACTGAGGTTAGCAAAAGGAGAGTGCAATTTGTTTTTTGTTTTTGCCACATTTAGAATGGCAAGAAATAATAAATCTAAATTGATGGAACTGGTAAGGAACTCAGCAGCTAATTTTACTGGAACCCCCAGCAACATTCTTTCCAAGATGCAGATTAAAGAAGAGATGAGTCAAAGATGGATCTAGGGGAGCGTGACTGGTGTAGTCCCAGCAGGCTCTTGGGTGCCACAGGGAGTCCCACAACTATGACATCCAATGGAAGGTGAGAGGCAGGCGGGGGGGGGGGGATTTTGGCCTCACACAGGGCACCACTAAAATTTGAGACATCAAGGTCTGCTGACCACCACTGGGTCAATTTCTCCACTCCAAACTCCCCTGAACCTGCTTTTCCTTCAGGATTTAAAAATACATTTGAAACCTCTGTGGGGAGACCCATGGTGTTGCAATTTAGGGTGGGGAAACAATGAACGAGGAAAGACGAAAGCATAGGATGCTCATCCCTCCTTTACACTGAAGGCCAAAGTGGAGGTCAAAGATCATAGAATCATAGAGGTGGCAGAGATCCTGGGGGTCATCCAGATGAGGGAACTCCCCAATCCATAAGTCTGCTTCTTGTATTTTAGTCAAATGTTTATCACAACCAACCGACCATGAAACGAAGTGCAAACTATAAAGTAACACAAACTGGTTATTAATTATTAAAGGTGACAAGTTAGAAACTAATAATCACAGCAAGTCTGAAAGATATTGCCACCTTGTTCATATTTATTTGACCCCTCAAGGAAGATACTCAAAGGGTCTCTACGGAGATGAATTATGCATTCTCTAACATCTTGATAAAATCAACAGTAGAAAAATGCATGAAAGACTGTTCCAAGTTTTGGATGGTTATAAGGATAGTTATACAGTGGGACGGTCTCCATCAGGAGGTTGTGGTATCTCCTTCCCTGGAGGTTTTTAAGCAGAGGTTGGGTGGTCCTCTGTCCTGGTTGCTGTAGCTGAGATTTATGCATTGAAGGTGGTTAGACTCCTAGGGTTCTGTGCTTCTGTCCTTGAAGAGAACTATGGCAAAACTGGCATCTAGAATCTTGGAGGGTAAAATACAGACCATTTTTCAGTGATCAAATGTGGAGGTCATAAAGGCATGAATATGAATGGCTGTGCCAAGGTTTGAATTTAGGGCTGTTTGAAAATTGTGTAAATGCATGGACAGAACTGCTTCAAAATGTGGAGAACAGATTTAATGCACCTCTGCACACTTGTTGAATGTCCCCATGTATGATTTTTTTTTTTTGGTAGTGTTTCCAAAATTCCAAAACTGGAAATGCTGTTCTTCTAAGAAACTGCCCTGCTAGAAAGGTAACATCACTGTCTTATAGGTTACAGACGCTTCAGGTTACAGACGCTTCAGGTTACAGTCTCCGCTAACCCAGAAATAGTACCTCGGGTTAAGAACTTTGCTTCAGGATGAGAACAGAAATCATGGTGGCGGCGTGGCAGCAACGGGCGGACCCATTAGCTAAAGTGGTGCTTCAGGTTAAGAACAGTTTCAGGTTAAGAACAGATCTCCAGAACGAATTAAGTTCTTAACCCAAGTTACCACTGTAGAATCACAGAATCATAGAATCATAGAGTTGGAAGAGACCACAAGGGCCATCGAGTCCAACCCCCTGCCAAGCAGGAAACACCATCAGAGCACTCCTGACATATGGTTGTCAAGCCTCTGCTTAAAGACCTCCAAAGAAGGAGACTCCACCACACTCCTTGGCAGCAAATTCCACTGTCGAACAGCTCTTACTGTCAGGAAGTTCTTCCTAATGTTTAGGTGGAAACTTCTTTCTTGTAGTTTGGATCCATTGCTCCGTGTCCGCTTCTCTGGAGCAGCAGAAAACAACCTTTCTCCCTCCTCTATGTGACATCCTTTTATATATTTGAACATGGCTATCATATCACCCCTTAACCTCCTCTTCTCCAGGCTAAAGATGCCCAGCTTCCTTAGCCGTTCCTCATAAGGCATCGTTTCCAGGCCTTTGACCATTTTGGTTGCCCTCCTCTGGACACGTTTCAGTTTGTCAGTGTCCTTCTTGAACTCTGGTGCCCAGAACTGGACACAGTACTCCAGGTGAGGTCTGACCAGAGCAGAATACAGTGGCACTATTACTTCCCTTGATCTAGATGCTATACTCCTATTGATGCAGCCCAGAACTGCATTGGCTTTTTTAGCTGCCGCGTCACACTGTTGGCTCATGTCAAGTTTGTGGTCAACCAAGACTCCTAGATCCTTTTCACATGTACTGCTCTCAAGCCAGGTGTCACCTATCTTGTATTTGTGCCTCTCATTTTTTTTGCCCAAGTGCAATACTTTACATTTCTCCCTGTTAAAATTCATCTTGTTTGTTTTGGCCCAAGATGCTGTAAGCATCTTGCATTTAAATTCCTAATATGGTCTTCTATATCCACCCTGGTTTTAGGAACAAATCCATCTTACACCTTTTTTTAAGCTAGAAGACGTAGCATTTCCAAAATAACTAATGTTTTTAAAAGACGATGATATTTGGCTGATTATACTTGGGTTCCTTTTGCTGTCCAATTAGCTGTTACAAACCATGCTATTTTTTGCTTTCTGTAAAGCTCTTGCTTACATTTTTCTTGAAAATAGCAGCGGGGTGTTGTTTCTTTAAAATCTCCAGGTCCAGATGATTCATTATCAGCTGAAATTTGAGAACCCACAGCCATCTGTGTTCCTGATTAAGGAGAAGAGGTGAAGTTATAATTTGTTTTTGCTTGTTTACTTGAATTTCATTGGCAAAAGCCAGTGCTTCCCCCCCTAAAAAAAATGTTTAGTGGTACTCTCATTTTCCTACTCATACTGAAATATTGCCTCTCAATGAGAACTTAGATTCACAAAATGTTTTGGGGTATGCGTACCCCTGCTTCCCTCCAGAAAAAATAGCACATGCAAAAGCTATTGATGTCTGCCATTGATGTTGGGCAGGGAAGTACAGGATACTGGACCACAAATATGAAACAATAGTTACCCAGAGAAAATAAAACAATTACTGGCAAGACCAAAAGTGGCTGGGGAAACTCAGCCAGATGGGTGGGATATAAATAATAAATTATTATTATTATAATTAGGAATGGTTGACCAATGTACAAATGGTCATGGAAGTTCTTTAGCTTCTTAACTCCTTCTCCTCCTCTCTCTCTTTCTCTTTCTCAAAGTTTACTGTTCATTTTCTTTCCTTCCTTCCTTCCTTCCTTCCTTCCTTCCTTCCCTTCCCTTCCCTTCCCTTCCCTTCCCTTCCCTTCCCTTCCCTTCCCTTCCCTTTCTCCTCTCCTCTCCTCTTTCTCTTTTTTACCTTTAAACTAATGTTTTAGTTTGAAGATATATATATATAATCTCTGTATTTTTCATCATAAACCCTAATAAAAATATTTTGGGGGAAAAGAAATAATATAGTATGAGCATCAGATGTTGAGACCAATTGAGACTCAAGTGAGACTACTTGAGGATAGCCTTTGCTAACAGAGAAGCCACACTGAATATTGGAAGATTTGTGACAGGTGAATGAATGTAATTCCCCACGCAGCACATACTGTAGCTAAACTATGAAACTCAGTTCTAGATGAGGTAATGATGGCTACTAACTTGGGTGGCTTTGAAAGAGAATTGGACAACTTTGTGGAGAATAAGGCTTTTGATGACTATTCAACATGATGGCCATGATGAGTCATGGTCTCCTTGGTGACATGCAATAATGCTTTTGAATATTAGTTGCTGGAAACAACAGGATGGGAGAGTGCTCTCATGCTCAGGTGCAGATTGAGGGTTTCCTTGGGGCACCTGGGGCCCTGTGAGACTAGGGTCCCTGTGGTCCCTGCTGGACTAGATGGATGATTGGCCTGGTCCAGCCATCTCTTTTTTTAGTTCCCTGCTTTCTGCTCTTCCTAGCCTGCAAATACTCCTACATTTGCATTAAGCAGACACATGTTTAGGAAAAAACAGATTTGTCTGTATATTGACACACGAGTCTTCAATTAGAGGTGGATATTTTAGAGGATGTGGCAATGACTAGGATGTGAGAGATGGATTATCTACAGAGCTGTGACTGGGTTTTGCCTAAGGCCAGAGCTCAAGACAAATATGGGGGCTTCTCCTTGGATGAAATATTTGATGGATTTCCAAGGAAGCCTATGAGAATTTTAATAAGACCACATTAATACACTGCCACACTTGAATGAGAGCAGCAGCTTTTAGGGCATCAAGCATTTAGGACATCTACAATATTGTTTTTTTGAAACTGATCTTTCCCCCCCCTGGCTAAACTGTTGTAGACCTCCATGCAATTTCGGGGAAAGTTCATTGAAACACACTCCTCACCCACAACTTTCCTGAACGTAAATAAAGTGTTTTAGCTGTGGATCCAGCTTTAATTATTGTTAATATTATTGAAGAAAGCAACAGGTTCCAGTCCTCTTCTTTTAGCTCACTGCCTCTTTTACACACCATTTGGACTGTACAATTCAGTATTAATTGAGAAAGCTTGCCAGAGGAGAAATTTCTGAGATCCTTTCTTTTTCTGCACTTCTGAAATGGTAGCAGAATTTTACCCTTCCTACAGATAATACATGGTGAACCTCTTTTTTGCCCCTCGCAAAAAGGTTGGAGAGTTTTGGAGAGACAATTTTCACATATCCCTAGCCAGATTATCCCTTTTTTCTGGCACATTAGCAACCCTTGGGAGTTCATGGCTCAGCAAAGATTAAGTATTCACTCTCCCAGGTTTCGCTGAAGTCTCTCCACTAGTCTTCCTGTTGTCCACTAACTAATCCTTCAAATTCTTCCTTCTTGCGTGAACTTCAGTTTTTAGAAAGCCCAGCAGTTTAATATTTTTTAAAAAATGTTGCACGTGATGTTTCTCTTTATTTAAACATAATTTAAACATGAAGGCAGAAATCTGCCACCTGAGCACAACAACTAAGCACCCTGGCAAATGGCACTTCAAAGAAAGGCACCAGAAATAAACTGTTCCTCCTGCAGCGGATCCTTTGAACTAAGGAGAGCAAAAGTTGAAAGCAGCATCGAGCTCACTTAGTGTAGCAAGAGGGAGCAGAAGGCAGACAGGCTACAGAAGGAGTGCCAGAAAAAAAGCGCAGCTGGGAGAGAATAAAAGCACTACAGAGATGTGTAAAGGAACAAAAGCACCTTTTATAGAGCATATCAGAAGTGGAACCTTGGTTAAAGGGACCAACATATATATTTTCCAGAATGGTTTTTTAAAAAAATAATCATTAAATGACCATTCCCCCCTTCTTCTTAAGAAGATAATTTAGAACATAATTAAAAAGAAGAATACACTTATCAAGGTTGTTTTAGTGGAGTGCTTTAAGTCACATATTAACAGATTACAGCTTTAACACAACACATACAAATCCATATCTCTCCGTGTACCAGCACACTGAGTGCTTTAGTTTCTGCATTTGTTCCAAGGGCTGCTGAAGATTTTTTTTCAATGCACATTGGAACAAATATAGTCCTGACATTCTACCATCCAATCTAATATCATTAGATGCACCATCATGGGGCTTGCGACTATAAGTGTGTTTGTTAGAAGTATTTGAGAAGTCTGTTTTAAATTACATTCAGATTGAGCATATTTTGCCACATGAATCCGGCTGCTTCTTTCTTCAGACAATAATCTATTCAAGCTGTGGACAGTCAATAGTGTAATGTTGGGTGTGTGCTGGCGGCGATGAAGCCTCTGGCAGGGATTTATTTGTTTACGTATGAATCATTAAGACATTCCCCGTCACCACCACTAAGAATAGTCACAGGAATGTCTCTATTTTATCCGTGAATGCTGGGCGTAGGGCTGGATCACAAGTCTGCCATCAACAGTGACTATATCATGTGTGCAGACCATCCCAAGTGGCACACCGACTTCTTCAAGGTGTGTGATGGTGGAACCCTTTGCCCAGTCATAACCATGTTAGGGATAAGCTCTTATTCATTTACTTGAACAAAATGTTTGCGGCTGTATCAGCTCTTAGCCCTGTTCTTTATTGGTGTGTGTGTGTGTGTGTGTGTGCGCGCGCATGCACATGCGCATGCAAATTCTTCATGAGCTTACATGCAAATGATCAAGCTATGAGGAAACCTCAGAGGCCAGCCTACATCTGCTTCCCTCATTAAAAAGAGCTCCATATGTGAAGAAGTTGTCAGATGAATAGTGTGAGAAACTTGCTGTGTTCCTCCATCCTGCCTTATTTTTAAAATCTCCACGGCAGCCCCCTCCTGACTCATTCTGCGCATCACATATTACACCGAGTAATCCCACAGGTGTGAGTTTAAAGTTTGAATGGGCCTAATAAGACACAGGCTGTAATTTTCCTCTCTCCATGTCTCTGACAGGCAGAGCACAAAATATTGTTTATCAGTTCCTATAACCAAACATTTATTCATTTGGCTTCGACTGAGCTAACCAGCTAAGTACACAGCTTATTTTTTCCCCATGTATACTTCAACAGTCAGACAACAAGCAAAGAGTCAGAAATAGCTCTCAGTACAGCCTCAGCCAATAAATTATGCAGTGCTACATACCATTAAGAGGCAACATTTGCCATTACAGGTACTGCAGAGAGCTAATATCCATACCATTTTTTTATCACTCTGTACAAAGACAGTGACAATGTGGAATGGTAGCTTTCGAATGGCACTCACTTCAGCAGAGAAGGTTTTCGTATTTTCCACAGCAAGCTTACCTCAGAGATAAATTGGACTGAATAACAAGCCACCCTTATAGTGGCTATGTGTCATACTTTACCGAGTACAGTTCTCTGTTTGAAGTGTTGTCCAGTCTAAATCTAACTTTAAGAGAAATAAGTACAGACTCTCCAAGTGTCCCTGTTTAGCAGTGACAGTCCTGCATTTTCAAAAGCCTTAGCGGTTTCTGATTTGATCCTAAAATGCCCATCTTCTCCTTAGCATGTCCCTGTTTTCATTGGAGAAATGTTGGAGGGGATGGAGTTATCCAACTCCTGGGCCATCTGAAGGCAGCCCTGTATAGGGAAGGAGTTTTTATGTTTAATGTTTAATTATGTGTGTGTGTATATATATATATATGAAGCTGCCTAGAGTGGCCAGGGCAATCCAGTTAGATGAGTGGGGTATAAATAGTATGATGGTGGTGGTGAGGATGATGGTGGTGGTGATAATGGAATAGGATGTCTCTATTTTCATTGGAGGAATGTCAGAGGTTATGCTATGCACACAGATCTGAGAACACCGAATGGGCCATGATGTCACAGAATGGACACAGAAAAGGGTGGAAAATGGAGGATGAAATAAACTCTCTTATGTAGAGGTTGTGAGTTTTCCAGTGTCAGGGAGAATGCGGCTATTCTGTCAGCTTCATATTCTGATGTGAAGTCAGGCCTGCCTTGACTCAAGGCACAAACATGCCCTCTCAATGGCCAAAACAGTTGTGCACAGAATCTTCTCATGAAGACCACAGTACCGAGTCAATTTCATCATGTAAATCCAGCCTCTTGTGTCAGTGGATTACAATGAGCATGAAGCCTTTAGCAAGCAAAGGGCCTTTGAGCTCGTTGTTCTAATCGTCTTATTTCCAGACTTGCTTTGAAAAAAGGTGGGCGAGGAATAGCATATGCAGCCATGACATTTTTTTTTTATCTTCCAAAAAACCCACATCATTGAATCATTTGTATATCACCCGCCTGGGATGAAGCATCTGTTTGTACATGGAAGCACTTCTGATTGGTGGTTCTGTAGTGTGGGAGTTTCTTTGCTGACAAAAAAAGCGAAAGGTGCATCTAAATCCTGGAAGAGCAAAACAAGACCACAGAGAATGGGATAAGAAGAGAAGGGAATCGTAAGACACCTGTGCAATTATATGTGCAAGAATTTATTAGTGTTGTTCTGCAGCAGCAATTCCCCAAATCTATGCTTCTGAAGCATGTAAACCATGAAATCTGTATCCATATCTTAATTAGGCCCACCATGCAAAAATAAAAAAGCTGAAGAATGGAAGTTGTAGTACTGTTCTTATCTACTGCAGTCTAGGACTGGTAATAATGTAAGTTTAGGCAAAGACATTTCAGTATTTCATACCACAGAAGATTATTTCTCAGAGGCACCTATATTTGTGGCCCAGAAAATAGATTGCTTGAGATCCTGGGAGGAGTGAGGGGGAACTCCATTAAAATAGCTTCTGACAAAATGATCCCCAAAATGTACCTTGAAATTTTATTCAGTGTGTGTGGGGGTGTGTGTGCTTGCTGGTCATTGCTTTTGCATGCATCCACTAATTGCCAATTCCTTTGGAAAGATTTCCATTGTTGACATCCATCTGTCTCAAGAGATAATGGATTGTGCCTCTGGGGTGAAATCAAAAGCAGCATTGAAGTGGCTTCCCCAGGTAGCAAGCCTGGGAAGTGCGTCTGGAGGTTTTAGGCTCCCCTCTTGGCCATGTTGATGTGGTCCAAAGGAAAGAAGAGCAGTACATTTGGCACCAGTTTGGCTGCAGGAGTTGCTGGAAGGAAGCATCATCCAACCATCTTAGGGACTCTGCTCAATCCACCAGAGTCTGTCAACAAATGCAGTGGAAATCCCTCACTCACCAAGGACTTGAGACCCATTGGCTACCCTCACCTGGTTTAGCCATACCCAGGGTGCAGCGATTGTGGCATGCTAAGAGCTTTTAGGGGCCACAGGTAATAATAATAATAATAATAATAATAATAATAATAATAATAATAATATCTTTATTGTCATTGCCCCCTCTCGGGGACCACAAAATTACTTGGCTGCTCCATCCACCCAGGGGGAAGGTGGGGACCAAAGGTGGATGAACTACCCCAGAAGGAGCACAACAGGTCCCCCACCTGTACTACCCCTACTCTAACATCCCATATACCTCCCACGCCTTCCATAGACATCAGAAATATGCACATCCAATGAGAAAACACCAAGAAACATGGTTGGATTTAAATGATGCAATTGTACCTACAGCCAGTGTCTGCAAGGGAGCCAATACTCCAAGTGTAGCTTCTTCCTTTACTTTGACTAAGCCTGAATTAGTGTATCATCACTACGAATTGGATCATCTTCACTTCCATAACTTATAAAGCTGGACATCACTTTGGCTCTGATCCAACATAACATATTACAGGTATCCATGAACAGAGCCTGTTGTGAAGAGTTTTAATTCCACTGATCAGTTGTTTCGGTAGGAAGGAGAGGAGGCCATCTAATTCCTGCTTCCTAATCAGCAGCATGGGACCGCGGGTGGCGCTGTGGGTTAAACCACAGAGTCTAGGACTTGCTGATCGAAAGGTTGGCGGTTCGAATCCCCGCGACGGGGTGAGCTCCTGTTGTTCAGTCCCAGCTCTTGCCCACCTAGCAGTTCGAAAGCACCTCAAAGTGCGAGTAGATAAATAGGGACCACTCTCCAGCGGGAAAGTAAATGGCGTTTCCGTGTGCTGCGCTGGTGCTGGCTCGCCAGCTGCGGCTTAGTCACACTGGCCACGTGACCCAGAAGCTGTCTTCGTACAAGCGCCGGCTCCCGGCCTCTTGAGCGAGATGAGCGCGCAACCCCAGAGTCAGTCACGACTGGACCTGTTGGTCAGGGGTACCTTTACCTTTTTTAATCAGCAGCATTTGTTTGTTTGTGTGTTTTTTAAAGGGTGAGGGCCCTGGCTACACAGTCCCTGTTGCTGAATCCTTGAGATGCTGAACAGACGAACCACACATACACACCACATCAGTTTATGTGTGCCATCCACCTAGGGCTTTACATGTGGAATACCTTTTTCCCCATGCACATTTGGCCCCTACCTCAATTAGGATGCTGGTGTTGCTATGCTTCTCCATATAATTCACCTACCACCTGAAATATGTTTTTTTCCAAGCATCTACTCAAGGCAGTTTTTCTATATTCAGAATTAATCTTAGTGCCTTTTCCTCAAATCCCTCCAACTTGATGGTGACCTTAGGGGCAAGAGAATCAAAATTCCATGGGAGCACACACAGTTGATGCAAAGGATGACGTCTTCACTTTCAGCAGGCTCGGCAATTTCCCCACATTGTGCAAGGGAAAGAAGGGAAGTACCACTGTCAGAGCATCCTTCAGGGTTGTGCAGTACCACTAAGCATCCATTTTGATATGGAACACAGATAAAATATTGGATCTGTGTTCATGGCAGTGGAAAGAAAGATGGAAGAGGCTATTTATCTCAAGGTCTAAAAACAATAAACTTCCTTCTCTTAGCTCATGATATGCACACAGGGGTCATGGTAGTTTCTATGCATCTATGCAACTAACAAGGTGGTTGATATTTAAGCAAGGTTACCCCTTATTTAATCCCTTTAGTTATATTCCTGTCAGGGAACTGCCATCGGAGGGACAGGTGGTGGAGAGGCTCCAGGAGAATAGGAGAGACTCTACAGCAGAAGAAGGAACCAGTAGGGGGAGAGCAGGAGTTCCAGCGGAAGGGGAGTCGGGGGAGAGGCTCTGGGATACTTCTAGTGAGAATAGTGAAGAGGTAACAAGACCCCCGTTAGGAACTCCCACCCTTCGCCGGAAACTGTCACGCAGAGAGTCACGAAGGCGCATGTCCGTCAAACAGCTTTTATGTTGGAGTAAGTTCCGTAGACGCCCACTGTCAGATTCTACCAGCGACTGACGGAGTCATGCTTTGGGGGCTCCGTTAGTGCCTAGGTTTGGGTGACCAGCCAAACCCCAGAGGGATCAAGCTTTTACGCACAAGCAGCTCATTATCCCATCACAGCAATCTGACAGTCTTTGAAAGCAGCTTGTGCAAGCAGAGGGCATCATGAGCGAACCAGCCGGAACCGGAGGAGCTGGAGCTGGAGCAGGTCCAAGCCTGGAAGAAAGGTACAGGGCGTTGGAGGTCCAGCTCGCGCTGCAAACGGCGAGGCTCGAGGAGAGGAGGGCTCAAGATGCGGATAAGGGAAAAACCACCCCACTTGCCAGAAAGGTGCCTGGATTGGTGCAGAAATTTGGGGGGGATCCCAGGAACTATCAAGCCTTTAGGACAGAGATGCAATATGCTCTCAATCTACTGTTTGATGACTTCCCCGATGAGAGTGGCGTACATGATTGGCCATCTAGAGGGAGGGGCGAAGGACTGGATTAGGCCCCTGATGGCAGCCAATAATGAAATCTTAAAGGACACAATGAAATTTTTTCGCGCCATGGACTTGATGTTTTCCAGCGAGATTGAGAAAGGGGTGGTGCGCAGGCAGTTAATGGCGTGTAAACAGGGGAGCCGATCTGTACGTGAGTACTGGACTGAGTTCACCATGCTGATTCATAGACTGGGGTGGGACCTTGCGAGAGAACCTATTCAAATGCTGTTTGAAGAAGGGCTCTCCCCGGCAGTGAAAGATGAACTTTCCTGGGCGCCTAAGGCGGAGTCTATGGACCAGCTGACTAAATCTGCGCTGTCCATAGGAGCGCGCCAGGAAGCCAGAGCTTTGGAAAAGCGGGAAGGAAAGGGGGAACGTTGAAAGGACTTCCGCATTCCGGAGATTCCGGAGCAGCCTTTCCCGCCAGCAGAGCCGATGGAACTTGGAACAGCGCGCGCAGTTTCAAACACCAGTGAGGGGCGGAAGAAGGAGGGAAAGAGCGCCAAGAGATGTTATCTCTGCCAACAGCCAGGTCACTTTGCCAGAGTCTGTCCGCAAAGGAAGGAATGGCAAGGGATGGCGGGAACTGTTGGGGGAAAGGAGGAAGAAGAAATCAAGGAGCAAGTAAAAGCCAACGCCTGGCTGCCAACATCAGGGCACAGGAGCCAGGCCAGGGAGTAGTGAATGTGCCCACGCCGGAACCTCCAAGACCAGCGCTTGTGATAGAGGTGTTGCTGGAACTGGCAAACGGACACCCACTAAAGATAAAAGCGCTATTGGATTCAGGTAGTTCCTGTAATTTCATGAGTAAGGAGTTTGCAGCTGAACACCAGATACAGACTATCCCATTAAGTAAGCCTTTGCAGGTTACCACGATTGATGGGAGGGAACTGTTGGGAGGAGAAGTGGGCCAACAGACTGTACCAATGATAATGAGGGTGGCAAGACACACAGAACTGATAGCGTTTAACGTAGCCACCTTGGGAGGAGCTCCTATTATTTTGGGAATGAGCTGGCTGGCACTACACCATCCGCTAGTAGGCTGGCATCAGAGAGTGGTTTCCTTTGGATCAGCACATTGCCTAGAACACTGCAAGGAGGGAGAGGCTCAGGCAGGGGCCAGGGCCACTCTAGCAGGGATGGAAGTTATGGACAAGGGGAAGGTGCCACCACAATACGCTGACTTGATTGACATCTTTAGCGAAAAGGAAGCAGATAAACTGCCCCCGCACAGACCCTTTGACTGTCAAATTAACTTTGACTGGAGCACAATTGCCAGTGGGAAAGCTGTATGCAATGTCAGACAGTGAGATGCAGGAGTTAAGGGAGTTCATTGACAAGAACCTCAAGCGAGGTTTCATCAGAGAGTCACGAGCGGTGGGGGGAAGCCCAGTGTTCTTTGTGGACAAAAAAAACACGGGTAAACCCAGGCTTGTGTGTGATTTCAGGGCCCTAAATGCAGTGTCAGAACCAGTGACGTTCCCTATGCCTAGAATTGATGACATTCTGACACAGGTGAGAAAAGGGAAAATTTTTACCAAGCTGGACCTTAGAGGGGCATATAACTTGATACGTGTGAGAAAGGGGGATGAGTGGAAAACCACTATGTTCACCCCCTTGGGGGCCTTTGAGTACCTCGTTATGCCCTTCGGTCTACAGGCGGGCTCGGCCTGTTTTCAATCGTTCATGAATCACGTCCTGGGGCCATTGCTCTACAAGAACTGCGTAGCGTTCTTAGATGACGTCCTGGTATACTCAGAGAATGAGGAGCAGCATGTGCGAGATGTAAGAGAAGTACTGAGCAAACTGCGAGAAAATCGGCTGTGGGTGAAACTGGAGAAGTGTCAGTTTCATACCAGGGAGGTGGAATTCCTGGGGTACCGGTTGTCTGACAAGGGATTGGCCATGGATCCCAGCAAGGTTCAAGCGGTACTGGAATGGAAAACACCAAAGACCAAGAAGGACGTGCAAAGATTCCTGGGCTTCGGAAACTTCTATAGGAAGTTCATCAAAAACTTTGCCCATTTAACAGCGCCCATCACGGATTGTCTTAGCAGCAAGAAAAAATTTGTTTGGACGAAAGAAGCGCAGCGGGCGTTCGAACACTTAAAGCAGGCGTTTGCGTCGGAAGAGCAACTTTTGCATGTAGATCTACAACAACCAATGAGGGTGGAGACTGATGCATCAGACCGAGCGGTGGGGGCCGTGCTTCTCCAGCCGGGAAAAGATACGTCCGAATGGAGACCGTGTGCGTTCTTCTCGCGGAAGTTGAACAAATCCGAGAGGAACTACACAGTATACGACCGAGAACTGCTCGCCATTCATGAAGCATTCCGGAGATGGCGGCACTTGCTGATTGGGGCGCAGCACAAGGTTCAAGTCCGAACTGACCACAAAAATCTGGAATACTGGAGAACAGCACGAGTGCTGAACCAGAGACAAGTGAGATGGGCCCAGGAGTTCTCCAAATTCCACTTTGAGATTCGTTACGTGCCAGGCTCCGAGAACGTGAGGGCGGACGCTCTCTCCAGGAAACCTGAGTACTTAGAGGGGGAGGGAGCGCCTGAGGCAAGGCATGTAATCCCTGAAGACCGCTGGGTGTGTGGGGCGGCATTGGTGCGGCAGAGGGAACTGATAGAGGGTACTGAGAACGATGAATACGCCCAAGAGAAATTCAGAGAACTCAGGAGGACAGAGGAGAACACAGGGGGGTTTGAAGAAAAGAACGGGGCGTTGTATTACAAAGGGGCACTGTACATACCAGATGGGGAACTGAGGGGCAGAGTACTCAAGCAGTTGCATGACAGCCCCACAGCGGGGCATTTTGGACAGCACAAAACCATGTGGTTGGTTACCAGGGAGTTTTGGTGGCCCAAGGTGAGGGAGGACGTACGGGAATATGTCAGGGGTTGCGACAGGTGCCAGCGAGCGAAAGGGGAGAGGGTGGCGCCAGCGGGGCTATTACAACCCTTACCCACACCAGAAAGGCCATGGGAGGCAGTATCCATAGATTTTATGACGGACCTGCCAAAATCCAAGGGCAAAACAGCTGTCATGGTGGTGGTAGATCTATTAACTAAGATGTGTCATTTTATAGCCTGTTCCCATGCGGTCACCGCGGAGGAAACCGCCAAGTTATTTGTAGAGCATATTTTCAGGTTGCATGACGCCCCCTTGAGGGTGGTCAGCGACAGAGGGAAACAGTTTACTTCCAGGTTCTGGAGGAAACTTATGAGCTTACTGCACGTGGAACTCAATTTCTCAACTGCCCGGCACCCAGAAACAAATGGGCAAGCGGAAAGGGCAAACCGGATTTTACAACAATACCTGAGGTGTTATGTAAAAGACAGAGAAAATGATTGGGTAGATAAGTTACCTCTGGCAGAATTTGCCTACAACAACGCGGAGAACGTGTCCACAGGGATGAGTCCTTTTCTGGCAAATTATGGGTGTCATCCCCGGGCATTTCCAGGAGAAGGAGGGGAGAGGTGGAGCGTGCCGGCGGCGGAACACTTTTTTGAAGAGATGGAAGCGATCCACCGTCAGCTTCAACTTAACTTAGAGAAAGCCAAGGAAGAATATAAGAAGCAAGCAGACAGAAATAGGAGGGAAGGTGAAACTATAAGGGTGGGAAACTGGGTGTGGCTATCCACCCAAGGACTACCGTTCAAGGGAGGGAGTAAGAAATTGAGACCCAAAAGATTGGGACCCTTTGAGGTCATACAGCAGGTCAACCCAGTAGCATTCAAACTCAGACTGCCCAGTCACATGAAATTGCACCCAGTATTTCACAGGTCATTACTGTCGCCGTACCAAGAGGGACGTGAGTGGGGGGAGCGTGAGAGAGAGGTCACCCAAACGCCCGTGATAGAAGAGAGAGAACGCGACATGAACGTGGCAGGAATCATTGATTCCAGGTGGAAGGGGAATCAGGTGGAATATCTGGTAGAATGGGAGGGGGAAGTTGAGTCGGAAAACACTTGGGTACCAGCAGAGTTAGTCAAGGACAAGGTTTTAATAGAAACATTTCATCAGCGTTTCCCAAAAAAACCGCAACCCGTGGCACGATTTAGAAGGGAACACTTTGGGACCACCGATGAGGAAGGGGAGTTTGAAGGGTTCCCAGAGTCAGGGGTGGGTGAGGAAGCCGACTCCAACTAAGAAGAGGAAGACGAGGAGAGAGACGGTACGCCGTGGTTAGAAGTGTTTGAATCCTCGGACGACGAGGAGAGTTCCTTCAGGGGCTTTACGCCCTCACCGCCAGTGGGAGAGGAGGCGGGGGGGTGAAGGGGGCCCTGGGGGGGAGGTGGATGTCAGGGAACTGCCATCGGAGGGACAGGTGGTGGAGAGGCTCCAGGAGAATAGGAGAGACTCTACAGCAGAAGAAGGAACCAGTAGGGGGAGAGCAGGAGTTCCAGCGGAAGGGGAGTCGGGGGAGAGGCTCTGGGATACTTCTAGTGAGAATAGTGAAGAGGTAACAAGACCCCCGTTAGGAACTCGCACCCTTCGCAGGAAACTGTCACGCAGAGAGTCACGAAGGCGCATGTCCGTCAAACAGCTTTTATGTTGGAGTAAGTTCCGTAGACGCCCACTGTCAGATTCTACCAGCGACTGACGGAGTCATGCTTTGGGAGCTCCATTAGTGCCTAGGTTTGGGTGACCAGCCAAACCCCAGAGGGATCAAGCTTTTACGCACAAGCAGCTCATTATCCCATCACAATTCCAGATGTCTTTGAATAAGCAAGTCTGCTCAGCTCTTACTCGAGAACATAACTGGCATGATAGGCGTGTGCTGTGAAATGTGTGAAATGAAAAAGAAAGTCATGTGAGGACCCTTCATCATTTTGCCAGGCAGAGAGCATTCAGAATGCCTTCACCCTCTCCCTTAGAAACAGCAGTAAAGGAAAAGTTTCACTTGGGGCAAAGGAAAAGCCTGTTATGACACCAGCATCCAGTAAACCAATCTCTTCCTTTGCCCTATTTGCATGTTTGAACATTCTGAATTCACACTACAAAAGACAAGATGGGCTTTGTCGCAAATTTCAAAACACTTCTACCATTTGGTGGGTATTTAAAACATATTTTTTAATGTACATGTAGAGTTTCAAGTTTTTGGCCAGGCGTATTTGTAAATGGGAACAGATGTGATGTTCTAAAAAAAAAAGTCTTTTAAAAAGGTTATGAAGGATCATCAGAGAGAGATAATTTCCTAACAATGCTTGAGATGCAAGATTAATTGCCATCTCATTTATTTTTAATAAAAGATAACAATTGAGTTGACAGGCTAATTGTTAACAGCGATCCATGCCCCTCTATATAACATGAGAGCCTAACAAAAGCATAACCTTTATTTACATCTGTTCTAGATAACTCCAACCACATTTAATTGTATCATAGAAACCGAAGCAGCTCTTCAGTAGAAGCTGGAAATATATTAAGTGACCTTAGGGCTAGAAAATGAAAGTAGAACAGACTCTGTTAGAAGGTGGTGGACTCTCTTTCATTGGAGGTTTTTAGGCAGAGGTTGGATGGCCATCTGTCACGGATGCTTTAGCTGAGATTCCTGCATTGCAGGGGGTTAGGCTAGATGACCACCAGGGTCCCTAAGAACTCTACAATTCTATGAGTTTATGAAAAATTGGTCTATGAGATATACATACTCACACACCAACCCACCCACACCAAACCACTTCACAAACTTTCAGAGGGTATAATGCTGTGGATATTGCTGCTTCTCATCTCCTCTGTACCCAGTCTGTACCAACACCCAGAAGATAGGTCAAGGTAAAATGGTAAATGCAATGCTGGTGGTCAACAAAAGAGGTTCAAAGACTGTATCAAGGCAAATCTAAAAAAATGTAGTATAAACACCGACAACTGGGAAACACTTGCCTGCGAGCGCTCCAATTGGAGACCAGCCTTTACCAAAGGTGTCATGGGTTTTGAAGATGCTCAAACTCAGGACGAAAGGGAGAAACACACTAAGAGGAAGGCATGTTTGGCAAATAGTCACCATGATCAACTCCTGCCCGCAAAACCTAAGGAAAATAATTACAACCAAGAACACACAGCAGTCTATTCTATTGGCTACAACAGAATGTTTGGGGACCCTGTGAATGCCATTGAAGGCCTCTGTTGGCACATGGGCACCACATTGACGACCCCAGGAGAACAGATGTGTACAGCACTCACAAAGGCACATGGATGGTCATGGAGGAAGTTGTACAGTCAAATTTGTTATAGCCGTATTTATCACCATGCTGGCATAAACCATCAGTATTTTAAATTTCTCTCAGATGGTAATTTAGCATCTGACATAGAACTTTTGGGCAGTGAACAAAGTTTAAAATAGACAGGCTCTCAAGTGGTTCAGATACTTTTTATTGAACTTTTTTTGGTGACAGAACAGCAAGATTCTGGTCTACGTGCTGCTCCAGATAGAAATAAGAGTTCTGGTCAACCTCAGTATTTGCTAACTTACACTAGTAACTCCATGAAAAGTATCCCAAACATTTGGGATTGTAACAGATTTCTGTATGGACCCAAAATGTACTGCTGAAGCCGGAATGGACAAGAGAGAGAATTTTCAACTCCACAGTGCCTGAAAGAAAGCAGTCCCTTCAGGGACCAATCATCATCATCATCAACAACAACATCAACTAATGACATTGTTTGGAGCTTTTATTGAATAAGGGAAATCTCCCCCTCCATTTCTCATAACTTGGACTCATCCAATCAAACTGAACACTATCACAGTCAGGACAGACACACACCACAAAGCTAAAGTGTGGACTTCACTGCCACAGGTGATGGGCATCAACTTGGACAGTTTGAAAAGGGGGTTAGACAAATCAATGGAGGATAATGACAACTAGCTATTATTATTTTCTACCTCCATTGTTGGGGGCAGCATGCCTCTGATGCTGGGAATCACAAGTTGTACTTTTTGCGTCTGTGTCTTGCTTGTAGGCTTCCCATGAAAACAGGATGCTGGATCAGATGGAACTTTGATCTGATCCACCAGGGCTGTTCTTATGTTCTTATGGATCCAGTCATGATGTTCCTGGTTTCCATGGAGGAACAATCAAGCAGGAGCCTTAGTTAAAATCCAAGAGGGTTCTCCACCATTTCACACAAAGAATGGTTCTCCTTAAGAGCTTGAGCCAGCTTCTTCAGGGTTTAATGCCTTCACCATGAATTAATGTTTTGGCAGTGGTTGTGGGAGCAGCTTAGAAGTTGCTGGTTTCTATCTTCCAACACATAGGCTGGGCCACACAATTTCTGACATGGGTTTCTCATAATACATGGGCAGTCAGAAACAAGATTCTTACCTGTATGTCTTGCCTTATTACCAGTGGCATAGTGTGGGTTGCTAGCGCCCAGAGTGGACAAGATGTTGATGCTGCTGGCACACCCTCCCAGACCCAAGCAGGGCCACGCTGTGCCACCTGCCTGCCCACGCAGGGGGGAGCCTAGCCACTTGATGTGGCCTTTGGTGGGTGAATCCCTCTGATGCCTGTGGAGAGGAGTGCCATGCTGGGCCATGCTGGGGGCACCCCACACCCACCTCCCTCCATCTGCGCTTGCTCACTGTGGTGCTGGGCTGCTTTGCTGCATTTGCCAGCACCTGTGTGGAGATGCCTGGTTGTGGCCCCTCAGAATTTTGCACCTGGGGCCACAGACCCTTGCCCCCCATGCTACACCACTGCTTACTACATGCAAGTTGTACCCCACAAATCTGTGGCCTGCCTTTTTCCAATTAGGATGTACTATGTTGTTATTTCGAGCCCAGATCAAGTACCATTTCTATGCAAATAGCATGGCTATGAAATAACTCACAGGTTCAAATGCTTGCAGTACTCTTCCATGAAGTTAAACTGGGCTGCCTTGGGAAAGTCACCCTCATCTCAGCCTAACCTACCATGAAGACAAAATGCATGCTGCTTTCAGCAACTTGGAAGAAGAGCCAGGTATACGTGTGTCCAATGAAACATATATTTTAGGCAAACTGAATCAAAATTGCTTTCTATTTGGTTTTGAGTATGCTATTGGGTATGCTATCTTCTTCTTCTAAAAATAACTTAAGGTTTCTGAGACTACTGACCACTCACAGCAAATCAACCTAAAGCTGCAAGAGAGACGAGTAAATAAGGTGAGCTCCTCTAAGTTTTGGTGAAGAATATTAACAAGGGGCTCCCTAAAGCATTCCCTCTAGCACTTCTCTATACTTCAGGCACTTTTGACTCCCCAGGTATGGTTCAGTAACATTTTTTTTGGAGCAAGATGGGGGGGGGGGAAATACTAGTCTTGTATTATAAATGTTGGGCTGAAACCAAGACAACACTGATTCAGAAGGATTTTAATATGTGTACATGAATTAGTTTTCCCAGTAGTGATGTATGGAAGTAAGACCTGGACCATAAAGAAGGCTGATCGCCGAAGAATTGATGCTTTTGAATTATGGTGTTGGAGGAGACTCTTGAAAGTCCTATGGACTGCAAGAAGATCAAACCTCTCCATTCTTAAGGAAATCAGCCCTGAGTGCTCACTGGAAAGACAGATCCTGAAGCTGAGGCTCCAATACTTTGGCCACCTCATGAGAAGAGAAGACTCCTTAGAAAAGACCCTGACTTCCGGAGGCGGCGCGAACGGTAATGGCTGCCCTTTCCTAACCGGGAGAGGGAAGCTCCGCTGGAAAAGGGTCGTCCGCTACGGCGAAGCGGAGACCCATTTTGGAAAACCGCAGGCAGCGGAAGCCTGCGGTCTCGGGACCCGGCGGGCGCCAGGAGCAACCCCCGAAACGTTGAGGGAACCCCGTAAGGGGCTCCGGATCGCAGAGGGGGCAGCGGCGCTGTGGGTCTATGCGCATTCAGCGGAGCGAAGCCGCGCTGCTGTTGCCGGTGAGCGCCGACCTTTCTTCCTGCAACACAAGATTCTAAAACGCAACAACCCGTGAGTAACTGAGGACTTTACTAAATTTTGGGACTAAAAATACTGAAAACAAGCTGAAAGCGGAGAGACGAGGAAAAGGAAGTCCGTCTTCCGCAGCCATTGACTTTTAAAGCAAAGAGCAGGAGGAGTGGAGGCATAGAGAGAACTTTTGACAGCTCAGATTGAGCACCCGCAGAAATTACTTTCAATCCCCTTAAAGACTGTAAGCAACTGATTTTTGGACTTTTATCAGGACTTATATATCCTCTTCTTTGTGGATTACAACTTTATTTAAGAAGCCCAGGTGTCAGAACTGCCTGAGCAGTAGAACTGTCAGACTGCAAATTTGGATACATTGCATTTAAACTTTGAGACAGTCTGAGGGAGTTCAGAATGGTTACGTTCTTGCATTATGGAACTCCAGTAAGCACAACTTGAAATATTGTGGCAAACTTAAAACCAACTCTGCTAAAACTACTTTTGTGAAGATCCCTAAGTATTGGTTCAGATTTTGTATGATTGGAATGGACTCTTCTTCTTAGGACATTTTATGCTCCCCCTAGAGGATTGAGGATTTATAACAAAAACATTGTTTTACTTTCTATTTCCCGGCCCTCTGTTTGACTGCTACCACCTGGGCCGTAGCTTTCTCATGGGAACAACTCAGCTTGACCTTGACTGCTAGATAACTTTGGAATGAGTGGCGCAAAAAGAAAGGGATTAAGAACTAGACAAACAACTCTGACAACCTTAACTGCAGCCTCACAAACACGCAGATCATCTGTGCCTACTCTGCCCTCGGAGGAAAAAGCTACCTCCCTGTCACAGGCAGGGGAGGGAGAAACTGAGGAATTACAACTAGAAGAGATGGCCTCAGGAGGATCTGGTTCTGTATTAGAGAGAATTCTTGAGAAATTGGAGTCTTTGGACAGGAAAGTTGACCAACAAACTGCGAAAATTGACCTTAATACAGAAACTTTAAACAAATTATCTGGGCAAGTTGCACAGAATGCACAAGCAATCGGACAACTGAAGGAGGCTGCAGGTGAAAATCAGAAACTGGCCGAAGAGACCAGCCAAAGAGTGGGAGAGTTGGAAAAAGAAGTAAGGCCGCTCAGCAAGCAGGTTGGGGAACACCAGACCTACCTCTCTATGTTGGAACTTCGGAACAGGGAGACTAACTTAAGGATAAGATCGATACCAGAAGTGGAAGAAGGCAATTTAGCTGAGTTTTTGACCAAAGAATTCTCCAAGTTCTGGGGTCTAGAGGAGGAAGACTTTAAAATTGTGTCAGCCTTCAGACTTGGAAGACTCATAAAGAGAGAGAAGCCCAGAGACTGTTTGATTACGTTGAGATCAAAGGAGGAAAGGGACAAGATTTTGGGCCTGCACTACGGAAGATCCCTGAACATTTCGGACAAAAGAATTGAGATTTTTAAGGACATTCCTAAACAGCTGTTGGACCTCAGATCTGAATATTTGGACTTAGTAAAACTGCTGAGAAGCAACTCAATCATCTTTAGGTGGGACTTTCCCCAAGGATTCCTTTACCTTTAGAGGGAAGAAGATTAAAATTAGAACTTTGGAAGATAGGGATAAGTTTTTGACTGCCTACGGAGAGGACCTTCATAAAGGACTTGAACTACCCTCAGGGCCTGAACCACCACAGGTACCTGTACCACAGAACCCTGAAGACTCACAGAACAAAACACCATCCCAAGGAAACTAAACAGATCCATCCAGGATGTCTCTGCAACTTTTAAGCTGGAACATAAATGGCTGTAACAGCCCGGAAAAAAGGAAGAAAATCTTTCACATATTAAAAAAGGAGCAACTAGACATTACTTGTCTACAAGAAACACATGTGACTAGGCTCCACAGAAAAATATTGGTAAATAAAAGGTTAGGCCAAGAATTCATATCTTCGGATTCAGTTAAGAAGAGAGGAGTGGTGATATATGCAAAGGAGAGCCTCTCACCAAAATTTCTATTTAAAGATGAACATGGAAGAATTTTGGCAATTGAAATACAGCACCAAGGAGAGAAAATTTTGATATTAGGAATCTACGCTCCAAATGAAGGGAAATCAGAATTCTACAAGAAGTTGCATGAGATTATGCTGGATTATCTGGACTATGATAACATCATTATGATGGGAGATATGAATGGGATCGTTTCAACGAACATGGATAGGTCACAAAGCCAAAAGGTTACTAAAGATGGCAGACTACCAAAGACCTTTTTCGAAATGACAGACAATATGGACTGGATTGATATATGGAGGACAAAGAACCCCTTGGGGAAAGAAGGAACATTTTTCTCTGAAGCCCAACTGACTTGGACAAGAATTGACCAAATATGGATTTCTAGAGGTCTGGCTCCTAAGGTTAGGAAAGTGGAAATCTGCCCAAAGACCTGCTCCGATCATAACGCGTTGAAAATGGACATGACACTATTACCAACCGGCTCCTTTAGATGGAAGATGAATGACAACTTGTTTAGAGATCAGGAGATTATTAAGAAGGCCAAAAAAACAATAAAGGACTACTTTGAGATAAATTTGAACACTGCAGTGGAAAAAAGAACAATCTGGGACGCAAGCAAAGCTGTGATGAGAGGGTTCTTGATACAACAGAACGCCATAAAGAAAAGACTACAAAATGAGAAAAAGGATAAGATTTTGGGGAAAATTAAAGAGTTAGAGAAGAAACTAAGAGTAAACCCGAAGTCACAGCCGATCTTGAGAGAAATTAAACTTCATCAGGCACAATATTCCAAACTGATAAATCAGGAAATAGAATGGAAGATTAAATTAATGAAACAAAAAACATTTGAATCGGCTAACAAATGTGGGAAACTGCTGGCTTGGCAGTTGAAGAAGAGACAAAAGTTGAACATAGTAACAAATTTGGAAATAGAAGGAAGATATATTCAGAACCCGGTGGAAATTAGAAAATGTTTCCAGAAATATTTTAAGAAATTATACACTCAAGGGCCACAAAATGAGGAAGAGATTGCAAAATTTTTGGAGAAAAATGGACTTAAAAAACTATCACAAGAAAATAGATCACTCCTGAATAGTAAAATAACACGATTAGAGATAGAACATGCCATTCAGAATATGAAGCTGGGCAAGTCTCCAGGGCCAGATGGCTTGACCTCCAAGTACTATAAGACATTAAGTGACTATTTGATTCAACCACTGATGGAGGTCAGCAATGAAATTATGGAGGGAAAGAAGGCGCCTGAATCGTGGAAGGAAGCTTTCATCACATTGATACCAAAATCAGAAACTGAAAAGACACAACTTAAGAACTACTGTCCCATTTCCCTTTTAAATGTGGATTATAAAATATTTGCTGACGTTTTGGCAGGAAGACTCAAAAGAGTTTTAAATGAGATAATTCATAAAGACCAGGCAGGCTTTCTCCCAGGAAGACACTTGTTTGCTAATACAAGGAACATTATTGACATTTTGGAACTTTTGCAAACAAATATTAACACTAAAGCAGTTTTAATTTTTATAGACGCGGAGAAGGCCTTCGATAACATCTCTTGGAAATTTATGAAGGGGAATTTAAAAGAAATGGGAGTGGGGCGGGGTTTTGAAAATGGGATTGATGCGATTTACTCAGAACAAAAGGCAAAACTGATAGTTAACAATGTGGTTACAGAAGAGTTTAAGATTGAAAAAGGGACACGACAAGGCTGCCCGATTTCCCCCTTGCTGTTTATTTCTGTCCTGGAGGTGCTCTTGAACTTGATTAGAGGGGACCGGTTGGTGCAAGGGATTCAGATCGGAGCGAAACAATATAAACTTAAAGCTTTTGCAGATGACCTTGTTTTGACATTGCAAGAGCCAGAATCTAGCACAAAAAGAGTGTTACAATTGATTCAGGACTTTGGTCGGGTAGCGGGCTTCAAACTAAGTAAACAGAAAACTAAGGTGTTGGGAAAAAACTTGACAGATGCAGAGTCAGAACGGTTTCAGAGAGAAACAGAACTAACTGTGGTTAAAAAAGTAAAGTACCTAGGGGTAAACATAACAGCAAAAAATCTGAGTCTATTTAAGGACAATTATGAAAAATGTTGGTCTGAAATTAAGAGAGACTTAGACAGTTGGTCAAAATTGAAGCTTTCTTTGCTAGGCCGAATTGCTGCTATTAAGATGAATGTATTGCCTAAGATGTTGTTTTTGTTTCAAACATTGCAAATTGTGGACAAGACGGAGTGTTTCAGGAAGTGGCAGAGAGATATTTCTAAATTTGTCTGGCAGGGCAAAAAGCCCAGAATTAAGTTTAAGATATTAACTGATGCGAAAGAAAGAGGGGGCTTTGCCCTGCCAGACTTAAGGTTGTACTATGAAGCCGCAGCTTTCTGCTGGCTAAAAGACTGGCTACTTCTAGAGGACACTGATGTGTTAGATTTAGAAGGTTTTAACAATGCATTTGGTTGGCATGCATACTTATGTATGATAAAGTTAAGATCAATAAGGCCTTTAAGAATCATATTGTCAGGAAAGCAGTGTTTAATGTCTGGACAAAATACAAAGACCTATTGGAAAATAAAACTCCAAGATGGCTATCACCTCTGGAGGCCAAGGCCCGAAAAAGACCCAATATGGAGGCCAAATGGCCGAAATATTGGGAAATAATAGAGAAAGAGGGCAATAATTGGAAATTGCAGAGTTTGGAAAAAATGAAAGATAAAGTGCGAGACTGGTTACACTACGCTCAGATTCAAGAAATTTTTAAAAAGGATAAAAAGTTAGGATTCCAGGTGGAGAAATCGAAGTTGGAAACAGAATTGTTAGAACCTAAGACTAAAGTACTTTCAAGAATGTATAACTTGCTGTTGAAATGGAATACACAAGATGAAACGGTTAAGTCGGCCATGATAAAGTGGGCACAGGATATTGGGCATAATATTATGTTTGAGGATTGGGAAAGGTTGTGGACCACGGGGATGAACTTCACGGCATGTAATGCTCTGAAGGAAAATGTAATGAAAATGATATATAGGTGGTACATGACCCCAGTTAAACTTGCCAAAATATGCCATGTGCCAGACAATAAATGTTGGAAATGTAAGGAAAATGAAGGAACATTCTTTCACCTCTGGTGGACTTGTCCCAGGGTGAAGGTCTTCTGGGAAATGATATATAATGAGCTGAAAAAGGTATTTAAGTATACCTTCCTTAAGAAACCAGAGGCCTTCCTCTTGGGCATTGTCGGCCAGATGGTGCCAAAGAAGGATCGAACATTCTTTTTGTACGCAACAGCAGCAGCAAGGATACTTATCGCTAAGAAGTGGAAAACTCAAGATCTACCCACGCTGGAAGAATGGCAGATGCAGCTGATGGACTATATGCAACTGGCTGAGATGACTGGCAGAATCCGAGACCTGGGAGAAGAGAGGGTTGAAGAAGACTGGAGGAAATTTAAGACTTATTTACAAAAATATTGTGATTTGGTGGAAAGTTAAGTAGGATGTTTGATCATAAATAATTGGCCACCACAAAATCGGATCGGAATGGGATGTAAAGCGAGATTAAGAGAAATAAATTTGCAGAGGACTATATTTAAATAAGCGGTTATAAAATTTGCAAACTAGATGATAAATTGCATGGAAAAAAAATTTATGATGATGAAAATGGCAGCGGGAGATGTGAGGAAGTCCAAAGAAGTTATGAAACTCTGTTGAGATAAAAGTAAGGTTGTTTATTGTCTTTGTACTTTATTCTGTAAAAACCCCTAATAAAAATTTTATTAAAAAAAAAGAAGAAAAGACCCTGATGTTGGGAAAGATTGAGGGCACAAGGAGAAGGGGACGGCAGAGGACAAGATGGTTGGACAGTATTCTCGAAGCTACCAGCATGAGTTTGACCAAACTAAGCTATATAATGACACAATCTGATTCACAAATGCATAGTCTCAACTTACACATGCAATGATTCATTCACACATACAGAAAATCATTTGATGATAAACTCATTGTACAATGAACATGTGAAAACATGGCCATGTTTTACAGTTTCCACATCCCCTCAGCTGCATTTTTCTTTTTAAAGATATCAGGAAGCATTATATTTTGTTCCTGCATTTCTGAATTTATTTCTGTTTTTGAAGCATGCTGTGTGATACATTTGGACAGTTGTGCACATCAGGGGAAACATAAGATAAAAGATATCTGGAACAGTGAGAATTATAACCATGCCTCCTGTTATATTTTAAAATTGTCCCTCAGATAAAATATGTGTACTGAATTTTAACCCATCCTTACAAACATCACACACACACAGACACACACACACACAAATATATATGAAAGAGGCAGTAGCGAGATTGGTCAACGCTCCTGCCAACCTCATCACAAACTTGCCCCTCCTCCTTTCCCACTCAATATGTCACAGCACTGATTCCCCCAAAGCACTGTGATTGGGTAGCTCTAGTAAAAGTATTCCCTTTGATTAGAAGCTAGACCTGTCAGTCACAAAGATGCTTTCCTACCCTGCTCTCACTACCTGGTGTTTTGCTTATATTACAAGCTAGGAGATAAATTTTTGCAGCCTCTCTGCAGCATTTTTTTCTTACATCTAAATCCACTCCAAAACATTTCAGAGGCCCTTTCTTTGGTTGAGTGCATTTCAAAGTGATCCTGTTTCAGCTCAGAAAAGTCCTGAGTCTTGCCCAATGTGGGGTCCCTTCAGTTCTTGATTCAAGATTTAGCCAAATCCTTTGCATACCCCAATTAAGTAGCATTCCTTAGCAGAGATACCACAGAAAATTAAATGTTAAATTTTCTATTGATGCAGCCTGTCCACATATTAATTTTAAAATCCAGCATACGTGCAGTTTGTTTTGCGAGCAAATCGCCTTACGCTTCTACCATAATGCAACATCTCTCCAAAGAGAGTGGTCTCATTATGTTCATTTAAATGTGTGCCTGTGTTTCGTGGACTATAATGAAATGAATCCATGCACAAACCAGTATTATTGCCAATTACAATTCCTTTTCTGTGTAAGCCATAGAGATGTGAATTACAATTCAAATTTTCATGCCAACTATTACTTATCAACATTGATAATTTGTATGAAAACTATATTTTATACATCATATGAAGATTAAATTATTCATCACCAGGCAGTTCAGAGCTGTGCACTGTTACAGCTTTCATATAACTCTCAGTCTAATCTAAATCATTATGTTCCTTTCAAATAGCTCAGGCTTTGGTTAAAACAAATCCTACTCTGCTGAAACAGCCTGATTAAAGAACTATGAACTTCAATCAGGTAAAAGTAAGAAAGGCCAAAATGAAAGAGGGCATTTAATTTTGTAGAGATTCTGTTTTCATTTCTCTTGTAAATGCATCTATAGATACCTCTTTCCCAGTTCAGAAGGATCTAGATGTAGAGTAAATAAAAGTAATCTTTTTTTTGGGGGGGGGGAGGAGAAATATATAAAAAAGTGGTTGCCAATATGTGTTAGCATTTCTGCTAACAGAAACATTTCTTCTTTTGATATAATATGGTTGGTGTAAAACACTGACTCACAAAAATAGCTCATAATTTTTTCAACATTAGGAAAGAAACCCTGACCAGTGTTATGAGGCTTTCGCAGCTAGCCTTTTGTGCTTAGCCTTATTTCATGTTTAGAAGAGAACCAAAGATGGTTTTGGCTAAACCAAAGGACTATTGGAAATGACCATTCTGCCTTGACTTGTACAGTACAAGTACAGACTTGTAGTTGCTTTGTCTGTGCTTGACCGTCTTTCCAGCAAGGTCACCAGGATCCAGAAAGTTTGTTGATTGACTCACCAGGAAGCATAGAAGCCAACTCCTAGGGGTTATGGGGTCTTCGGCTCCCACAATAAAAGATTTGTGAGGTCCAGGCCCCTACAAAGTTGATGGGCATTCCCATTCAAATGGTGTGTTTGTACTGTGTCACGTGATCAATTATGTGGGGTGGGCCCTACCTGGGCCCCCACAATATTTTATCCAAGTTGGCACCCCTGCTAGGAAGCTAGATTGCAATAGTAGTGAAACAGTCAAATGACCGGGAAACTAAAGGTCACCACATGCAGACTTTGGCATTGGAAAGCCCCTGCATTGAGCTCTGGAGACAAGCCGCCTCCATCAATCACAAATCCCATAAATGCAGACAGGATAGAACAATGGCATCTGCAGGCAAGGCAGCATGACTCAACAGGAAGCTGCCACAGTAATTGTTCTTGACAGGCCAATCCATTCAGGAGGACCATCCACAAGGCAACCTTCCAGATGAGTTCATTCTACATGTCCCAATGTATCTCTTACCAAAAATTTCCACATTACATTACTGGGGCTTTCTCTTTTGAACCTGCTCCAAGCACACCTACTTGAATTTTACTCAGTCTCCTTTCATTCCCCTAGTTTGACCTCTTCTCAGTGGTCATCATGCCAACTCACCAAGACACCCTTTGGCATTCCTTAAAGACCTATTTTATAGCAAGTTGTTTTTAGTTTAGTTTTTATGGGTTTTCTGATACAAGGACGGATTGTACATACCCTTTTAAACCAAGAAAACTTTAATAAAATATTTTTTTAAAAAAACAAAACACTGCACACAACTGAAATGCACACAATCAGAAATCTCTCCTGCCGCCACCACCAGGTAAGTGCAAAGGAACCAAATAATTTGATTAGATTATACTTTAATAATTTGGTGCATTTGACCACACAACGCCAATATGATGTCACATGACTGGCAGGTGTGCAAAGGCCACCTGTCATACACATAGCTTTACAATTTCCACTTTAATGTCTGGATCTGAGAAATTTAACCATATTCGGAGAGATGCAAAGGCTTTAAGACAGTCACATGGTTCTCTTTGCATACTGACTGAAGCAACCACCCCCTTTAAAGCAGACGGATGTGTGCAGCTACTTTAAAGAGCATTTCTCGTTTAAGAAGCCCCCACCAACAATCTTTCCCAAGGCAATTGTTTATCTCCTCTCCTGTACAAAAAAACCAGCAACAAACTGAAATTTTCTGACAGTTCAGTGGGAGTCTGGAAGGGAACATTCTCAGAAGAAGAAGTCAGAAAATTCGGAGAAATTTTGGGCCAGCTCTAGGGATTGGGGTGAGGTTTGTACATATGCACCTTGACAGCGCTGTTATCATGTGAACTCATAGCCAAATTCTGTTCAATGGACTTAAGTCCCTTAAGCTCATTTTCCAAGCTCATTTTTATGTAACATCCCACACCTTGCCATTTCCCGGCTTGTCTTCATTCTAGCTGCCTTTGTGCATTTTCAGAGATAACAGTTTAACAGATATTCTACCCTTTCCAGTGATTTCTTATTCTATTATTGTTTTGTTGTTGGGGTGGAGTGGGGGGTGGGGGAGACAATAGCTTTGCTAAATAATTAGGTCCTTTCTTTTGCATGGCGGAGAACTGGATGCAACAATTATTCTAAATTTTATTATTATTATTATTGCAGCAGTGCAGCATGGTAATTGTCACTACTTAGTTGCTCTGGCAGAATTTGCAAAATAGCATGAACTGAATTATCAACAAAAGCTTTTAGTCTAATTTGGAGCCAGCTTCTCGGCAGCCTTTCAGAAGAAAGTACATAAAAATCCCAACCGTTGAGGGAGAATCTGCAGCTGACAATGTTGTGGGAATACCTGCTGCGGTGCGACTTATTTATTAAACCATGTAGAGGACCATATATTCTGATACTAATAGCAAACTCTGGGGCTCAGTTATGACAGCTATATAGCCAAAACAGGGGAAGGTTGTATAAGCATGCTGGAATGGAGGGGATCCCAGTGTGTATAGCAGTATAAAAAAATATTTGGGGAGGGGAATGTAAGGAGGGCTGTGGCCCAGAAACAGCCTAATAAGAATGGAGCCTGCTCTCATTGGCCACATAATGCTTATTGTTGGCTGTTTTAGTATGTTTTGGGTAGTATGCCCATTCTAAAATGTGGCTCTTTTTTGGAGGGAATGTTATTGGGTTGTTGTTTTTATTTTGATTGTATATATTGTGGTTTTATGTTGATCTTGTTCTGTGAACTGCCCTGAGACCTCCCGGTATATAAATTCACTAAATAATAAATATAAATAAATAATAATACAAAACCAAGGGCCTACTCCATTGGTAGGCAAATTAAGGCCCGGGGGCTGGATGCAGTCCAATCACCTTCTAAATCTGGCCTGCGGACAGTCCAGGAATCAGTGTGAGTAGAATTTGTCCTTTTATTTAAAATGCATCTCTGGTTTATTTATGGGGCCTGCCTGGTGTTTTTACATGAGTAGAATGTATGCTTTTAATTAAAATGCATCTCTGGGTTATTTGTGGGGCATAAGAATTCGTTCATCCCCCCCCCCAAAAAAAATAGTCTGGCCCACCACATGGTCTGAGGGACGATGGTCCAGCCCACGGCTGAAAAAGGTTGCTGATCCCTCGCCTACTCCATACCAGGCATAGGCAAACTCGGCCCTCCAGATGTTTGGGGACTACAGCTCTCATCATCCCTGACCACTGGGCCAGTTAGCTAGGGATGATGGGAGCTGTAGTCCCAAAACATCTGGAGAGCCAAGTTTGCCTATGCCTGCCCCATACCCTCCAAGTGTCCCTGTTTCCCAGGGACAGTCCCAGAATTACGAAAGCCATCCCGGCTTCTAATTTCACCCTGCAATGTCCCTACTTCCCTCACCAGTGGTGCTGCCGCTGAGCTGAGGGAGGAGGATGTGCCGGTGCTTGTCCTGAGCTATAGCGGCATCAGTGAGTTGAGCATCCCATTGCCTATCCATGGCCTCTTCGTTGCCGCCACTGCCAGCCTCCTCCCTTGAGTAGCTCGTAGCTGCTTCTGGAGAGTGGGTGAGGAGGAGGAGAGGTTGCTACTGCTGAGGGGCAGGCGGAGGCCAGGGTTGCCCTGGGTGGGAAGAAAAAGGGAGTGGAGCGCAAGGAGCCTTGTTTTGTTTGTTTTTTAATGCTCCGTGCATCCACATCCAATCTTGCCTCTTTCTAAAATTTAGCTATTGGTGTGAGTTTATCTTTTTGTAAATCTACAGTGATACCTTGGTTTGCAACTGCTTTGGATTACAACTGTTTTGGATTACAACCATGTCAAACCCAGTAGTGTGTGTGTCCCCCCTTTTTTATTACAACCTAATTTTTTTGGATTACAACCATATATATATATTTTTGCGGAGGCCCCATTGGCGAAAGCATGCCTTTGGTTACAACCTCTTTTGGTTTACAACCATAATCCATTCCACAGGTCTGGTAACACTGTACTACTCCTATGATTATTATTTTTTTTAAAAAAAATAGGGATTAAGGACTTTTCTCTGGATGGTGGAGGGTGTGTGTGCTGTGTCCCATCAGTGTAGTGGTGGTGGAAATGCTCTGCAGGGGCTGGGCAAAAATGGAGTCAGTTGGAAGAAGTGAGAAATGTCCCTGTTTTCATATGAAGAATGTTGGAGGATATAATGATAATAATTTATTATTTCTACTCCACCCATCTGGCTGGGCTTCCCTGCCACTCTGGGCGGCTTCCAACAAAGATAAAAAATACATTAAACTGTCACACATTAAAAACTTTCCTGAACAGGGCTGCCTTCAGATGTCTTCTAAATGTCAGGTAGTTATTTATCTCTTTGACATCTGATGGGAGGGTGTTCCACAGGGTGGGCACCACTACAGAGAAGACCCTCTGCCTGGTTCCCTGTAGCTTTGCTTCTCACAGCGAGGGAACCGCCAAAAGGCCCTCGGTGCTGGACCTCAGCTTCCAGGCAGAACGATGGGGATGGATACGCTCCTTCAGGTATACTGGGCCGAGGCCATTTAGGGCTTTAAAGGTCAACACCAACGCTTTAATTTGTGCTAGGAAACGTACTGGGAGCCAATGTAGGTCTTTTAAGGCCAGTGTTATGTGGTCTCAGCAGCCACCCCCAGTCACCAGTCTAGCCGCCTCACTCTGGATTAGTTGTAGTTTCTGGGTCACCTCCAAAGGTAGCCCCACGTAGAGCTCATTGCAGTAGTCCAAGCGGAAGATAACTAGTTACAGATAGGTAGCCATGTTGGTCTGCCATAGTCAAAACAAAAAAAATTTCTTCCAGTAGCACCTTAAAGACCAACTAAGTTAGTTCTTGGTATGAGCTTTCGTGTGCATGCACACTGCTTCAGATACACTGAAACAGAAGTTTCCAGACCCTTCTATATAGTGAGAAGGTGGGGAGGGGTATTACTCAGAAGGGTGGTGGGAATGGGTGATAGGCAGATAACTGTGATGAGCCTGTTGACGTCTCTTAACGACTGCAATAGGTCTTACAGGAAAAAGCAAGGGGTGAGAAGGTGAAAAATGGCTTTGTTATGTATAATGAGATAAGAATCCAATGCCAGATCTTACGCCAAAGAATAAACGGACATAAATCGGACATCAGGAATCACAAGACAGAGAAACCAGTAGGAGAACACTTCAATCTCCCAGGACATTCTATACAAGATCTCAAAGTAGCTGTTTTACTACAAAGGAATTTCAGAAATAGACTGGAAAGAGAAGGTGCTGAATTGCAACTTACCACCAAACTTAAAACCATGGAGAGACCTGGTCTGAACAAAGACATTGGATTCTTATCTCATTATACATAACAAAGCCATTTTTCACCTTCTCACCCCTTGCTTTTTCCTGTAAGACCTATTGCAGTCGTTAAGAGTCGTCAACAGGCTCACCACAGCTATCTATCTATCACCCATTCCCACCACCCTTCGGAAGATAACTAGAGCATGCACCACTCTGGTGAGACAGTCTCCGGGCAGGTAGGGTCTCAGCCTGAGTACCAGGTAGAGCTGGTAGACAGCTGCCCTGGACACAGAATTGACCTGCGCCTCCATGGACAGCTGTGAGTCCAAAATGACTCCCAGGCTGCACGCCTGATTCTTCAGGGGCACAGTTACTACTTTTATAGGATTTGTGTACCTGCAGCCCCTGGCATTGCTTGTCATTTGAGTGCCTAACAAACATACACCTAACCTGCCTAAAGCCATGGGGGGGGGGAGCAGCATTCAGGTGTGCCCCAACCTACACCCCCATTTTTTAACATTGTGCATTCAGCGACATGCCTTAAGACAGCTTTATGGAGAAAAGTGGAAGTGAGATCCAAGCAAAATAACAGAAGACCCCATCAGAAGGAGTGTGACACATTTTCATACCCTCACATTAGACAACTGAATCATGAAAGTGTGGGTGAATCTTTAGTTGGTAAAATTGACAAATATTAGGGTAAGTGAAAGTCGGCAATTGGATAATTCTTTTGTTGAAAGGATGACTTTTTCTATCATGTACTGGTGCAATAAATACAGAAAAATGCTGAGCCACAAATATTGTTGGAAATATTATGAATGTGGTTTTATTATTTTTATCTATCTATTCCTCACTCCCCCCCCCGTCATCATCAAATAAATTGTGTGCTTTGTATTTGTTTCCTATTGTGAATAATTACAGGGTCCCCCCCCCCCGAAAATATACAATACATTAAAAAAAACCAATTGGCAAAGGAAGATGAAAAGCATGAATATAACAATTACTTCTTGTAGCTAAACTAACCTCTTCCAGTCCCTACAAAGCCTCTTTGATGTCAAAATTGCAATTAAATTTGAACTTGGTTGCTTTACTGTAGAGTCATTACAAAAGAGCCAAGTCCTGCTCCGAACACATAGCTAGCTGGGAAGGTGCTGAATTCCCTTCTGAAGCATATAGAGTTATGGTCTGAAAAAGTGCTGAAATTGTCACATTAGGCAAAAACTGAGGAGAAGGCATTGCTACATCAATCTAGATAGCTCAGTTGGTTACAGCATGGTGCTACTAATGCCAAGGCTGCAGGTTTGGTCCCTGTATGGGACAGTTGCTTATTCCAGAATTGCAGACTGGCCATGTGTGTGGATGCCTGACAATCGTCTTCAAAAGCAACTACTCTATTCCAAACTTAAAAGTGGAAAGCGTAATGCTGGTGGTCAGCAAAAGAGGTTTAAAGATTGTCTCAAGGCAAATCTTAAAAATGTAGTATAAACACCAACAATTGGGAAACACTGGCCTGCAAGTGCACCAGTTGGAGAACAGCCTTTACCAAAGGTGTCATGGGCTTTGAAGACACTCGAACTCAGGACGCAAGGGAGAAACGTGCTAAGAGGAAGGCAAGCTTGGCAAATCCACACCATGATCAACTCCCACCTTGAAACCAATGTGCCCACTGTGGAAGGACATGTGGATCCAGAATTGGCCTCCACAGTCACTTACCGACTTATTGTTCAAACCATGTTTATGGAAGACAATCTTACTCGGCTACGAGTGATTGCCAAAGAAAGATTCTATGGAGATTTGCCAAGGCCCACACCCCTGAAAGGGGCTCACTAACATTCTCTGGTCCTCCTAATTTGCTGCTAATTTACTGTAAAGCTCTTCCTACTTGCTGCTGGTGCCTGTTCACCTGTCCTCTCCAGGTATGCAAGCAGTGTCAAGAGATAGGAGATGGAGCACGTGCTCCTTATGGACAGCTGTGCACATTGGACCCTGAAGGAGAAGACAAGCAAATGGGCAGCAGGGCCTTGGAAAGGAGGGAGCTGACTTGAGGGCACCTTCCAAAGTGTTCTTAAAGACGCAAAGTTTCATATGCATAAAATGTAATGCTTGTATGCATTGTATTTCAAAACATTTCGCGTGGAGAAATTTGCATTAGGTACAGGAGGTTTTACTCTTGCAGATTCAGGAGAAAAGTTTGAGTGTTTCAGACTTTCGGCTAATTTATGACTATTCACTGGAAACCCGAGAGCTCTCTCACAGCAGGAGATGAAACCTGAGAATGCAATGTTTTAACCAGAGGTACCGAAACTCACCAATTGTTGTTGTTGTTGTTGTTTAGTCATTTAGTCATGTCTGACTCTTCATGACCCCATGAACCAGAGCACACCAGGCACTCCTGTCTTCCACTGCCTCCTGCAGTTTGGTCAGAATCATGTTAGCCACTTTAAGAACAGTATCCAACCATCTCGTCCTCTGTCGTCCCCTTCTCCTTGTGCCCTCAATCTTTCCCAACATTAGGGTCTTTTCCAGGGAGTCTTCTTTTCTCATGAGGTGGCCAAAGTACTGGAGCCTCAGCTTCAGGATCTGTCCTTCCAGTGAGCACTCAGGGCTGATTTCCTTCAGAATGGATAGGTTTGATCTTCTTGCAGTCCATGGGACTCTCAAGAATCTCCTCCAGCACCATAATTCAAAAGCATCAATTCTTTGATGATCAGCCTTCTTTATGGTCCAGCTCTCACTTCCATACATCACTATGGTGAAACCATAGCTTTAACTATACGGACCTTTGTCAGCAAGGTGATGTCTCTACTTTTTAATATGCTTTTAAAGGAAAACCACGACCAAGTCCCTCCCTGTCCTTCCCCAAGAACAATGAGCCTTTCCTTGGACAAGGCAGGGAGGTGGTGGTGGAGGAATTGAGGAACAAGAGAGCATGCCACAGAGCGCTTCCTTGGCTGCCAATGATACACCATTTCCTGCCAGGGCTCAAGCAGCACATTAACAACAGGGGTGAGGTTAATCCCAATTAGGCATTTTGGCAACCTTCAATTGTGTACAGAAGCCTATGGAGAGTGCAGTTTCCATGAATGTTTCACTCTTAGGCTTTGCCATGTCAGCAGCTGCTGTTAGCAACCTGGCAATACATCCTTTTCAGCTTCACTGGTTGTTAAGCCTAATTTCATCGCTGATGATAAAGGCCAGTGTGGAAAACATTACATGACTGCACAAGCAGTGAGAATGGGATGAGGACCTAGGGCATTGCCCATGTGAGATGCCCTTCAGATTTTTCTTTCAGGCCAGAACAGGATATATAATTCAGGAAAATTAGCCAAAAGAGAAGATCCTGGGCAAATGCTAGATGTTCAGTCTGAATCATTCAGGATTCAGGCAAGAGTAAACAACAAACAACCCCACATACACAGTTGACATTTTTAAATAATATATTCTAGCTGAGAAGACGGGGCTTTCAAATATGCTCCATTGCACTCTGCATTTAGCAGCCAGGGACGAATACAACCAATCGAATGCTTGACAAGTGAATCAATGAGCTCCTCGCTGTCACTGCTAGAAATTTTATTCAAAATTGATAACAAGCTCCTGACCAATGAGTGCTATTTTAAGGTAGCCTCTCTCATGCCAGCATTAAATTGTCTGGCATATAACCCTCTCATAGGCATTCAGAAGTTGAGCTAAAGACTCAGCTAATTTCTCCTGGAGACATGCAAATTAGCTTAATCAAACAACTGAGAAATACAGGATACTCTGATGTACCATTTGTAAGACAAACATATTAGTGGGAAATGCTGTGGCAGCATTTATGCAGCAGAAGATAATAGACCTGTCTGCCTTCTTTCCCTCTCCCACCTCCCCCACCCACAAACCAAAATACGGAAGACAGAGAGTGTTTCAAAACAGTTTAGAACCTTTTCACACATACACACAAATTGCCAGGGTACTCGTATAGCTCCACTTAGGCTGCAACGCTTTTAACACCACTGCCTTTCTTGTTTCTTTGCTGGGAAATTACTCCATACGCCATAAAAAGTATTGTTGCGGTTTACGTGTAGAGAATGCATCATTCCAAGCAGTGTCTTGAATATTTACACTTCAGTTGCTGGGATGCAATTTTTCTGACCATGCACGTTTATGCAGATTCCATAAATAAACCTACCTGCATGCGCAGGTGAAGTCTCAAAATTGACATCCTTCTAAGAATCCATTAATGGATAGGGAAATACGGCTGAAAATAGTGCTATGATCCACATTTGTATTCCTATAAGGTTTTTCTATGCTGACAATATTCTGATGGCTATCTCTTAAAGCCTTGGAGGTATACCTTACTCATTTCCATCTCCTGAAACAAAAGAATTTGATCTGGTCCTCACACTCTCATACACAAGACTCAGGATCTTCAGTCTGTGGAAGGTGAAATAGACACTTACCTTCTTCTCAACTGTCTATATGAGATGAGGGTGGGAAACTGAGCTTGATCCCACTCGGGGCCACAATCCCATCTAGTACTTTGTACTGCTTTGCTGTGGTTCCAAGTCCTACTTGGATGGGCATTTCCAGAGGGTGATGCTTGGGGAGTGCTCTTCGGCCTCTCTGGAGCTTTCAATGTGGGATTCCTCTGGGTTCAGTTTTATCCCCTGTGCTGTTTAACATCTAAATGAAACCACTGACTGGGGTCTTCCAGATTTTTTTTTTTTGGGGGGGGTATGTTGTCAGCAATATGCTGATGACACACAGCTTTACTTCTCCTTTACATTTGCAGGTGTGGCAGTGGAAGTGCTTGGCTATTGTCTTGCCTCAGTAATGGACTGGATGAGAGCCAACAAACTGAAGCTCAATCTAGATAAGACAGAGGCACAGTTAGTGGGTGGTTCTCTAGACCTGATGGATGAGACATTGAATGCTCTTGATGGGGTTACACTTCCTCTGAAGGAGCAGGTACATAGCTTGGGGGTATGTCTGGATCCCCATTTGCTGGATCATCATCTTGTCATGGTGAGTGGGCTTGCATGTTCCTCTACTGATTGAAGTGCAGAGTGTTTGAGGACCGGGACATTCACAGGGAAACCAAAATGCTTGTTTACAAAGCTATTGTACTACCAACCTTACTATATGCTTGTGAAACATGGACCACTTATAAACGCCATCTCCAACTCCTTGAAAAATTCCATCAACGGTGTCTCTGAAAAATGTTACACATCACTTAGGAAGACAGGTGAACTAATATCAGTGTACTGGAAGAAGCAAAGATCACCAGTGTTGAAGCAATGATTCTTCAACATCAACTTCTTTGGACTGGTCATGTTGTGTGGATGCCTGACGATCATCTTCCCCACTGTGGAAGGACGTGTGGATCCAGAATTGGCCTCCACAGTCACTTACGGACTCATTGTTAAAACCGTGTTTATGGAAAACAATCTTACTCGGCTACAAGTAATTGCCAAAGAAGAAGAAGAAGATGTCTGGATCTATTGCTGTTGCTTGAGGCTCAGGTGGCCTCAGTGGTTCACCGCCTTCCATTAGCTTTGGCTGGTGGCCTGGCTGTGTCCCTATCTGGACAGGGACAGTCTAACTACTGTTACCCATGCTCTGGAACCTCTAGAGTAGATTACTGTGATGTGTTATACATAGGACTGCCTCTGAAGATGGTTCAGAAACTTCAGCTGGTGCAGAATTTGGTGGCTTGGTTGCTCACCAGGACAAGAAGGTTTGTGCCTATAATGCCAATCCTGGGCCATCAGTTTCTAGGCCAGATTCATATGGTTTTGTCCTATAAAGCCTTAGGCAGCAATATCTCAAGGACCACCTCTCCCCATATGAACCAACCTGGACCCTGCAATCATCATCCAAGGCCCTTTTTCAAATGCTTCTTTCATGAGAGGTCTAGAGAATCCTCCCTGAGCTTGGTGGGGGCAGCACTGGATGGTTTAGTAATTCCTGGACTGTCCCGGAAAATCAGTATACTTGGAGGGCATGGAATTGTATCATGCAAGTCATCACGGGATGCTACATGTGCAAATGCTGAGCATTTGTGAAATAGCTTTTCAATTCCACTGGCTTCTGAGGGACTGAATCAGGCTGAACAATGTGTAGGAATTAAAAACTAGATCACAGAACTTCAATCCCTAGTTGATTAAAATCAGGAAGTGTTTTACGGTGGGAAGAAATGACAGTTCTTGGGTTTCAGCCATCTTTTTCACCTGACTTCAGCAGATTTCAAATTAAGACTGTGTGAAGTACCAAACTTGATGAGCGGAGTACACCATATTTATTGTATCCTGGCTAGAAACATCTCTGTATCGTACTGCAAGAAATTCCATTTAGCACTGCATTCCGAAACCAGTGCTCTGTTTCAGAAATCCCCAGATGAGGTTGCTAAGTGACAACACTGTAATTACCTAGCAAGTTATTTACAAAACACAAACACTTAAAAGCAATGAAATGAATAGTTAAGGGCATCAAATATAGCATACACACTGAGGGGCATATTGTGCCATCTGCTTTAAGGACAAAAATTGAGTCAGTGGAAAGAGCTGCTTAGAAACAGATGTTATGACTATGGGCCGATTTTATTCACCAAACTGATACAAAAACAGATCTAATAATCACATCATAATATCCTTAACTCTGACCAGCATATTATTTGAGTAGCAATACTGCATTATACCAAAATGACTAACTTAACTGAATTCTAACCTTTTAATACTTTTCCCTCCTATGTATCAGATTTATTAAGGATTAGTTTTTCATTTGGAAGTTGACTGAAACAAAGGATACATTTACATATCTTTGTGTGTGTGTGTGTGTGTGTGTGTGTGTGTGTATCTATCTATATACATAAAACGTAAGGCTGTTATCGAGCAGCCCCACATTGGAGAATTTGCAGTGTTCCATCACAACCCTGGATTTGCATGAAGACACAGCACATCCCACTTATAGTATTCAGGGTTGTTGGCCAATATCATTCATTTCTTAAATTTTATGTTAGCATAAAAAATAATAATTAAGAATTGGCTTTAAGTGCCAACATTAATTGAGTTTCATATTTTTGTATACATGCATGCGTAATTTATGAATAAATAATCATAAAAATAAAGTAAAGAAATTGTAACTAAAATAAGACTGAAAGAGGAAGTTTTGAGAACAGATATTTTGTTTCTTTGGATGGTATAAAACTGTTCATGGAGTTTCTGGTAGTAATCATAAAGTCATATATTTCAAAAGGAGGATATTTTTCTATCTCTAGGGCTCATACAAAGCAACAACAATGCTTATACTGTGACAGAATTAAATACCGTATTTTTCTGTGTATAACACGCCCCCATGTATAAGACGTCCCCTATTTTGGGGAATTCAAAATTAATAAAATGGGGGGAGATTGCATGGAGCTGTTGAGCTTTTGGGGGGAAGGATTGCATGGAGCTGTTGAGCTTTTTTCCGGGGCAGGTGGCCCACAGTTGTTGAGCTGTTTTTAGGGAGAATTACTGAAAACTGCTCACCCGCCCATCACTAAAGCCTACGATTGATGTCCCCTCTACAGCAGAAACCGTCAAGCGCCTGCCCAATTGTCCCAGCAACAGCCAATCAACAACACAGCTTGCTGCATCCACAAATAAAACAACCAATAGCCACTGTCAATTTTCAGCTTGCGGCAGCAACCAATCCCAAGTTCACACCAAGGCACTACCCATGTATAAGACGACCCACAATTTTCCACATACTTTTTAAAGTAAAAAAGCTTGTCCAATACACGGAAAAGTATGGTATACCAAAACTGATATACTAATTCCAGTTAATGCTCATTCATTTATTCAGGACATGGATTTGTATGCATAATTTACTAATGATATCTATCTGACTGAAGTAACAGAACTTGAGCATTGTGGACATAGAGAAAGTATGTACAACCCTGGCCTCAAATTTTACTCTGGTTTTGAATTCTTCCACTGATCCTCACCGTGCAGAGCACTCCGACTTAATTTCACATATGACATTTTTTTCATTCCTCCCCAGCTGTTACTCACTCATTCAACTACTCAATGTCTCTTATTGAGCAGAGAAGCCATGCTTTGGGGTAAATAAGTGAAGAAAGATCATTTGAGACACTTGCTTGAAGTGATAACATAATTATGCCACTTTTCTATTACTGTTTCTCACATACCAGCACAATGCAGAATGAACATCTGCCTGGTGATGGACACCCCGCAGATGTACTTCCATCTGCTCACTCTGGTTTCTTCCTGAGTTGCCAAGAAAGCTCACAAAAGTGCTTGGCTCCATCGGAGTGACTGTGCCGAAAAATGCCAAAGCATATATCAAAATTGCCATGTGGTGGCATGTGGTGTTTTCTTCCTTTGAAAAGGATCCCATTTCCTATGAAACAGCAGAATCCCTCCTAAGGATAACTTATTAACCTCTCTCATGCTGGGGCTATTTGATTTGTTTTACACATGATTTTCTGTAGACTCATTTGTCATCCTCCCTAAAATAAAAGTCTAGATACAGTGTTTTATTAAATGTTAGGGTGGGTTACACAGGCCAGTTTTCCCAGTATCTCACAAATATTTAAATAGGATTTATATCAGCTACATTTGTGGTCTTGATGCTGCTCATTGATAAAATTAGTTTCTTAAAGATTTACAAGGAAGCTTCCATAGATTTATACTGGAGGCAGCAGTAACAAATCTGAGTGAAAAAACAGCAGGAGCAATCCTGTACAGCTAACACATGCATATGCTTTGCATTATTTTCTGGATTTATCAATGCTGCAATCCTTAAGTACCATAATCCCAAGTAGCCCTGATGCCAGTAAAAAAATACATTGAAATTATTTAATATGGCAATGCAAAGGGTTACATTATTATTCTGGGGCAGGTTGATACTGAAGGACAGCTAGTACTTTGAGCTTTCACATGCAGTTTTGCCATTCAAGCATACAATCTAATTTTAAAAGCAAGATAGAGTAAAAGAATTTAATTATTTTGATTAAAAAGAAATGGAGAAATGACTTCCTTATGGCTAGAAGAAGGGACAGAATGTTCTGTCAATTTTAGTTTTCCCAGTTCCTCATTTTTTCCAATCTTAATTTCAGTTTTCAACATTATGCTACAGTTTGTGATTATTATTATTTTGGGGGGGCATAAGTGAAAATTATGAAGGATAGCTGTGTTTTGGTTCACATACTGTTTAAGAAAGTGCAAATTTGATGGATTTGGCTCTAAATGCACACTGAATCGCATTTCACCCCCATCCCTGGCTAGAAAGGTTCATACCTTCTCCCTACAATACATTCTTTCCTGTTGAAGTTTAACATTTAAGCAGTCACCAAATCTCTTAAGAATAACTGTAGTTTAAAGTTGTAGTTGTAGTTGTTATTAAAAAAAAACTTTTTCAATATATTGTCTTCAATAGTTTGAGGTGAATTGTGAATGATACTTTTTAAGTTCTGAAGTTGCCATTAACAAATCATTTTGTCATAGGACTCGAGTCATAATGAAAGGTCAAGATGAACCGCAAAATTCTAAATCAACTCCTTCCTACCTCCCATCTCCTTGATAAAGCCTATTTATCATTCAAGGCCAATACAAATAAACTCCAATTCATCACTGATAGATGCCACCGTTGATGTCTGTGTCATAGCATCACTTTTACATTAACAGATGTGATAGCTCCAAGAACATCAGCATGAACAGATGGAGTTGAGGGCAGAGGTGAATAAATAACTCACAGATAATTATTTACTCAGTATCCTTAACATATTTTTCTGAACATAATGTTTCCTCCAAGGTGTTAATTCCCTTCATCTGCCTTAAGTAAACCAGGCTGTGGACCAGTCAGTGAGGGAACAAATAGGTTATTGTATCTGCTTTCCAGTTGGGAAGCGAGTTATCATTAAATCAAGTTTGCATTTAGAAATTAGACTATGCTGTGAACTTATCTCACAGTATTGATGGTTTCAATGGGATTTCATCTTTGTGAGCAATCAAAGAGTATATAATGAATCTATCTGAAGACCTAAGAACACATGTGAGGCTCATTGGGAGCATGGCGGTGGAGAAATTAGAGTATAAACCAGGGCATGCTTGTATGGCTTTCCCAAGATAATGTTATTAACTGGGGGGGGGGGGAGAGATTCCCCTAAAAGTCCTGGGTACCAGATTCCCCCCACAATTTCTAGAATTAGTAATGGTAGGAGATTACTATATGCTTGTCTTCAACCAGATGCAAGGCAGCTTAGAAGTGGAAAAAGGCAGCCTGAATCAGTTTCTTGGTCACGACTCACCTGAAAAGAACTATCATGTACTACAGTCAGTGCTTTTTTACTGGGGGTATTCAGGGGTACGCATACCCCTACACATTTTGTAAATCTAAGTTTGGCCTCATTGAGGAGCAGTATTTTAATATGAGTAGGAAATTGAGAGTACCCCTAAACATTATTTTTATTTTTAGAAAAAAGCACTGAGTACAGTGTTTCCCAAAGTGAGGGATACCGTTCCCTGGGGGGCAATGGAATGATCCAGGGGGGCAGTAGTAGCCTCAGGTGCAATGGGGGGCACTGAATAAAAAGGAGGAGATATTACAAACATAAAGAAAGGATGGCACAGAAATGGAAACCAGAAGAATTACCGATGAAAGAAGAATGGCAGACGAAATTAATGGACTATGCAGAATTAGATAAGATGACAGGAAGGATTCAAAACCTGCGGGACCAAAGATTCTCAGAAGACTGGAATAAATATGCAAACTATTTGAAAAGCAACTGTAATCAACAGATTACGCTAGTAGGACTGCAATAAGTTTTGTAAGGAGGAATATATGAAATATTGTAAGGAAGGCTATGACAAGAGAGTCAAAAGATAAGATAATTAAAAGCAATAGTGAAATTAAGAAATGTAAATTAATTGGAAAAATTGGAAAAATTTCAGATGTGGTTGATGGAAGTCGGAAAAAAAAACCTGTATAAAATGTGACCTATGGAGAGAAGAAAAGAAAATTTTGAAAAACTGTTTGTACATGTTTCATTTGTTGTGTAACGACCCTTCCTGCAAAGGTGACCGACACCAAGTCAGGCACCTCTGCAAGATGGGAACAACTCCTCCCTGGGATCTGGCAATCGTGCTGGATGCAAAGGATTTTCCTGACCTTGGGTGAGCCCTTTTTTGGCTTCACCAAGGCCCAGGAAGTGGACTACAGCTTGCCTGCCTATATGGCCAATGGTAGGCAGGCTGTGGCTCCAGCCCTGCCCCTGGGGCAGATTGGGCTGAGCTGGCAGGCTTCTGCTTGTTTCTGTTTGCTTGCTTAAAGAAGGTAGATTTCCAGGGGAGTCTGAGTAGTTTTTTCCTTCTTCCTGAAAAGGGGGTGGTGAGCCAAATAGGTTTGGTGAGGCACCTAATCATAAGCCTGCATTTTTATCAAAGCTTATATATTGCAATCAAGGCTTGTATTTAAAAATGAGCTTAAAAAAGGATTTTCAAATGTTTCATGCCAGGCAGAAAGAACCTTGGCAAGAGGTTTTTCTCCTAAGACAAGGGGGCCCCATTGATTTATAGTAGAAAAACAATTCTCAAAGTCATAAAAAGGGAGAATTACATATGCTGCCCTTGCAGACTGAGAAAACACAATTAAGAATGGGTAAATAGTAAAATAATACCAATGTGCCTCCCAGTAAAATGAGCCAGATCTTCTTTCTAAGGTTGAAAGGCCAAGAGCAGTGAAAAAGGCAACTGGCTTGGCTAGAAGAAAAGAGAGCATTTTTGGGAAATCTTTTAAAGCTGTTTTTTACTGAGTTCCTTTTTACTTTACAAAGGCTTTATTCTTTTAAAAGGCTACCTATGATAAGTGAATGAAATATATTAGCTTAAATATATTGGCTTAAATGTAATTATGCAAAGGATTTAAGGAATGCTAGATTCTTATTTCATATGGTTGTAAGAGTTGTATTTATCCTGAAATTAAGTCAGCCACCAGTCTAGCCCCCCTGCTAGACAGAAGACGCCATCCAAGCACTCTTGATATATAGTTGTCAGGCATTTGTTTAGAAACCTTAAATGAAGGAAATCTTTCAATGTTGATGTGAAACTCAAGATCCTTGACATCTGTTGAACATAAAAATGTAAGATTAAACATTTGTTTTAGAAGGCAATAGGGCAAGGAGGGCAAGAGGTGAGCTGGTAATTAAGATTCTATGTAAGATATATTATTACTTATTTGTCACATATATAGCTCTTTGTCTCCCTTATAAGGGCAAGGAAGTGGGTGTATCTTTTGTGGGTGTATCTTTTGTGATTGGTTCTACCAAACAGCCAATAGGAATTTCAACCAGGCTGATTGGACAGAGGCAGCCACAGGAGGAGCAAAGGGGGCTGGATTAAGGGAATATAAGTGCTGGCCAGGATGGCAAGAGGCAGGCCAGAGCTTGGTAACCATATACCACTGAGCCTCTCATTTATTTGTCTGACAAATAAATTATTATTTTAATTTCTCTATTGCTGCGTTGAATATTTCATTCCAGCTAAGCGTTAACCACAAGCAGGGTGCTACATTGGGAACCTCTGATGTAGTACAAAGGAAGGTAAGGAGTGGTTGACGCAAAGAGTTACCATGTGACTGGTGGCAGAGGAGCCTGAACCGCTCTTCCCATGATAGGATAGTGACAGAGATTTAGGATTTCAGCTATTGATGATACAAGCTGAGAGGTGGAGGTTGCTATGGTAACAAGGGGCATGACGTCACCACAGGAAAAAGTGTCCTTTTGAAACAGGTGTGGAGGAAGTGGAATGGGGAACTCAATACAGGCTGGCTGGGAGAGGCTGGGAGAGGCTGGGAGAGGGGGAACATGGCTGGCTTCTGCTTGACAAGTTTGCTGTTGACTCTAAACCTAGTTGCAAATATGTGTAAATAACCCATATATCTTAAAGACACTGCAGTCTCTACCGTGCCTCATTCCAAAGGAACACAAACTCTGGTTAAATGCCAAGAGCCCTGGAAATGCGAAGAGCCCTGGAACAGTGATTGGGGTGGCTGGCAAGTGGTCACAATACACAATGCTGTTGGTTGGGACAGAGCAGAAAAACATCTCCACAACAAGATTCACAGCATTCAAGATAAGTCAAGTTATTTTTTGAAGAGGCAAAAAAAACCCACGAGTGTTTCCCTCCTTATTGGCAACAGAAACACAGTAATAATAATAAATTAAAGTCGCTAACCATCTGCTGCTCTTTCATGCCTTGCAATGTGATTGGCTGGAAAAAAATATGCAGAAAAGGCTGCTGACAATCATAGACCACATCTACACCATGCACTTAAAACATTTATAAGGAATCATGGGGACTCCCCCCCCCCCAGTTGGCTTTCCAGATGTTGCGTTGATTACCTGGGTGATGGTCTTGCTGAATTATATTATTTCTCCCACTGTTAATTATTTTATTTAATGTGAAATGTGGCTGGATTGTAACTTGTAGTTTTAGAATATTGTATTACTGTCCCTTTTTCCAGGAAAGAAGCTGGAATTTTTTTTCTTTATATAGTTATAATTTTAAAGGGTATAACAATTTATTTATTATTTTTTGGAGATTTTTGATACAGGGTTTCCTTTTTAACAAACACTCATACATACAAAGACAAACAAATTGAAAACGCTACCAGTTAACAACAGTGGCGTAGCGTGGGGGGTGCAGGGGGGGCCGGCCGCACCAGGCGCAACATCTGGGGGTTAGGGTTAGGGGGCACAAATCCACGGGTTAAGGGGCGCAAATTACTTGCCTTGCCCCGGGTGCTGACAACCCACGCTACGCCACTGGTTAACAAAGACATTGCAGAAGAAAGCAAATTAGAAGCACTTCGAAAACCATAACAATATCACTATACTACAATTAACAAAAGACTATACATATTTCATTGACCTCCAACTCACCTCCCTGTGTATCTTACACATCATTTACCATTTCACACTTTCTACTATATCCATTCCTGATGATGTTTTTCTACAATTACTCAATTTCACTTTTCTTCTTTTTCGCCCTGCATGATTCAGTGAAATCCTGTCAAAAGGTTCAAGTTTCCCTATTCCTCTTTTATATATTCCTTAAATACCATCCATTCTTTATTTACTCTTTGGTTTGAATTTCCTCTTATTCATATTTATGCCTAAAATATTTTAAATAAATAGAAAATTACATATCCAGAAATTCCATTCTGGCCACTTCTGATTTGACAACAAAGGAAAGATATATTTGGAAAGATACTCAGTTTCATACAGCTGTGCTTTTAAAAACTGTCATGTACCATTCATAACCATGGACTTAGGATATTAACATGACAAGAAGCTATGAGCTGTGTCTTATAGGGAGAGAGAAGCATCTTGGCAGGACGACCAGTGATATGAATGTTAAATTCTGATGCTTTGGGGATAGCATATTCCAAACACAAATACCAAAGTGAAATGTGTGTGTACTAAAACACACACTAACTCTGATGTCAAGGATGGTGCATATTAAGCATTTAGAGGTTGCTGAAAGGACAGCTGTGAGGAGAAACTCTATTACTTGGGGAGCTTCAAAGCAACGAAACCTTTCTTGCTTCAAAGTAACAAGAGCTGTGTTGTTGCACAGAAAGGAAAAGGGGAATAAAGAGGCCCTTGAAAAGGTCAATCCTAACAGCAGTTGAGTAATATATATTATAGTCATTTTCCTCATTAACCAGGAACAGGGAATATATTGGTCATCTTGCATCACAGGGAGCCCCAAGTGTCAAAGGCAGTAGGAGTTTGTGGTATGCCTGGCCAGAAAGAAGGAAGGGTGTGTGTATTGTCGTCAGCATCATCATTAGAATTTATATACTGTACCTCCGTATACCAGGGGTCTCAGGGCGGTTCACAAAATAACAGGGTTCAAATTCATATATTTGATTGACTGATATCCCAGCAAAACATACACCCAAAATCAAACACTTCGAGGTGGCTTTACATCAACTCCTATATATTTTGGAAAGTTGTTCATTGGGAGGACAGGGGGTGGGGGCAAATATTCTGTGGTTTGATCATTTGGTGTATGCTTTAATCTAGCAATCCTCAGAGAGTGCCAGTGGAACAGGCAACTTTGAACCATGAATCAATGTCCCCAGGATCGACTGGGGTTTACTCACTAAGATTAAATCTGAATGAAGACATTCATTGAACCTCCTGAAGGCAGCCCAATCAATCACTGATTTACTGGATGAAGCATTAAATGATGGAAACTGGCACAGCTTTATAGACTGGTTGCTTTTGTCTCCTTTCAAGCTCTTGTTTATTTTCCATTCAGAATAGCAAGCTAATTCAGGTTTTATATAAGGGAGGTTCATGTGAGTCAGAGTTAGTTCAGCTTCTTTCATTGAAAGACAAGTGCCAACTGTACTCTCCCAAAATAGAATGGTGACAGGTACAAATTCCACTTGATTTTTGCAAGACTGTAACGAACAGGGTGGGGGTGGGGGCAGGGGGAAGGAACTATGGCATTCTTCCTTCCCCCACACCCACGCCAAAGCAAAGGAGGAAAAAACCACACAGAGAGATTATAAGTGCTGACTGAAGTTATTATCACCTCTCCCAGATCACCTCTAATCTTACCTGGATTCTATCTCATTAAGAGTGCTCCTGGCCAAAGAGATGTGATTAAAATCATGCTGACTTAATGTATATTAGAGAAGACACAAAGAAAAACTCATAAGAAGCAAACTGTGGAACTGTTATATTAATGATGTGCAAAAAAAAAAACCTGAAAAAATTATCCATGCTTATCGCTATGCATTTTACTTCTGGTGAGAATTCCACAGATGTTTCCCCCAAATGATGTAAGAGAAATCTGCTTCAGGTATCATTTCAATGATCATGGTAACTGTATCTCCCTTTCTTCCCCTTTAGATGTGAAGCAATAGCTGAGAGTGGGAGCCAAGGAACTACACCAACATTTTACTGAATGCATTGACTTAGATCTTAAATTGCTCCTCCATTGATGTAAGGGGATCATTTCAGTCTACTCAACTTCCATCTGCAAACCTACATGTCATATTCTACACCACTCCCTGTTAGGAGCATCCTACTCTCGTGTAGGACCCTGGCAGAGACACATGCCCAACTGGCATATTCTCTTCCTCCTGGTTGGTCGTTCGGGAGCTTCAAAAGCTGTCTTCTGCCTGAACATCGCGGTGACTGATGCCTTGGAGACAACAGCACACTTAGGAATCCGCAGATTATTTGCAGTTTGCGTAACAGAATTCAGTAGCACAACATTTTGACTAATCTACTTTATTTACATATAATACACTTGGAGCATCCTGCCTTAGCTTCTTCCTCTTTCTTAGCAAACAGCAAAGAAAAAGAACAAAGGACAATAGTCCCACTTCATGGAACACAGTAATACCAAAACATCCTTTCTCCGTCACTTCCCACACTGTGGAATGAAAACATACACCATCATGTGATAGGCAACAATCCCACGACTGCAGACATGGGGAATGAATCCCCAACACTCCCATGGCTCCTCTAATCTCAGGGGCAGATTTTTTTTTTTTTTTTTTAGGAGGTGCAATCGAAATTAGTCATTATCTTAATGGAGCCATTTGTTTCTAGAGGTAACTCATAATAAGAACCCTGCTGGATTAGACAAAAGGCACATCTAGTCCAGCAGACTGTTCTCACAGTGGCCAACCAGATGCCTAAGGTAAGCCCAGAAAGCAACACATGAGCATAGCATTACTTTCCTGTGCACAATCCCCAGCTACTAGGATTCAGGGTTATACTGCCACTGATACTGGAGGTAATGCATAGACATCATGGCCGGTGGCTTCTCCATGTGAACCAGGAAGTGACCTCTCCAGACAATGGAAAGACTCTTCTTATCTCTGCAGCTGTGATCTCCTGGTTGACACAGATGCTGTTAGGCAGTTGAATGCACAAGCATGCCCCACCACTTCCACATAGCCCCAGGCACTGGCAACCCACGCTACACCACTGATCATGGCTAGTAGCTATTGATACCCTTATATTTCATGAATTTTCCCATATTGCAATTATAATTTGCCTATTTTATGGAACGTATAGGGTGTATCCAGCAGCACTGGATGTGGAATGTGTTCACATCCTTTCTGAGCCACACAAATATGCTAGCTACTGGCCAGGATCCAAAGCAAAGAGCTTGGATGTACAGGGGAGGCCTGGATGCGAAAACAGGTCTCTTCTTTTAGACTTTCAAGCAGCAGTTTCATTGCTGAAAAGTGAAGCCACTTTTCAGTTTCTATGATCACTGAGGTGATGAGTTATTGCCATGAAAACATGTCAGCTGCTGGTTAATACCTTTCCCTCCTATGCAGTTTTCTTTCTTCTAGATCCCAGCTGCTGCATCTTGGCATCCATTCCCATCCCCACCCCCTGTAAAATGGGATCATTTTTGACCTACGTCTTAATTATGAAGGTAAGAAAATATAAGCATTTTTCATCAACTCAGACTTCAGTACAGTATTATGCATCCAAGCGCTACTGAAAACAATATGACTCGTTTCTGAGAATACATGGACGGGCATGAGCTATAAAAAGATGCTTTGTTTGTAAATACTAAACAATAGTGATTTGCTCTCTATATAAAGGAATAAATGCACCCACCTACACAGAATGAAGAAACCATTTGAGAGAAGAAATCATGATGTGCTGCATGATCAGATTGCAATATATTAAAAATAAATGGCTATTTAGCTCAACGGAAGCAGCACTAATTGGAATATTTTGCATACAACCCTAATGTTTCAGGGAGTATACTGATATTTGTTTGTTTGGATGAAATAATACTAATTACATTTTGCACTGAAGCAGATGAATTAAGAACAAGATGAACACGGGCTGAAAGCCATCCCGTAAACAAATGGTAGCAAGGTTCTAATTACACCATTCATATCAGAAATATAGACACACAAATCCATGCCTATATCCATTCAGAATCAAGGTAGCTAACCAGCTCATTGTTTAATCTGCACCACACTATATTCACTTCTTATAGGGTCCTGAAGTTTTGATCTGTGAATAAACAGCAAATATTGCTCTTCTGAGAGATATAGCTGGAGTGCAGATCCTCTCCCTCTGTTTTCATTAAAGGCTTATCAATCCACATAATCTTCTTTACTGGCTCTCAGGCCATTTTCAGTACTGATTCTTCCCACAAACAAGATTTTAATTTCCTTAAGAATGAGTTGTAAGAAGCTTTGATGACCATAATGACTACTTGAGTGTTCATTTTCAGAAAACACTATTAGAAAGATTATTTTATTATTATTACGTTTACTTCTTATTTTTTGGAAGATCTTTCATTAATGACTGGAGCTGTTCCTTTTAAGCAGTTTTCTGAGTTTGCTCTAATAAATGAATAGACCTAATAATTATTTAGCTGTAGCACTACATGAGGGGGAAAGCAGCTTCTGTGGTGCTGTGATAAATAAGCACGCCTACTTCACTTATTTCACTGCTGCCTTTGAACAGGCCTGCAGTTTCCAAAAGCTCGACCGGCACCATATTTAGGAAAGCTTTTCTGTGAGTGCCCTGTGGAAATGGTGGGAGTCTATGATCCACCATTTCAAATTCTTCACATTCTAGAGTACTATGGGAAATTCAAAATGGTGGCTTGCAAACTCAGCCACTTGGTTTGAGTCCCAAGGCAGGCATCTGAATCAATGGGCCCTTTTGTAGTAGTGGGGCACTATCTGCTGGCACAGGGCTTCAGGGACTGATTGTGGACCTGGTGTCAAGGCTATCTGATATTCTGGATCAAATCTTAGAGCTAAAGATGATCCAGGATTAAAACTAGCATAAAATGAGAGTGGATACATTGGGCCTTTACTTACAGGTTTTCATCAAGCCTTACATAGAAAAATGTCTAACAAATTACATAAGTTGGATGTTTTCTTAATTTTAAAACTGAAACAATTGTGAACACACTTTATTTTGTCTACTACTGGCAAAATGTTTTCAGCATTTGGCATCCCTGCTTTGTGAAACATAATAAGATCTGCCAGAATTCTGGCATGCAGTCTAATTTTGGGGATAAACCTTATTAGAATATGTTGAATGCTGGCAGTTCTTAAAGAACAGATGATAAGGTAGGGCTTGTATAGGGAGGTTTCTGACACTGTCATCCCATAATGTCATCATAAAGCATGATGCCATCATACTCAGGTATGGGAATCATACTCAGCAAAAAAATCTAGCACCTCCAATGCCCATTGAACAATACTGGAACCCAGTAGATTCAATTAAGTTTAATTTGATTTATTGCCGTCTTGCCACTGAATTGTGGCATGATAACATCCCAATTGCTCTTTCATCTCTCATTGGGTAGAATCACAAGAAACCAATATAGCAATGGTAGCTAAACAACTAGAGAGTGGGGAGACAATGGCACTGAATAGCAAGAAACATACTTCAAGAAGGTAACACTAGGGGTTTTCTCATGAGACATTTCTCTCCCCACCCTCAAAAAAAAAAAAGAGGGGGAGAAAGAAAGAAAAGAAAAATGAAAACAGAGAACATGTGAAATCCTGCTGAAGCTCTGAATATAATGCCATGAGTCCACTGGTAAACTAAATAAATTAGGACCACTTAGAAGATAAACTAATGGGCCCCACTGGGCCCATCACCTCCTGGCAAATAGAAGGAGAAGAAATGGAGGCAGTGAGAGATTTTACTTTCTTGGGCTCCATGATCACTGCAGATGGTGACAACAGTCACGAAATTAAAAGACGCCTGCTCCTTGGGAGAACGGCGATGGCAAACCTAGACAGCATCTTAAAAAGCAGAGACATCACCTTGCCAACAAAGGTCCGTATAGTTAAAGCCATGGTTTTCCCAGTTGTGATGTATGGAAGTGAGAGCTGGACCATAAAGAAGGCAGATCGCTGAAGAATTGATGCTTTTGAATTATAGTGCTGGAGGAGACTCTTGAGAGTCCCATGGACTGCAAAAAGATCAAACCTATCTATTCTTAAGGAAATCAGCCCTGAGTGCTCACTGGAAAGACAGATCCTGAAGCTGAGGCTCCAGTACTTTGGCCACCTCATGAGAAGAGAAGACTCCCTGGAAAAGACCCTGATGTTGGGAAAGATGGAGGGCACAAGGAGAAGGGGATGGTAGAGGACGAGATGGTTGGACAGTGTTCTCGAAGCTACCAGCATGAGTCTGACCAAACTGCGGGAGGCAGTGGAAGACAAAAGTGCCTGGCGTGCTCTGGTCCATGGGGTCATGAAGAGCCGGACGCGACTAAACGACTAAACAACAACAATAGAAGATAAACAGACACACAGCAGAATCCTATATATGTCTGCTCAGCCCATTTGAGAATTACTCCCAGGTAGACAAGCTATTTATAAGATTAGAAATTAGTTTTATCAGTGTTTCATCCCTCCTAAAACTTCCTACAACAGCTACCAGTTTCTCCATGAAACACATTACGTTATATCAGGTGAAGAACCTTTTTCAACATGAAGGCCATATTCCCTCATGGTCAGCCTTGGCGGGGTCACCTGCCAAACGTTCTATTTGCTTCAAACAGGGTTGAATTCCAAGTTGGTGTAAGAAACAAAACATGCCTGTTGTCAGTTTAACTAACATTCCTTTCCTACCAGGGTCAAGCCTAGCACGCCAGGCTTGCTATTTTAAGGACCGCTTGCAGATGGCATTAACAAATTAACAGGGAATTAAATGCAGGGTGTGGCTTTAACGCAGTGTGACAACCTGTCCAATTCAATGCTGGGAAGTTCTTCAAATGGCACAAGTACGAATCTGGCATAGATGTCAACACCACATGTAGAATTAAAGCATTAATGCCATTATACGGTAAGTAAGGCTTAAAATAATAATCATCAAAACTCATAACATGGCCACATTCAAGCAGTAAGACCTAAAAAGGGTAACCTAATAAAATAAGGTGTAAAAGCTCTCCTTTTTCCTGATGCAAGCAAACACAGTTATTTTCCATCATTGCAGATAATTACAAGACATGGCAGCAATGTCTGACAGTATATATAAGCTATCAATTACAATGTTCAGTGGAGTGTTGCAAGTCTTTTAAATTAAGATTTAGAACCGAGTGAACTTCAAAAGGCAAGGCATTTGGCTAAGCGACTCAGCTGTACCTCGTAGCAGAAATGCCATAAAGGGGCTTTTTTTGAGGTGGGGCTTTTCATCTAAGGAAATACTGCTTGAGATTTTTGTCACATGCTCCCCTGACAATTTGGGAGGATAGGCAAGGGCATGCATACATAAAGCTCTTACACACTCCTGTTCAAAGGCAACCGTTGTACTTTGAACTTGGGAATGATGGTGCTGATGATGTGAGAAAGGTGGTGGGGCTAAAACTGGACTATTTTGACCTCAGACAGAGGTGAAAGGAAGGTGTGACCTTATGTTCGTCCTTTAGTGCTTCTGCTTCTCACCATAACTGAAGAGACTGACTCTCATTGCCAGCTTTCCAGCCATATACTTTATCATTGCCTTGCTCATAGGGATGGGGCAAAAATCTGATTCTGTTTGAATCTACCTAATTTTCACCCTCTGAAACAATATGTGGACCAAAACACAGCCTGCCCGTTTCAAAATTTACACCTCTCTGCATTTTTCAATGCTGTTCTGTAGCCAGGTAAGAGGAAGAAAAATGCACATAATTAGAGGAAACTGTGTGTGATAATATAGTACTGAATATAACATAAAATGCATTATACTAGGGGAAATGGCATGCAAAAATAGCATAAGGAAATATGTATATTAGGAGAAATTCATATCAAAATGCGGATGAAATTTCATGTTTTTTTTATTTATTTATTGCAATCTGTTGCGGAAATGCAAAGACAGGAAAATGAGAAGATGTGAGAACTTAGAATTGATAGATTCGCCTATCCCTATTTGTTCATAGGGATGAGAAAGAAATTCAATTCATTATGCAGTAAAATGTGTGCCTGCTTCATCTTCACTTCCTGAAATGATAGACAAACCCAAATGTATACATCTTTAAGAAGTTCACAATTCTCTTAATTTTTTAGTATAGCTCTCCAGCCAAACAATTTGGGGATTGATCCTGGGATACAAAGCGTATAATCTACCATTGATCTGCTGATCTTCCCCTATGATAGTGTTGAACTTGAAATTGGCCTCCGACCTTCATCAGACCATTTAGAACCTCTGGAACCTGTTTTCACCACCCATTTCAAGGCAAAACCTGGAAGCTTAAAAAGTTCTGGATTTGTTTGGGCCTCATGCAAAGTTGAAACACAACAATGAAGAAGCCAAGCATCTGTCATTAGATGTGGGGAAAAGCAAGCAAAAATATCTCTGTTCATACTGTGTTACTTACATATTCTCCATTTGACACAATGAGTGTTTTATAAGACGCCAGAAAGTAGAAGGAGAATGTATTTTTTCCCCTTACAAAGTAGATTGTCATTCTTCAAGAAGTGAAAGAGATTTCAGTGGGTGATTAACAGAAAAGAACAAATTCTTTTAGTACAATAGCTTTAGAATGATGGGCTGGTAGTTAGTGACGGCAAATACATTAGAGATTCACTTCACAAATAGAGCAGCGTGTTCCATTTTGTGATCATTATATTGCCAGGAAAATGTTCCATTGCGCCATGTAGACAATTAGACAAACTAAAGCATTTTTGACAGGTATTAACAAATAACACCTTGGCTAAAATCACAGCAAAAAGGATCTATGTTGTGACATCTGCAACACTGCGATATTGTTTTCCCACCACATTGCCCTGAAACAGTTTTGAATGGATCTTAATAAGCCATCTCTAAATAAATAAAATTAACCTCTGTCGAATAATACATTTTCACCATAGGAATGAATGGGAGCAGAGCATACCCCTTCATCGTTTGTTTGGGCATCTTATGGGATTTTGCTCAAGGTTTCTAGGATAGTAGCTCTACATTACAACCAGAAAGCCATGCCATGGGTGTAAACAGATAAACTCTTTGGCAGGCTGAGGCTAGATAAAGGTAAATGGGGTGCTTCTTCAAAACTGAGTTTGTGCCATAGCAGATGGTGGGTTGGGCTGGAGGTGCTTACCTAACCTTCTACTTTGACTCTCCAGCACCCTATCAGTATAATCTAGCAGTTCCAAAATATAGACGTGCCTTCACCCTCACAAGACTGAATGTACTGCCCTTGGTTGTACTTGAGGGACGATTCCAACAGATTCCTTACGAAAAATGCTTATGTCCCTGCGGAGGTGGCAGCACCGAATCAGTGGTGCATGCTCTCCTGGCTTGCACTCTTTACAAAGACCCAAGGAATGAGATTATCATGCCTCTTTTTTTGACCATGCCGGGTCGCCCAACCACTGCCATGGTGTTGTTTCTCCTGGCAAATCAAGAGGAGCAGATGGCCGCAGAGGTTGCAAGGTTTCTAGCTGGGGCAATCAGAATAAGGTCCACTGTTTGACTGCTGATTCAGGACCCTAAACCGTGTTTTTAATCAACTTTTTATTTTGTTCTGTGTATATCACAATTTTTTTGTTCTATGGCCGAAGGCTGACGCAAATCAAGTTTCATTTATTCATTCATTCATTCCCTGCAGGTGAGCTGCTGTTGGTTACTGGAAAGGGTGAGGCGGTGAGAAGGGTGGCCTACTGCAATTGTATTGGAGGAAAGTTTGATTCGCTTCACTGGTACACCTCCATCATGCTACCTTCCTTTGCACCTGACCCCACATCTTCCTGGTAAGCAGCAGTGAGTCACTTTCCAGGAAGGCAGGTAAGCTCCTGCTACTGAGTTAGTGAAGTTCCTCAATAGGAAGAAGAGGAAGAAGAAAGAGGACAGCATCAAGAGAGAGAGAGGAGAGTATTTCAACAAGTGCTAGGGAATAACAGATTGCAAAGTCACCCCAAAATATCCAAGTCCTTGCTAAGAACTGACCACATTTAGTCAGTTCTGTTCCAAGAAAACATTGTTTTGCTCTCTCAATATTTGCTGTGGAAACAGCAAAAAAATAAAAACAAAGGTATCCAATGACGCAAGTGCATGAGTTACATTGTTCTGGAAATGTGTTGTACTTTAGTGCTTCATAATTTCATAAAAGCAGGCTGCCTGCATCTATACAAATCCTGGATAAAAACTAGTCATCTGTCACTTCACATTCTTCTATTTGTTTTTTCACTGAAAATCTGCAACCTTTTTCCACTGACATTAACTGCAAAAGAACAGAATCATATGTATAGGAAGAAGCTTTGGGGCATTAGGTGCTTTCAAAATGCAATAAAAAATGAAACAGCAGCGACTGTGATCATAAATCCTTCAGATGTTCGCTGAGTAACTTGTAAGTTAGATAATCATAGGACAAGACTTCCTTTTGCTGTCATGTACATGCACTTTAACTGCTCTGCTGCATAAACTGTTTGTGCCTCAGCAATTAAAGGGGCATGCAGTGGCTAATATTGAAGCCCACCACAATTCTGGCTTACTTATAGATAAAAATTCCTCATTGTTAATAAAAACACAGGTGCCCATTCTCATTAATGCACTCACCCTGAAATGCTCACACCTGGATGTCATGAAGGAGGTCACTTCCAGTTTCATAGAGTTGGCAGAAACCTTGCAGGTGATCAGTTCCTACCCCCTTCTGAGTACAGGAAATTCAGAGTTTGAGGTATCTTCATCGCATGTGGCAAAGGAGACCAGTGTTTCCATTGACAAACTCCTCTTACTAGAAGAGTGGCGGCAGGTAGCAGGGAGGTGAATACCAGCTTTAGCCTCCTCAGCCCTTCTGTACTTCACCTGTTCCTGTCTCTGCACATGGAGAACTGCATCTTGCTGAAGAGCCAGAATGATAAATCAGCCAGTCCCACCTGTGGACAGCAACTGTAAGAAAGTTGCCACAGCTGTAGCTGGTTCCAGGGAGAAGCCTATTGTTTGGGCAATTGTGTTGCTGGTATCTGACTTTAAAGAGATCTTTAAAGAGCAGCCTTTGAACTGCCATCAACAACATGAAGATTTTATTATGGAATGTTTCCCACAGTGAGCTGCATACATATTCATATCTTTCAAAATAGTCACAGTTGTTTGTCCACCATGGTGTTTCGATGAAATGTTAGGTTCTGCTTGCAAAAGTAAACAGAGTCTATATGGTGGCATGTCAGGAGGAAGCAATAATAAACCAAAATAACTGATGGAAACAAGAAAGCCTATCTACTGCACTCACCTTTGGCATCAAAGACTACAGCAGAATGGCTAAATATGCTGCAAAATTCTGTGCAAATGTGCTCTTTATTCTGTTACATACCAGGAGTAATGTAGTAAAACTAAAATTAAGGATGGGATATAGTAATATAAATAGAGAAAAGGGATTAGATTATAATTGATCATCTAAAGCAGGGATGAGGAACTGTGGTTTTCCAGATGTTGCCAGAGTACAACCCAAATAAATTCCATCCAGCAGGGTCAATAGAGAGGGGTGATAGAAGTTGTAGGGCAGCAGCTAGAGGGTCAAAGGTGCTCTGGCTCTGGTTGAAGGTAATAAGCAGTGGTTTTAGGCACATGCAGAAGACTGAGCTTCAGAGAACCTTATCTGAATGACTGGGGCACATGGAGAAGAACATCGAAAGTTGATCTTAATGGTTGAGCATGATCATATGGGATAAGGTGGTTCTTTAGTTACCCAGGTCATAATTCCCTAGTCATTTGATGCTTCAAATGGACTTCAGATTGTACACAGGAACAAGCTTGGAGCCAGTGGATATCTGTTGTTGTTGTTGTTACTGTGTCTATTGGAATGCAACTGGTGCATTCCAATTCACAATCTAGTTGCTCTCTTTTAAAATTTCCAAACTGCCGTCAAACTCCTACATAAAGCACATAAGAGTAATCTATATTAAGCTTTCCTTTCAATGTCTAGGAAGTGCCAGCAGTTTGTGCAGCACCCTAAACTGGTAGAAGGAGCTTTGTGCTGCAGATGCTACTTGAGCATCCAAGCTAAGGTCCAGATCTTACAGCAACTCAGAGCTGAAAATTTGTTTCTCAATAACATTTAGATTAGGAAGAACACACACCACAGAGTCACCTCCCAACACCTCTGACCCACCTAGACTGAACTTTGTTTTATTAGACTTCATCAAGCTCTTATTCCACATCCTTCATCGGCACTTCCACAATACATTTTACCGTCTGAGGTGAAATAAAAGATAGCACCTTGAGCACACCATGCACACAAGCCAACCAGACTGGCAGCTGAATCTTATTTTAATACTAGCAATGGGATAATCTCCTCCAGAGCACCTCAGGCCAACAAGCTAGTTGCAGGTCAGGTCAGATGGCAGTGGCATACAACTCTGGGAGAAGGATACCTCTGAAAGGGTTGCCACCACATCCTCCAGGATCTGTCTCATGAAGGGGTTGTCTCACTGTGCCTAATGATAGGGCCAGTCCTGCTCCCATAGCCTCACTTGGGTCAGGTGTATAGGGAAAGTATAGCATCATGATCATGTGGGCATAGCATAGTGATTAGGGGGGAATTAACTTTGCAGAACTTGGATAGTCTGAATCTTCTACACGCCTGCAAGCAAACTACAGATTAAGAAACCTCCCCCCCCCCCAAGTGACCAACCCCATCTAATGGAATTACCTGTGAAAATTGCAATCTGCTCGTTTATATGAAAGCAATTTGAGAACAAATGGGGGGGGGGGAAACACTGTCAGTAATGAGTTATTCACAAATGCAAACACAGGGCAACATACCCGGGAGGGATTGGCTACATGTTACACAGGACAAAGGAAAAGGCCAGCAATATCCATGGATTGTGGTCATCAGAGCAGATTTTCTACACCGAGCCAAAGACAGGCAATTTAAGAAGCCAGAGAGAGAGTCACAAAGCCTAATTGCCTTTTGCTTTGTAAGTAGCAATATTTATAGTGGAGCGACAAATGAAAAGTGTTGCACTTTTTGTCAGATCCACAAAAATTCTCAGCGCAGAAAATAATGTATTGTGATGGAGATTTTCCCCCCAGCCACCCCCTCATTCCCAACAGGGCTTCACAGGCTCATTGCAGTACTCATCCCTGCAGGGAATCCCAGCTCCTCCTATGATAAATGAGGCTGATGTAAGTGATTATAATCCACACTGCCATATCAATCTGTGGCTGCATTGAACTTGCAAAGCATGCATTCAAATGAACATTTGCTTACTCTAAAAATATGATAATATTATTTACACCGGTAGGGGAGGTACAATTCTGCATTCTGAATGCTATGTTTGTAATTGCTACATTTTGAAAAAAGTTGTCTACCCTCATTACCAAGGGGGAAGTAGTACAGTTGGAAATGATTTTGTCCTATTCATAGGAACAAAGGGAGCTGTCTTACACTGAGTCAGGCCATCAGGCAATCTAGCTCAGTATTGTCTGCAGGCCAGTGTTTCATAAACTTGGGTCTCCAGCAGTTTTCTGACTATAGTTTCCATCATCTGTGACCACTGGTCTTGCTAGCTAGGGATGATGGGAGTTGTAGTCCAAAAGCAGCTGGAGACTCAAGTTTCAGAAACACTGGTCTATGCTAACTGTGCAAGCCAGTAAGCCCACCCATGACCCCAAAGAAACCTCAGTGGCACCACGTCAGTAAGCAGCAACAACACAGGAGGAACCGATGGCTGCTTTGGCAGCTGAGGCTGCAACTGCCCACCATTTAATAATAATAAATCTGACCCAGGGAATTATGTAAATCAGTTGTAGGGCCAATGGCAGCAGTGAGGTGGATGGGATTATATGGCTTGGCCTGTTCCTGCTGCTACTCTGGCTCCAGAATCATTGGCTCTATGATTCAAAAATTGGCATCTGATTGGCAGAACGCACTGGCACTCAGGGGTTAGCCATTTGAAAGGTTAAAATGGCAGGCAACTGGAGCCTCAGAAGAACTGGCCAGCACAGCACTTTGGTGTGCAGCACAGGTCAGCCAGCAGGTTGGCTGGCTTCCTATACCTCACAGCACACCCAACAAGGGAGGGGGTGGAGAGAAAGAGAGGAGAAAAGTGTGGCTGCCACTATTGCCAATGTCTAGAACTCAAGGTAAAGAAAAAGGAAGGGCAGGTGGTAGGGAGAAGAGTAGCATGATGGTGAGGCTGAAGAAACCCCATCAAATGGAGCTGGTTTTCCAGCAAAACTAACAGATTGCTTCTAATTGAATTTTTTTAGCCCAGACTTCCTATCAAGGAATCCTACAATAACTCAACTTTAAAAATTATATAACATCAACACAACAGTATAAAACAGGAGAAGATAAGCACATAACTAAAACCACCTATTTAAACTACAGAAACATTATTTCCTACTATTTCCTGGACTAAGATGGCAATTATGGACAGCAGTTCTGCACATATTAGAGCCATACCATCCCTTTCAATGGTGAAAATGCTTTTTTCAGACATGCACACAGAAGCATGCTGAGGATCACAGGATAGTTTGTCACACCAGGGAGATGGAACCTGTGGGCCTCCAGATATCATTGGACTACAACTCCCTTCAACCCGTAATGGCCAGGGCTGGTGGAAGTTCTCAACTCTCTCAGCTTCAGCCTGAGGGAATGCACGCAATTTCACTCATAAGGAAATGAGAAAAAGTGGCACCAAATTTACTATAAAGCCTAATCTCTTGGGATGAACTCATGATGTGCTTTTGAGTGCCCACAATGATATTTGGCTCTGTCCAGCTGTGTTACCAGCTGCAGATGGTGACAGCAGCCATGAAATTAAAAGACGCCTGCTTCTTGGGAGAAAAGCAATGACAAACCTAGACAGCATCTTAAAAAGTAGAGACATCACCTTGCCAACAAAGGTCCGTATAGTAAAAACTAAGGTTTTCCCAGTCGTGATGTATGGAAGTGAAAGCTGGACCATAAAGAAGGCTGGTCGCCGAAGAATTGATGCTTTTGAATTATGGTGCTGGAGGAGACTTGTGAGACATGGACTGCAAGAAGATCAACCCTTCCATTCTTAAGGAAATCAGCCCTGAGTGCTCACTGGAAGGACAGATCTTGAAGCTGAGGCTCCAATACTTTGGCCACCTCATGAGAAGAGAAGACTCCCTGGAAAAGACCCTGATGTTGGGAAAAATGGAGGGCACAAGGAGAAGGGGACAGAGGATGAGATGGTTGGACAGTGTTCTCGAAGCTACCAGAATAAGTTTGACCAAACTGCGGTAAGCAGTGGAAGGCAGGAGTGCCTGGCGTGCTCTGGTCAATGGGGTCACGAAGAGTCGGACACGACTAAATGACTAAACAACAACAACAAAGCTGTGTTACTGCTGCATCCTTTGACAGAATGGGGGGAAGGGATGAGGTGGTGGCAAGGTTGGCTTGATAAAAATGGCCTATTGGGTTCAATCCAGTGTCCTGCTGATGCATTTGCACTGTGCTGTCCTCACTGCCTCCGCCTCTTCTCCTCTGGGTCCTGGTATACAGTAGTGACTCAGATAGAGGGAGGATGGGTGAATTGTGCAGCACCACACCATATTGTCCATTTCTGCTAATTAAGCAGGATTTCAAAAAGCATTAATCATGAGTATGGGTTGGCAAACTAAGGCCTGGGGCCAGATCTTGCCCAATTGCCTCCTGGATCTGGCCCATGGATGGTCCAGGAATCACCAAGTGGATTGGCGTGGGGATTCTGATTGTTTGGGCTCCCCCTCCCTCACACACACACACTGTGGCAGCGCCTCCTCCCTCCCTCCTCCAGGCTTCTCCCCGCCCTGCCTAGAGAAGGAAGGGGGCTGGGCTTTGTTGATCCACAGTTGGCTGAGCACCATTTTAAGCAGCCCATCTCCGGAGCCAGCCCTTTCAAGCTGCTGATCGTCCCTCCGCTGCTGCCGCTTGCAAGGCATAGGTAAGCAACCACTGTGGCTCATCCAGTGCTGTGGAGAAGGGAGGGGAGAGTACGTGTTTTGTTTTGTTTCCCCTCCCGAAAAAATATAGTCCAGTTCCCCACAAGGTCTGAGGGAAAATGGACCATCCCCCTGCGGAAAAGGTTTGCTGACCCCTGATCATGAGTGTTCAACTAGATCATGTAGATTTCTTTGTGGTCTGAAATGAGTGTCTGGGTACTGCAGGAGGCATCTCCATAAACTCAAAAAAGGGTTCCTTATGTTTGTATCTATTTTATTTCACTTAAGATAAAATTAGATTTTTTTAATTGGCTTTGGAGGATTCATTTTAAAAATGTTATTGTACAATACAGGCACAGTAAAGAAAAGAACATAGCACCAAACCCATGGCATCATTTTTCATGGTCTTAAAACATTGGCAGTCCATATAGGTTCTCCACAGACAGGTTTGTGAAGCTGCTCTAAGAGCTTTACTTTCTTTTTTCCCTTTTGTCTGAAAACGAGAGACCAGGTTTCATCAAAAGTATTTTCCTTTATAGCTCCATTTGCGACTCTTTGAAGCCCAGTTCGTTATTCTGAACTAGCTATATCCCAAATATTATTGAACCAATGTCTCAAGAGAGACATTGGCTTCACATGGGATTTCCAGTGATATATGTGTGGCTACCAGTAGAAAAGGAATTAAATCTTTAGGCTGGATAATAGGGTTGGAATCTGGGTTTCATCTATAATGCAACCAACCACTGAGCATATATGTGCCAATTTCTAGCAGGGAGTTTTGTTGTTGTTTGTTCTCAAGTGACAAGCCCATGCTGTCACTGGGCAAGTCTTTCCCATGCCAGTCAAAATGGCAGCTGACATTTCCTTGAACAGGTGTCAATACTGATGAAGAAGATGGATGTGTTGGTTGCAGGACACAAAGAAGAGATCTTATTACTCAGCCCAATGTGAGCAAGAGAATTTTACACATTTTTAAGAGAGACTATAATATAATTTTTGCACATTAACGTTCAATTCTCCAAAGTAAGATGACTGGAAATTATGAAGGCAGTGAAGACTGAGGTGATACTTGGCTGATCTTCCCATTTCCTGCTCCGTATAAAAAAGAATTCCTTTGTTACATTGTTTCTGAAATGCTGAGATTATTGACTGTAGCATAGATGATGTATGTTTTGCATATGAATCACTACCCCTCAGCTATTCATGCACATTTTAGAAAGCACTAATTAACTACCTTGGTTATTGTCTTACAAATTAATGGGGGAAATCACAGTACATTTTCATGCAAAGAGTCCTCTGAAGCCAAGCTGGCTCTGTTGAATATGAAACTACAGAGGAAAGCTGTCATGAAGGAAAACGCAGGAGTGCCTGAAATAAAGGGCTGGTTCATAATGGCTGGAAACCCCAGGCACTCCACTAACACTGAAAAATTACTGAGGTGGAGATACATTTGCAGTACACTGTTTTGACTACACCTCCCTGAAAGAGCTGTAATTGTAATGGTGCAGTCTGACAATACCTGTCAGACACTAGGAGGCACAATCAATTTATGGGCATTTTGTACCAACCCCTAAAGGACAATACATAAGACCGATTAAAATACTGGAGGAAAGAAATCATGTTGATGCAGGATTATTATTACTTTCACCCCCTCTCTCTCTCACACATGCACATGTGTTCCCAGGGTGGCTTACAGATCACTTTTAATAAATAAATAAACAAGCAATACCTGCCCCCAGGCTTATGATCTAGAAAGACACAACACTAAAATAAAATGGATTGTGAGGGATGAGGAAATGAGCACATTTGGGTACCAGTTCTTAGTTGTAAATTCTTTCAATAACCAGCTGGGGTGGGAAAATTCAAGAAGAGGAGGACAGACAAAGAATTGGAAGTTCCTTCCTTCCTTCCTTCCTTCCTTCCTTCCTTCCTTCCTTCCTTCCTTCCCATTCTCTTCCCTTCTTCTCTTCATCCCTTCTCTATCCTCTCTTTCTCTTTCCTTTTTCCTTCTTTCTCTTTTTGGCTTGTGTTTTTTATTTATAATAATGTTTTAGTTTTTATTTAAAAAGATAATAGATAATAATCTTTGTATCCATTTTCCCCCAAACTCTAGTAAAAATATTTTTTTTAAAAAAAAAACAACCCAAAAATTTACAAAAGAAGAGGAAGAGCCCAAAGTCTCAGCTGTGCCAGTGGAGTAGCCTTCCATTCGTTCTCATCCCCTCTGATGTAATAGTTGCTGCCGGATGATCTTAAACATTACTCACAAATCAGTCTGTTGATCTTCACCAGAAGAAAACCATCACCACTGTCTGAAAAGCTGAGAGGGGCAGGAAACATGCAACATGCCCAACAGGTGACCCCACAGCTTTTCCTTAGAGAGCTGCAGAAAGAAACATAATTTATTTGCTTTCCTCTGCTTGAGGGGAAATCAGAGCCTTTGTGTCACCAGTAGTCATTCTACCAATCCACATTCTCTTTTCATGTATATTTATTAATATGAGATGCTTTGATTAGCCACTTCTTTGTATGACTATTTAAATTTGGTTTCCTCTGGTAATTGTTACTGAATTGACATAAATTCTAGTTATGTTGTATTATGTATTTCCCCCCCTGTTCTGAGCTACTTTGAACATTTTGCACTATGGACAGGCAGCATGCAAATAAACAACTGCGAGCCTATAAAGAAACATACTGAGATTTTTTGAATATTGTAGGGTAGTTCAGATGACCATCCTGCACACATTTAAAGATCACGTGAATGTGTCAGAAGCAGGGGTATTGGAGAATTCAGATGAAAACAGGAGAGGAGATTGTTGATGTTAGCTTCTCATGTCTGGAATGGAAATCAATCCAGAGAATACAGTGGTGACATTCACCATTGTCGTTTTTGGTATGCAGACAACAGGTACCTGACCTGCCCATGTCCCCAAATTTTCCTTGTGTTTCTTTTGCATTTTAATGAAAGATGTGAAATAATGTAATGATAAAGTACTGTATTTTTTGCTCTATAAGACGCACCAGACCACAAGATGCACCTAGTTTTTGAAGGAGGAAAACAAGAAAAAAATATTCTGAATCTCAGAAGCCAGAACAGCAAGAGGGATCACTGTGCAGTGAAAGCAGCAATCCCTCTTGCTGTTCTTGCTTCTGGGATAGCTGTGCAGCCTGCATTCGCTCCATAAGACACACACACACTTCCCCTTACTTTTTAGGAGGGAAAAGGTGAGTCTTATAGAGCAAAAAATATGGTAATTAGTAAGCTTTGACAGTACTGGACAACACGATGGATAATGTTGATTTGATCAGAAACTGAAATGCAGCAGAATGGAAACAGTGCTGTATGCAATGAATTAAGGCTGGAACATAATTCATTGCCTTCTTGCATTAGAACACCTAAGAAGGCTGCAGAGGGCAAACCCTTGGTGAGATGATTTGCTGAAGGAAATCAAAGGACAGTCAAAATTAAGGTAGGTAATGCAAAACCCTTTCTGACCCATGAGAATTTCACCGAAATTTTCCCCTGCCTTTTGATAGTTTTCAAATGCAATTTCTTTTCTGAGTGATTGAAGGAGATTTTTTTTTGAAAAAAAGGAATGCAGGAGAAAATTTGGGGACATGATTTATTATAAAGAAGAGGAGGAGGACCAGCTGATAGCAATGGCAGTGAGGAGATAAATTCACTGAGGGACCAAGCACTGTTGGGTGTTTAGGTAACATGTACAAGGTTCAGTAGGGTTGACTTTTTATACAGAATGTGGAAAATACCCATAAAAATAAGAGTCTAGCACTAAGCAGCATTCTATATTTGTGGCTCAAAAGGAAAATATGTATTGATGTGATTCTACTCGGAGCGAGTCAAAAAAAGGGAGAAAATGTATTACTTATTTATGAATTTAAAGAGACTGGAAAACAATGCCGCACATTCAGAGAAAACATTCTAGGTGGTTTAACAATTGATTACATTTATAACAACATAATGAGGACCTCTCAAACGTACTCATGCAGGTAACACACATTCACTTACCCAAGAGCATTAAATGAGAAAGCATAAGCAGCAATTTCCTCCAGCAAATAAATCAAAGCAAAACCTTTTGATTCTTTGTTCCAGCAGCACAACATACAGGAGACAATGGTAAAACTCTGAAGCTCTAACTATTCCAACAATCAGTTCAAAAAGACCATGCACCTTGAGGTGGAAAAGATTAATAAATCCTTTGTTAATGCACTCTGCATGGGGCTGTCAGGAACAGGCTTTGGTCAGTCTCTAATGCAGGATGAGGGGCAGGGAGAAACTGTGGGTGGTATTGGTTGGTGGGAATCAAGGTTAGAGAAGTGGGGCTCTCCCCATTGCACCTCAACTTCAGCTGCTTTGGAAAAGGAAGCCAGCCCCTTCCACCAAGCTCCCAGGAGAGTGAAGGCGCAGTGGCAACCAATCAGGAGGTGGCAGTGACTGATCATGAGCCTGAACAGGAATTGAACTGATTTAAAATTTGCACCCCACTTTTTCCAAAAACAAATATTGAGCTTAAAGCAACTCACAATACTTGCAGTAGTATTAAGAAACAACAAACAAAACAACAGAACTAACAAAATGAATTTTAATAGGGATCAATGTAAGCTTCTACACTTAGGTAGGAGGAACCAGCTATATAAAATGGGAGACACTTGGATTGCCAGTAGTGCATGTGAAAAGGGCTGTAGAAGATCACAAGCTTAACATGACACAACAGGGCGATGCAGCAGAAAAAAGAGCCAATATTATTTGAGGCTACGTATATCAATAGAAGTATAGTGTCCTGATCAAGGGAAGCAATAGTCCCACATTATTCTGTCTTTGTCAAACCATACCTGGAGTATTGGATTTGATTTTGGGTGCCACAATTTAAGGAGGATATTGACAAGCTGGAATGTGTGCAGAGGATGGAGACCAAGATGATGATGATGATAAATAAATTTTATTTATACCCTGCCCTCCCCAGCCAGAGCCGGGCTCAGGGCAGCTAACACCAATAAAATCACAGTAAAAACATAATGGGGGGGGACCAATTTAAAATACAGGTTAAAATGCAATTTAAAATGCAGCCTCATTTTAAAAGTAGCCGATAAATCAAGACCATAAGGGGAGGGAAACATAATGGTCAGACTGAGTCCAAACCAAAGGCCAGGTGGAACAGCTCTGTTTTGCAGGCCCTGCGGAAAGATGTCAAGTCCCACAGGGCCCTAGTCTCTTGTGACAGGGCATTCCACCAAGTAGGGGCCAGTACTGAAATGGCCCTGGCCCTAATTGAGACCAATCTAACCACTTTGTGACCTGGGACCTCCAAAATGTTGTCATTTGTGGACCTTAAGGTCCTCCGTGGGGCATACCAGGAGAGGTGGTCCTGTATGTACGTGGGTCCTGTAGGTACGTGGGTCCTAGAGTCTGGACACCAAGTCTTGTGAGGAATGGTCGAGGGAGCTGGGTATGTTTATCTGGAAAAGAGGAGACTGAGAGGACATGGATAGCCATCTTCAACTATCTAGAAGACTGTTCCATGGAAGATGGCGCAAGCTTGTTTTCTCCTGCTCCAGAGACTAGGACCTGAACCAATGGATTCAAGTTAAAATAATGGAGATTCTAACTAAACAATAAGAAGAACTTTCTGATGGTAAGAGCTGTTTGACAGTGAAACAGACTCCCACGGGAGGTGGTAGACCCTCTTTCCCTTTGAGTTTCAAAGCAGAGGTCAGAGGACCACCTGTCACTTATGATCTAGTTGAGATTCCTGCAGTGCAGGGCATTGGTAGATGACCATCAAACTACAATTCTACGTTTCTATGATTGCAATCACTATAATTTCAAACACAAGGTCTGCAAAATTAAAAATAAATAAATAAAATCAGGTGCCTTGGACAACATTTCATACAAAAATGTGTATATCGGGGGGGGGGGGATCCCTAAAATGCTGATGGATTTTTGTGAAGACTTTTTTAAAAGTTGCAAACTGATGTAGGACTGAAGTTAAGAGTGAAAAATGAGAAACTGATATTGAAAGATTCATCCATCCCTATTTGAAAATCTTCTGAGAAGGAAACCTGAAATTTGATTGGTTTTGAAATAACAAATCAAATGTTGGGTTGCAGACTTTCAGTTTCAGGGGAATTATGGTATTTCCCATGCTTCTGTGTAGTGAACAGAACCTGCTCACAAGGTCGGAAAAAAAACATTTTCCTCAAATAATTTTAAAACATATTCCCCCATGAGTACTATGGTGTCTGCAAGATTTTTAAGGAAAGAGCTAAACAGATGCTTAGTTGGAGGAAAAGCTATACAGTACTAGGAAATGAGCGAATATCTTTCACTGGTTGTCACTAGATGGGTTGAAACACCTCAAGAGAAATGTGGTTCATGGAGAACACTGTTGCAGTTACAAATTGCTACAAGTCAAGGGACTTGTTAGAGTTCTCAAGCTTGTAAACTGTCTGAAAGGAAAACAAAGAGAACAATTTTGGCTCTTGAGGCTGATCAAGTTTAGCTAATGAGGGCAGTAAGAGAACTTTGCTTAAATATCAAGTTCAATATTGTGGTTGAGCTTGCATGCATTTTAAAATAAACTGACTGAGAGATGATAATGATAATAATAATAATAATAATAATACACACACACATCTATGGATAATATAATAATAATAATACACACACACACATCTATGGTTTTTGCTCTTCATGGGTGAAGTTTCATTTGTGTAATTTATTATATTTCTATTCCACTTTTCATTCCCATGTATCCCAAAGCAGCTTATAAACAATAAATAACAGCATCATAAAAGAACTTGATAGAACACCACAAATACAGCATAAATCATTTAAAACATTTAACAAGTCATCAGTAAAATAATTACAATCTATAAAATACTATTAATAAAGCAGCAACTAAAAAAAATAAGCTAGACATCATCATTAATGCAAAAATCGTATGGTTAACAAATGAATAAGGTATTTATCATCATCATCATCAACAACAATAATTTATATGCTATCCACCTGACTGTGTTGCTGCAGCTTCTAACAATCTGTACAACAATATTAACAACGTTAACAGAATAGCAGCTATAAAAACAAGTAAAGCACCGTTTATCTCCCACTTGAACTACTGCAATGCGCTCTACGTGGGGCTACCTTTGAAGGTGACCAGGAAACTACAACTAATCCAGAACGCGGCAGCTAGACTGGTGACTGGGAGCGGCCACCGAGACCACATAACACCGGTCTTGAAAGAACTTCATTGGCTCCCAGTATGTTTCCGAGCACAATTCAAAGTGTTGGTGCTGACCTTTAAAGCCCTAAACCGCCTCGGTCCAGTATATCTGAAGGAGCGTCTTCACCCCCATCGTTCTACCCGGACACTGAAGTCCAGCACCAAGGGCCTTCTGGCGGTTCCCTCACTGCGAGAAGCCAAGTTACAGGGAACCAGGCAGAGGGCCTTCTCGGTAGTGGCACCCGCCCTGTGGAACGCCCTCTCACCAGATGTCAAACAGAACAACTACTACCAGACTTTTAGAAGACATCTGAAGGCAGCCCTGTTTAGGAAAACTTTTAATGTTTGATGTATTACAGTATTTTAATATTTTTTGGAAGCCACCCAGAGTGGCTGGGGAGGCCCAGCCAGATGGGCGGGGTATTAATAATAAATTATTATTAGTATTATTATATAAGTTCTGAGCTGTCTGTGGTTTCTTCTAAGAGCTGCAAGACCATCGTGTGTCAAACATGAATGCATCATATGATGTCCCACTAAGGGCAGGGGGATTTAAGTTCTTGGGGGGGGGGGAAATGAAATGTGTCATGCACTCTTTTGCCAGATTCAGGTAGCATTTCACTGTTTGCAGAGAGAAGAATGGAATCTCTTCAGAGTTGCATGCTACCTAGCATAGAAAACATTATTTTTACCCCAAACAGCACCTGGGGTGCTCTTTAACGTTTTATTGAACTCCACAATCCAAATTGTGAAGTGGGGGAGGGTACGTGGAATCTATGGCTAAGGAGAAAAAAGAAACTGAGCTTCATCTTAAAGCTATGTGTATTTCTTCAAATGTGTTTGGCAGTTACAGCTTTATCTGATCTTACTAAGCTTCTACATTAAAATGGGGATTAGAGCTCATGAAAGACCCCAATTAGAGGTTCAGTGGTCCCCATGTGAACATCTGTGGAAGTGTAGAAGTGGTGTGTGGGTTTGGGATTTATCTGTGTGCATTATTGAGCAATAAGGAACTCCCGTATCTGCTGAACTCCAGGCACTTTTCTGTTCTTACAATGATTCTTAATTGTTCTTGTTCTTTGCATTGGTTTTTATTCTTTTAAAAAAATGTTTCATGTACAGCACTTAGAAATTCTGAATACAGTGGTACCTCGAGTTACAGGCACTTCAGGTTACAGACGCTTCAGGTTACAGACTCTGCTAACCCAGAAATAGTACCTTGGGTTAAGAACTTTGCTTCAGGATGAGAACAAAAATTGTGCGGTGGTGGCACAGCGGCAGTGGGAGTCCCCATTAGCTAAAATGGTACCCCAGGTTAAGAACAGTTTCAGGTTAAGAACGGACCTCCAGAATAAATGAAGTTCTTAACCCGAGGTACCACTGTATTAAGTTGTACAGTAGTACCTTGGTTTATGAACTTAATCCATTCTGGAAGTCCGTTCTTAAACTAAAGCGTTCTTAAACCAAGGCGCGCTTTCCCATAGCAGCAGAGGACTCAATTTACAAATGGAATACACTCAACAGGAAGCGAGATATGTTCTTATTCCAAGGCAAAGTTCACAAACTGAAACACCTACTTCCGGGTTTGCAGCATTCTTAATCTAATATAAACTGGGCCTATTCAGGGTCCCTTTCCACATGGAGTATGTCTGTGCCAGTGGTTCCATCACAGATGACTTGAAAATTGCTGAGGGGGAATTGATGGACCGCTTCTTCTTTTTTTATACCTGAGATATCAAATGTAATGTGCTATACTGGGCACTGTATGATTTTTGGGTAGCATTTTATCATCCTCTTATTTCTTATATTGCAGTTTATTGTATTACAATTTGCATTCCAAAGAAAAGCACGTAGTTAAACTATGGAGCTCCTCCCATAGGAGGCAGTGTCAGGCACCAAGTTGGATGACTTTAAAAGAGAATTAGACAGGTGATGGAATTTATCACCAGTTGAATTGGCAAAAGTGTCTTTTGCCAGTTTCAGGAATATCTCTTATGTGAAACAAATAACAGACAAAAGAATTTGCATAAGTTTCCCTCATGCATTTCTATATTTTCCTCGAAGAGGCCAATCATAAATAAGTGGCGCTTCAAATGTTCTATTTCTCATTGGTTTTTAGAAATGAATGAATGAACAGAACATTTCTACAATACATTATAGGTTGTACATTGTGTGGGAGCTGTCAATCCCCACCCGTGGGTATATTCTGAAACATGTCATTGATGCAATAATATTGCATTAGTGGCGGGTTTAGACCTGACCAGCCACACAACATTCTGCTTTCTCAGTTGCTATGAAATGTTTTTCCAATGTTATTGCATTATTGCTGTCTGGAGACTGCGATTGCACTGTGGTGCAGCAAAAGCAGGATGAAAAAACAAAACCCAAAACACTAAATAGAGCATTTGTGTTATAAAAAGTTACAGGATTTCACCAGGAAGCTATGGGACATGAACTAATTGGAAACAAAGCATTATACCCTGAGGTTTTTTTCCTGGCATAAACAGCACCAAAAGCAGGACTGTGTGTAACTGCCCTGATACCACAATGAGCACAAATCATGAAATCCCTGTGTTATCTCATCATGTTGTCAATAGTGCATATAATTGGGGATATCCAAAGCTGGTCATGCTCAGGGCAGACTCATTGAAATATTTGAGTTTAGGTTAGTTCAAGTCCCTTGATTTCATTACTGTATAAACCTGTGTATGACTTAGTTAGATATCACCCAATATATCAGAGAATATAAATCATCTTCATCTTCTTTTAGAGTAACCAAGTGATGCAGTTTTTTTGTTTAATAAGACATCTAACATATGAGGCACAGAGGCATTTTAAAGGGAAGGAGGGAGCTAATCTGAGAACCAGAAGAGGCTTGCATTAGAAACAAGTAGCAATTGGTGGGCTTTGTTTTGCTTCTGTGAAATACATAAATGTTGTGGACTTTAAAATGCTGCTTCAGAATTCAGCAGGGAGCAAACTGGCTATCATACTGTCAAAGAGATGAGATTCCACGGCAAATGTTGATATTGCAGGCAAAGTCATTTTCCTCTGTTAAAATGTTCAATTCCTTAGATATAAACAGTACCCTTTAAATGGAGGGGCAGAGATATAAAACATTAATGTTTGATGTCTTGCATTGGCAAGGGCTCCCTTGGCTTCCTAAACATTGCTGTCAGTGGGGATGAGGCCTCCCATAGCCAAAAGCCTTTAGTTATACACCTGTCATGAGTGTTCCATTTTCTTGTTTCCTTTCAGCGTTGCTCCCTCATGTTCTTTAATGGGCCAATTCATAGCAAAAAGCAAATGCCATTAGAGCTGGTTTTAGGGATGTGCTGGGCATACAGAATGCTTGCAAAGAGCTTTATGAATTGTGCCCAGTTTTGGTTTCTTGTCATGCTAATGCAATGGGGTGGGGGAATGGGGACACACACTATCTCCGAGTTTCACTACTCTCTTTAGTCCTGCATTCCCCCAATCACATTAGCATCACAAGAAACTGGGCAGAACTCATAAAAGCTCTTGCATGCACCAGCAAGCACCCTAAAAGCAGTTTTAACGGTATTGGCTTTGGCTCTGAATTGGACCATTAAAGAACACAAGGAGGCAAGGCTAAAAGGAAACAGGAAAATGGAATACTTGTCTCTGTTGTATTTAGAGAGAGAGAGCTCTAAGAGAGCTCATCTTCATTGACAGTAATATTTAGTAAACCAAGGAGGCCTTTGCAGATTTCAAGGGATGCAACATAGCCATCAATTGTTACAATTCATCTCTGCCTCTCTGTTTAAAATGTACTGTTTGCATTTTAAAAAATTATGATTTTATTTTTAATTGGGGACAACGACTTGACTTACGGTAGCAGCAATTGGCAGTGGGATAGTTTCTCTTTGACAGATTTTGTTTTTAAAATGTATATTTATACAATTTCTCTGATATACCATTTTTACAGGCTGTCTGGATGGCTTACAGCAGTAACACTCAAATTGGTGATCCATGAGCCATCAGCAGCTGGTCCATGGAGACTCTGCCACAGCTCAAGTGGGGTATTTCAGGGACCTAATATGGTAGCATCCCCTAGCATATTGTGGGAGGGGAGGGGGGATTGCCATACCATCAAATCAGCTAGTTTGAAAAGCACTAGCTTAGAGGGGCTGAAACACATACGATTATAAAAGAGTAATATACAACTATTGCATATCAATACATAAATAAATAAATTCTTTTTCCCCAAAAAAGGGAGGGAGTTTCTGCAGCATTAAATAAATTCAAACAAAGGTTCTAGATACAAAAACAGTATAAAAGCACAACATATCTTTAAAGACCAGGGGTGAGGGGAGACTTTGACTATAATCAGAAGGGTGTTAAAGCAAACTTCTCATTTTTTTGTCTCATTATCCTTCTTTTCCATTCTATCAAAGCCGCTCAGATGCAAGGTGAAATATAGTGACAATTCTACCTTTTAGCAGCATTCTGTAGACTGCAGAGGGCAACTCTAAAAAGCCTGGCAAAGAAAATCCCTCTGTCTGCTCTTTTGGCATCTCATGTTGCACAATTAGTTTCTCTCTGCTCGTATTGTGGTATCCTGAGCCTTCATTTATGTTGGAACCGCATGCTGGCTTCCCATAATTTGACCCTTGAAAATCCAAGGCCTTAAATAAGTGCCTCTTTTGCATTTTTCCAAAGTAGCCCTGCAGGTATTTTATTACCTATGAATTGTTTTGTGGGTACTTCAATACTGAAGTGTGGAGCCATAACCATAATGTGTTTAAACACTAACCATCTGGTGAAGACGATACAGGAAAACATCTAGAATCCAATAGAAGAGGAAGGCAGTGTAACAATTCTTTGCTGAATCAGGCTGAGATTTGACTGGCGTAGAATTTTTCTCCCAGCAGCTTCTTTCCAGCAAAAGATAGATGTAATGCATTTCTTCAAATGTGTTCCCAACACCATGTACTGTATTTCAGCCAGGATTCTTGCTTTGAAGCGCCTTCCCTGTATACTTCTGAGATTTGAGGTGAGAGAAGAACAGGGTGGAGGGAAAGGTTTCATTACCAACCAACTTTGATACTTTTTACAATATTGTGGGGTGTAATATATATATTAGGGACGCGGGTGGCGCTGTGGGTAAAACCTCAGTGCCTAGGACTTGCCGATCGCATGGTCGGTGGTTCAAATACCCGCGGCGGGGTGAGTTCCCGTCGTTCGGTCCCAGCTCCTGCCCACCTAGCAGTTCAAAAGCACCCTTATTAAGTGCAAGTAGATAAATAGGTACTGCTTTATAGCGGGAAGGTAAACGGCGTTTCCGTGTGCTGCACTGGTGCTGGCTCGCCAGCTGCAGCTTCGTCACGCTGGCCACATGACCCGGAAGTGTCTTCAGATGGCACTGGCTCCCGGCCCCTTGAGCGAGATGAGCACGCAACCCTAGAGTCAGACACGACTGGCCCGTACGGGCAGGGGTACCTTTACCTTTACCTATATATATATATATAATCTCATTATCATCTTGTCCCATCATGTCAAGGGTTATTTAATAGATGAGGAAATAACACCACATTCAAGTGAAAGGCAGTAAACTAGGCAGGTGAAAACTATCATATTGTGATGTCATGCCAAGTGTTGAGGATCCCTAGAAATTATCAGATAGGTGGTAGTGGAGAGGTAGGTTTGCCATACGTCAGGGAAATTCCTGACATGTCCTGGTTTTCTGGTGTAAAAATGGTGTCAGGAATTTTTCAAAATGTCAGGGAAATTGTCAGGGGAAACTCAGATGTATGGCAACACGATGGAGAAAGCATTGGAAACAGCCCCCCCCAAAACTCAACAATTTTGGTGGGTTTCCTAAATAAAAACAATACTTTTTGAAATATGGTAACCCTGGTGGAAGTGATAAGAAGTTACTGCTTTTCACAGAAACCTGATGTCTTCTGTAGTGCTTAGTTCCACTATCATCATGGACAAAAGGAACAAAGGCAGTGGAACAGCTAGTGTTTTGAACGTAGAAGACCCTAGATTCAATCCTTGGTGTCTCGCTTCTTAATGATATTAAGACAATTTGGATATTTCTTTCTCAACTTTAATGTTTTAAAACATGAGAGTATGTAAAAAGAGAAGCACCGAGGTCATTAATGCAAGTCTCCAGAATCTATCCTATGTTATTAAGTGTCTATTATGGTTCTATAGAACAGTTGCTGAACATTTGGGAGTGAGATATAGAGAAGAAGAAGAAGAGTTTGGATTTGATATCCCGCTTTATCACTACCTGAAGGAGTCTCAAAGCGGCTAACATTCTCCTTTCCCTTCCTCCCGCACAACAAACACTCTGTGAGGTGAGTGGGGCTGAGAGACTTCAGAGAAGTGTGACTGGCCCAAGGTCACCCAGCAGCTGCATGTGGAGGAGAGGAGACGCGAACCCGGTTCCCCAGATAACAAATCTTCTGCTCTTAACCACTACACCACACTGGCTCTCACTATAGATAATACAATTCAGGTTGAAGACTGGAATAAAATATGGGATGCTTGTTTAATAAAATCTGTACTCAGCTTTATTTGAGAAAATTAGCTGACATTACTTCATAGGTGGCATATCACACCAATACATTCATTGTGAATGATTTAATCAATAGCACTGTTGGATGGGTTGCAGGAAAATGTTAATACCACTTATGGTGGAATCATACTTTGGTTAAGTGGTTCTGGACATTTGGCGATGTTGAAATGTGCACTATTTCTAAGGAACAGGAGGTATGTTGTCCTGAACTGCTGATAAATATATTTTAAGAAGAAATTGCTAACATATTGTTAGAAGGAATGATTGCTTATGTGATCATAGAAGCATAGAATTTCAGAGTTTGAAGATACGCCAAAGGTCGTCTAGTCCAACCCCTTGCAATGCAGGTATCTCAACTAAAGCATTCATGTAAGGTGGCCATCCAACCTCTGCTTAAAAGCCTTCAAGGAAGGAGAGCTTACCACCTTCTGTGGAAGTCTGTTCCACTGTTAAACAGCTCTTATCATCAGAAAGTTCTTCCTGATGTTTTGCCACTATCTCCTTTCTTGTAACTTGAAACCATTGGTTCAAGTCCTACCTTCCAGAGCAGGAGAAGATAAACTTGCTCCATCTTCCATGTGACAGCCCTTTAAATGTTTGAAGATGGCTATCATATGTCTCCTCTTTTCCATACCCAACTCCCTCAACCTTTCCTCATAAGGCTTGGTTTTCAGACCCTTGATCATCAATGGTAACCCTCCTCTGCATACATTCCAGCTTATCAATATCCTTCCTAAATTGTGGTGCCCAGAACTAGGTACAACATTTTGAGACTATTTGATTGCATCCACAAGCTCCTTTCGTACCCTTGGGTGCGGCTCATCAGGCCCTGGAGATATGAATTCATTGAAAGTAGCTAGGTGATCAGGTTCACGAGATTCTTAGCAAACATTCTTGCCAATTGCTGTGAGGTGCAACCCATCTGTTAGCAGAAGACTTTCCTCAAGAAACAGAGACAATGGACCAAGAAGACAAACCTTTCCTGATGACACTACTTCCACAGCCAGTGGTTTACTTTCAGTATTTTTGTCTCTTTTTCTGAGCCATGATGTTCAGTATATTGGCATATTTGGAACTATACTTGATTGCTTCTTTTTAATATGATTGTGATTCATTCTGATGCTCTTTGACATGACTGATGCTTTTGTATAATATACATGCCAAGAGCCAGGATCAATGTACAGTTTTGCCTTCTTTTGTATGTTTCCCTTTTGGATTTGATTTGATATCCCGCTTTATCACTACCTGAAGGAGTCTCAAAGCAGCTAACATTCTCCTTTCCCTTCCTCCCCCATAACAAACACTCTGTGAGGTGACTGGGGCTGAGAGACTTCAGAGAAGTGTGACTAGCCCAAGGTCACCCAGCAGCTGCATGTGGAGGAGCAGGGAAGCGAACCCGGTTCACCAGATTACGAGTCCACCGCTCTTAACCACTACACCACACTGGCTCCTTTTGATTCTTGTTGTATACTTGATGTTGCTTTCTTTGTGATGTTGCTGTTATGAAATACAATTAAGGTTATTTACCAGAAACTATTTTTTTAAAAAATATATCATAGGCATCTCCAGTTGAAATAGAACTCAGTAGCAGTTAATATGGGAGATCCCTGCTTAGAAGGACACAGTGGACTGCTAGATGGATTGCTGCTCTTCATCAGTGTAACACAGCTCTGTATGTTCCAGTGGATAAGGCCAGAATTTTTAAATTGCATTTATATACCACCTTTTTCCTTCAAGGAGCTCAATTTGGTATATATGGTCCCTCCCCATTTTCTTCACACAACAACCCTGTGAGGTAGGTTAGGATGAGAGACAATGACTGGCCCAAGGTCACACGGAGAGTTCCATGGCTGAATGGAGGGTTCAAACCCAGGTTTCCCCCTTTTCTTCCCTATGGGTGATTTCATTTTTTCTTTTTTGTATATAATTTTTATTAATAAATTTATTTATTTCTGTTTTACAATTTAAGATACTCATTTTACATCCTTAAGATATCAATGACTTCCCTTCTTCTCTTTCCATGGTTCATTTCACATATCATAAATCCCTGCGTATTTTACAAAAACTATGCCATTCAGTATTCCATTATTGCATCCACCAAAACTTATTTACACTGTTGAATTTATCTTAATGCTGCCAGCATTTTCAGCTGTACACAATTATTTCCAATATATTCAATAAATATTTTCCAATCCTCTTTAAACGTATGTTCTTCTTTTTCTCTTATTCTATATATATATGTTAAGTCTAGTAACAAATCTAGTCACACTAGTAACAATAGCTCCAAATCTAACCCTCCACAGTTGACTAGGAATGCTTCAAGTTTCATAGTAAGAAAGCATTGAGCTAAAAGGTTTGACTTTGCTATTTAAATAAATAAATAAAACCAAGCATTCCACAATAATTTCCATGTACGGTGTTCTTTTAATTTGACACCAGTCATTTCTACTAGTAAAAACCCAAGCATTTTGAATCCAAGCTGAGATTCTCATAGATCCTAGGCTTCTAGAGTCTACCGCACATGGCAGAATGGTGATTAAGTATTAGAATTGCATTTTCCCCTCTGCCGCCTGCAGTCTGTAAGCAACATGTTGTAACCTACTCATGAACTCATGGCCAAAGGTATATCTTATTTATGGTTGCTTTCACACTAGCCGCTTAACTTTGAATGGCATTCCTTTGTGCACTCATGTTTTACAAAGAATCCAGATGGCACTGTTGCCAGTAGATCACATTTCAACATTTTCTGTGTTGTCCTTCCATCTTGTTACTAACTTGATTTGTGTTGACTGTGTCTCCAAAACAACAACATTTGCCCAATATAGACTGCAAGAGTACTACCAAGGCCTTTCAGGGCTACTGTGCCTTTAATTAAAAGCTTCTTCTTTCTGGGTTCTTCCTCTAAATACTTTCTATTAAGTGCAGCTGCAGCATTACTAATTAATAACTTAATTTGAATCAGTTTGTTCTTGTTCCCTATGTGTCTGGTTAATTAATGGTTTTTCCACCATTCATTTTTCTTTTCATTTTTATTGTAAAAGGCAATATTTTTCCATTTTTAAAGAGAGAGGGAGAGGCGGCCCGTAACTAAAGCATCTCTCCCTTGCAGAGAACTGGTTCATTATAATTGATCATTCATGAGGAATGCTGTGACCACACTGAACAGAAAGCAATTAAAGGTAGAAGGCTCAAGGAGGATCTTGCTAATTAAAATAGCAGGGGGTCCTTGGTTGAACAGGAACTTGGACATGAGAGATGCACGTTTCCAAATAATATTGCTGTGAAGAACCATAATTTTGTTTCCACTTCCATGTCCAGTTCATTGTGGAAAAGCAATACTTCAGAAGCACTAAAAGATGCTTTTCTGCTTTGCAGGTCATCAGTTGTTACATGTGACCAGCTGACTGGAATTTGAAAAAAAAGGTAAAAAGATAAAGGTCTCCTGGATGGTTAAGTCCAGTCAAAGGCGACTATGGGGTTGCGGCGCTCATCTCGCTTTCAGGCTGAAAGAACAGGCATTTGTGCACAGACAGCTTTCCGGGTCATGTGACCAGCATAACTAAACTGCTTCTGGTGCAACGGAACACCGTGACAGAAGCCAGAGCACACAGAAATGCCGTTCATCTTCCTACCACAGAGGTACTTATTTATCTATTTGCACTGGCGTGCTTTCAACCTGCTAGGTTGTCAGGAGCTGGGACAGAGCAATGGGACCTCACCCTCTCACAGGGATTCAAACCACCAACCTTCTGGTCGGCAAGCCCAAGAGGCTGAGTGTTTTAGATCACAGCGCCACCTGCGCCCCCTGTTTTGTGGAAAAGCAATACCTCAGAAGCACCAAAGGATGCCTTTTTGCATTGCAGGTCATCAGTTGTTACATGTGACCAGCTGACTAGAATTAGAGCTGGAATGACATGAGTGAAGTATGGATTGCACAGGTAATTTGGTTATATTATATATTGTATATATTCAACTTAAGCCACCTTCTTAGAAAGTTAAGTTAAGAAGGCAACAGAAATCTAAGCACATTTCCTTTGTCTTCAGCCTTGCTGGCTGTCTAATATGTGTAGTGAGGTCTGAGTTCCAGACCACCATCACACCTCACCTGAGTTCCTAGCATCCTTTGCTAGGATTAGTAACTGTTGTCAGAAAAAAAACTTCAACGTTCAGCTGAAGTACACAGGTTACTTTCATTAATATATGCAATTTTATTAACACTTTGTCTTAGCACATTGCATTTTTGCACATACTACTTGCCTGGAGAAGTGCCTTGCAAATTTCAGAGAAGCTGAAATTAAAATGGATGGCTGTTTCTTGGTTTGCGTTATTGTTTCAGAAAGTGCAAATGAGTTAGATTTTCATTCAAATGTAAACCAGTTCAAATCCCAGCCCCCAGCCCTGCCTTGGAGACCACCAGCTGGCCCCCAGCCTACACAAATATACACACAAGCTCAGACACACAAGTCACATCCGGTTGTCTCTCCAACAGTTCTCACTTGCCAGGTAGGGGAAGTGAGTCACATGGGATTTTCTGCCTTGGGTACCAAAATAATATTGGCTTTGGATGAGATGGAAAAGCTGTATTGGGTTGTCCTTGTGTGGAGAGAGTGGGCAGGACTTGCATGAAGGTGATACCAGGTTCAATCTCTGGCACCTCCAAACTGTTGCATGAAAAACCTAGAGAGCCATTGCTAGTATTGACCCAGAGGACCAATGATATAACTCAGGATAAGGCAGCTTCCTGGGATGCAGGTGGCACTGTGGGTTAAACCACAGAGCCTAGGAATTGCCGATCAGAAGGTCGGAGGTTCGAATCCCCGTGACGGGGTGAGCTCCCGTTGCTCAGTCCCAGGTCCTGCCAACCCAGCAGTTCGAAAGTACGTCAAAGTGCAAGTAGATAAATAGGTACCGCTCCGGCGGGAAGGTAAACGGCATTTCCATGAGCTGCTCTGGTTCGCCAGAAGCGGCTTAGTCATGCTGGCCACATGACCTGGAAGCTGTACTCTGGCTCCCTTGGCCAATAAAGTGAGATGAGTGCCGCAACCCCAGAGTCGGTCATGACTGGACCTAATGGTCAGGGGTCCCTTTACCTTTAAGGCAGTTTCCTATATTCCTATTGGTTACTTTTGAACAAATATGCATAAGATTCCACTGACACAAGAGGATTCCACTGACAAAAGCTCATTACTTTAGCCAGATCATCTCTAGTATGTAGAAAGTGTCCTGCAAGTGCTACAATTATTGCTGAATTTTAGTTTCTTGTGAGCGAAATGAAAAGGACACCTAGACAGCTGAGGAGAAGAGGAAGAAAAACACCACCCTATGCAATCATGTAGCCTATGGCATAATCTGTCCTCAGAAATATTGTTCTAGGGTTTATCCCAAATAAACCATTTTTAAAATCCTTTGGCGACAGTTGCTTTTTCAAGTGAGCTTATGAGAACTTAGTGGGGATACAAGAGTGAAATCATTCAGAATGTTTCTGCAAGCGAGTTTCCCCCCACTTCACACCTGGACACAGGATTAGAACCAGAGCCACTATCAATCCTCTGATCCCATGAAAGAGGAAATAGGAGCAGGTGACACTAAGTGTGACCCCCGAGGGAAAATGTGTTGCAGTGTTAAAGAACTCATTTTTTAACTCGGATTGCTTTCAGAAGGGATGCAAACAAGAGCCCTTGTGGGACTTAAATATAGCTATCCATGAATGGGAAATAAGTTTCTGAAAATAGAACAAGAAACTATAATATCAGAAGGATTTTTTTTTAAAAAAAGAGGCATGCTGTTAATAAGCTGTTGTTCTAAAGTTGGTCAAATGCAGATGAAACAAAGCTAATCCTATCTTTTATCCTTTCCTCATTTCCATTCATTGCTTTCTTTTGCACAGCCAGAAAGCTTATTAGTCTTCCAAACACTCGTCATCTCTCCCTTGAAAACTGCAGCAAAAGGGGGAAAATACTGACTAATATTAGCTCAGATTATAGTTTTGCACACCACCACAATATCCAAGCAGTGCAAGATTCCAGGGTTTGTGTTTCCTTTGGAATGAGGGACAGTGAAGACTGTGGTTTCTTTATGATATATGGTTTAAAGGTAAAGGCCATTAGGTCTAGTCGTGGCCGACTCTGGGGCTGCGGCGCTCATCTCGCTTTATTGGCCGAGGGAGCCGGCGTACAGCTTCTGGGTCATGTGGCCAGGATGACTAAGCCACTTCTGGTGAACCAGAGCAGCACACGGAAAAGCCATTTACCTTCCCGCTGGAGCGGCACCTATTGATCTACTTGCACTTTGACGTGCTTTCAAACTGCTAGGTTGGCAGGAGCAGGGACCAAGCAACGGGAGCTCACCCCGTCAGGGGATTCGAACTGCCGACCTTCTGATCGGCAAGTCCTATTTACACATAAATACAACCTGAGCCTCTAATGGAGGGGTTTACAGCATTAACACCCCAGTAGGGCCTTGCTTCCTCTATAGCCACAGCCTTGGATTCAGACAGAAATCAAGTATCACTCTGACTCTTTGGCTTCCCAGCCTGTTGCTTCTAGCTTCACTCAACTCTCAGCTCTCACCTTTGTCTTTCTAAATACCAGCCAGTTGAGGGAAGGGGCCCACTCATTTGCCTTCTGGTGCCAAGCTACTCCCTTTGTTCTCTAAATGGTCTCTTACCTAGGCTATCACCCCACCAGTAATCTAGCCTGGCTATTCCAGGAATTAGAAGGATGGCCCAGGCATTAGGTGTTTCTCCGGATACAACCTACCCCCACCCCAACTCATAACACGAGGTTTGTTCTCATACAATTTTGGTTTCCTGGATCTAAAGCCACACACTGTAAAACCGCAGAAGATGTACAAAGGCAAATAAATTGCAACAGAAATACTGAAAGCTATAAGCCATGGTTAGGCAAACTAAGGCCAGGGGGCTGGATCTGGCCCAATCGCCTTCTAAATCCAGCCTGTGGATGGTCAGCATGTTTTTATATGAGTAGAATGTGTCCTTTTATTTAAAATGCACCTCTGGGTTATTTGTGGGGCATAAAAATTTGTTCACCCCCCACCAAAAGAAATATAGTCCAGCCCCCCACAAGGTCTGAGGGTCAGTGGGCCGGCCCCTTGCTGAAAAGGTTTGCTGACCCCTGCTGTAAGCAAACCCCTCTAAGACTGAAATCCTAAACCCACTCATTCAGGTATCATTAGACATATTTCAAATTACCCATATAAGTAAACATGCTGGGGCTTCCACTAACTAGTTGCACTCCTATACAGCCTATATGTAGGGGCTGAGGTCCCTTCGGACCCCCAATAAAATATTGGAGGGGCCCAGGCCCCCCAAGTTAATGGACATTGTCATTCAGATGATGTGTGTGGGCAAGCCATGTTACATGTTTGATTATGTGGGGCAGGACCTACCTGCCGCCGCCCCCCAAAAAAATATTTTATAAAAGTTCTCACCATGGGAGTAAGATGAATGCACAAGAACTTACTTGTATGGTTAGGTTTTTGCTGAGTATGGTTAGGTTTTTGCTGCATAGCTGGAATTATTTGGCCCCTTCAGAATAAGTCCCATTAAACACAGAGGACTATCTGGGTGAACATGGATATGTTTCTTTTTCACTTATTCTTAGGTTCATATTCCTATTGACCATTCATTGTAAGTGCTTTCATCATTACTGCTACAATAAACACTGTGTTGCTCTGGGGCCCTGAAAAGACCCCAGATTTTTGTGATCTGCCTTGAGGGAAATCCACTTTTTGGGGGAGAAGGTGGAATAATAATAATAATAATAATAATAATAATAATAATAATAATAATAATAATAATAATTTCAGCACTGATCTTACATCTGAAGCTGTGTGCACTTAGAAAAAATAAATACATGTGAGGATAATGTTAATGTACAAGGAATTTGGTTACTATCTGCATGCTTGCTGAACAAATAAGTTCCATATTGCAAGAGGTTTATATCTTCCAGAGATACAGTTTTAGTTTTACCAGGCCCATTATGAATTTGCACTGCAGCAGCGATGGGGAACCTGTAGCCCTCCACATGTTGTTGAACACTAGCTTACAGCATCCAAAGCCATTGGTCATGTTGGCTAGGGCAGAGTTAAAGACCTGTGTCATCTAAAAGACCACATGTTCCCTTTCCCTACATTACACCATTCTAGTGAATCAAATATTTTATTTCCTACTATATTAATTTCATTTTAAGTACACAACTTCAGCAGCATCAGTAAGAGTGGAGGTAAACAAATCCAGATTGCTATCAGCAATTCAATAGCCGTGTTAATTAACTCTAATCCCAGACAACCATCATTAGTTCATATCACTGGAATAATCAAAACCAGTATAGACTAATCCATTATCCTCAATTAATTTCCCAGCTTCTGAAAGGGAGTAAACTTTAACCTGCTTTTAATAATCCGAAAACAAATCCTTAATGTTGTATAGATTCTAATTAACAAACTGTTTAATAAAGAAACCTTTAATTCATTATGATTACATTACGCTGCTCGCTAAAGTTCAGCAGAGATCGATTATAGCTTTGATTGCCTTCTTCTCACTTGAGTCCATTTCCATAATGTTTGTTAACTCAAAAATGTATCCACAACTGTGTTTTTGGAACTGGACTGGCCACATTCTCCTAGGTGGGGATATGTGGAGCAAATGAATGGCAAGAAGGCAAGGCTGCAAAGTTTCTCTATCCCTTGTACATAAGTGATGGATGAAGGGGGGTGGGGTCACGTGAATTCCTCCGCCCTGTTGAAAGCGCACATGGAGGGGCTTTGTGCTCTAGCCCCACCCAGTTCACTACCACATTTAGCCAGTGTTTGCACATTCAGCTGACATCAGATGTGTGCAGATAGAGCTTCATGCAAGGAAGGGTGTTCCTTGCGTGGAAGAATTTTCCCAAGTGTTTTGAACAGTGTTCTGCTAAGCTAAAACTGAGTCTAGTAACCATAAAGTCTTGCCATGAGAACAAGTCCAGCACCTGTCAGACGGCAACCCATTTGCCTCATCCCATACAATTCAAAGGGAGCCACTGAGAACCAACACACTCTTAATGATGTCACAGGGACTGGAGTAGTGCCAAAATTTTGGAATGGGCTCGCACATAAGGATGAGTTGTGGGTTTATTAGTGCCTCTGAAATAATGGGTTTACTAATCAAAAATGCCCTCATTCTTTTCATACTACCATTGTCTCCAAAATTCATTTGAACTTTCTAAGTGCAGAACTAAAAAGCATTTAATGAAGAATTATTCATTTTCTGAGTATAATGTGTTATAGCTAGGGTGGTGTGTTGTTTGTCTTGAATTTGGAGAGATTTCATCCTGTGAAGTTTCTGGCAAACATCTGATGTCACACTCCTGGGGAGGGTGGGTGGAAAGATTTAATGAAACTGTACAAAGGGATGTATGATTACTCTAGAGGATTATTACAGTTAATAAGTCTTTTTCATTGAAATTGCATGTTATTTGAAATATATATCATATGTTATATGAAATATAAATATATTTGAATTTAGAAAGTGTAGATTCAGATCCCTACCTGAATCATCAAATATGCAGTAATTGTTTTTTGGCTGCTGTTGCATTTGAAGCAAAAGCAAAAACAAAACAAAAAAACCCACAAGCAATTATCTAGAAAACCTGGATTCAAATCCCTCCTTGACTCTTCAGAAATACAGTGGTACTTTGGGTTACAGGCGGTTCATGTTACAGACTCCGCTAATCCAGAAATAGTACCTCGGGTTAAGAACTTTGCTTCAGGATGAGAACAGGAATCACATGGCAGCAGTGTGGCAGCAGCGGGAGTCCCCATTAGCTAAAATGGTACCTCAGGTTAAGAATAGTTTCAGGTTAAGAATGGACCTCCAGAACGAATTAAGTTCTTAACCCGAGGTACCACTGTACACTTTTGATACTGGTAATAACACTGTTGTGCCTAAAACATGTATAATTCTTGTTCACAGAATCGTAGAATCATAGAATTGTAGAGTCGGAAGGGACTCAAAGAGCCATCTAGTCAAACTCCTTCCAATGCAGGAATTGCAGATAATTCAAAACAGTATCAACAAGGCAGCTATTGATGACAGGGAAGTCTTCCACAGGTATTAAAGACATGAAGGAACAAGACAAGTAATAAATTTAATAATAGGAAGGAACAAGATGGGTAATCATAATAAGTGGGAAAGGGCTTGAGGGGGCTGCACCATGACCCCAGCACCTGTCATCATATGGCTCTTTTTGGTTTCCCTGTGTGTAATATCTTCAGTGGGGAAATTCTTCTATTCATGGAGCAACCCATGTGATTAGGAAAGGTGGGTGATCTTGGTCTTAATCATGCAGGGAGCTTTGATGAGTAGTAAAAGTTCCCTTCTGCAATCACCAACAGAAGGAACCACTGCATGGTATGCAACTATGGGAGGTGGAGCCAGCGAGATTGCCCTGAAGACCTTTTCTGCTTCTACTGCCCATTCATGGCTATGATACCTGATGAGGGTTTGAGTGTATTTAGCTTTCTCAATAATATATCAAGTATATTATCAGGAGCCTCCTGCAGCCTTAAAGCCAATATTCACACTCCCAACTCTGCCTTTCTGTCACTCCTCATCTCCTCCCAAGCATGGCACTCAGACATTTTATTCACTCAGTCAATCATTCAAGCATAACTATGAGTTGATTGACTCGTCCACCAATTGGATGGCATATCTTGAGAGGAACCAATCGTATTTTGACATTAGTCTCCATGTGATTCAGACTGCATGGAGAGAGAGTGGGGCCACATGCAGTAGCTCCACCTCCACCACTGTGTCCTGTGCCAGCCACTCCCTAATGCCGCCAATGCACAGGGAAATCTGAAGATGGAATCTTGCTGAACATACGTAGGCTGTCCCCATGGTTTGGAGTCCTGTGTCCTCAGGGTTCCAGTTCACTGAGACAGCTTATGCACATTCAGTAGGCTTCCGTTCTTCAGACGTTTCCTCATAGACAACATGGTGTCTGTGCCCAACACATGGAATGTGATGGTGGAGCTGATGCACGTGGTCCTTCTGTGTCAGTCGCTACACATAATCTGGATCATGTAGAGACTAATGTCTGAATAGGGTGTGGTGAGATGCCCCTTCAGCCATGAAGCTTATCAAATAAGCATAACCTTGGGCCTTGCAGGACTGCTTGGGGGAGGGTATGGTGCAAATGTAGGGAATAAAAATAAATGTGGAGGTAGGTGTCAATAAATGTGAAGCTTCCCATGGTTTACAAACAGTTGTCTCGCTACGTAATGAAACCGAGGATTACCTGTTTGTGCTAAAGAAAGTGGGATGGGGAAAAATCTGGTTGATTTGGCTGAATGCATACCTGTGTCACTAATGTGCCCCTAGATGCACAAAGGTAATTACCTGGAGGTAATTGCCCAGTTTCTTAAAAATGATTTTATCACGGGTCTTTGGAATGGGAGTTTAATTAAAGAAATTAGGACAGACGATGTCTGTATGTGGAAGAAACATTAAGGGAATTAAGGCCATCATCTTGAATATCACAGCTCAGCACCAAGTGCCGTCTGTTTTGTGCAAGAGCACAGCGCCACTGTAATCTTTTTCACAAGCAGGTATATTACCTGGAGGAAGAATATGGATAAAAATATTTAAGCAAGCACAAAATGAGTTCAGAATGCTTAATTGGATCTCACCAAATATAGAAACAAAGTTAATCAAATAATTAGGCAAACAGTCACAAGCTTGCTCATGGCATTTTTACAAACCAGGTCGACATTCTGTCAAGGAAATATTTCTAACTGAGGCCAGATTGAAGGAAAAGTCCAGAATAAAATTGCTTGAATCTAAGTTTAAGTGATTTATTTATATACATGTCTAATCAAAATTTAAAACTATCTCAGACCATTTTAGTTGCCAGGGGTTCCTGTCTTCTGCAGGCCAGTACAATTTAGAGGTGCATTATTGCCACAACAAACACACTCTCTACATCAGGCATGGCCAAACTTGGCCCTCCAGATGTTTTGGGACTACAACTACCATCATCACTAGCTAACAATAAAGAGGATTCCACCTAAACATTAGGAAGAACTTCCTGACAGTAAGAGCTGTTCAACAGTGGAATTTGCTGCCAAGGAGTGTGGCGGAGTCTCCTTCTTTGGAGGTCTTTAAGCAGAGGCTTGACAACCATATGTCAGGAGTGCTCTGATGGTGTTTCCTGCTTGGCAGGGGGTTGGACTCAATGGCCCTTGTGGTCTCTTCCAACTCTATGATTCTATGATTCTAGGACCAGTGGTCAGGGATTATGAGAATTGTAGTCCAAAACATCTGGAGGGCCACGCTTGGCCATGCCTACTCTACATAAAGCATAGAGAAATCCAACTGTGAAGAGATAATTTTAAAATAAAATAAATATAAAGCATCAAAAAAGGTGTAAGGTTTTACAATTAAACCATAAATCATACAAATGTAAGATTGCCACTAACTTTGTTAGCATCAAACTCCAAACATTGCTAATTAATTTCTGAAGTTTCCATGAGATTTAAGGTGCATTTAGGTCTTGCTGCAAATGATGCACCTTTTGTATTAATGTTGTCTGTCCTGTGATGGTTCCAATTAAAAGGTACATAATTGTTGATGTAATAGGCAATACAGTGAATAATGAAGAAGATACTCTGTATCACTTGGATCCATGTAACATCCCTCAAGGATTCTGTTGTCAGTGACTGAAAGCCGAGAGAAGTGAACTCCTTTCTAGAGGAGGGAAATGACAAAACAGACACTTTAACATGTATGACTTTAAAATAATAGCCACAAGGGAAAGAGCAAGATATCTTTATTGCATTTCAATATTTCAAAGTCGGTGCTGAAATGTAAGTTGATGCCTCAACTGGATTTAAATGCAGTAATTTGGTAATGTTAGTAACAACTTCAATAACATTTGCACATTTTAAAGTGTTTCCTGTTCCACTGAACTGAGTATATGACCTACAGTAGCCTCCCTTGTAGGAGTGACCCAATATATGTCATGGCCTAAGGCAAAGGATGATATAGTCCCTCTTCTCCATTCTATATACAAAAGCCATCTGAACTGCCAATTGAATCTTATTTTGCTACTGGCAGTGGGATAATATCCACCACTGCACCAAGACAGCAGAACAGTTTTGTAGTCCTAGGACAGATCATATCATATGTTGCAGAGAGGGATTTGAAAGAGAGATTCTTACTCTCTCATAGCACATGGTTAAGCACATTGGTGATTGCTCCAAACAAGTTAAAACTTGGTTACATCTACATCTGCCCTCACCTACCTTTAAACAGCATTCCCCATGAAAAATACTTGGGCTAGAACAGGTTTTCTCAACCTCGGCCCTCCAGATGTTTTGAGACTACAGTTCCCATCATCCCTGACCACTAGCCCTGCAAGCTAGGGATCATGGGAGTTGTAGGCCAAAAACATCTGGAGGGCCAAGGTTGAGGAAGCCTGGGCTATAATAAATAGCAGGCACTTAAAAAGGTAAAGGGACCCCTGACCATTAGGTCCAGTCGTGACCGACTCTGGGGTTGCTCCTTCTGCCCCTCATTTTAACCCTGTCAGGTGAGCTCTTGGGTCCCGAGCACAACCAGGACCCTCTGTTATGAGGATCCCATTTCTTTGCTTGTTCCAGGAAGCACACAGAAGAAAGAAATTGAGAAGGGAAAGAGCAAAGGCTGCTGAGAGCTTACTAAGCCACACCCATTTTGGTAACCAGAGCTCAGGGCTCAGGTTATGCATGCAAGTGTGAGTCACTAACTGCATGTTACAGCATGTTCTACACTGCTGTGTCATCTAACAGAGAGGAATGGCTAGGAGGCCACAGTCAGTATCCTACATGCTTGAGGAGTCCACCTAAGTCTGCCTAATAGACAGTTCCCTTGTTTTCTGAGTTGCCTCAAGATAGAAATTTTGAAACCCTGTTATAGAGCAATGGAATAACATTTCCATTTGAAAAACCCATTTAGTTTCCCTTTAATTTATCTCTCCTTCTGTTTTTCATTATTGTGCTTAGGTCTGCTGACCATAAAACTCCAAGCTCTACTTGCATATGAGATGCGTAATGTTCCTCTTCAAGCACACAGTAAGGAGGAGATTAAAGAGTCCTTTGAATACTTTAATTTCTCTGTAAGCATTGTTATTCCTTGTAGGACAATCAAGCATGTCCCTTTATCCTGAAAATTATGGACAATTTGTGTACATAGTCCAGTAAGTCTTGTTTTTTTATGCCTCTGATTGCCTGACAACCATGAAAATGCCTGCTGATTTTACAGTCATAATAGCAACTTTTGAAACTGGGCTTTTCCTTTTGTAGCAATTGTTTTTTTTTCTTCTTCTATGATTATTCAGCAGAGGCATTCTTTTCACTTCCTTGAGTCTTTGCTACATAAGTATATGATTTCCCCATGTGCTTAGACACTTGCAATACTGTGAAGGGCTTGAGTGGATAGCTCCCTATTTTAGGAGACAGAAAAATCTGTGTTCACCAAGATTAAAAGTTAGAAAAGACTAATTCATGTGTTATTTAGCTGAAACCTTAGCTGAAATCCTCTAATCCACCACTGCACATTGTATTGTATGGCTGTGGCTGAAGATGTTTCCTAAGCCTGAAAATGCTTGAAACAATGGAAGATGAATCATACAGGAGCATCTTTTAAGAAAATTATCACACAATGAGACATTCCTTGAATGGGGACTAAGAAGCTTGAATCAGAAGTGGAATTTCAGGACTTGAGACTGAGACCTATTGTCTCAGGTCTCTTCAGACTGAGAAAATGATAAGGATGCGTACTGTTGGCTCCTGAGCATGCCAGGCATCATACGTAGACACCTGACTAGCTGGATGCTCTCTGGGTACCAAGAGTGAAGAGACAGGCATCACCTTTCACATGTCTTGTACTCTTCTTATGGGCAGTTGTGCAGTTTGGGCAGTGGGGGGCATCCATGAGTTTGGTTTACTCAAGTAAGAGGGTCCACTGAACACACCTTGCTCAAGGGACCTTTAAAACCCAGAGACACCATTGTTCCTGTGAAAGTCTTTGGATTGGCCCAACCTGGTATATGTACTAGGAGCCAGGCCTTGTGCCCTTCCATGACCTCTGGATTTATTGGTTTGAAAAACATATCCCTCAAACCAAGATTCAGGTACAGCTGCTCTCAGTACTGTGTTCCTTGTGTGCACTGGATAATATATAAAGGAAGATGAGAAAGAGGATAAAAGGAGCTGTAGGATTAAACTTAAAAAGGTAAAGGGACCCTTGACAATTAAGTCTAGTCATGAACGACTCTGGGGTTGCGGCACTCATCTTGCTTTACAGGCCGAGGGAGCCAGCATTTTTCTGCTTCCACAGACAGTTTTTCTGGGTCATGTGGGCCAGCATGACTAAGCCGCTTCTGGCGAAACCAGAGCAGTGCATGGAAATGCCTTTTACCTTCCCACTGGAGAAGTTTTGCCCTAAGTTTAATCTTAGGGATGTGGGTGCCTGGGACGTGCCTGTTATAAAGCTATAAGTGCCTGGAACGTGGGTGCCATTGTGGCTTAAACCACAGAGCCTAGGGCTTGCCGATCGGAAGGTCAGCGGTTTAAATCCCCTTGATGGGGTGAGCTCCCGTTGTTTGGTCCCAACTCCTGCCCACCTAGCAGTTCAAAAGCACATCAAGTGCAAGGAGATAAATAGGTACCGCTCCGGCAGGAAGGTAAATGGTGTTTCTGTGCACTGCTCTGGTTTGCCAGAAGCGGCTTAGTCATGCTAGCCACATGACCCAGAAGCTGTCTGCGGACAAACAGTTTATATAGCAAGATGAGCACGCAACCCCTGAGTCGTCTGCAACTGGACTTAATGGTCAGGGGTACCTTTACCTTTACCTTTAAATTACATCAGCTTAAGTACTTCTGGATAAGCCCTGACTGAGCCAGGATTATGGATTTGTTGTAATCGCTCACATGTGTTGCTCCGACTGAGCTCATCTGGAAAAGCCCAAGAACCACCACATCCAAACTCTGTCAACTCTGTGAACTTGTGCATCACTACAATGCTTATGAAATCATACCAGAAGCTGAGATACTGCCATAGTGCAAAGCTTCTTGGACTCCATCCTACAGCTTTTGGCACCACACAGTGTGGCATAAGGTGTAGCTATCTAATAGGATTTTTTTTTAAAAAAAACTTTCACTTCTTCTGGTTTCTAGCCCTCTAATATACCTAGAACTAGCCTGGGGCATTTTGCTTAATACTTACATTTGAACTGGCACTATTTTGAGAACTCTGACTAATTTATTTTGTCAACATTGGCTTTGCTTAATTCAATTCAGGCCTCCTGGCTAATCAAATCAGACACTTGTTTCCACTTCTGCAAATATGACATAAATTCGAATAAATTTCAGAATAACCAAATCAAGAGCTATAATAGCAAAGAACACGTCAGAAATTTAAGCCAAACAATGAACTGCAAATTCTCAAATGACTAACCAAAAATAAATAAAAAATATACATGCCTACATCCCTCGAATAAGGCTCTGAATTAATTCTACATATTTAAAAGAACTCCAAATCTAAATATTTGAATTGAAAGCTTACCTGGAGCAGTGGATTTAACTCAAGGGCCAACTACAGTATCAGTAATTAGGAGTAGTATGCAGGTTCTGTGTAAAGTTTATGTTACAATTTCTTTTGGAAGTTAATGAAGGCAAAAAATATTGAGCAGGGTATAGCTATGTGGACTCCAGTAGGGATAGAGAAGGGTTGCATAAACATCTCATTGGTTGCCCCAAAGAAAGTTGGGATTCTGGAAGAGATCACTTCAAGCACTCATAGAAGGTGTGTGGGAACTTGAGAAATGTCTGTCTCCTCTAATTCTGCTGCCTGCCTTATTATCCCCCAAACACTTAACTTTGGGAAGAAGAAGAAGAAGAAGAAGAAGAAGAAGAAGAAGAAGAAGAAGAAGAAGAAGAAGAAGAAGAATAGTAGTAGTAGTAGTAGTAGTAGTAGTAGTAGTAGTAGTAGTAGTAGTTTGGGCTTGATATCCCACCTTTCACTCCCCTTAAGGAGTCTCAAAGTGGCTAAAAATCTCCTTTTCCTTCCTCCCCCACAACAAACGCTCTGTGAGGTGAGTGAGGCTGAGAGACTTCAGAGAAGTGTGACCAGCCCAAGGTCACCCAGCAGCTCAGTAACCCTCAGTGGAGAACTACTATTTGCATAATTTTTTTCTAGGGAGAAGGTCCGTCAGTATCTAGAACAGAGCAAACAACAACATCCAAATAGTCATCTCCTTTGGCTGGTGCTGGGACATACAGTGGGCTGTGTCTGTTTTTGAGATCCAATTCAGGAGAATGTTGTCACTTGGGGAACTGGATATGAGACCAATCCCCCTACCTGTCATAGCCAATATGCCACCTTGATGAGCCACCACCAGCCCTATCTGCTTTGACCTGTAAGGCCGCAAAATCCCCACATTCCAGTCTGTAAGCAAATAAAGACAAAACAAGTTAAAAAATTGTTGTGTCAATTTTCTTCTGGCTGGCAGTTAATCCAGCCAACATACAAATTGAGGCGTCAATCATTCCTTGTGTTTTATACTGAAGTGCCAATCTAGCAAAAGGTAAAGTTGTATTATAGCCAGAAGAGGCTTGCTGGTGGGGCAGGGATGGAGCAGAGCTGCTAACGCTTGTTTCCTGGAAGTGGGCTCCCTTTGCTTACTGGGAAGGGAAGGGACAAGGTGGTGGAGAGGCATGGTTTGAATGGACTGGCCAGACTGCCAGATTGGTTCTGACAGTGCGTTTGCACCACACCAACCTCCCTGCAGACTTGCTTTTCTCTCTGCTGGAAAGCAATGGTGACACAACTTCTGGGAAGCTACCATACTAGCTCTGCCCAACCCAGTGAGCCCTTAAGATTATTAACTGATAGGATTGAGCAGGAAGAGGGAAAGATAGAGCAGAAAACAGCTCACCTACTGTCATAGACTTCATCCCAATGAGGCAGAGCTTGGGAATGCCCTCTTGCCTCTCTTGTCCTCTCACAGGTTCTGCTGATGGGCAAGTTATGGCTCCTTTCTCACCCTGTTAGCTAAAGTGAAAATGTGCAGAGACAAGACATTTCTAGGACTCAGCAAGAAAGATGAATTTGTTTCAAAACTCAAGACATCATCCCGACCTTGTTGGCTTTCACTCAGCTGTCAGATTCTTTCATGCTCTGAGTTGCCTCCACTGATTCATTCAGTCACTTTTCTAACAGCATGGTGGTGGTCCCTAGAAGAGCTGAGGCTTTGCTGCATTTGCTGAAGTGCAGGGCCAAACTGTTTGCTAGAGTCCCAACATGAAAGCTACAGAAAGGAAAAAAAGGGGGGGGACACCATTTCTATCTGCTAAGTGTTACTTACCATACGTGGAAGAGAGGTGGGGAGAAATTTGGCTTTTAATGCAAACCCGTGTTTCACAAAACAATACACAAACTGAAATGCAGCAATCCTTGGGAATTTAAGCCTCTCCAAATGTTGTGATGCAGTTCTCCAACCAAAAAAGCAAAGGCACATTTGGGAGAAGTATGCCTAAAATTCATATATTGGTAGAAATAAGATACAAAGATAGATTAATAGCAGCATGGGGACAATCATATTGGAATCATAGGAGATGGAAGAGTTAATCAGCAGAGACAGGGTTGTTGTTGTTTAGTCGTTTAGTCGTGTCCGACTCTTCGTGACCCCATGGACCAGAGCATGCCAGGCATTCCTCCCTCCCACAGTTTGGTCAGAGTCATATTTGTGGCTTCGAGAACACTGTCCACCACGTCGTCCTCTGTCGTCCCCTTCTCCTTGTGCCCTCAATCTTTCCCAACATCAGGGTATTTTTCCAGGGAGTCTTCTCTTCTCATGAGGTGGCCAAAGCATTGGAGCCTCAGCTTCATGATCTGTCCTTCCAGTGACCACTCAGGGCTGATTTCCTTAAGAATGGATGCGTTTGATCTTCTTGCAGTCCATGGGACTCTCAAGAGTCTCCTCCAGCACCATAATTCAAAAGCATCAATTCTTCGGCGATCATCCTTCTTTATGGTCCAGCTCTCACTTCCATACATCACTTCTGGGAAAACCATGGCTTTAACTATATGGACTTTTGTTGGCAAGGTGATGTCTCTGCTTGTTAAGATGCTGTCTAGGTTTGCCATCGCCTTTCTCCCAAGGAGCAGGCGTCTTTTAATTTCATGACTGCTGTCACCAGGGTTACCCAGGGTTACCCAGACAGGGTTACCCAGCAGGAAAAAGTGGGCTGGGAGAGGCAGGGTGCCAAACAACTCTGGTTTAAATCTCTCCTCTCTCTTGATCATCCCTCTGTTGCTCAGCTTGACTGAGGAGCAGCTGGGAGTGGAGAATAGGAGGCTGGACTTCAGAAAGCATCTTCTGGTCCCACACACTGCTGGCAGATTATCTCCAAGAGAGAATTCAGCTCTTGATAGGAAAGGGTTTTCCACTAGTGCTCTCATTGCTGCCATCTTTTCAAGGCTCTAGGAATAGATTTTGACAGGTCAGAAACAAAGCCTATGTGCATATCCTCTGAAGTAGATAAATAGGTACTGCTCCAGTGGGACGGTAAACAGCGTTTCCGTGTGCTGCTCTGGTTCACCAGAAGTGACTTAGTCATGCTGGCCACATGACCCGGAAGCTGTATGCTGGCTCCCTCGGCCAATAAAGCGAGATGAGAGCCGCAACCCCAGAGTCGGCCATGACTGGACCTAATGGTCAGGGGTCCCTTTACTTTACTATTGAAAAACTGCAAAAGAGACAGTAAGAAACAATTACTTCTGCCAGGAGAGCGGATTTTAATCCAGTCCTACTGCCTGTGATTTTGACTGGCTGGAACAAACATTCCCCCACCTGTCCACTCTAGGAAAACAAGGAATGTTGTACTTGACTGCTACTTACGTATCACATCCCACACCCATGAGAAGCCTGCCAGCAGAAGCTGAGCTAAACAGCAGTCTCCCCACTTGTGATTCCCAACAATTGGCATTCAGAAGCAGTGGAAGTAGAAGCTAGTAATCAGGCTAATACCTTCCTTGCAAGGTGTGTCCCTGTAGACCTTTCCTACCACCTGATCAGCAGGAACTTAATACTTTCCCCCTTTTTTATTTTAAGAACTATACATATGGAGCTCTGACTTCTCTTTTTGGATTTCACAGTCCATTCAAAGCTAACAAGCAGGGACTGCTGACTCAGTGCTGACTTTAATGTTTCCCTTTTCCTTTTTATTCCCCACCCCAGACAAAACGTTATGACTGTAGCTTGGCAACTGTTGTACTTGATTGCTTTGCTTGAATTTATGCTGCTGTTTTTAATTTCTTCAAACCACGCGTCCCTTCTGGGTGATTCGGAAATGCAATAAACAATTAAATAAGGAAATAAGGTCGCTTCTACCTTTGGAATTTGCGGGCCAAGTTGAGCTAAAATTTCCAGCCCATCGTTTATCTGGTATTACTGCTGAGGGCAGGTAAATGATGAAAAGAATAAATGACAGAGCTGCATGCGACACATTTTTCCCCTCTCTAAGAACTTATTTAAAATGTCATTTCCACAGAGAACAACAATAACCATTATGTATAAATTCACACATAAATGCACATGCTGTATTAATACCCTTCAGAATATCTCTAGGCTTCATTGAACAGGAATTTAATGGTTCAAAGGGTCACTTTTAAAACAACTTGTTTGCTGAGCAATTTTTCAGAGTAGCTAAATGAGTTGTCTCAAGATATAAATTCTCACAGATGGAAAATGAGGAAGTCGAGCAATTTTTTAAAGAAAGCTTGTTCTTTTCTTATTTACAGCCTTCTTCAGATGCACTCAGAAATCTGAGTAAATTTCTTACATGGTTGTTTCTAATGACAGATCAAGAAGGAAGCGGGGACAGTGACACAAGAGTAGCAGGGTATAAAGTTAGCAATTGCAAACAAGTTTAACCCTTATAATTTTTTTTGAAGTGTTTGCATGAGTGAAAGTGTTCATATTGCAGCAGGGGGAAAAGACTGGTTTCTTTATATTTTATGGTGGCTATACAAATATTAAATATCACCATTTTTATTGGGTGATTTGGAAATGGTCATCCTTGGACTGACAAACTTACAAACAGTACTTCTGTGTGGATTGGGTCTTTTTGTTAGTCTACCTCAAGCCCTCCAGACGGTTCCCATTGCCTTCTGATATTGTCTATCAGAACAATTCAAGAAGCATGGCCCTTATTTGCCCTCATTTGCCCTCAGTGGCATTACTGATAAGATGTTTAATGTCATTACACTCACTACACAATTCCTGTTTGATTGCGACCTCCTGTGTGACTTAATTCAAGTAATAAAAGAAGCAGCAACTAGCAGGTTGGGGACTGAGAGAAAGTAGCAGAAACTAAGGCAAAAGCAATATCAAAAAGTGTAGAAAAGCGAAATATTTACATCATGGGTAATTTGGAACATATTTCCACCCCACTATTAGTGCTTGTTTGGCTCAAAAGTGAAACTGCATATATACAGTATAGGTAAAAGGTTAAGGTCAAGGACCCCTGGACAGTTAAGACCAGTCAAAGGTGACTGTGGGGTGTCGTGCTCATCTCGATTCAGGCTGAGGGAGCCAGCTTTTGTCCATAGACAGCTTTCCGGGTCATGTGGCCAGCATGATTAAACCACTTCTGGTGCAATGGAACACCATGACGAAAGTCAGAGTGCATGGAAAAACCAGAGTACCTTCCCACCACAGCGGTGCCTATTTATCTATTTGCACTGGTATGCTTTCGAACTGCTAGGTTGGCAGTATAATCACACGCAATGAAATGAGTTGGCTTCAGAACTTCTCAATCCAAGCTCTAGATCTACCAGGCTGAATTGGGTTAGGACACAGAGCTATTTCCCACTTCCAGGGAATGGGGACCTAGACTGGAAAACCCACCTACGGACAGGCCACCATGTGGAATGTCCATCCACTGCTGACCCTCCCTGTGAAACAATCCAAAGCAGGCTATGTTGACTGATAATTGGTGTGGTCAAATTGACAGAGCTGCTCTCCTCCCAGCTAATGGAGTTATCTTCAGCCCTGGCCCCTCCCAGCTGCTACTCAGTGGACTTTGTATGAAATGAATATGTGTGTGTGTGTGTATTGGCAGCTTGCTGGTGACTGCACCAAACTGGTGGACTCCACCAATTTGGATTCCTGCGCCTGCCATTCTTAGAGATAGATCCATATTCACTAACTCAATTCTCAATGATTGAAAGGATTTCATAAAAGTGTGGCTCCAATCCTATATGTTAAATTGCAGAAGATATTCCCTCCTTCCACCTGCTTCACATTTGTGCTCACTGTCTATAAACTTTTGAAATTGCCTTTGCATGTGTTGCTAGCCACCTCAAATTTAGGAAGGGTGAGATTAAAATAAGTATAATAATGAATAGATGGAGTAAGGATCAGAGTGTTTGTTCCTTTTCTTTTGCTTCATTAAGAGTATATTCAGTATGTTGCCTCTTTTCAATTAGCATTAATTTAACTGCCAAGGTTTATTTTTGCATGATTGCATGTGCACTACACACACACACACAGAGAGAGAGAGAGAGAGAGAGAGAGAGAGAGCAATTACAAAATAGATAGTAGTGCCATAGGAAGCCAGGAATACTAGCATTCAAAACAGATGAATGCTACACCTATGTAGAGTTGAACATTTTATCTTCACACAAACCACACTATCACTGAGGAATGAATATAATATAGACCTCTGTTCTTGCTGTATTTATGTACAGGCAGCAATAACTCTGGCCTGCAAACCAAATTTATAGTTCTTTCTGCTTGGATGGAGAATTAGTATTATCTAGAAACATATTGGGGAGGGGGGAGAGATGATGGTTTATCAGAACTTGCCAGCTATATGTATTAAGGCCATATACCTTACATGGGAATCACAGCCTGAAAATATATAACAAAATATATAACCAAAGTTATGTTCTCATATTTTCATTATTAATAATAATGAAAATATGTGCTCCATAAATATACTTTTGGTCTTGCTTCTTTTACACCACTGCACAGCTGCATACTACTAACTCCAGGTGAAACATTTCCTACCAATTCATCACCTTTTACACTGATTTAAGAGGAGTACTGAAGCCATAATATTTTCCATTTAGAATGGTGGGTCCCTTTGCTCAAGCGGTATAAATCAAGATGAAGTTAAGGCTGGGAATTTTGTCCTGAGTTTGAAACAATCACTTATTTCCCATAGACATAATGAAATCTACAAGTTAGCTTCAACTTTCCCTGTTCCTCTAGGTAACCCTTCTTCAGCTAATTGAATATAGACATAAATGAGAGTGCAAATAAATATGCATGGATGGACATGCTTTTCAGACACAGTAATGTTGTTCATGGTCCATTTCAATCTGTTCTCAAAAACTAAGTTGGGTGGGAATTGAAGACAACAAAGTAAAATGCTTCCAAATATTGTAAGAGACAAATTATAACTTTAATACAATATAAATATACAGTATAAAAATGTGATCAACATAGATAAAATTACAGAAGTCAAACAGTCTTCTGGAACAGATTACATTCGACAAACAAGGTTCCACTGTATCTGTAACAAAATGATGGAAGAATCAAGGCCATAAAACCAATGGATGATCCGTAAAAGACATGGTCCAGCAACACTTTTGCTGCACATGTGTACTGGCATCTGTGCAGCAAAGAATGATCTAGCGCAACCCCTTATCACAAGGAAGCATCTTCGGTGATGAGGTTACACACAGAAGGCAATAAACACTCATGGACACCATAAGACTTCACTCAAGTGTAGAATTTATTTGACAGGTTAAAAAAGCATATTGGTAGCAAATATATACAATCATTCACCACAACTGTGGTAAAGGCATTCTCTCTCTCTCTCTCTCTCTCTCTCTCTCTCTCTCTCTTTCTCTCTTTCTCTCTTTCTCTCTCTCTCTCTCCGGCAAGTCACAAGCAAGAAGAACAAACAAGTTACATAGAACGTTGTTATCAACTTCCTGTAGCACTGCTTATGTACAAAGAACAGTTCCCATGGACAATGTTCTTGCATAGTCAAAACAATCTCAGCTTTCTGCTGCTTCTTGAATCTTCTTCTCTTTTTCTGGAACGTATGAATATTACACATAGAGAGAGAAAATCCAACAATGGCATGCATGGATCCTTCATTTATTATTTTGTACACTAATTTCCCTGCAAAGAGATGAATTCTTCATAGGAAATGTAATGGATAAATGTCTCTTAAGATACAGCCTTCATACTAGAAACAACCCCCCCCCCCAAAAAAAAATATTAGCGTGTTTTGATGCTGTTGTTTGCTGGGATAACTGTAGAATTCAGCAGCATATAAAATGTTGGAAATCTGGATATGAAATCTGGATATGATGCTCTGGTATAATGGAAATTGGGGAAAAGAGGAAGAGGAAGAGAGAGGGAGAGGGGAGAGAGAGAGAGAGAGAGAGAGAGAGAGAGAGAGAGAGAGAGAGAGAAAGCCCACAACACTTCTCAGAACAATTTATCTGTTCCATTTTATGTTCCAAAAGCTCTGTCCAAGGTCCTGAAAGAATTGCCTCCAACTACCGGTATTTTTTTTACAGTAATCATGATTAGGAAAAGAACCCTTCTGGTTTCTCTCTCAATGCCCTGACTTTTCTTCCTTGCTGGAGCTGTATCTGCTCAGACGCTTAATACTCACAATTAATAGTATCACCCATTCAACAGTTTTAAAGGAGATGCCCACTGCTGGATGACAAATTGATTCACAAAGGAAATGGTAGTGTGTGCACACGTGTCAACTTAATTGACCTTAAGTTTCTCCATGCCATGCATTTATTCATTTCCCTTAACCTTTGAATGCAATCTTTCAGCTACTATTGTTTATGCAGGAAAAGCCTACTGATGATTTATTATCCACTACCAACATATTAACAATGTTTCTTTCAAATTTCCATTTCTAATGTAAGATATCAGGATAATAGCGTGAGAAACATACTTCCCAATTGCTAAGACATTAGTGTATCTGAAAATACACTATACACACTAATGTCTTAGCAATTGGGAAGTACTACAACTCCCATCATCCCTAGCTAACAGGACCAGTAGTCAGGGATGCTGGGAATTGTAGTCCCAAAACAGCTGGAGGGCCAGGTTTGGCCACCACTGATCTACATGAACAACATAATATGACTGAATTCAAATACAACAGGCCTCCACTTTTCTTTTCTTTTTGTATTGTCTTACTATTTACCACATAGCTCTTGACTAAATCCTCTAGGCTCTCTTAGTGCTGATCCAGTTTTCCATCTCAAACATTTTTCCAGCTGGCCTCCCTAATCTCCTTTGCAAGAGGTTCCTTTAAATCAAAACAAACTAGAACATTACACTTGGATGAAGGAGCACAAATTTTACTTTTAGTGAGAAGATGCATCCTTAATACTCCTCATATACCAACAGCACATTGCCTAAATTTGTCACTACGAAATCTCTGGCTAGCAAATATTGAAACATTAAGGAATAAAACTCCATTCATGCACAAAATAAGCACATGTAAATGGATCAGGATTTTATCTTATTCTAAAAGAGTTGCTGACACCTGAGGAACAAACAGAATAAAGCTGCACATTTTCATTATTTGCAATCCAGTATACATTTTGTATTTCTTCCTTGGTGGCTACATACCAGTTACATCTAGGGATGTTCTGTGTTGGGGAAGTGGTAATTACCTTGCTGAGAGATAGGGCAGCTCCAACCACTTTGAAGAAGGATGACATGGGCATGTGGTCATTCCTAAACAAGTCCTCTCAAGACCCAGATGACTACTGTCCAACTGCAAACATACTCTTTGTGGGCAAGGTGGAATTTTGAAATTTAAAAGGGCAAAAAGATCTGGCTAGGGATTTTGGGGTCCTGGATTTAAATGGATTTGAGCCCCATGCTGCCAATCTTTGTGTTTGCTTCTGGGACTCCTTGATGCCCGCTCTGTCTGTACATTTCCAAGGCATGAATTCAGAGACAAAACATGGTGGGTCCTTTATTTACATGGCCAAATCATACCCCAAATTGAAGTCCTTCACCATCTCAGGTCCCAAAAACAATTTAAATTTCAACATTAAAAACACTTTTAAACAATTTACAATCCCAACTAGAGTGGATCCTAAAAATAGATCTTTCAGGTGTCAAAGGTCAACGTACAGAGGTGTGCATTTGGGATATGACCAAGGTTGTATAATGACTCCACCAGCACAGTGCAGATGGGGAATGGCGGCACACCTCCCTCTTCTTGGGGGTTTTCCTTCAGCTTCTTTCTGTACATGGTTTTTTAAATGGTTAAACAAGTACACTTTTTAAAAAAGTCTTCTGGTTTACATAGTCCTAACTGCCTGCCTTTATAATCTGCCTGATCTGTAATAAAAAAGGTAAAGGTAAAGGGACCCCTGACCGTTAAGTTCAGTCGCGGATGACTCTGGGGTTGTATGCTCATCTCGCTCTATAGGCTGAGGGACCTGGTGTTTGTCTGCAGACAGCTTCTGGGTCATGTGGCCAGCATGACTAAGCTGCTTCTGGCAAACCAGAGCAGTGCATGGAAACATTGTTTACCTTCCTGCCAGAGCAGTACCTATTTATCTACTTGCACTTTGATGTGCTTTCAAACTGCTAGGAGCTGGGACTGAAAAATGGGAGCTCACCCCGTCGTGGGGATTCGAACCGCAAACCTTCTAATCTGCAAACCCAAGAGGCTCAGTGGTTTAGACCACAGTGCCACCCATGTCTGTAATAAAGAACTCTCCAATTACTCTGAAAAAAAGAAGAATGTGCCAGACAAAACCGACGTGGGGAAGGAATTCCTCTAGGGGCTGGGCCAGCAGGAAAGTAAAGGACTCAGCCTCTGGCAACAATGCATTGTTGGTTCTGAGTTTCACTTATTAGAAGAGGTGGGTGGCTGTAGAAAGCCCCACCTCATTGCCTGCTCCAGGAAAAGGAAGACAATAAGTTTTGGTGGCAGCAGGATAGGACATGAGGCTGAATTCTTCCTTCTCTTCGTGGCAGTGGAAGGGAGCAAAGGGGGAAGTTTTTCTTTTCATCATCATCATCCTGCTACCACCACCACTGAGGGAAGGAAGTCTGCTTGGGACATGAAGGGGAGAAACATTTTATTCGCTTTGTGTCTCTCTGCTGGCAGGACACAAAAGTATTTCCTTCCCAACGAAAGGGAAATAATTGATTTTTTTAAAAAAAATAAAAACCCTTAAAATGGAAAGAAAGATTCATGAACACTCCTATATGTTCATGGGGCTGCTGTGGGTCCCACCTACCCTCCTGAAATTTGAGCACCGAAGAAGATTATTGTAAAGGCACTTAATTATCCATGACTGTCTCCTCCACAGGAAATGCACCTGTAAATTTATCCTGCTTGGGGAAACGGAAAAGCAGACGGATATGATCAACAGCTTTCCTTGTCCTTAAAGCCACATATCTATGAATGAAAATCCATATGCAGGCAGTCTCTCCAAGCTAGCAAACAGCTACATTCAAGGGAACATGCAACAAACCTAGTTGATTAAATAACTAAAACTGACAGCAGCAATAGCACTGAGACAGAAGAAGTAATACAAGGTTTAAAGTGCTTGTTTTGTCGTCTTGAAATTGATAGATGAGCTGACAAAATTAAGGGATGAAAGCAAAGGAAAGAACATGAATTTCTCAAAATGTAAGCCTGTTTCCTGAATGCTGAAGCTGTAAGTTGACCAATAGGACTTTCCACACGGAAGGTGGGGAAGGAGGAGGGGAAAAAGAAAATAAATGAACAGACTGTTATAAGGAAATATTACTGAATGGGGGTGGGGGGGTGTTGATATTTTCATTCAATATTTCATTTTCATTTTCCAGACCTCTTCTTTCATCCCAAGTGACTAAACTACAGAGTAGGCCATTTCATATGATTGAAGGAAGCTTTGGAGGCCAACAAATCCAGCTCTCTGCTCAGTGGTGGAAACCCAAATCTAGAGCACTGACAAGAGATGGCTCTCCAACCTCCAGCATGGGAGATTCCACTATTCCTGTAGGCCAGGGACGGCCAACAGGTAGGTCATGATCTACTGGTAGATCACGGGGTGCTCGTAGTAGATCACGGTAGATCATGGGACCCCTCCCACCCCCAAGAAAACAACTTTGATTTCACAAAAAAAGCTCAACCACTCTGACTTCCTAAAAAAAGCCCAGCAACATTGACTTTCCAAAAGAAGCTCAATAACTTTGTCTACCTAAAAAAAGCTCAATAACTTTGCTCAAGCCAGTGGGTAGATCAGCACCAGGTTTTTTTTAATATAGTGGGAGTAGATCACAGTCTTTTGGAAGTTGGACAAGCCTGCTGTAGGGTTATTGGTTTCCTGGTCATTGGTTCCACTGTCCAATCATTGTCACAGTCAATACGTTTCTCCTGGATTTCCTTCACTGAACAGGATGTTGGATTAGTTGGCCTCCAAAGCCCCCGTCCAAACCTATGCAAGTCTGTAGCTGTGTTGCATGGAGTGAAAGAGAAAAATAACCTCTCTTCCCTGCTACGTTGATTTCTTCCTCACTAGTAGTCAGTTTGTGGTACGTTAATATGACCCAACAGTCAGTTTTGATGTACCATTATATATTGGCACAGATGACCATTGATGGAAGTTAAACAAAAGTTTGAAAGAGGCAGGTCTCCCAGCCCCTTCTGACACCTTTGACATTTCCTGTTTGCTCTGGGAAAATGCCTAGAAAATGAATATGTAGTCTTTAAAATATACATTGGTGAAAAGAAGGAAAGAAACACTGCCTCACAATGCAGCATACTATTCCTGTCTTTCGGAATGAAACACTGAGCACTGTGCAGATGTTACGGCTGACTCATGCCTGTCTTGGTATATCGTTGCTTCAATAAGCCTCGATTCCGCCTATCACAGGGCAAAAAATGTCAGAGTAATCAAGCTAAATGGGAAGCTGGTTCCATTAAGATTTATGTGAGATCCCCATTTCACAGTCTGTGCAGCACCCCCCTGGTGTGAAAACTATGAGCAAAGTGGTACTTCGGTATATTTAATTGCTATTAGGTATTTTTAAACATCGCAGTATGAATCCTGTCCTTTCCTTGCCGTATAATGGGACGCATAAGCTGTGTAAGGCATGTCTAATTTAGCCGTAACATATTTTTGGCAACAAAAAGTGATAATTGCCATTTCCCTTTTTTAAGCATCTACTCTCAGATGCATATTAACTGCATGGAAAAAATGAGTCGCATATCTTTAGCTCTCCATCCTATGCATAACATGTATGAAAAATAGGAACTCTATAGAATCTGAAACAAAATGCTGCAATGTACTATCACTTTTTTTTTTTTACAGCGGTACTACCATATCAGCAAGCCATCCTCTTCTCTAGTAAACCATCATGCATATATATATTTGCCCAACTTACAAAAGAGCTCCACACTGTATGGGGCTTTCCTTGAAGACAGCACAGAAGCTTCAACTGATCCAAAATACAGCAGCCAGATTACTGGCTGGGGTTACATTCAGAACTGTAACCCCTGGTTTAAAACAGCTGCATTGGTTACCAGTTCATTTCTGGTGTTTAAAACCCTAAAAAACTTAAGCCCCAACATCTGAAATGCTACCTTTTCTTTTATATATATATATATATATATATATATATTATTAAAGTTTCCATAATTTTTATAACAACAAAAACAAAACAAAACAATGCATTAGACACAACAAACAAAAAACAAGTACAATTTCAAAATCTTATTTTCTTTTAGTTTACTTCCCCGACTTCCTCATACTTCCCCTTTCTGTATTCCAATTTCTAATCAATTGTTCAGCAAATCCTTCCCTTATTTTAATCTTAAGTTTAAACTTACTTATTCTCTTTAACTTATCCTTTACCGCTAATAACTGCTTATTTTCTAATCCAACATCATTTTAACACTCATTAATTTTGCAATGGTTCTTTAAATAGTCCTTAAATTTTTTCCAATCTTCTTCCGCTGGTTCTCTTCCCTGGTTTCGGATTCTGCTCGTCATTTCTGCCAGTCCCATGTAGTCAATCACCTTCATCTGCCATTCTTCCAAGGTGGGTAGATCTTGTGTCTTCCAGTACTTTGAGATAAGTATTCTTGCTGCTGTTGTAGCATACATAAAAAAAGTTTTATCCTTATTTAACACCCCCTGGCCGACAATGCCCAATAGGAAGGCCTCTGGTTTCTTAAGGAAGGTATACTTAAATACCTTTTTCAGTTCATTATAGATAATTTCCCAGAAAGCCTTTACCTTTGGGCACGTCCACCAGAGGTGAAAGAATGTTCCCTCAGTTTCCTTACATTTCCAACACTTATTGTCAGGCAAATGATATATCTTTGCGAGCTTGACTGGGGTCATGTACCACCTGTAAATAATTTTCATAACATTTTCTTTTAAGGCATTACATGCCGTAAATTTCATCCCGGTTCATCCCGGTGGTCCACAACTTTTCCCAGTCAGCAAACATGATATTATGACCAATGTCCTGAGCCCACTTAATCATTACAGATTTAACTGTTTCATCCTGTGTATTCCATTTCAGCAGCAAGTTATACAATTTTGACAAATTTTTAGTACTGGCTTCTAACAACTCACTCTCCAATTTTGATTTTTCCACCTGGAAGCCGATTTTCCTGTCTGTCTTGAAGACCTCCATTATTTGATAATAGTGAAGCCAATCTCTCACTTTCCCTTTTAATTTATCAAAACTCTGCAATTTCAGTCTGTCCCCTTCATATTCTAGAATTTCCCAATATCTCGGCCATTTAGACTCCATATTAAGCTTCCTAACAGCTTTAGCTTCCATTGGCGACAACCACCTTGGGGTTTTACTTTCCAACAAATCTTTATATCTAATCCAGACATTAAATAGTGCTTTCCTGACAATATGGTTTTTAAAACCTTTATGAGCTTTAACCTTGTCGTACCACAAATATGCATGACACCCAAAAGTATTATTGAAACCTTCTAAATCCAAAATGTCTGTATTCTCAAGAAGTAGCCAGTCCTTCAGCCAGCAGAATGCTGCCGCTTCATAGTAAAGTTTAAAGTCTGGCAGGGCAAATCCCCCCCTTTCCTTTGCATCAGTTAAAATCTTAAATTTTATTCTGGGCTTTTTGCCCTGTCAGACAAATTTAGATATATCTTTCTGCCACTTCTTGAAACAGTCCATCTTGTCTATGATTTGCAGTGTTTGAAACAAAAACAACATTCTTGGCAATACATTCATCTTTATAGCCGCAATTCGACCCAACAAGGAAAGCTTCAAATTTGACCAAATTTCTAAATCTTTTTTCACTTCTGTCCAAATTTTCTCATAATTGTCTTTAAATAAATTCACATTTTTAGTTGTCATATTTATTCCCAAATACTTCACCTTCTTAATCACAGTTAACCCTGTCTCATTCTGAAACTTTTCTTTTTCAAAAGATGTTAAATTTTTCTCTAATACCTTTGTTTTTAATTTATTCAATTTAAATCCTGCTATCTGACCAAACTCTTGTATTAATTCCAAAACCCTTTTCGTACTAGCTTCGGGTTCCTGTAATGTAAGTACCAGGTCATCTGCAAACACTCTCAGTTTGTATTGTTTAGCTCTGACCTGAAATGCTACCTTTTCCCCTACAGACCCTTTCAGGTGTTAAGATCAGCAGAGGGGGCCATCTTGGTATTTCCTCTGCCCTCACAAGTCCCGTCTCCCCGGGGGGTTGGCCTGGGAACAGAGATTCTTTGTGGCAACCCTTAAGTTGTGTAATTCCCCACAGAGATTCAGGTGGCACTTTTGTTATTCAGCTTTCAGCAAATGCTGAAGACCAGGGCTGGATTTAGGTTTGCTGAGGCCCTAAGCTACTGAAGGTAATGGGGCCCTTTTATATGTCCAGCTGTCCTTTGTCAACAATAAATTGTTGCTGTTTTGTGTGTGCGTGTGTGTTGAACATATGCTATATGGTAGTTTATGGACCTAATAGGTATCTAAAGCCATTTGTGCATGCAGAATGTAGGCACCCTATATATATATAGAAATGAGCAAACCAGTGATATTTTAGGGAGCAGGCTAGCAGGCGGGGCCCATTACTTACATCATAGGAGCCTACGCAACACAAAACACTGTTGCTGAATGTAGGTTTTATTTATTTATTTATTTATTTATTTATTTATTTATTTATTTATTTATTTAATGTTGGAAATGTACATCCAGTCCCCCCCCCTTTAAAAGTTATTGGGGCCCCCAAGAGAGTAGGGCCCTAAGCTATAGCTTGTTTAGCTTATACATAAATCCTGCACTGCTGAAGACACATGTCTTCTGACAGAGCCCTCACCTTGCTTGGAGTCATGCTTTCCTCTCCACAATAGCTTCTCATTCACTCTGCTTTCAGCTGTTTCATTCCATCGAACCCCTGCTTCCGCTGCTCCATCCATCGTTGGCTTTCCTGCTAGAGCATCTCGACTGGCCTCACTGCTTCATCTGTTGCTGGATTTGCTGTTGGAGCATCAACTTGAACTGCTTCAGTAATGTTGCTGCGTTTGTTTGTTTGTTTGTTTAAAAATAGGTTGGCTGGTTTAAATATGTGACTCTAAAAGTGGATATCAGATTTAGATATTATTTGACACGGAGAATATTATTTACACTCTGTTACTTCTACAGTTCTATAGTAAATCCAAAATTCTGCATGATGGACACATGAAGTATATGAAGGGTGGCCAACTGTTTGCTCTGCCAAGGCTCCTGTGTGTTTCAGTCGATGACAAACAGCAATTCAACAGACCCCCCCCCCACATTTTCATTCTATCATAATTTTTATTAAACTTCTGTTTTACAATTTCAAACAGACATTTTACAAATCTTAAAATAACAAATGACTTCCCTTCTTCTCTTTCCATGGTTCATTTTACATATCATACATCCCTGCATAATTTACTATGACCATTCAAATCAAGTTCCTACTTTTACATCCATCAAAAATTATTTACTCTGTTGAATTTATCTTAATACTGCCAGCATTTTCAACTGTATAGTTATTTTCCGTCTATTCAATAAATGTTTTCCATTCTTCTTTAAATGTTCGTTCTTCTTGCTCTCTTATTCTATATGTTAAATCTCCAAGTTAGGCAGATTCTGTCAACTTAATTTGCCAATCCTCTTTAGTTGGGACCTTGCCAACAAAACCCAGGCCACAGTTGTTGCATATATAAATAACCTTTTCTGACACCTGGGGATTTCAGTCTGGGTTATCCCCAAGAAAAAGAACTCTATGAACCCACCCCACCCCCCATTTTCTGGCTTGCAGGTGCTGTGGCAGAAAATGCTTCATGTTTAGTTCTGCTAGTTATGCCACCTAAATATTATTATTATTATCATTATTATTATTATTATTATTATTATTATTATTATTATTATTTATTTGTACCCCGCCCATCTGGCTGGGTTTCCCCAGCCACTCTGGGCGGCTTCCACAGAAACCAAAAATACCGTAAAATCACACATTAAAACCTTCCTTGAACAGGGCTGCCTTAAGATTTCTTCTGAATGTCAGGTAGTTGTTTATCGCTTTGACATCTAATGGAAGGGCGTTCCACAGGGCGGGCGCCACTACCGAGAAGGCCCTCTGCCTGGTTCCCTGTAGCTTTACTTCTCGCAATGAGGGAACCGCCAGAAGGCCCTTGGCGCTGGATCTCAGCGTCCGGGCAGAACGATGGGGGTGGAGACGCTCCTTCAGGTATACTGGGCAGAGGCCGTTTAGGGCTTTAAAGGTCAACACCAGCACTTTGAATTGTGCTCGGAAACATACTGGGAGCCAATGTAGGTCTTTCAAGACCGGTGTTATGTGGTCTCGGCGGCTGCCCCCAGTCACCAGTCTAGCTGCCGCATTCTGGATTAGTTGTAGTTTCCGGGTCACATTCAAAGGTAGCCCCACGTAGAGCGCATTGCAGTAGTCCAAGCGGGAGTGTGCTGGACCCGGGGGAAAGGTACCGTGAGCGTAGTCTGAGTCCACACGAAGAGGGGCGAGGTCCGAGGCGGAGAGCCGGGCGGGGAGCAGGAACGCTGGAACAGGAGGCCGAGCGGGGTACAGGAACACCGGATGGTCAGGAACAGGAGGCCGAGCAGGGTACAGGAGCACCGGATGGTCAGGAACAGGAGGCCGAGCAGGGATCAGGAACACAGGAAGGTCCAAAGCCAACAACGACGTTGCTCCCGCCTCCTCTGGCCTTAAGGCGAGCACTCCTCCTGGGAGCAACCAGTTCTCTTCGCCTCTCTGCCCTAAGCCTCTGCAGATCAGGAGAGGCCGAAGGATTACTGGGCCCTGGAGGAGGCTCACCTGTAGCCACTGAGTCCTCAAGCCCCTCTGGGGCCAGAAGGGTTTCACCTGGGGCCAGCTCCTGGTGCTCTGCCACAGGTGCAGGCTCTTCAGCATCTAGGCCTTGCCCCAGTTCAGCCGGCCCTGGAGGCGGGGACTCCTGTGCAGGCTGGGATTCCTCTGGTTCATCCTCTGAATCGGAATCCCAGGCCATCACAGGGAGATAACTATACTCTGGTTTCACCTCAGATCGTATAAATCTTTCACCTTTTACCAAGCGGGAGATAACTAGAGCATGCACCACTCTGGCGAGACAGTCTGCGGGCAGGTAGGATCTCAGCCTGCGTACCAGGTGGAGTTGGTAGACAGCTGCCCTGGATACAGAATTGACCTGCGCCTCCATGGACAGCTGTGAGTCCAAAATGACTCCCAGGATGCACACCTGGTCCTTCAGTGGCACAGTTACCCCATTCAGGACCAGGGAGTTCTCCACACCAGCCCGCCCCCTGTCCCCCAAAATCTTCTGTCTTGTCAGGATTCAACCCCAATCCATTAGCCGCCATCCATCCTCCAACTGCCTCCAGGCACTCACACAGGACCTTCACCGCCTTCACTGGTTCTGATTTGAAAGAGAGGTAGAGCTGGGTATCATCTGCATATTGATGGACACCCAGTCCAAACCCCCTGATGAACTCTCCCAGTGCTTCATATAGATGTTTAAAAGTATGGGGGAAAGGACGGAACCCCGAGGCACCCCACAAGTGAGGGTCCAGGGGTCTGAACACTCATCCCCCGCACCACTTTCTGAACACGGCCCAGGAGGAAGGAGCGAAACCACTGTATAACAGTGCTCCTAGCTCCCAGCCCCTCTAGACGGTCCAGAAGGATGTTATGGTCGATTGTATCAAAGGCCGCTGAGAGATCCAGCAGACCTAGGAAACAGCTCTCACCTTTGTCCCTAGCTCACCGGAGATCATCAACCAGCACGACCAAGGCAGTTTCAGTCCCATGATGAGGCCTGAATCCCGATTGGAAGAGGTCCAAATGGTCCGCATCCTCCAGGCATGCCTGGAGTTGTTCAGCAACCACTCGTTCAATCACCTTGCCCAAGAATGGAAGATTTGAGACTGGGCGGTAGTTGGCCATACTGACCGGGTCTAAAGATGTTTTTTTAAGAAGCGGTTTAATGACCGCCTCTTTCAGCGGATCTGGGAATGTTCCCTCACGGAGGGAAGCATTCACCACCCCGCAGAGCCCATCGCCCTGCCCTTCCTGGCTTGTTTTTATTAGCCAGGATAGGCAAGGATCAAGGAGACAGGTGGTTGGTTTCACGCGTCCAAGTAGCCTGTCCACATCCTCAGGGGTAACGGATTGAAATTGATTCCATACAACTTGACCAGACAGGGCTCCAGCACGCTCCCGCCCCAGCCCTGCTCCCACGGTGGTGTCTAGCTCCTTCCGAATATGAGTGATTTTATCTGCAAAATCGTTGCAGGAGATCTTGGGGTCTTTACAAGGCCCCGGTGGTAAAGGTTGTTCCGTTAAATTGCGGACTACCTGAAAGAGTCTCCTGCTGCTATTTTCTGCAGATGCAATAGAGGCGGTGAAGAAAGTCTTCTTTGCCGTCACTATCACCAATTGGTAGGCTCAACGTTGAGCTCTAACCTGTGTCTGGTCAGATTCGGAATGAGTTTTCTGCCACTGACGCTCTAGCCATCTCAGCATGCAATCGAAGAGGGCGCTTTGGAGCCAGACTGTCGATAGCCCTGGTTAACTCCGCGTTCCAGCGGGCCACCAGGGAATCAGCTGAAAGGCCATCAACATGGGATAAAGCATCCCCTACCACTCTCTGGAAACCATTTGGATCCATTAAGTGGCGTAAGAGAAACCTGGTGGGCAAGCAGCGGCAAGGACAGGCTCATCTGCTTCCTCCAACCAGGTCTCTGTCACACATGCCAGGTCAAATCCTCCATCCACAATCAGGTCGTGGATGGCAGTGGTTTTATTCATCATTGACCTGGCATTGCACAGCAACACCTTCAGGTCATGTGGGTTTTCCCTGTTGATTCCAGTATCCATCTGGTCAAGGCCAGACCCGGAGGCAGGGATAGTCTTCAAACAACGACTAAACCTGCCTCCTCGGTAATGACATGGTCTGGTCTTAGCGTAACTCCTCCTCCTGCCCATGATCACCGAGATTGGATGTCCCAGTGCTTCCCCCCCATGGAACTTGTCCCAGCCATCGTGTTGGCTGGGGCCCCACTTCCAGGCAGCCCTGATCCTGCCCCTTAAAAACAAAACACAATCTATACAGAACCAATAAAACAACAAAAAACAAAAACAGAACAACTATACTTAAATTAATCCCCAACCAAATATCCATCCCACCCACCCACCCTCAACAAAGCAAAAAAGGAAATAAAGAAATAAAAATTTAAAATGTCACCGTCAAATGAAAGTCAAATCTGGTGAGAGAATTTCAAGGGAAGCCAGAATAGTTTGGGTAAGATTAGCGGGATTTCTCAGGTTTGGCCACCTGGAATGTATGTGTATCAGGCTGTTTTTAAAACCATAGAATCCACACTAGAAAGAGAAAAGTGTCTGCAGGGTGAGATATATTGGTCGCCATGAAAGCTTACAAGAATTGTAAAACCCAGGGTGGGTTCAATGCTATAATGCTGCCCCTTATTTCAAATGTTATGCTTCATTACTGGATCAGTCTGCCCAGTCCCAAGTGTCACCACTGTGGAGCTGTTAAGTTTTATTATTTTTACATGCTACAGAGCTTTATTCAATATAGGTCAGCATAAGCATGGCTAGCTCTACTACATAGGGGGATTAGAGTTGGAAGATATATGGCAACTCAGTGAATATGATGCTATCTTTTAATTTAGCTGTCGATACTAAGAATTTTCTCTCGGCATTCTCTTGTGTGCTTTTTCTCACCATCCCAAGGAGAGCAGCAAGCCCTGAATTCTAGCTCTCAAAGTACACATTTTATTTATGAAGAGCTATCAAAAGAGGACTAGGATGTGATATATGGAACAGGGCATTCTCTTCAGCTACAGGAGAGAGGGATAAGAGTTCACCCCAGGCTGTGGATTTTGCAAGTCTCAACTTCAAGAGTACAGTGGTACCTCTGGTTAGGTACTTAATTTGTCCATTCTTAAGCTGAAACTGTTCTTAACCTAAAGCACTACTTTAGCTAATGGAGCCTCCTGCTGCCACTGCGCCGCCGCTGCATGATTTCTGTTCTCATCCTGAAGCAAAGTTCTTAACCCGAGGTAATATTTCTGGGTTAGCAGAGTCTGTAACCTGAAGCATATGTAACCTGAAGTGCATGTAACCATGAGGTACCACTGTACTGAATTGAAATTTCTGTGGTCGCTAAAGCAGGAATCAGCAATTGGAAGTCCCAGGACCAAATCTGGCCCCATAAGCAACAGGGCTTCCTTCCCCACCTTGACAATTTAGACCTGCATCCTCTTTTCTGCTGTCATAATGAACATAGGAAGTTGCAAGTCAAACTACTGGTCTGCAATGGTTGTCAGGAGCTCTCTAGGGATTCAGGCAGAAGTCTCTTTCAGCCCTCCCTAGATATGCTGGAGACTGAACCTGAAACCTTCTGGATGCAAAGCAGATGTTCTACTACTGAGCTTTGACCCTATCCCAAATGCATTGGCCTCCATCTCAGTGAGCATCTGAAGAAGAACTATGAGTTTGGCGAAAGCTTGTCACAATTCTGAGGTCCGATTTAATAAGACCCTGAAAGGAGTTCATTCCAGAGCCTGACCTGGGTGAACTTCACCAACATCCCTTCAAAGTATTGAACAGTTCTGTTGACTCACTGAGTATGTAATAAAGTGTTGATTTGTTAACAAGTAAAATCTTGGACAGAATATCTGCCCTTAAGTACACTGTCCCCTTTCTTAAACATTTTTCTTATACTTAAGGCTTTGACATTCAAAATAATATATGCGAGTCTTTTAAACAGTGTGCCGTATGATTTAATTGGCACTCTGAAATCGTACTGTTGGTGTTTCACATATATAAGTGTTTGTGGCATTAAAATCAATACATACCGATATGTATCAAAGAGTGAAGTTTGTGGTCAGAGATTTCCAATGTTCCATTGACTTTCAAGGATGATAAAAGAACACTCCACAGCACAGAGGACCATCTCCCCACTGATGAGATTTCCTGAGGCTATTTTTGAAAAGTAAGAGGTCTGTCTATTTTTGAGTACAAGGAAATGATAATTAAATACAGAAAATGTGTGAAATTACATGGAGACTGCTTCCTACTGGGGTTGTGATTTATGCTTTCTCTTAACAAAGGAGTTATTTTTATCTTGCCTATTAATGAGCAGAGTTACATTTACTGCTTGATTCGTTTTGATTCTTCTATGCTGTTCACCTTGGATTTCCTAATTTCAAAGGTTTCTGAATAACGTGTTGCTAATTGGATATTGTGGATATTGTTGTTTATGGGCATAGGCACTGATGGTGTACCATGTCCTGACTTCTACATGGGACCTTCCTGCTGGATTGAGCCGTGGATCTCACATGGACTTCAACTAGTTAATCTCAGCTAAAAATTCCTAATGCTTGTTGGCTTTGTTTTGTTTCATTGTGCAGCTAGGAGGAATCAGGAGTCCATGTACAGTTTCATTTGTCCATCGTAGTGCAACTGAAGAGGAAGACCATCAACCTGTCACATTTAAATAAAAAATACGGATTTTTGAACAGATTTTTTCATGCACCATGTATCCTTAAATGTATTTAAATGTGCATTTAAAACATATTTTGATACGTCATTTGCACATTAATCTGGGGAGTGCAGGTTAAGCCAGTTTGTACCAGAATCCAGAAACATCTTATTCTTCAACCACTCCTTCTTAGATGTGGCTGACTCTTGCAGTACCTGCTCCTGTTTCCATTGTACTTTTCACTGTTGAACAGAAGACAGTATTTCCCACTCTTGTGCGAAGGTAGACCTGTTTTTGTTTTGTCTTCCATGCAGCTTTTAAAGCTTCTTTAAAGCAAGCATGAAGAATGTGAGTTAGAGGAATTTAACGCAGCTTCCCACGCCTCTGTCTGATTTTGGGGACATTCCCAAGGTCCCTGGCCACACCTCCACTTATCCCTTCCTTGAATGCTTTTGCCTGTCTGGAATGTGTTCTTAAACTCTGATCGTGACTCTTGCTTACCTGAAGGATAGAGAGGGATGTATTAGTATGTTTAGAAAATAGTCTACTGTTCAAAGGTGAAATTGACATTTGTTGCTTTGCCCACTTTTGTGACTGGCCCACCCACCAATGGGATGTGGCTGTCAGAAAGTTTCCCAGAAGCCCTCAGGGCTACCCCCCAAAAAATTTTCTCTCCTTTTTTGGTTGCTAATTTTTGGATCAGGTCACTCCTCACTACGCATTATATCCTGGATGATGACAGCAAATGTTTTAAGGAGGTTTCCGTTCCACCCTCTCAGAAGTTCTTCATAAAGCTAAAGTTCCTGTTATGTATCAACTACTTTTAGTTCTCACATAATATATATATTTTACATTTGGGTCTTGAAGGATTTTTTGATACGAGAACAGCTATTGTACTATTTGGTAAATACCTTTCTTATTGCCCATTTTGTATTTCCTCTGCAAATTATATTCCCATATTATCCTTTTGTAGGTCAACGTGACCCATTTTGCAGACAATGAACCATCAGAGTTAATAGGCAAAAGGCCTGAAGATTCTGGAAAATCCATGGAGGCAGACTGACATGCCAGTAAAGATGTTCACTTTGACCACATACTTTGTTGAGCCATCTCAGTGAAAGGAAAGTTACTGCTAATGAAAGGCATATATAAGTGTGATTCAGTTCCAAAAGGATCAAACTAGATTTTAATATCAAGTGAAGCCTGTTCAACGAATGGTACTGCCATCATCCTATTTGCACTCATTCTGGGACATGGACCATTATTCCCCATATTATGAAAAGAAAAATGTAGTTCAGGTTTGGGTGACCTCTGGCCCTTTAGAAGTTCTGAATTACAAATCCCATGTTCCCTGGCCATGCTTGCTACGGCAGTAAGTAGTAAAGAAATACACTACTGTGACTTTGACTAAGGTAGTTGATTGGTTAACAAAACATATTTCTGGGGGTGGAATAATTGGAGACAATCATCATCACTGTAGAACGCAACTATTTATGGAGGTTTAGAAGCAATGTTGACAGGGCAGCAAAATAAGACATGAAGAAGGGTTTCAAAGTGATACAAGAAGGAAGATCAACATTGCAAGCTCTTTCTTTTTCACCCAGACCTCAGGTTTTGTGCCTGAAGCCATTTGCTTTAATTATTAAACAGAGACGCTGTGTCCTGGTTTGGAAATCTGACATGTTGTTGAGTCTGTTACTTTTCAACCTCGTATAGTGAATGTGAATGAAGCTGAAACAGTTGCTCATGTCAAAACACAGAATCCGGCCTGAGATAAACATGGATCATTACGGAGCTGTGAAACAAAACAAAACAAATTGGTTTAACTAATCAGGGTTATCTCCAACGTTGCCATTCTGCTTGTGCAACATGAATTCTCCTTCCTGCAGTCAGAACAGTTGTCAAATGCCAACACGTCATTGTATGTATTAAGATATGCATCTGTTTCCCATTGTTCTTCTGTCATGGAGCTGATGGACGGTGTCCGTGGGTTTCTTGGTGGTCTCTCATCCAGGCATTGACTAGGGCAGTGTTCTTCAACTTTGGGTCCCCAGATGTTGTTGGACTGCAAAACCCATCATGCCCAGCCAGCTTGGGCAATGTTCAGGGATGATAACCCAATGGTTGATGGACCCAAGGTTGAATAGCATTAGACTACAATATGTGGGAACTCTGCATTATTTTATTCATGGGGACAACCCTGGAAGTGTATTTTTCCGGCTTGAGAAAGCTAGAACCACTTAATTACATCACTTTATGAACATCCCTCTTTAGCGATATAATGTTATATAATTTGATACCTAATAGTATAATACTGTAAGCATTTACTCTAAAGGAGAATCGTGCTCTAATCATATTACTTTCTATTAAGTGGCAATATAGACTAGTTTTAACAAGATACTAATTCAATATGATGGAAATCAGGTAACAAAAAACAATTTTCGAATTGCATTTTTGCAGACTTATTGCATACTTCATTATTTACGCTCAACAGGACTAGTATCCTGTTTACACTGCCTGCTTATCAGTATTGAATGCATACTGGCAGCTTATGTTTATTTAATTAACAAACTTCTCAGAAGATGCTCTTGTTATGTAGAACATAGCATTGTTCTTGCGAATTGTATAACATACAAATGGCACATGATTCCTATTAATACAATCTTATGCAAATAATTTCCACATTAGTTTATCAGTTATTGCAAGTTTTCAGTGTCAGCAATGGAATATTGCTGCTATGCTTCCCCCCACCCCCTAACATTTGATACCTTATAAGTTATGGGATTTGAAACCAGTGCAAAACTGGTGAAACAGAACACACAGATAGACAGCTACATTGTGTGTGTCAGTGTGTAACCATATGTCTCACGTGGAACATTATTATTTGTTGGTGGTGTGCATATTACTACATTTATATGCATCTTCCTTCCATGAATCCGAAGGCAGCTTCAGGAAAGTTGCTCCATCCTGTGCATTCTGGCCATGTTCTGGAGTACAGCAGCCATTGGAGCCCATTGAGACTGGTAGGGTGGAAGGCAGGAGACCAATAAAAGATGGAACCAGCCCCAATGATAGGCTTAGGCAACAAATTCTTTGTTTTCTCCCCATTCTCCTCCCTTCTGAGACCTACAAAGGCAGGCAGGTGGGGGCTGATAAATTTTCCTTCTCATTTCTGCATTATTATTATTATTATTATTATTATTATTATTATTTCAAGAGCAAAATGCAGAAAACATGAAACTCAATGGTGATTATATAATTATTCTAGGAGGTGTGAATGAGGTCAGTTTCTTTAAAAAATGTGGACCAAACAAAATTAGTTTCCAGCCCTATATTGAATTAGCCTTTCTGTGAGCCTTTACAGCTGAAGTTTGAGGTATAAAATTACCTGAGATAAATAAATAAAATCAATGTATGCCTAATGAAGGGAGAGTTTTAATTCTGAGTAGAAAGCAGAATTTTTTTAAAAAAATATTTGCATCTTAGCAGAAGCAGCTGGTGTTGCTGCCTCTTTAACTATGTCTCGATTCCAAATATTCCCTCTCTTTTTTTCAAATCAGATACCTAGTGGGACATAAAGACATTTATTTAGATAGTCTTTTTTTTTAAAAGAAAAGTCTTTATTATCCACTTGTCAGGTGCTGCTGGTGAACAGATCCATTTGCCATGGTACTGCACCTCCGCATTAGTTGGAGTGAACACGGCTGGGGGGGAGGTGGAATTGGGTAATGACAGGAAGGACTGGTGGACAAATAAGGTTTTTCAACCAGCATGTAAACAGAGAGACAGACTGGAGGATGGAAGCAGCTGTAGTGTTTGTTCCAGGAAGAAGCTTCAGACTCCCCCTTTCCTTAGCATTACAGGCAAGGACATATTGGCAATGCGAGGGACAGTAAGATGCTTGCGGGGGGAGAGAGTATTTAACATGCATTTGAAAAACAATAACGATGACACATGTCTTATGTCAGTAGGGAGAGTATTCTACAAAGGGGGTACAGCAATGCTAAAGGGTCTGCTCCATACCATTGTGGAGCATATTCTAATCACTGTGAACCTGTAATATTTCCGAGCACAATTCAAAGTATTGGTGCTGACCTTTAAAGCCTTAAACAGCCTTGGTCCTGTATACCTGAAGGAGTGTCTTCATCCCCTTGCCCTGCCCAGGCACTGAGGTCCAGTGCCAAGGGCCTTCTGGGAGTTCCCTTGCTGCGAGAAGTGAGGTTACAGGGAACCAGGCAGAGGGCCTTCTCGGTAGTGGCGCCTGCCCTGTGGAATACCTTTCCTTCAGATGTCAAGGCAATGAACAACTATTTTACTTTTAAAAGACAACTGTTTAGGGAAGTTTTTAATGTTTGATGCTGTATTGTTTTTAATATTCAGTTGGAAGCCACCCAGAGTGGCTGGGGAGGCCCAGCCAGATGGGTGGGGTATAAATAATAAATAAATTATTATTAGCAGTAGTAGTAGAAGAAGAAGAAGAAGAAGTATTATTAGTATTAGTATTATTTGAGTTTGAACCTGATGTTTTGCTATAGCAGTAAACCTATCATTTGAGCTGTGCCATTTTTGATTTTGCCAGGAAGCCTGACATAAAACAAGGCCATTCACCTTCCTCGGTGGGCAGTGTTGTGGCCAAACAAGTGATCTGGTGAAGGGCAGGAGCAGTGGCTAGCTGATTTTGGTTATGGCGGCATTCAGGCATAGGATAAGCCTAGATCTTTTGGTGGAGGGGAGGTTGTTGCCTCTGCCTGCCTGCCCCTCCTTAAAAGGATCCAGGAGGAGTGGCTTCTGCCCAATACGTAGACAGGGGCTAGGACCATACCACTCCTGCAACGGGGACCCCACAGGGGGTACCCTTATTGATGTAGGTCATAGGGCATCCCCCATGGTTGTAGTTTACCCTTAGATGCACTCCCAGCAGATGGGCTAGAGTGGAATAGCAATGGCTTTACCTAATGCCTATGCCAAGCCATTCTCTACTGCAACTAATAAAGTTGTGGCCATATTCCAGCCAAAACCCAATATATTGGTGTCCTGTGTGGTTATTCACTCCCTCTAGGGAACTAAGGGGTCATGGGGACTTTTCATACAATTTCCCTCCTATCTGACATAATAACACCACAATTCTCAGACACACCATGGTAGCACATACTACTCTATAAAAAACATGCATCTAAACTGATAACAGAATTGCAAATGCTACTGAAGCACACTATTATTTCAGGTGGTTGTCACTCACTCTTACTGTACGCGTCACCCTCGAGGTCTAACAAAGTCTGATGCTTAGTAGATCCTCACCCAACATCTGAATTTGTCACAATGCACAATGCTACAGTATATGTTTTTGCATACAATTTACTTAGCCCATATTTGTTCTTAGGTGATTCATTGGCTGATATTATCAGCAGATGCTCCCTTCAGGATGTCATAAAGAGGAAGACAGGTTGTTGGGTTGTTGTTGTTTTAGCATGGTTGTTTGTCCTGATAAAGCTGTTTTTACGCATAAAAATATGGAAATGGGAGAATAACTGCTCAGTTTTTAGTTTTTAGTTTTGCTCATAGGAAGTAGGGGAGAGGATTTAAGAGTGACCTACATATGTTCTCTTGTTGGGGTTTATTCTAATTGAAAAATAACTAGATTATTTATTTTCTTTCGTAGGCGTTTGTTCCCGTTCCTGTGCTATTCTGTGTGCAGAGTAGTAGGAAGCTGAGCTCCAACTGACACATTTGCTTCCTGTCTGCAGCCTAGCGCTATGACGCAAGATGAGAAAGATCTTTTGAAACGACCCACACATGCTATTGTTTTCTCAACACAACCTTGGCTCCTTTCCATTGAGTTCCAATAGAGCACAATTTGATGGCAAACAGGCTACTGCCAGTGATAATAGACAGGAGGATGTGTGAATCTAAAGAATCAGAGAGCTGCAATATAAATCTAACTGAATTACTAAATGCTGAGTCACTAACATAAATCTGGTCGATCTGCAAACTGAAACAGAAATTTGACAGGTTTCCTGTGATTTCTCTGTGCTGCTAATTGTCATTTTAGAGCTTTAAATGGATGAGCAAAACACTCATGACCCCAGATGGTCTGACCTAGGTAGGAGGTGCTTGAGGAATCCTGGGGCTGAAGATATTTCTCAGGGGGTGAGTTGGGATGGAGGGATTGTGGGAGAGTCTCCAAGATGTTGCAGTGGGGAGGAGAGAGTGCAGAGCACCAACCCAGCTCCCTCGGCTGCCGCAACCAGTGGGGAAGTGACACTGGGGTGGTGGCAGCAACCTTCTGGGTAATGGTTACAACAGAGGAAGAGGAGATATGGAAGGGAGAGGTAGGCAGACAGAGACAGATGCAGGCAGAAGTTGTAGGTCCATTCCATCCTTTTTCTTTTGCCTTTTTATGCAGAGACGCTCCATTTCCTCCATCTCCGCCTCAAACTCTCTTGAAATTTAGATTGTATATGAATAGTATAACATTCTTATCATTATCGTTATTAGTAGTAGTAATTTTATTCTCTTGACTTAATGATCCTCCAGGAACCAACCATGGGACTTAATGGTGTTTTGAGTTATTCATGTTTAGATGTACTTTGCTCTGGGTTCTATTGAGAGGAAAGATAGTCGAGATATGTAACCAACAAATAAATATATGAATGGCCTTACAGCAGGGGAGGGGGCTGGTGCAGTTGGATGCTGATGTGCATTGTTTCATTTCCTTCAACATGTGGTAAGCTGCTCCACCTGCATTTGGGGCATTCTGTTGCCCCCCCCCAATCCTACCCTGATGACACCTGCCAACATTTAATATCAAAGGTACAGGTTTCCTATGAAAAAGCTAACTGATTCAGAATCTGGAGGATAGATAGAATGTATTTTCTGAAAATACCAAAATGATGTTCTCAGTTTTCTGGAAATTGAATAAAATGAGGCAAGAAGGGTGTGTGGGGAGGGGGAGAGATCCCTTTCAAACATTTGTATTTCAAGAAATATTTTCAATATGTTCTGATGATATATCCTTGAGGCAGAGGCATAAAGACTCTACCGGCCTTTAAGGAGATTTGGATTAATACACTAATCATTAATTAATGGTAATGTACATCTGCATGTGTGGGATAGGGCTCTATCTGTTTCCTCAGCCACCACACGTTCTGCCAAAAGCGAAACGCTGAATTCCACATCCAACAATCTGCCGCTCCCTCTCCTCCACCACCACTTAGCAGATCTCTAAACTGGGAGGAAACCATATTACTGCAAGATGGAGTGAAATTGTGAAGCAGAGGGAGGGGAAAATAAAATAAAGCAAATTTAGCATTTCAAAAGGGTTTATTACTCTTGCTTGTGAGCTGTAACTGCATAATATGAGCCCGTGGGGTGGGGATGTACGTATCTTGAAAATGCATCAGGACTATGTAGCAACCTGTAATTGTAACACAATGATTTGATTACATTGTGTTTATTCAATTACTTCAGCTTGCTCTTAGACATCCACTCCAGCAAACTGACAAGAAGCAATATATCATTAAGGAAGTGTAAGCCATACCACTGTTAGTTAATAGTTCTCCAGCATTCCAATTATTATATTTTGCCTTGTTGGGGTATACCGTATTTCATGTCTCTCTAAAAATGCGTGCATTTTTTTTTCCTGGTGGGTTGAAAGAAACTGAACTCAGCTCCTCATGAAAATGTGATTTTTTTTCAGTAACCCAGACAATGCTAAGCAAAGAAAACTCTCCCATGACTTTCCACAAGCACCAGTTCATGCCCAGAGATTACGCCAACTCCCAGCTGTTTATGTGGGAGTAGCATCTTCTACTGGTTTGGCCATCTCCGTTTGCTGGTGGTGGTGAGCTTCCCTGCCCACTCCCTGTCCCCCAGAGACAGTACTTTTGTCTTGTTGGGATTCAAACTCAATCTGTTAGCTGCCATCCATCCTCCAACCAACTTTCACCAGCTCTGCTTCACACCTTATGTGTTATCCCTTCCTGGAATGTGTTCTTGACCTCTGATGATGCCTTTTGCTCCTCAAAATGGAGGATAGCCTGTTGCACAAAGGCAACATTTGCATTCATTGTTCACAGACTCTCCAAGGGCCCCTACTTTCCAGGGACAGTCTCAGATTTATAGAAGCCACCCTGGTTTCTGATTTGTCCACTTTTCCTTAGGATGTCCCTAATTCCAGTGGAGAAATGTTGGAGGGTATGGAGTTATGTGAGATAAAAGGGAGCGGGTGGCACTGTGGTCTAAACCATGGAGACTCTTGAGCTTGTTGATCAGAAGGTCAGCAGCTCGAATGCCCACAACAGGGTGAGCTCCCATTGCTCTGTTCTAGCTTCTGTCAACCTAGCAGTTCAAAGCATTCCAGTGCAACTAGGTAAATAGGTACCACTGCGGCGGAAAGGTAAACAGCGTTTCCCTGCGCTCTGGTTTCTGTCATGGTGTTCCATTGCGCCAGAAGTGGTTTAGTCATGCTGGCCACATGACCCAGAAAGTTGTCTGTGGACAAACACTGGCTCCCTTGGGCTGAAAGCGAGATGAGCGCTGCAACCCCATAGTCACCTTTGACTGGATTTAACTGTCCAGAGGTCCTTTTTAAGTGATATAAGTAACTATACAAACTTTAAAAGACATTTGAAGGCAGCCCTGTATAGGGATGTTTTTTGTGTTTAATGTTTTATTATGTTTTTATATGTGCTGAAAGCCACCCAGAGTGGCTGGGGCAACCCAGTTAGATGAGTGGGGTATAGAACATATGATGATGATGATGATGATGATGATGATAGAATAGGACTTCCCTATTTTCATTGGAGAAATGTTGGAGGGTATGTATTCTCCACATTTTTGCCCATTCCTCAGTGCTACCCAGAGGGACCTTATCAAGTCATAGAAGCCATTCCCACAACACGAACACAACAGGTCCCTGTGAGCCTCTGGCCCATCACTTGGGATGGGTGCCCAGCTGGAAAAGCCTGCTGCTAGCAAGGCTTGAGGGAGGCTGTATTGCTGGTGCTATCCTGAATGTCACAAACCCTTCCCACAGATTGTGCAGCTTCTGTGTGCCTTTATGAGGTTGCGAGGGGAGGGGAGTCCTTAGTGGTCTCATTATTTCAATGGCTTGGGGAGGCATCCGATAATATACTGCATGCGTGTGTATATTTCCAAACACACAGGGATTCGTAGAGCTGTCCATCCATTCAATCCACTTCCCCTCAGCGGCAGTATAATTGCTTAACTATTGGTCTGCATGTCAGTGGCAATAAGGATGGGAGGTTGGTTTGAACTATAAGGTCAGGAACAGCTCTAGCCTTCACAGATGTTAAAATTAAAGACCTGTTCTGCAAAGACCGTCTGAAATTGTAGCTGATGGGATCTTTCGCTAGCTATGAATGTTTGAGAAGCTATCAGTCATGAGGCAGAGTAAGTGAATTCTGGATGGATGTGATTTCTACCGGGCATTGTTAGATCATCTAAGACAGGGAACGACACACAAGTTGTGTGTGGGGGGGGAGGGGGGTTTAGGAATGAATTCCACCAGCTGTTTGTTTATTCTGATGACTCACAGCATGACTCCCTTTTCTTCTTGTGTCTGGCAGTGAGGAAACGGAGAATGAAGTGAGGTGGATTTATTCAAATGTATTAAAATGAAAAACAATCTTGAAGGGAAAGAAATATGTGAAGCAATGTGCATTAAGCTGCTTTAAAGCGAGAGCGGTTCATGCTATCTCTTCTCCCAGGTATTTGGCGGATTATGACAACGGTGGTTCTGCCGTCTGTTCAGGGTGTGTTTTTACTGCTGAAGTTTTTGCGGCTGTTTTATTTGGCTTGTTTTACAGGCAATTGTATGGCTTTTATTGTATTGTCCCTTTTCAGATTTTATGCCATCCTCTATGCTTTTAAAATGTGCAAGTTGCTTGGATGCTTGTAACGTCTCATGTGACAAGTAAATTGTAACAACAACAACATTGATTACTACTACTACTATTAAATAGGCCTGTATTTTCTTTTTTTTAAAAAAAAAACCATCACTGTATTAATAGTATGAAATTGGTTCTATGACACTTAGTACTGTATCCCTGGTGTCACAGGACTGCCCTTATTTGCTACTTATTTATTTAAGCATTTTGAGGCTGTGTTTCAAGGCTACCCCCTTCCAGAGTTAGGTTACTGCATATCCAAGGATAACATTTCCGTTTGCAATATAATGGGACTGCAATCCATAAAATCAAAATTGAAAAATATTATGACAATATTATGACAGTAGCAGGAAATATGTGTATGTGTTTCATATTCAGCAAAGAATAAAAATTAAAAGCATTGTTTATTGTTATGATGTTTCTATGCTGATTTCTATGCTGAAATGGTTTTATACTGATCTTGTGCTGTGTTTTGTTGGTTTATGTTACTTTTATGTAGGTTGTATTGACACTGGCTGCATATGCACTATGCATTCAAAACAAAATCTCAGAATCTTGGGAATTGTAGTTTTCTCCTAATTAAACTACAGGTCCCATGATATTCTCTCTCTCTCTCTCTCTCTCTCTCTCTCTCTCTCTCTCTCTGTGTGTGTGTGTGTGTGTGTTTTATTGTGGAGGAGGAGATGTGCTTAACAGTCTGCTTTGTACACAGTCACTGATGTACAGTGGTACCTCAGGTTACAAACGCTTCAGGTTACAGACTCCGCTAACCCAGAAATAGTACCTCTGGTTAAGAACTTTGCTTCAGGACAGAAATTGTGTGGCGGCAACAGGAGGCCCCATTAGCTACCACTGTACTTAAATAACGGAAGTCATAGAATCATAGAGTTGGAAGGTGCTCCAAGGGTCATCTAGTCCAATCCCCTGCAATGTAGGGATCTCAGCTAAGGCATCCATGACAGTTGGCCATCCAACCTCTGCTTAAAAACCTCCGGGGAAGGGGAGTCCACCACCTCTCATGGGAGTCTGTTCCACAGCTGAACAGCTCTTACTGTCCTAAGGTTTTCCTGAATGTTTAGTCAGAATCTCCTTTCTTGTAACTTCAAGCCATTGGTTTGAGTCCTACCATCCAGAGCAGCAGAAAACAAGCATGCTCCCTCCTTCATGTGGAAGCCCTTGAAGTATTTGAATATGGCTATCATGTCTCCTCTCATTCTCCTCTTTTTCTGGCTAAACGTACCCAGCTTCTTCAAGCACTCCTCATAAGGCTTAGTTTCAGTGGGTTTGCACTAAGTAATACTTCATTGGAAACAACCATATGATTTTATAATATCCCAGAGGACTTTTTATTGACGGGTGGCCTGGAAATTTTGTCAATAAATAAAATAAAATAAAATGCTCTTCTGATGTCCACAATCCATACAGGAACAGTGCATAAAGCATTAGCATCCAACCACCTTTGAGCTTCTCATCTCAGGAGGATACTGACAGATTTTTAAATTGAAGGCAGTCATTTGGTGCAGAGTTAGTTCACAGAGGACAGCATGATCGCTTCCACAAAGAATCACAGAAGTGTAGAGTTGGGTTGTTTTCTTCCACCGTGCCCTGGGTCAATGCTAACTTTACTGATCATATGAAGGCACCATAACTGGTCCTAAATTTTCCATGAAAGGTGCTGAAATCACTCAAATTGGAGAGGTTGTATCAACACCACCACCAAGGCAGCAATGACATAGGAGTATCTGTTAGAATTCCTGTTCCATGATTGCAGTCATGGGATTGTTATCTTTCACATGACGGTGTATGTTTTGACTCCACAGAGTGGGAAGTGACGAAGACAGGATGTTTGTGTTACTGTGTTCCATGAAGTGCTGTCTGGTGCTAGAGAGAGAGGGAGCCACGTTGCAGTGCTCCGTGTGTGTTTATATGTAAATAAAGTAGATTAGCCAAAATGCTGAGTTGCTGAGGTCTGTTACGCATGGTGTGCAAACTCTGCAGATCCCTAAGTGTGCCGAGTTGGCATCGGTCGCTGTGCTGTTCGGGCAGAAGAAAGCTTTTGAAGCTCCTGAACGATCGACTAGGAGGGACATGCTAGTTGGGCATGTGTCTCTGCCAGGGTCCTACTCGAGTGTAGGCTGAACTCCTGAAAGTATCATCATAAGTGAATTGAGTTTCAGCATTTCAAAATAAAACAGTTAGATCTAGGAGAGATGCAGTTAGATGCAGAAGAGCCACTGCCAGGCAAGCTAAATGGAACAATGGTTTGGACTCTTCCTATGCTCCTATGACATATGCATTTAGTTACTCAGTTCTAATCCTTGTTCTCTGTGGCCTTTGGGATTTGGTGAGCAATTTTTGCCAATTAGTTGATTTTTTTGTTTTCTGCAGCTAGATGGTTGTTTTACTTGTTTCTACCCACTGCTGCATTTTGCATGTTGGTTACATTTGTGTTTTAAGTGGATTTTAATTGTACTTGTTAATTGGGAGTTTATCATTGTATTTTAATGTTTTATTATGTAAGCCACTCTGGAGTTTCTTTGAAGAGGGGTAGTCAGATGAAATAAAAAAGAAACAAACAAATGACTCGTTCAGCTACTTATAGAACTAGGTGGCCGCAGGCTGGTTTTTCTGTATCAATGGGCAGTTATAGATTCCATTTATCTGGCAGTGCTATGCACACCTACCTTGTGGAATAAGAGGGTAGTGATTTCCATTCCATCCCATATTCTTTGCATCTAGCACTGTTTCCATTCTGCTGCAGTTCAGCTTCTGAAAAAAACTATGTTAGTCATCCCACTGTCCACTGCAGCAGAATTTTACATAGTTAATTGCAGGTCCAAGAACAGTAGCCTGAGATAACCAGGGGTGATAGGTGGAAATGAAGGCAAGACAAAATGGCCACAACGTTATTGATTACACATGTCAGTATGCTTTGGCATAGGCATTGGGTATGGATTGTGAGTCAACCTGCTTGCTTGCTGGTTGATTAAGTCTTCATGGTCTATTGTGGATTAGAGGATCACTCTATGACATGAGTCAATTCCAGGCAATCCTTCCAGGATACCGTTTAGCCTCTGTCTGGGCATTTGGAAAGGAACTTTGCCCTGGACCCCTTTACCAGAGTATACTTATACTTATAAAAGGGACGCGGGTGGTGCTGTGGGTAAAACCTCAGCGCCTAGGACTTGCTGATCGCATGGTTGGTGGTTCAAATCCCCGCGGCGGGGTGCACTCCCATCGTTCGGTCCCAGCGCCTGCCAACCTAGCAGTTCAAAAGCACCTCCAGGTGCAAGTAGGTAAATAGGGACCGCTTACCAGCGGGAAGATAAACGGCGTTCCGTGTGCTTCGCTGGCTCACCAGTTGCAGCTTGTCACGCTGGCCACGTGACCCGGAAGTGTCTGCGGACAGCGCCTATAGAGTGAGATGAGCGCACAACCTTAGAGTCTGGCAAGACTGGCCTGTACAGGCAGGGGTACCTTTACCTTTACCTTTACTTATACTTTGACTGGAGTCATGGGGTGTCAAGGAGCTGTCAAATGTGCCCAGGTCAACCACAGGGCAGGCACACACACAGGAGGCATGGAATGCAGGTAGCTTTTTATTAACTGAAAAGAACAACAAAGCAGAGTCCTTGTGTTCAACATAAATCGGCTGAGACATTGATGAAAATGACCACTAGCGCTGCCCTTCCCTCTCTAGCCTCTCACTCTGGATCCATCCCAATCAGATGAATGCTGTGTCAAGAGGGTAGACTCCTCCCCTGGGCCTGTCTGGCACATTGCACAGCAACATGCAGGGCTCTCCTTGATCTAGGTGTCAGAGCCAGCAGGACTGGGACTGTCCTGCTGCTGTGTAGCAAGGCCAAAATCTGACTCCTCTCTGAGTCTGCAATCACACTGTCACTCTCTAACCCTGTTCTGGAAGACCCTCCTTTCCCCCTTTCTATTTTTTTAAAAAAATCAAATTTCCATTTTAACAATCCAGTAAAAACCACAATAAAACATTCCAAATAATCATACAATCAAAAAAAGCCAATTATACAATGCCAAATTATATATTTGGAAGGCCCTTCTTTTCCTGACCCCCTTGATCGCTTTTAGTATCTCCCAGCTCATGCCTTCCCCCGACTGCTCCACCACCAGGACACAGGATCTAAGTTGTCTTCTTCTGTGTCCTCCCTGGGGGGCTCTTGGGCAGGCGGCTCCCACCACTCTTCCTCATCCAGCCAGTCCCAGACATGAGAGGAGTTGGTTTTCTCCCTGCCCCCCCTTTTCTGGACTAAGGATACAACCCAGTGCCTTTTTCTGCCAACAAGTTGTGACAGTTGAGGAAGTTACAGGAGGTACCTACCATTGCTGAGTGGCAGGCGAAGATGATGGACTTTGCAGAACTGGCTAGACTGACTTGCAGGATTCGAGACCAGGACAATCAGAAATTCCAAAGGGACTGGAGTAAATTTATTGCATATTTGAATAGCAACTGTAAAAACTTGAAGACACTAGCAGGATTGAAATGAATCCTACAACGTGGACAATAGGTTAAAGATGTAAATTGCGCGATTGGATTTGAAATGGAAAACCTGTTGAAAGGAGGGAAGTCGTATGCTCGGCAGAACAGAGAGGTTTTGTGTTTGATATTGTAATGTTGTAATGTTGAAAATGTTTAAGGAGGAAAATAATTAAAATACACAAGTTGTGACAGTTGCTATGAGGCAGGCCAAAACTCCAGACAGGCCCAATTTTGTACACAGGCAAATTTCTCCCTGGCCCTGAATACTGCAAGTGAAATGCGCCATTGAAGGTATTTAAGCATGCTCTAAATTCCCCTCCCGCCGATCGGAAGGTCGGCGGTTCGAATCCCCATGACGGGGTGAGCTCCCATTGTTCGGTCCCAGCTCCTGCCAACCTAGCAGTTCGAAAGCATGTCAAGTGCAAGTAGATAAATAGGTACCGCTCCGGCGGAAAGGTAAACAGCGTTTCTGTGTGCTGCTCTGGTTCGCAAGAAGCAGCTTAGTCATGCTGGCCACATGACCCGGAAGCTGTACGCTGGCTCCCTCGGCCAGTAAAGCGAGATGAGCACCGCAACCCCAGAGTCGTCCGCGACTGGACCTTACAGTCAGGGGTACCTTTACCTTACCCTATATTGACTGTCTTGACTGAGCCAAGCACAGCTTCCTTAAAAGAGGTCAAGGTGGACATTGTTGAAGCCAGGTGACCAGCCAACCAGAGCTGCCCTGTGATTCCTGCCACCACAAGTAGCCCACAATTCGTTTGACGGGGGTTGAATTCTGTGCAGAATTCCCAGCCCTCCTGCACAGCCATGTGTCGCAGTGATGATGCCAGGCAGCTGAGCAGGAAAGGAATAATTCACGCACACCTAGCTTGCCCACAGCCATGCCAGGCTGCATTTGCTGCTGCCTAGCTAAAATGGTAAACAGTCCGTGTGTAGGTAATTACATTATCAATAAGTTAATCCACGCTATTCATATCAGTGGGAATGAAATGTAATACAAGTGGGGGAAAGTAATCAGTTATATATTGTTTGTGGATCAAAAATGACACCAGTGGATACTGATCACATTTGCTGAATTTATTTGTGTTCTGGATATGGGACAAATAAGTGAATGACAGCAATTTCCATTCCTGTTTTCACTAGAATTCTCCAACATTGCATTCTGGGAGTAAGCTTGAGCAAAGATGGCGGACTTGCTTTTGAGTAAACATGTACAGGATTGTTGTGTAAAGGAGCTAGATTACTGCAAATTAATATTTCTAATAGAAATACGATAAGAAATTCACTCCCATCGCTAGATATCAACAGTAACTATGCTTACAATGAAAACAGCATTCTTTAAAAACAACAACAACAACAACATAACTTTACCCCAGGGAGAGGGGTGGAGGAATATGTCATATACTGAATAATATGTAGGTTTCACAGAATAGATTAAATATTTATGACAGAATCAGTGCACTAAAAAAAATATAAATGTAATGATTACCTTAGTACAATGGCATAAGTTCTCTGGCACCAGGCATGTTTGATCTGCCTACAGGCAATTTTAATAGTAATTTAAAAGTGCTCAGTACTCATCACTTTATGGCAGGCTTTCATTTCAAGACATTACATAAAATGATATGAAGCTCTTAAATCCCCATCTCAAAATACATTAGTGTTTCCTGCTTAAGTGTTTATCGTGGCAGACCTCTCCGATTTGTAAAATGCGGGAGTCTTGATGAAAACATCTCAGACGCAGACCTTCTCTGTGGAGGGCTAGTTTCCTGTTCAACCTCCGCTATAGAAGAATATATGTCTCAGTTTAATAAATGATTGAATCAGCATTTAATCTTCCTCATGCTCTAGCTAAGTTGCAGTAAGGTTGATGCATGGAGATGATATACCAGATTTGGCATTTTAGGGAAGCTGAAGATAACAAAGCTCTGTTGATGAAAACCTGTTTCAGAAGAGAGGATAAGGAAGACTTCAAGCCATTTCTAACCTTTGTTTTGAACACAGATCATTAGAGTAACAACTATGACACTGCAAGTAGGTTCCCTTTCAAAACTATCCTCCTCTGTTTTTCTCTCACACACCCCAATTATTAAATTTATTATTAAATTTAAATTATTAAATTATGGAATTATTTTAAAATATTTTTTCATCTTTCATCTTGTTATTTATTATGACCCCTAATTAAGAGTTTTCAATTACTTGCTTTTGTTTCTAAAGTGGAATGCAGGCAATAAGTATGTTCCATTTCTTGTTCCCCACATCTTAATTTACCTTCAAAGCAATGCTCTCATCTATGGAAGGAGGAGGAGGAAGAGGAGGAGGAGGAGGAGGAAGAAGAAGAAGAGTAACATCTGCATGGCTGCTTTAGGATGGGTGGAGTTTGTGTGTTTTGGGGTGGGGTACATTGGTAGCACTGCCATTTGGTGCCGGCTCTGTCAGCAAGTAATTAAGAGACCACACATTTGTAATTTATACAGTGGTACCTTGGTAGTTGAATGGCTTGGCTCCCAAACAAATCATCTCCCAAACACCGCAAACCCGGAAGTGAGTGTTCCAGTTTGTGAACGTTTTCCAGAAGCCGAACCTCCGATGCGACTTCCATAGCTTCCGATTTAGTGCTGGAAGCTCCTGCAGCTAATCAGAAGCAATGCCTTGGTTTTTGAATGGTTTTATAAGTCGAACAGACTCCTGGAATGGATTAGGTTTGAGAACCAAGGTACCACTGCACAACAAAATGGAGACTGTAAGCTTATGTAAAGCTGGGAGACAGTTCACGCATGTGGTGATTCTGGAATGCAACAGGTTAACAAAAACTGTTTACCATTATTATTATGCCTAATCTGAGAAGCAAAGATTTATGTTTTATCCAGCTGAAGGATAGATAGATGATAGATAGATTAGATAGATAGATAGACAGATAGATGATAGATAGATGATAGATAGATGATAGATAAATAGATGATAGATAGATAGATAGATAGATAGATAGATAGATAGATAGATTAGATGATAGATAGATGATAGATGATAGATAGATAGATTAGATAGATAGATAGATAGATGATAGATAGATGATAGATAGATAGATGATAGATGATAGCTAGATAGATAGATAGATATATAGATAGATGATAGATAGATAGATAGATAGATAGATAGATAGATAGATAGATAGAGATAGATAGAGATAGATAGATAGATAGATAGATAGATAGATAGATAGATGATAGGTAGATGATAGATTGATAGATGATAGATAGATAGATGATAGATAGATAGATAGATGATGATAGATGATAGATAGATAGATAGATAGATAGATAGATGATAGATAGATAGATAGATAGATAGATAGAGTAGATGATAGATAGATAGATCAATAGATTGATAGATAGATCAATAGATTGATAGATAGATATAGATAGATGATAGATAGATATAGATAGATAGATGATAGATAGATAGATGATAGATAGATAGATAGATAGATAGATGATAGATATAGATAGATGATAGATAGATGATAGATGATAGATAGATGATAGATAGATAGATGATAGATAGATAGATAGATAGATAGATAGATAGATAGATAGATAGATGATAGATAGATGATAGATATAGATAGATAGATAGATAGATAGATAGATGATAGATAGATAGATAGATAGATAGATAGATGATAGATAGATAGATAGATAGATAGATAGATAGATAGATAGATGATGATAGATAGATAGATGATAGATAGATAGATAAATAGATAGATGATAGATAGATAGATGATAGATGATATATGATAGATGATAGATAGATAGATACAGTAGATGATAGATAGATGATAGATAGATAGATAGATAGATAGATAGATGATAGATAGATAGATAGATAGATAGATAGATAGATAGATAGATAGTAGATAGATAGATAGATAGATAGATAGATAGATAGATAGATAGGATTAATTTAATAAGTTCTATCTGTGGAAACCCTGGGGAAGGAATTCTGCTTGTGCAATGGGATTCAGCCCTCTCCTTCTGCACCTCCAGTTAGGATGACCATTGACCATGGATGATGGAATTATAGTCCAAAACATCTAGAGAGCATCAGGTTAGGGATGAGGGGACCAGACCATGAAAGCATGGTACTCATGCCACACAGCTAGCATGGTGATTGTTTGATGGCTACACAAGCAATTTTTATATGCACAGGGATTGTTTTTCTGCACAGATGTATCAGAACTGGATTCCATCCTTCTTTCTCAAGAAGGCACTGAAAGGGAACTACAGCCCAAGAGCCATTCAAGCATTGATGCAAATGCAGCAGCCAACCACATCGGCCTTCTTAATGGGTTTTACTTTTCTCTAGGCATTGCTCCTTCATTTTGTTCTACTTCTTTCTCCTTTTCTGTTTTTGACTGTTCTCATAAACTATTCCATTAATGCAATCAAAATTACATTATATGTAATAATCTTGGAAGGGACAATTATAGCGATGGAAATGAAAAGGCAACAGAAAATGCTGCGGAAAAGCTGTGAAGAGAGCAATTTTGGTGATCTATTTAACGGTATCAGAGTATCTCTCCCTCTCTCTCTTTTTTTTGAAAGCATTTTTTAAAAACTCTCCCATAAATGCTTTTAAGACTTACTTTGGAAAAACCCGTCATTTTCAAAGTACCTTTAAGAGCATGTAATCCCTGCATAGTTTGAGGAAGGGGGGGATGCACTTTTCTGAAGTAATGGTAATTTTCTGGATAACTAGTTTATACAATAAAGAAATGCCAAAGACATATTTTGAAAAAGGTAATGCACAAAGATGGCACTACTACTCCATACTTACCCACAAAACTAGAAAGGTACAAATGAAAGTACATTAAATAATGGATCAATATCCATCTGAGAAGGGAAAGGGTCCAACCCAAATGCACCCTCTTGTAAAACAGAAAAAAAGCCATGCATCTCGATAAGGTCAGTAAAGACCCTATGGGGGAGGGGTATTACCTCTGGTGGGGGCATGTCATGCTCCTTCTGAGGTCCACCTTTTGTCCCCACCCTGCACTTAGATCTCACTTGTGTATCCTAGAAGTTGTCAACATGCAACAGCGGCCGCACCCTGGGGAAAATCTTTGAATGGCTGACTAAACTAGGCGAGGGTAGTTTGAGATGGGTCTCAAAATCAGGGATTAAGCAGAAAAGACCAATAGTGGGTCCAATAGTAAACAAGGCAGTTTCTGCATGTGCTGTGGAGAGACATTAGGGACAGGTGGAGCTTGTCAACCTGGGAAGGTAGCCTGTCTAGGAGACCCTCGCTACCTTGCAGGATATCTTCAGGAGAAGAAATTCTACACGAATCCAGAGTGGAGTCCCTAAGACAATTGGGTGCTGCCTTGTACACATCCTTGGACACAACTCCTGCAGCTAAGCTGGTGCCTTTGAACCACATCAGTGAGGCCGCGGGGTGGTCGTCTGGGCAGCCCAGCACCTCCATGCGCACGACCAGCCTTGCATGCCAGGGAGGCACTTTGGTGTTGCTAACACAGTAGTTTGACTTCACCCCAGGAGGCGCACTCCATTGTCTCTTGAGACAGACAGATGCCAACAACAACAAGAACATATACACAGGGCACGTTTCCCCCCAGTTGGAAATCACAGGAACTGAGTTCTGGCACCTGTCATGTGGACTCCATTGCCATGTGTGGTGTAGTGGTTAAGAGCGGTAGTCTTGTAATCTGGTGAACTAGGTTCACATCTCCACTCCTCCACATGCAGCTGCTGGGTGACCTTGAGCTAGTCACACTTCTTTGACTCACTCACCTCACAGAGTTTTTGTTGTGGGAGAGGAAGGGAAAGGAGATTGTTAGCTGCTTTGAGACTCCTTAAAGGTAAAAGTACCCCCCGACCATTAGGTCCAGTCATGACAGACTCTGGGGTTGTGTGCTCATCTCACTCTATAGGCCGAGGGAGCCGGCGTTTGTCCGCAAACAGCTTCCGGGTCATGTGGCCAGCATGACAAAGTTCTGAAGAACCAGAGCAGCGCATGGAAACGCCGTTTACCTTCCCACTGGAGCGGTACCTATTTATCTACTTGCACTTTTGATGTGCTTTCAAACTGCTAGGTTAGCAGGAGCAGGGACCGAGCAACGGGAGCTCACCCCATCGCGGGGATTCAAACCGCCGACCTTCTGATCGGCAAGTCCTAGGCTCTGTTGTTTAACCCACCCATGTCCCTTTGAGACTCCTTAGGGTAGTGATAAAGTGGGATATCAAATCTAAACTCCTCCTCTTCCTCCTCCTCCTCCTTTTCTTCATCTTCTTTTTCTTCATTATAAGATGCATTCATGGTGAGTTCCGGTACCTCTTTTTCTGAAAAAATAGCACTGCATATACAATACTTCCAGCATTTAATAAAGCAGCACATCAGACAATAAAACATTAGCATTGTAATCTCTCTAACCCCTATCTACCTTTGCATGTGAATAATTCTTTTAAATAGAAAGAAGACCAGGGAAACTTTGTTTGTTTGTTAATTAATTACATTCCTTATCTGCTCTCCATTGCCAGGCAGTCCTATCTACCTGAGATGACCCTGCCCCTTCCACATTTGCAGATGGAAGTCTTCCAGTCCAAAATTCTACACTTCAGACTCCTACCTGATTCTGTCAAATGTGCAGACAGAGAGCTCCCATAATAGTCTATCCACATAGCCAACCAACCACTTTCTGAATAGATCAAAAGCCTCGAGGAATTCAGCCTTACACATAATAGTGGCAGAGGATAGTGTCTATCTTGACAGCTTTCAGAAAAAGGAATGACAGCAGCAGGAGCAGACCAGAACTAAATATTTGCTATATGCACAGGTGTGATGCTGAGAATGGGAAGTAAAAGAAAGGAAAAGAGAGAAGACTAAGAAAAATCCTGGTCCTTGTATCACATGAAGAAAAATAAAAAACACAGAAAGAAAAAATCTAAAAATTAATGATATTATTACCCCCCCCCACCCGGAATACTTCCGATACATTAAGTACCAGATATTTAAAACACTTGTTATAACTGAAAATACACAGATGCACACGTTGATTAGTTTAGTTAATTGCTTAATTCATTAAATACACATGGAAATGTGTGAAGCCTCTTGTGAAAATATTTTTGCTAGTCACATCACAACTATTCCAGACCCCCTGACAACTTCTCTGATGTTTCATTTGAGGAAGAACCTGCATATTTACTTCATCGGTGAAAACAAATCAGGAACCTGCTCTATCTGGGAGCCTCAGCAAGTCAAAGCAAGGAACCATTAATCCACCATCTTCCTAGTCAGTCAGATGCTTCTGGGAATCTAGGCCATGGTGAGGCCCTTTCCTACCACCACACAACTGGAAAGGAGGTCCTGAGAATTTTGCTCCTTCCTTTTAAGAATCATAGTGTGTGTGGTTGTGGTTGATTCTGGATAGGAGTGGGGTTACATAGATGCGCACCTTCGTCTGACATTCAGGGCTTTCCTCTGCCCTAATCACATACGACACTGTGTTGGGATTCACAGGATACTGAGTAAGTCTGCAGGCTTCAACAGGATGATGCAATACTCTGTGAAGTGCTGGGTCAGAGTGACTCAGCAGGAGTGTGATTAATGTGATTGGCTATCACCTGTTTTAAAAGGAAAGCCTGTTCAACAGTAATTGTGGTTGTGTGGTGGTTGTGCTGTGGTGTGGTGATGCTGTGGTGGAGAGTATTCCTTTGCCTTAAGGAGCAGGTACTCTGTTTTTGTAAATACCTGTATATAGCTCACATTAAAAAAGACTGCAATAGAAAAACCTGGGACTCTGAGCGTTTCTGCTAAAAGCGCCGTGAGGAATTTGCGACACACTGCCCTTGCATCACATGTTCCTTGAGAGTTTTTGCTTGGCTGGAATGCCTCCTTGAATTCTGACAATGACTCTTGCGTGCCTGTAGAAAAGTTGCCTATTCTACAAAGTTTGCAACCCCACATCGAGAAGTCACTGTGTTGGCTATGCCTGATTTTGTAATGATAAATGAATCTGAATCCTGGACAATTTTGATTTTCTGTTTTCCCCATCTTAAATTTGGTTTCCTCACATCTCTACAGCAATTTGTGATTTTTTGTGTGATTTTTTTAACAAAATAAAAAAGTCTGCATGAAAATTCATCAAAAAATGAATATGAATCTTTCTTAATCAATATGTTTTTTGGTATGCATTTTCATTAATGTACACATTTCTGCATGCAGTTTTCTCTAATATTTTGTATGTTATTTTCACAAACACATGCATTTTTATGAACATACATGCACATAGTGTTTGGCTGGAGAACTGCATCTCAAAATCAGGAGAAGTGGGAATTTTAAAGGGTAGCTGTATTTCATTCCACATATTGGTCTGAGACATGTGAAATAGGCAAATTCTCATCAAAGTGCAAATGAAATTGATTTTCTCCTCCATCCTTTTCCCACTACCTCTGAAATTCTAAAGTACAATGTGAAATGGAAGACTTCTTCCTCAATTTTTCTGAGAAACTGGAGAGTGATCCACTCAATGAACTAAACGGGAATTACTTATGAGAACACATGCATTGATTTGTGCTGTAAGTATCCCAAAGTAAAATGTCTTTTTAAAAAAAAGAAAAAGAAAAAAGTACTTTTTAATTTTTTTAAAAAAATAGTATTTTCTCTTGTTAGAGGAACACCCTATTCATTCAGAAATGACTGGATCACATTATAAACAGCATTTCATGTAGACGTTGAGATAACTGATTGTTTCATTTCACTAATTGTATGATAATGGAGATACTTGTGTTGGGATTACCTGGGTCAATTTCCTATTGAAACCCTTTTCCGTATGTAGAGTGAGTTGTGTTGGCAAGTGAAGAAATGTTGTTGTTTATATACTGCCTTCCATCATAAGATCTCAGGGCGGCTCACAGAATAAAGTGAATCTTGGTTAAACAGTAGACTTCTTGTAATCACACACAGAGAGATGCTTGTAGAGTATGAAACTAGCATCCTTTTCTCCCAGTGGTCAACCAGATGCCTACAGGAACCTTCAAGGGGGGCATGAGGAAAAACACTTGTGATTCCCAGCAACTGGTATTCGGAAACATATTGCCTCCACCAGTGGAGAAAGAACTCTGTCATCATGGTTAGGAGCCACTGATAATAAGCCTCATCTTCCACGAATCCTCTGACCTGAATCATTTACGCCCCATTTAACACACCAAGATTTCCTTCCAAATAAATATGCATAGGGTTGTACTGTCAGAAACCAATGTTGTTAATTGTAATATGTAAAATGGTAATATTTTTTTGTATGGTTCTATTGATTTTAAGCTTGCTTTTTGCAAGCAATTAGCAGGCTCCTCATGGACATGAAAGGCAGCGTACAAAACTCAATCAATAAATGGCTAATGTAAGGTTCCAGTTGAAGCAACCTCTCAGCTACTAAAAACACTTTACTTGTGTATGTGATATCCAACAGGGATGCTTCATCCCTGTCTCTCAAGGGTGGGGGCTTAGCTTGCCAACCAAGCCTCTTTTTCTTAGCCTCCCTCAAAATTATTCAAAGGTTTCCCCCCATATTTTGCTTTTAATGGAATTTGGCAGTAGCACTGGGATTTACAGATCCTCCCTGAGGAATTCAGTTAGTCCTATCAAAGCCCTTTTAGTTTCCCTTCGAAATCCTCAGATGTTTTGCCAAAGCAAGAGCCTCCAAATTTGCCCTAAGTTTTGATTCATGTGAAATTCAGCATGAGAACAGCTTCCAACACTCATTCTGAATCAGACTTTGTCTAATATGTCACCACTAACATTTCCATGTGTTAAAAAACAACACAAGAGGCACAATGTCTCCTGAATTCCTTTTTCTGGTCAATACTACAGAAGGTATCAGATGAATGTTCATCAGCCTCCATTTATCCTCCCGCGAAAATATAATTTCCCCCTTCAAAAAGCCAAAAATCAATTAACAAAATTCAAAAGGAATGCACGCTTTGCCCACTCTTAACAACTTTGTGGGAAGTGTGAAAGGTTGCTAAGAAATAAAACACACACAATTTGATTTGGACTGAGTGGGGGAGCAGGGTTATTGTTTTGTTTTTGTTTTCATTATGTATTTTGTGTTTTAATCTTAACTGCCATGAGATCTATGGATGGAAAGCAGTATACTACTACTACTAGTCCTACCAACCTCCCCATCCCTCTTCAAAAGCTCATCAGTCAATCAGAACCATGAAATGAAACCATGGCATTGAAGGGACAGTTGTCTGCCATTAATTCTGTGTTTATTGAAATTGGAGAACCAGTTGGGAAATGACTGTAAGACACAATGGAAACTTGTGAATAAAATATGGGAGGGGCACACACACCATTTGAATGGCAATGCTCATCAACTTTGGGATGGGCCCTCAAATATTTTAGGGGGAGGGAAAGGTACATTGACCTCTAGAAATTGGCTCCTATGATCCTATGACCTCTCCTGAATATTGAACTTTGCTCAGGTAACCTCCAGGTCAGAATGTTTTGATGTGTTCTGCATAGATGGCTTTGGAAATTGCTTGGAACCTTCAGTTATTCTAGGATGCTGATGTACTTACTCACTGGCACCAAGAATGGAGAACCTATCTCACCAGTCCTTAAGCAACTGCTTTGGTTGACAGTCTCCTTCTGAGCACAATTCACAGTGATGGTGTTTCTCTTTAAACCCCAAACAGCTTGGGACCCTGGTATCTGAAGGTCTATCTTCTCCTCTCCTGAGAGCCAGTGTGGTGTAGTGGTTAAAAGCGGAAGACTCGTAATCTGGGGAACTGGGTTCGCGTCTCCCCTCCTCCACATGCAGCTGCTGGGTGACCCTGGGCTAGTCACACTTCTTTGAAGTCTCTCAGCCTCACTCACCTCACAGAGTGTTTGTTGTGGGGGAGGAAGGGAAAGGAGAATGTTAGCCGCTTTGAGACTCCATAGGGTAGTGATAAAGCGGGATATCAAATCCAAACTCTTCTTCTTCCTCCATGTGTATGTCTCAGTGTTCATCAATGGCCCCCACTTATGAAGATCGCTGGCTAGTTAGTGTGAGAAAGGGTTGTTTTCAGTTGCATGTGCCACCTATGGAACACCCTCTTTCCCACACCAGGTATAGAAAGCTTTTTTATTTGCCAAGGCTTCCCAGCATGTCAATTATACTCATTTTAATCTGATAATCCTTTATTGACTTGATTGTGCTTTTGTTCTTTTGAATTATTTTAAAAGCTTTAGATTGGTTCATTTTATAGTTTTGTTGTATCATCATCATCCTGGGAGTTTGTTAAACTGAAATATAAGACAAAAGCCTTGAATGGATGATATAATAAATAAATAAATGAATGAATATTGAATGTTTGCAGCATTTTTGAAATATTTCAACCAGACATAGCAGCAATTTAATAGGGTGATTGATTCCTTCTATTTTCAGTGGCTTGGATCCAGAGTTGTGAGACTTATGCAATGGGATTTTTCTGCCCCCTGCTTCCTACTCTGGATCTTTGCACACCCTGAAAAACTACTTCAGAGGGTTAAGGAACCCTCTCAGACACTCTGGGTAGCTTCCAACACATGTAAAAACATAATTAAACTTCAAACATTAAAAACTTCCCAATACAGGGCTGCCTTAAGATGTTTTCTAAAAGTTGTTTAGTTTTTTATCTGTTTGACATCTGATGGGAGGGCGTTCCACAGGGCGGGTGCCACTGCTGAGAAGGCCCTCTGCCTGGTTCCCTGTAACCTCGCTTCTCACAGTGAGGAAGCTGGACCTCAGTGTCCGAGCTGAACAATGGGGATAGAGACACTCCTTTAGGTATACAGGGCCAAGGCTGTTTAGGGCTTTAAACATTAGCAGCAGCACTGTGAATTGTGTTCGGAAACGTACTGGGAGCCAGTTTAGATCTTTTAGGACCAGTGTCATATGGTCCTGGTGGCACTCCCTGTCACCAAGCTAGCTGCTGCATTCCAGATTAGTTGTAGTCACCTTCACAGGTAGCCCCACATAAAGTGCATTGCAGTAGTCCAAGCAGGAGATAACTAGAGCATGAATTGGGGCTGACTGGTCTCACGTTCAGCCATGCAGTTGTAGCAGCTGAGCTGCCGAATTGCTCTTTGTAGATCTTTTCTAATTCCTTATGTATCTCTCCATATTGGATCACGTTATTTCACACATGCTACCTCTGTATCTAATTTGATTGTGTTTGTCTTAGTGGCCTTGTTTGACTGCCCTTGCCTTTGTATTTGCAAATCCATTGTTGATACACCGTTATATTTTCTTTTTTCATGATAGATTTTATCGACCACTGTCTGTCAATTAAAGGGATGCTCTTCTTGCTGGAATTAGAAAAGCAATCTGGGAAGCAATTTTAAGAAGAAATGGAGAAAAATGATTAGTACTGTTTTCTCTGAAGAAATATGGGCGGGGAGAAAATCTTTCCCAAAGGTCCAGAAGCTTCCCCCTTATTAATTTTAAAGAATGTCATTATAAAATTATGTATTGCCAATATCCCATGAAAGCTGAATAAAAACAATGGAAACAGGAAGGAAAAAAAAAAAGCTTGACGGGTCTGCAGTAAACCTGCAGTAGATTTTATACAGTTCTGGTGGGCCTGCGAACATTCGAGTATACCAGACGCTCCAAGTGTCCCTGTTTTTCAGGTACAGTCCCAGATTTACAGAAGCTGTCCCAGTTTTTGATTTGATACCGGAATGTCCCGCTTTTCCTTAGGGCATTACTATTTTCATTGGAGAGATGTTGGAGCGTATGGTTGGATGTCCCTATTTTCGTTGGAGAAATGTTGAAGGGTTTGGAGTTATCCGACCCCCGAGCCGCCTGAAGGCATCCTGTAGAGGGAAGTGGGTTTTTTAAAAAATGTTTTATTATGCTCTTATATATGTTGTAAGCTGCCCAGAGTGGCTGGGGCAAGCCAGTAAGATGTGTAGGGTATAAATAGTAAAAGTATCATTATGGAATGGGATGTCCCTATTTGCATCACAGAAATGTTGGTGAAGAAGATTAAGATTAAATTAATGATCAACTGTAACCTTTCTTTCAACCCTACATATGCAATGCTATGTAGCGAACACCTATGTCCCCCTTCCCCCACAAGAACATACAAAGAGTCTGCCAGATCAGGCCTGTAGCCCATCTAGTCAAGCATCTTGTTCCCACAGTAGACAACTAGATTCCTGTGGGAAGCCTACAAGCAGAAGAAGAGTGTAAGAGCCTCTCCGCACTTCTGATTCCCAGAAACTCACATTCAGAGACATTTTGCCTCTGACAGTGGGGATAGAACCTAGCCATCGTGGCTAGCATACCATCCCAAATTTCTCCAGTGAAAATAGGGACATCCTATTCTGCATCAGGAAGCTTCTTCGGAGTTTGATCTCCCGCACACACATGCATCAGAAACACATATGTATCTGTCACCATAGCCCATTATAAAATCTCTACCTCACCAACCTTACAGGATTGTTGTAAAGAAAAAAAATGTGTGAGGAAAGGGATCGTGTACAAAACCTTAATGATAGATTAAGGTAGATAATGAGAAGGAGGAGAAGAAACTGTGAGAATTATCAGGAACATACCAGAGAGTAAATCCTATTGAACGCAGTGGGACTTTCTGAGTAAAAATGCTTAGTATTGCAGTGTAAGGCTGCCTAGTTTGTGCCCAGTTACCTGGGAGTAAGTTTCATTGAATACTGTGGGGCTTACTTCTGAGTAGACTGCATTTACAATAAAGCACTCCACACGTTTCCTATACAATGGCTGACTGCTGAAGCAATGGCTGACTACTCTCAGAGTTGCTGGGATCTAGAGTTTGCATGAGTAGCAGAGCAAACCTAAGGAGTTATAACAACACAGAATTAAGGAAAAAGTTGGATGGAACACTACTTTGTGTCCATTGATAGTGTCCATTTGTGGGGAGGCAATTCACTTTTTAATGACCCTAAAACATACTGAACAAGCTTTTCAATCTTGTGTCAATCCATATTAATTACTTGCATTGTTCTAGGCAGAGATCATTCATAAATATTGGAGATACAAGGATGTGAGTTAATACCCTCATCACTGGGACATAACATGATGCTATCAACATGTCTCATGGTGTGTTCCCATGGAAACGAATGGATTGTAGCAAAGCAGCCTATGGCGGGAACTCCACAGAAATTGCTTGAGCTCTTGGGATGGATATGAAATTGACACAGGTCACTGCAATTTAATTTGCAATGTTGCCAACACATCCCTCACCTTCTGTATTATTAACAATAGTAATTGGGTCCTTTAAAGACCCTGTTATGCTTCAAAATGATTTTATGAAAAGACAATCTTTCTACAACTGATTCCGTCCTTTAATGCTGTCCAGTTTGATTTATGAACAAGATGGTTTATCACCATTATTCTCCCATCTGAACTGACACTTAAGAGAGAAACATATTGTCCACTTTGTACAGAAATGTGTGCAAAATACTTTTACTAAACAGCAACTTGGGCAATGGGCTGATCTGAAGAATAGTATAAAGTGGTTATACTGTTGCTCTGATTTTTTGGTGGGGAGTGGACGATAAAATAAGAGGCTCTCCCATACAGACTCAACCATACCGCAAGCGATTTTACAGCCCCTGGTTTCCATTTAGGCATCATTTAAAATTGACAGCGTTGTCATAACCCCAGCAAAACAGTCAAGCTCCAAACATTGATGTGGGGAGGGGGAATGTAAAATAATATCCAGTAACTTGAAGGGCTGTAGAAGCAACATGGGAGAAATGATAGCAGAGTGGAATAGTTGAAATGTTCTCCTCTTTAATGCTTTATGTAGCTGTTTAAGTGCCGCAGTAAACTCATATCAGAAACAGAGAAATATTCACTCAAAACTGAGCAGCTGCCTAACAGTCTCTCCATTGCTAAATAGCTTCCATATTCTTTTAATCTCAGGAGGCCTGGAATAAAAACTTATGGGCCCTCAGCAATCTCAGGGAGAGCTTGAAATGTATCATCATGTCCCGCTGAGTGAGTCTTAACTCTTTTCCTTCAAACACCTGTCTCCTGATGCTTAGTAGTTCTCCTGGGTGTTAGTTTGCACTCACTTGTCTATCCTTATTTGCCAGTGTCATCACTGAACTACCTACCCATCCACCTGACATTTCTTTTATCCTCACATAGCCTAGTCCAGGAAGACAAGGTAGTGTCCTCTAGATGCTGTTGGACTACAGTTCCCATCAACCTCAACCAGCATGGCCAATGGGGTCAGGGGTGATACAAGCTGTAGTCACACAACATCTGGAAAGTATTGGAAAATCAATACAACCCAGCTGGTTAGGAAGGCCCAACAGAGACTCCCTTTCCTCAGGGTCTTGGAAAAGAAAAATGCCAAACAAAAATTGATGATCTCCTTCTACCGGTCCACAATAGAAAGTGTGCTTTCATACTACGCTGGTTTGACAGCCACAGACAGGAAATCCCTACAGAGGGTGGTGAATACAGCACATGATATAATGGGCTGTCCCCTGAGTTCACTAGATGACATCACAGGAGACCGCTGCCTCAGGAGAGCGAGGAAAATTCTTATGGATGACTCAGCACTTCTTTAATTTCCTACCTTCGGACAGGAGGTAGAGAAGTATAGTCAGCCGCACTGACTATTAAAGAACAGTTTTTATCCATAGGCTGTTGGGCTGCTGAATGAAAAAAAAAAATAGTGGTGCAATTGACTTCTGACAAGCACACAGAGTGTGAATAAGACTGAGTGTATGGGGGGGAGGGGGGCTCGTTTAATCTCACTGCATGCAGGGGGTGTAGTGACAATAAAGGTATTATTATTATTATTATTATTATTATTATTATTATTATTATTATTATTATTTTGACTAACCCAGGACCTCATATATTCAATTTGAAAAATAGGAATAATGTGTACCCTCTTTTCAAGAGTCCACACTCAGCTGCTTACATGAGACAACTTTAACATACACACAGGCCCAGCAGCACATAGTTAGTACCATAGTTAGGCAAATGACAATAGTGAAGTCTGTAGGAGGGGGTTTACTACCTGAGCCCCCAATCAAGTCCCATTAGTGACTGTGGTTGTGTCCACCATCTTTATTTCCCTCAAATGCAAGATGTTGGAAGTTCCAAAGCTGAAGAAAAGACTGGAGAATGGCTGGAGAAAGTCCAAGATGTATTTACCTTGGCCTTTCACCAGGTAAAGATGGTCCTAAATGCATTGGTATGGAAGGCGACAATCTGTCAAGTGTCCTAAACCCAAGCCACTTACAGCTCTGAAATTAATCACCAACACCAGTGCTATTTTTTCTAGACAAAGAGGTTCCAGAACTCACCATGAATGCCTCCTTTGTTCTCTTATAATGGCAATGGCGCCCACCTGAGAGGTGCCAGAACTCAGTTCTGGGGAGTTCTAGCTGAAAAAAGGCCCCGATATATGCCAGTTCCTAGGAGCCAAGGCAGTTTCACCCTCAATGTATTTTTTGAGAGGGGCAGTCCCCCTCAATGTTTAGAGGGTATTCGACTCTGCACCCTGGCTCCTCACAACTTCACATGCATGACATCAGGATATCACACTAAGCCACCTTAGTCAACTTGTGAAGATGGCACATCTGCTATGAATTTAAGCCTGAAAGGAAACTGGAAGGAAACGAGTGCAGGATAGGCGTAACATCCCCATCCTTAGTCGGCAACACGTGAAAGTAACCAAGATAAAGGCACACATGCATATGAAGTGTTATGTACTGAAGTTCTCACCCTGGGCCAGCAGGGGGATACTGTAGATAGTTCAGGTCCACATATGCAAATAAGGGATCGAAAGTGACGTTCAGTGATTGGCTAGTTACAGAAAATGGTTACAGTTGCGTTCTAGTGGAGCTCTATATAAGCAGGCTGGCTGAACCCTTCAGTTCAGTTCAGTTCTGGCCTGTGAATAAACAAGAGCTGTTTGAAGAATCGCTGTGTCGTCTGATATGTTCACCCACAACTTAACATGAAGAGCCTTCCAGGATGAGATAAGAAGGTCTACCTGATATGGAATTGACGGAAAGGACTAGCAGAATCCGAATCCAGGGAGAGGAAGATTGGAAAATTTAAAGTTTATATATAGAAATATTGCAAAATTAATGAGTGATAGAAAAATGGTGGAATGATATTTTATGGCCTTAGCAGAAATGTTATAAGGAGTTAAGCATATATAAGTATTTTAGTTTTAATGGAAAATAAGGTTAAAAAATATGTTATTTATAATATGATAAAAATAGAGAAAGATGGAAAGGATTTGCTGAAACAATTAACAGAAGTGGAATACAAAAAGGGAGGTGAGAGGAGGTTGAGGAAAGAAGGGAATGAAAGATAGAGTATGGAAAAGATGTGATGTATGTTTTTAAATTGTTTTTGTTTCTGTTTTTTTTTTCCATTTAGGGTTAGGGTTAGGGATTGGGTTTTGTTTAGTTTAGTTTAACGTGTTTAGTTTAATGGGCTTAGGTTGTGTTTTGTATTGTCTATATATTGTATTGTATTGTCTTTTTTCCCTCTTTTGTCTTCTTTTCTTTTCCTTTTTTGTAATCCTTAAAAGCAATAAATATTATTAAAAAAAATAAAAGAGATAAGAAGGTCTACCTGGTCCACCAGCCTGTTCTCACAGCAGCCCACCATAAGCCTGTTTGAAGCCCACAAGCAGGGCATGAACACAATAACCCTTTCCCATTAATGATCCCCAGCAGCTAGAATTAAGAGGCCCAATGACCTTTGCTACTGGAGGAGACATAGCTATTTTGACCAGCAGCCAGCAATAGTTTTATCTCCACAAAGCATGGATTCTGTTAAAACAGGGGAGGTATGTGATCCTCCTCAGATATTTTGCCGTTCTCATTTAGCTAACCTTAAAAAAAGAACCCGGCTCTTTTTGCCTGAGGAGGGACTCCCACACCCAGCTTCATTTCAAGAGAGATTTCTATGGCAACTCCAGTTTGAGCAGAGTGCCCCATCTCTACCTCAGCCTCTGCAACCCAAGCTGCTTTTGTGTGCCTCTTTCAAATCAGACAAAGGTTTACAGCTCACCAAAAGGTAACAGCATTTTAATTCTCCATTACTCCTTTAGCGCCGAGTTATACAAATGGGAGTTTTGCATTTTTAGAACTATTTGAATGAACAGAATGAATTGTATCAATCTCCAGCAATAATCCACAATATAATACAAGTGCATTATGAATAGAGTACAATTGCCAGGACCCCACATAAAATCTTATTAAGGTATTAGCATTATACAGAGGAATATATTATGTTAAAGCATTTAAAACCTGTGCTAGTATCGTAAATCCTTTTGGTAGGTCAAAGGGCATAGGAAACACAAGAAGCTGTCTTATACTGAATCAGAACACTAGTCTATCTACCTTAGATTGGAATGGGGAGCCGGTAGCCCTTTAGATAACCACAATTCCCATCATCCATGGTAATTGACTTCCCATTCCACCAACACAGCCCCCCACCAATAGGAGAGGAAAAATATATGATCTCTGAAACTGTAGCAATTGTTTTTCCTCCATGAACCTGCTGGATCAATGGCCCATTTAGTTCAGCATCCTGTTTTCACGGTGGCCAACCACACTTCTCCCAACTTCATCTCTAGACATTGTGGCACCAGCAGGGCTATCGATTTGGCAGCATTGCCATGTGTTCGCCCTCCCCTGCTCCCATTGCACTGGTCTGCTCAACCCTCCCATATAAGTGAATGGCAGCCATTCGTGTTTATTGGGCTGCAATGAACACTGAGAGACACGACTGCACTGAGGGCAAAATATGCCCCAACAACTGACATATAGTGGCTCAGTTTCCGGCAGCAGCGATGCTATGTCCTCTCTGTTCCTGCAGCACATAAAAATGCATTATGGACATGCACATAGACACAGAGAGAGCTTCTTTCAATGTAAAAATACCATACCTTTATACACAGGTCTCAGGTATGGGGAACCTCAGGCCTGGGAGTCTAACATGGCCCTCTCAGTTTGGCTTGTTGACTCTCCACATACCCTTATCACCAATTTGCCCCTGGCCCTGCCACAACAGGTGGCCCCCAGAAGATTGCCTGGGAGTGAATGTGGCCCCTGGACTGAAAAGGGTTCCCCATTCCTGACATACGATGCTGCTTATTCACTAGAACAGGGTTTCCCAAACTTGGGTCTTCAGCTGCTTTGGGACTACAATTCCCACAAACCCTGACCACTGGTCCTGCTAGCTAGGGATGATGGGGTTGTAGTCTGACAACAGCTAGAGACCCAAGTTTGGACTAGACTAGAAGAAGTTTGGACTAGAAGAAGGAAAAAGCATCCTATTGGGAAGAACTCTGGCCACACTCACACCATACATTTAAAGCACTGGGATGTTGCTTTAAACTGTCATGGCTTCCCCCAAATATATATATATATTCTGGGAGCTATAGTTTGTTAAGGGTGCTAGGAATTGTTAGCAGACCCCAAATCCCCTCCCAGTCACAATTCCTAGAGTGGTTTAACCATCAATTCCTTTTCCTGGGAACTCTGGGAATTATTGCTCTGGGAGGGGAACAGGGGTCTCCTTGCAACTCTTAGCACCCTTAACAAACTACAGCTCCCATAATTCTCTGGGGGAAGACATGGCTGTTCAAAGTGGCATCTATCATAGTGCTTTTAAATGTATGGCATGAATGTGGTGTTTAACAAAATAAGAGTAGCTGAAGATCAAAAACTCTTCCTGGATATGTAAAACCCCATCTCTATGTTTGCATGTCTGTGTAGGGCTTAATTATGCTTTTCGTTCTTTGAGCAAACGTGTCGGTATCATGCATGCTAAACCAGTTTACAGTTGTGTGATCTGTAATTGGAATTTTGTGAGCTTTGAACTAGCCATGGTTCAATTCCACATATTCAGCCTGAAGCAACGCTTCCAACAGCTCAAATGACATAATGGGGAAATTGCATCAGAGTGCGGCAAAATTTAGAAACCCCGGGGGAGGGGGAAGTGATCCCCTTTACCACACTTCTTTTGAGCATATGGGGGTGACATCCATTGTCTCTGGTGTTATCAGCACACATTATTGTGCCACCCTATGTCCAGAGCAGGTTCTGTCATTTTTGTCACAGTGAATAATCACTCAGGATTCTAATGTGCTTGCCAGTCAGGCAGAACAATCTGGAATCAGCATGCTGTAGCCAATCAACAGGCCATAGTGGAGGCTTAGTAAATGACAAACATGGCACTTTGTGTAGTGGAGTGGCTGATGGATGACAATAACAAAAACAAAAAAGGTGGGTTTTGCATCCGATTAGATCTTGCCCCAATCCCACATTAATGCTGTCCGGTGTTGCTGAGTCCCAGATATGTCCAAGAGCCAAGGGCCTCTGCACAAGACATGAGATATTTTGTACATGAAGATTCAGGACTGATGGTCTAAATAGTGTCAATTTCTGCTGTGTATAGAAAGAATGAAGCAAGAAATTAGCGGAATTGTGTGCTAAGTGGCTGGAAGAGTCTCCTCCTCCTCCTCCTCCTCCTCCTCCTCCTCCTCCTCCTCCTCCTCCTGGTAGCACAGAATGTGGACTTCTCTATATTTACTGTCCCCACCACCAAAAAAGTGAAATATATCTGAAAAGGCTGAGGAGGGTGAGGAGTTCCACTAAGTTGCTTTTAAATATTGAGCTTTAATGTTGTAACCCTAGGACCTTAGGGAGAAGGGCAGTTAATTAATAATAATATTATGGTGACATTTTGGTATCTAATTTTTAAGTCTCTTCTCCACTATAAGTTTCAGTCTTTAATGCCCTGCATGTCCTGGGCTCCAGGTAGCTAAGCAATCACCTACATCTGCAATACAGGCCCATGTGAAACTAATGGACTATGCAAGGCCAGGTGTATTGGGAATCATGATATAAAAGATTCCATGTAGATACTCAAGTTGTCATGGAATTGCTCACAGGTCATCTGTATTTCTGATATTTCATGTCTGGGTCAGGAAACCTACATATGTCTTGCCTGAATGTGCCAAATTCCAACAACTGCAGGCTGTATGTAGCTACTTCTGGTAATGTCGGGTTAACCTTTATAGGTTCACTAGATATCACACTCTGTGAAATGCAATTCCATTGTGAATCATTCAGCCCTGAAGAATATTTATACTTTAAGAAAGATATATCTGGACTAAACAAGTGGATAATTGCAACAGGTATGGTGCATTATGCTGGCCTCGGTCTTTTAAACTTAATTAAACTTATGTACTTTCATGATCTCCTCTGACACAATATAAATGTGTTCTTCTCAGGAATACTTTTAAACTTTTTTGTTTGTTTTTTTTACTGAGGAATACAGGGGAAGCTGAAGCTAGCTTTCTGTTTGTGAATTAGTCAGAAATGTTCAATCATTAATAAAAATGGTGCATAACAACCACAGCATTTTAAAGTAAGAGAAATATTATACCTACATAGTTTTTCTTTCTCTCTTTCCTAAGCTGGGGAAGTGACGAAGCTGTTGCTACATAAAGTCTGATTTTGTTTTTGTGGTTCTGTGACTCTTTCTCCGGGATTGTTTAGAAGGCAAGCTGTTTCTTCAAGAGATGTAGCAGTTGTTTTCAATGTTACCACAACTGTTACTCACGCTTTGCACATTTCCTTGACAGAGTTCAATGCAGCGTTCAGTTTGATGTGAGCAGTTGCAAACAGCACCCTTTGAGCTTTGTGACTTGTTTTCTCTTCTTTAGATTGTGCATAACGTCCCCTCTGTGCCATTTTCAAAAAAACAAGAACAACCTGTGCCTCCTTTTGTCCCGCTCACTCACCCACTAACCTCTCTGTCTCTGGGATGGAGATGAGGCAAGCCAGAGTTTGCAACTTCATTTCTCCACTCTTGGATCTAGCTAAACATTTGGGACACTGGGCTGGTTCAGACATGCACACACATCACTTGATTCTCCCCTTTTGGCTATTATGGCTGGCAGCTGAACGTATGAACTGCCTTCATTGAAAAGTATTTCATTTAAATTAATGTGAGGTGATTTGTTTGTGGTGTTAGGTCTGTAAAAAGGTAAAGGACCCCTGGACAGTTACGTCCAGTCAAAGGCGACTATGGGGTTGGGGCGCTTTAGGCCAGGGGAGCAGGCGTTTGTTCACAGACAGCTTTCCAGGTCATGTGGCCAGAATGACTAAACCACTTCTGGTGCAATGGAACACCGTGACGGAAACCAGAGCTCACAGAAAAGCCATTTACCAACCTGCCGCAGCGGTACCTATTTATCTACTTGCACTGTCGTGCTTTCAAACTGCTAGGTTGGCAGGAGCTGGGACAGAGCAACGGGAGCTCACCCTGTCATAGAAATTCGAACTGCCAACCTTCTGATCAGCAAGCCCAAGAGGCTCAGTGGTTTAGACCGCAGCGCCACCCACGTCCCTTACCTGTGTTAGATCTGTGGTGGCCCATTCACAGGAAGGGCCATAGCTCAGTGGAAGAGCATTTGATTGGCATGTAGGTGGTCCAAGTTCCAATCCCTATCACCTCCAAGTAGGACTGTGGATGCCCTATGCCTGAAATCCTGGAAAGCCATGGCCAGTCAGTGTCGACAATATTGAGCTAGATGAACTGACAGTAGCTTATTACGTTCCTATTTTTTTCAAAAAGAAGAAAGGATACTCTTGACCAGCTGGGGATTAACATGCAATTAGTCATTTCCTTCTATTTTATCTACTGATGGTAATTTAACTTAGGCGTTTTGGGGGAAATACACACTTTATTTATTTTAATTTTTTTAATAAAAAAACCCCCCACAAACCACTCAAATAGTTCTGGCTATTTTATCTTCATTTTTTAAAATTCAAAGTTATAACAAGACATATTATCCAAAAACATATCATCCTTGTCCCCCCCCCCATTTTTCCTCCCTCCCCCCTCCCACACAAAGCTCCCCCCCTGACTTTCCTCAGTTCCAGTCTTTGGTTTCTCTAAGAATGATGTTTTCTGCATGTTACAAAGTTGTATAGATCCTCAAACTATTTAGCTAATTATTATCAATAAAAAGTTTGTGAATGTTTATTCAAAACCTGCTAAGGAGTCCAGTTCGCTTTGTTGCATCTTCAGATACTTTGTAAAGGGTTCCCATTCATCCTTAAAGTCACAGTTATCCGTCTCCCATAGCTTATATGTCAGTTTTGCCAGTTCTGCATAGTCTGTCAATTTTTCTTGCCATGATTCTTTAGTTGGGGTTTCTTCAGTCTTCCATCCTTGTGCTACCAGAACTCTTGCGGCCGTTGTCGCATACATGAAGATGTTTTTCAACTTTTTTGGCAGGTCTTTCCCTACAATCCCCAACAAAAATGCCTCGGGTTTTTAAACAAATGTTAAATGGAACATTTTCTTCAATTCGTTGTAAATCATTTCCCCAATTTTTTAAATTACCTTACAATCCCAAATTCCGGCTATTTTAAAACATGTTGTTTGTGTGTGTTATGTGAATATCTGAATGAGTCTGACAGTCTCCTTCAAGTGATAACCTGAAAAACAGCAACCACACCTAATCACAGTGACTTGGAAATTATCCAACACATTGGTGTGGTGTGGAGGTGGCACAACTTCACAAAAAGAGGTTAGCTCTCATTCCTGACCCTTCCTGCAGATTTTCATGGAGAAATATACAGTAATCTAATAGATGAGGGAGTGGATGGTGCTGTGGTCTAAACCACTGATCCACTTGGGCTTGCTGTTCAGGTAGTCAGCAGTTTGAGTCCACCTGACAGGGTGAGCTCCCATTGCTCTGCCCCAGCTTCTGCCAACCTAGCAGTTTTTGAAAGCATACCAGCATGAGTAGATAAATAGGTACTGCTGTGGCAGGAAGGTAAATGGCGTTTCCATGCGCTCTGGCAGGCACTCGTCATGGTGTCCCGTTGCACCAGAAACAGTTTAGTCATAGTGGCCACATGACCCAGGAAGCTGTCTGCGGACAAACACCGGCTCCCTCGGCCTGAAGTGAAATGAGTGTCCTTTACCTAATCTAAGGGATACAGTCAGCTCAATGGCAGCAGCAGATCATTTAAAAAATGCCAGGCTGCTGATATCATGGGAATTCTTGTCTCAGTGATCACCCAGTTCATACATTGTTGTGACCAGACCAGTGATTTGGGGTGAACCTTCGGGGTGCTCTGCTTTTTACTTTTTGAAATATGGCAATCCTAGGAGGTATAAACATGTCCTTCCTTGTACACCTTGGGGAAACTCTTGATCCTAAGTGTAGATTCATTCCCCCTGACCCTCTTGCTCCTGCGGAAATGAAGGGGGCAAATTTCAGTCAACAGTTCTGATAAATGGATGAGGAGGATAATGGCAATGGCCTCTGTGCGGTGTACATGCAACATCAAGAACATCACAATTTTAATCTGTGGAAGTATGGCAACAGAGTTTAAGTTGCTGTTGTTCAAACGTGTGGCAAAAGGTTCCTGGTTGTTTTAAAAGTGGGCTGATTTTAATACACTTCTATTGTGTTAGCAACTGAAAACTTTGCACTTAGGCGGCAGGTAAACAAAGCCAACAGAAAACCAGTCCTTGTCCCAAGGACTGCAATCGTGGAAAGGCATGCAAATTAGGTAACAGGTCAAAGTCAAGATGGAAAAGGACAAATAAACACATTTCTTTATTTTCCTCAAGGTTGTTTGCTGCAGCAGCTTTAACAGTTCTGGTGCGGTGGGATGAGCAACCAAAGCAAGCAAGATAATTTAGCTGAAGAACTGGAATGCCATTAAACTTCACTTTCTCCGAATGGGCTTAATGTCTAGGTACAGAAGTGGGGGTGCAGCCCCTATGCAAGCTTCCCAGGAGGAAGAAGGGGAGGGGTGAGGTGACAGGGGGGTTGGTGCAGCGCAAAGACAGTAGTACCTTGGGTTAAGAACTTAATTTGTCTGAAGGTCTGTTCTTAACCTGAAACTCTTCTTAAACTGGGGTACCACTTTAGCTAATGGGGCCTCCCACTGCTACCACCTCACAATTTCTGTTCTCATCCTGAAGCAAAGTTCTTAACCCAAGGTACTATTTCTGGGTTAGCGAAGTCTGTAACCTGAAGCATCTGTAACCTGAAGCTTCTGTAACCCAAGGTACCACTGTAGAGCCAATTCAGTGCTTCTGCTGCTGCATTTGCAGCAGGATGAGCTCCCTGCTACCTTACCCCTCATCCACTTCCTCCCAGGAAGCCCACCTGCCAAGAAGGAAATGACCTTATGCCCATCAAGTGTTTTGGACTACAATTCCTGTCAATCCTAGACAGCACTGCCTCTGATGAGGCATAATGGGAGTTGTAGTCCAAACTCAGCTTTACACAAAAGGGATTTGGATTTTCCCTGGCAGTTATTTACTGAAGTTGGCAGTGTAATCTCCTGACACAGTTCTTGGCTTTAGTCTATAACTAAAGGCTAGGATGATTTTGTTCTCAGAAATTGCCTTTCCTTTAATGTTTTTGAGTAGATCTTCAGTGGTGATCGATTCCAGCAAGAGTTTGAGTCTTACAGAAGAAGGGGATGCTAAAAGGATTCTCAAAGCATTTGGACCTGTTGTTCTAGTTGTCTGAGATCTGGAATTTGGTAAACCAAATCCCAAGCTTTGATTAAGTATTAGATCACTGATCCCAGATAAGATCCCAGATAGATTTTGATTAATACTACTTTTAGCCAGATCTCCACCAGAAGCTAATTACAAAACTCTCCTCTCAAGCCCTCCATTCCTGAAGCTGTTCTGCTATCATATTTTTTTATCTGCTATTCAAAACCATTGGCAGATTTACCCACATGCTAAAGTATTCCTGCATTATCTGACTTGATTGAAAATTCATATGTCACATTCCCTGCCATCGAGGTGCCACCAAAGCCATTTATGATAATTACGAAACCCATAATGCCAACAGTAAAAAGTTGTTAAACATTTAGAAGCCTAATAAAGCTAAGCTACAAGCCAGAATGGACAGAATTAAACATGCCCAATAAAAAGTGCCAGAAACTCCAACTCCCTGACCAGTAAGCAGAGACAAAATGTTCCAGAACACACACACACACCACTTAACACAGTGCTAGGTAACCAACAGTGAAGTAGTCAAGCATGCCATTGTAAGGCAAAGAAAGAAAGAAAGAAAGAAAGAAAGAAAGAAAGAAAGAAAGAAAGAAAGAAAAGGAAATGAAATGAAATAAAGAAAAGAGAAGAAAAGAAAAGGACCCTGGACAGTTAAGTCCAGTCAAAGGTGACTATGGGGTTGCAGTGCTCATCTCACTTCAGGCTGAGGGAACCAGCGTTTGTCCACAGACAGCTTTCTGGATCATGTGATCAGCATGACTAGACTGCTTCTGTTGCAATGGGACACTGTGATGGAAAACCAGAGTGCACGGAAACACCATTTACCTTCCCACCACAGCGGTACCTATTTATCTACTTGCACTGGTGTGCTTTCGAGCTGCTAGGCTGGCAGAAGCTGGGACAGAGCAACGGGAGCTCACTTCGTCGTGAGGATTCGAACAGGCAACCTTCTGTTCAGCATGTTCAAGAGGCTCAGTGGTTTAGACCACAGTGCCACCCGCTCCCCTATACCATTGTAGGTGAAGCACAATGTGGGCATCACCATGGAGAAGGTATGATTGAAAGTAGGGCTGGGCGATACCTAGTTTTCAACATTGTGATATATCAGCAGCTAAATACTATGATATGCTGATATATCATGATGTCTGACTCTGGAATGTATCTCAGCTACTTCTTCCTCTCCACCTTAAGGGAGGAAGAAGCAGCCAAGATACATTGCCCAGCCCTACCAACCCATGATACCGCTCTGACTTGTGCGAGCTGGAGGGGTATCAGGGCTTTGTTAAACTGCTCAGCTGGGATGCAAGAAGCCTCCTGCCCCCTCCTGGACATGATATTGGGGCTGAGCGAGCCCCAATATCATGTCCAGCGGCTGGGCTGTGGATGGAGGGCAGGAGAAGGTGAGCATGATTGAAGTGTGCAGTGCTTTTTTTTCTAAAAAAAATATTTTCTAAATTGCCCACTATACCTTGGACCCAGGAGGCTATTTCTTACCTTACCATCAACCTTACCACTAACAGAAAAGATGTCTCTCCCCAACAGAGAAGGTTTTATGGCTTTTTAGTGATGTAAATGCTTCTGTCACTCATAAAGTCACTTTTTTTTGTTTTGGTGGCCAAAAAGATCAGAAAGAAGACCCTGGACAATACAGAAGTGAACTGTAAGGGAGATACAGAGATCTAAATATGAAGGAATGGGTTTCCCAAACCCAAAACTGACTGTGCAGGCAGTTTGAAACTGCACCAAAATCCCTATTTTTCCTTAGCTAAAATCCATTAACTTGAGCTCTGAGTCAATGTATAAACAAAAACCCGGCTGTGCTCGAAGCTCTCTCCCTTATCAGTCCGTGGCACAATGAGTGACCTTGCCAAGTTCCAGTAGAGCAGGGATGATGCATCTGTGCCTTATCTTATGTTCTGACCACAGAGACGCACAGGCCTAAATCCGGGAACAACGCCAGAGCGTGTTCTCGGAGATGATGACCTCTTCCTCCAAGATAAGAGTAGGAAGAGGAAGATCCTTTTATGGTCAGACGTACAGGAAGGAATACCCTTTTATGGTTAAGAATACCAGAGCAAGAACATATGTGATGTCATCCTGCGTCCACTGGCTGATGTTGTTGGATTCTTGGGGAAGGAGGGAGAGGGTGCCTGGAGGATATATATACTGCATGAAACTTCTCATTTCTTTGGACTTGCTGTGGACTCACCACACAAGTGCCTTCTGCTATCCGGAGAGCAGAATAAACTCTTCGAATCAACCTCAGTGTCATTTGACTTCCTTCCTCCTGTCCCGGAGCAACGCAGACCCAATCGGTGAACTCCAATAAGGCTACAAATAGAGACCATTATTTGTGGCACAACACCCCTTTTGCTTGTATTTATTTTTGAGTCAGATTTGTCGTGGCCAATGGCTAGTACAATAAAGTTATTTGGATTTGATTAGCCTAAATCTTGTAGCCTTAGACTGCAATCCCTGGCACCTCTACCTAGGTGTAAGCCCTAGCTAGATATATAAGGATTCACATCTGACTAAGAACATATAAGTTTGTGTTGTAAGCAATATTGAATGTTTTGAGAAATTGGCCCTGTTTTAAAAGATCATTGCACACCATTCATTTCCCCCATCTAATAGCAAGAAGCGCTAGCCATAATGTAACATATCTATAAACAAGTGACTGAACACTATCGTTGTTGTTGTCATTGTTGTCGTTAGAAAAGAAGACTTCATTATCCTGCCAACATTACCAAGCCAGAATACAGGTCAATTTGCAAACTAATTTGACATTTATCTCTAGTTGCCCAAGCTGATAAGGGTGTTCTCATTCAGGTGACAGTATTTAGTGTTAATAAGTATAGATCTATTTATAACATCTATCCTTGTCATCCAGAGGACCTGGTACTGTTAGGGGAAACTGGAAGATCCAATTATAAGACCATCTGGTGTTTTGATTTTCAGTTGTAAATCTACGATTTCTATTCACAGCAGCTGCACGCAGTGGAGAGAACAGGATTGTTGTTTTTATCTCTTTCATTGTTTCTTGCAGTAAGCTGCTAAAAACATCTGTCACTTCCATCTGCTAAAGAGGTGGCAGCAGCTTCACTTCAAGCTCTTTGGGTGGTGTTTGGATGGGTGATTGGAATCTGCTTCCATTGAGCATCAGAATCGCCACCAAATTCCACTACCCCCCCCCCCCGCAATAATGCCCAAGAAATATCAAGAGAAGCCAAGCATTTTGGTAAAATTAATCACTGATGGGAGTTTTCCGCAAAAGTTCACGTGGGGGCAGGGGGAATCCTGTGCAAATTAGGCTAATTTGCATCAGAAGAAGGTATGACGTCCTAAAGAATGATTGAATTTGCCACGTTTATCTTTGCTTGCATTTACTGAACATCAGTTTTGAAAAAGTTGACTTGTCAAAGCTTGCGATTGACATCCATTCGTTGTTACTAATGAATCGGTGAAATGCAAAACTTTTTGCAGAAAGACAAAACAAAATATGAAATGAAATTCTGCATAAATTATCACACACACCCCACATCACTGGAATTAACAAAACATTACATGGGATTCTTCAAAGTTGATTAAGCTACTTGTTTTATCACTATCATCTGGATCCATTAAAAATTTAGCCACTAACTTAAAAACAGTAATAATCAAGGTTTACAACTAATGTGGCCAAATTAACAATAAATAGGCTGTATTCAACAAAAAACAATTTAGCTCACATTTAGTTTGCATGGTTGTTGGTTGTTTTTTTTTAGCCCTTATAAAGTTGAGCTAAAATAAACATCTGACTGGAGTAATTATTTGCAATCATCTGTATAATGTATTAAATACATTTTTAATTACTCCTTCCTTTTTAAAAAAAGTGAAATATTCAGTATGTTTTGGCAGCTGTCAGTGTAAAATGTCAAAACATCAACCATAAATAGGCTGAAGGATAATTCAGTCCCCACTAAACACGCCATACATTTAAAGCACACCCTCCTTCTCTAAAGTATCCCAGGGACTGCAGCTTACCCTTCATAAAGCTACAATTGCCAGCACCCTTAACAAACTACAGTCCCCAGGATCCTTTGTAAGGGGTATCGGCTCTGGCTATTGTGGTATTTAGCACATGGATAATCAACTCCTTAGAGTATAATCCTTTATCATCCTCTTGTCATATCTATATCTATCTCTCTTTTAATTCACTTTGCCATTAAAATGTCCTTTGTTTTAGCTGAGACCATGTTACGGCATCCAGAGAAGTGTAAAATCTGATGGATAGTGATGGTTCTCATTAGACTGAGATGTAGATTTGGTCCATTCATTATGGGATTTCCAAATAAATATAATTCTTCAAGTTCTCCATCATGTGTTTCCTCAGACTGCATCTTCCTACCCACCACTAAAAGGCCCCTTTTCTACATATCTGGAGTGATGTGGTTGCTACTGTCTCAGCAGTTGTTCCAATTCTACTCATGGAAATGTCTAAGGGTTTCTACCTATGGAGAATGGGCTTTCTAGTTTCTCTCCAGAAGGCTGTCGCTCTCACACTGTGCAAATTTGCAGGAAAACCCAACCATGTGGGATAGACATTTTTAAAAAATAAATTCATGGGAACAGCTGTGGAGATGCAATGGTGTAGTGCCCATCCATGAAGCTCATTGGGTGACCATGCACCAGTCATTTTCACTCACCATAACCTCACAATGTTGTTGCTAGGATGAAAAGGGAAGGGAAGAACCATAGACGCCACCTTGCGCTCCTTAGAAGAAAATGAGATGTATGAATATAAGATATAACAAACTGTCCCATGGTCTTAGCTGCATGTAAGGAGGAAGGGGTTGGGTCTTTCCCCCTACTATGACAAGAAGACGAAGAGGAGGAGTATGGACTTGATAGTTTCACTCCCCTTAAGGAGTCTCAAAGTGGCTAACAATCTCCTTTCCCTTCCTCCCCCACAACAAACACTCTGTGAGGTGAGTGAGGCTGAGAGACTTCAGAGAAGTGTGACTAGCCCAAGGTCACCCAGCAGCTGCATGTGGAGGAGCAGGTAAATGAACCTGGTTCACCAGATTATGAGTCCACTGCTCTTAACCACTACACCACTCTGACAAGACCACAATAGTCAAACTCCACAAGGCTTCATTCTTGTATTAGGCAGTGTGGTTCTATCCACTGTGTTTCCTTCTGTGTTTCCTATTTGCTTCAGGAAATTTAGAACATCAAAAAAGAGCCATAGGTGAGCACCAGTCATGAAGCCCTAATCAGATAAGAAGAGGCCCAAACCGGGGTGGTCTGTCTTCTGTGGTTCCATACACATAAAATACAGGGTATCTAAAAATACATCCCTGTCTGAAACCAGAAATGCTGCTTTTGTGTTCAGCATGACTCCCTGACTTTCCCCCAGTTGGGATCTCAGATATGTGCTTGCCCCATAGAGTTGGAGAGGGGGAGGGGCAAGAGGGTGCAGAGGGGAAACGGCAGGTGAAGGATGGGTTAAGAACTCTTATGCCTGTTGCTTCTCCCCCCCCCCCAGTGTTTTGCTGAGATTTCTAGATGCTTTCGGCCACCAAACATCTCATTCTGAGTGTCATTTTCTTGGTTGAATTCACAAATGCACTCTGCTTACCGTCATATCTAAACAATACGTTCATTTTATGCAGAGAAATTAATGCACTACCCCTGCGCAAATTTCTTTCTTGTAAAGGCCAATAAATGGTGCTCTATATAAAGTTGCTTGCAGCCTTGAGCTGTTTTACAAGATCTTTGGCTGGTTTCACACAAACCATAAAACACAAGAAACCCAGCCAAAACCTTGGTTGTAAATGATTGAAGGTGGGAAATTGCCTTCAAGTCAGTGTTTATAATGTTCCTGTTTTTCCTTGTAAACCTGGTGTTACTTGGCCTGTTTAAGAATTACAAAATACATCTTTGGCCCTAGCCTATGATGAATGAGATGCCACTTGAATGAGAGATGGGGGCAGAATAGTACAAGCATTGTTGAACTAGAGGTTCCTTAATATTATGAAAGCATTTTTAACATGATCTCCTTGTCATTTTGAAAGGTGGTCTGATCAGGGTGCCGGAACTGATTTAGCTACCATCATAGTAATGCTTTGTTGAAACGTTGGCTATTTTCAAAAGCTCTCTCTCTCTCTCTCTGGGAGAGAAGCAGAGACCGCTGGCAAGACTGTAATAAGTGGAATGCAGATGTAGGGAATGTAATGGTATGGCAAAAGAATACCACTGGCACATATTAATAATAAATCAGACGAGCTAGAACTCAATTATTCTCAGACGGAAAGGGGAAAAGGACATTCTCCCATACTCCATTCTGTAAGAGCAAATAGATGTTGAACAAACCTCATAATGTACCTCCTATGTATTGTGGTATGATTCATCGCAGGCTAGCCCCAGGATCGAATGAGTCACATGAAAGGTATAAAAGAACATCTTTTCAGCAGCCAACCCAAGCTGCTTATGCGCAGCATAAATTAAGGCTGCCTTGAGACTCTCAAGCAGTTTTCCAAGTTAGCAGGATCCAGGGTTTGTTTTGAACAAAGTCTTCTTTTTTTGTTATTTTAGATTGGAGCCATACACAGAGGGCTCTTCATGAAGTTCAAAGCAGAAAAGTGACTTGCAATGCACAATAATTGTCCCTAGATTGTGGCACCACTTAGTGCAGGGTGTGTGTATGAGCATTGTTTGTTTGAATGCTCCTTCCAAGGGGGGAAACCAGACACAGAAAACGGGGCTAGAGCCTGATCATAGGAAGCTGCCTTATACTGATTCCATCTCTCTCAATATTGTCTACACTGGCAAGGGTTTCAGACAGGGAATATTGATCATGCAATTTGCCTGACTTACAGAGTGATGTGGTCCATCTGGACACAATTTCAGGATGTGATAAACTTTTTGTATACACTGGACCTCATTTGTGATTGATGCTGAGTAGTATGATGACTAAAAAGTTGCTGTGGTTAACCAGCAACATCCTACAACCTAACTGCCTACACTTCCCTTTATAAAAGCAATCTGCTGAGTAGAAAAAGCTCTGACTTCATTGCTCTCTGCAGGAGAGCTTTTGTTCATTCATTGAATCAACATGTGGGTGAGGCCATGCTGACCAGCCCCACTCCATCTGAAATGTGCTTTGATTAGTGCCACCTCCATGCATTCCACACATATGTCTTCAGGGGGGAGTCTTGACACATGCAGCTGTCCATGCAATGATTTCTGTACTGTGTGGAGCCCTGTGCAATTGAGGTTCGTGGTTGCAGTGATGCCTTTGTGCATTCACCTGGACAAAAGAAGTATCTCTTCTTCCAAACATTTTCACTGTATGCAAGGATGCCAGGAAGTGGCTGGTCGTCATGGTCCAGCTCACGTTCTGATCCAAGGCATGAACAGAAATCCTGAAGGGGGCCCTTGTTTTTTATTCTACATAGAGTTGGCACCAAAAATACAGCCTACAGCAAAATGTGGAGTTAACTTGGAGGTTCCTATTCAGCTGAAACACTGAAGGAATGTTGAGGGTGGGGGAGATTGTGTTTTGGCAATGCACATGCATCTCTAAATTGCCTTGGAATTTCATTCAAATTAAGATTGTGCATACAATACAACTTTTCTCTCCCAATACTATTCGAAACACGCTTCATACCTAGGGTGGTCTTCTGCCAAGAGAATGTCATAGACTTCAACATTTCTCTGATGAAAATAGGGACATTTCTATTCTATTCTATTCTATTCTATTCTTCTTTTTCTTCTTCTTCTTCTCCTTCTTACCTGCCCATCGGACTAGGTTGCCCCAGCCATTCTGGGGGGCTTCCAACATATATATAACATAATAAAAAAATGAAACATAAAAACCTTCACTATAAAGGACTGCCTTCAGTTGTCTTTTAAAGGTTGTATAGTTACTTATCTCCTTGGCTTGTGGGTCACATAACTCCATACCCTCCAACATTTTTTGATTAAAAGAAAGATATCCTGACATACCCTCCAACATTTATCTGATGGAAATAGAGATGTCCTAAGGAAAAGGATTCAGGGATTAAATCAGAAACTGGGACACTTTTTGTAAATCTGAGACTGTCCCTGGAAAATAGGGATACTTGGAGAGTGTGGAATGTGTGCTGTTTTCACTGGGAAAGCACAGATATCCATGGTATCCATATGTACAAAGCTTAAGATGAGCAGCTGTGAATAGTATTGTATAAGTTTTCCTTATGCTATGCATTAGCCCAGTATTTGTTGTCCGTACATTGAAGCACCGATGTAGCAATTCATTGCAGATTGTGGGTGGGGGGTGGAGAGCAAGATCTCCAACCGCAAACCAAGGTCAGAAAGGTCTAATCTTCAGCAAAACTGTCTGTGATGTATGAAGGACACTTTCTAAGCTACTGAGCACCTAAGGACACTGCAATTTCAGAGGTCTCAGTGTGAGAAGTGAATAGCTATTGTTAACTTTCCTTACACAGAAGAGGGTTTCTTTGTTGCCGCAGCCTTAACAAACCAAGATGACACTAAAAACTTTGATAAAACCAAAATCCCTACTGTGACAAATACCCCCTGTGGGTTCTATATTGTACAAACAGCTGGATTGATAGCAGAGGAGTTCACACAATGGACACTTTTTCAGGAGCATGTCGGGAGAATAGAAAAGAAAGCAGTCTAAGCAACCCTTCAAAACATGAGCAACGTTTACTAGGATTTCATCCCAAACTGAAAGAGGAACGACATGGAAGCGAGTCTCATTGGTTCCAATTGGCCTTGGTTCCGTGTAATGGCCACAACTTGGATCTATATTCTGTTGGAAGCCACCAAGAATGGCTGGGGCAACCTAATCAGATGGGTGAGGTATAAGTAATTAATGCAATTGTTGTTGTTGTTGTTGTTTTCATTTCCAGAATGTTATTTTTTTATATTCTTTATTGAAAAATAAAAAGTACAAAATTATGAGTGCAGAGTAAGATAAGACACAAAAAAGTAGAAACAATAAATAGTACCCATGCAGAAAACAAAGCAGAACACCTACAAAAAGATATTGTGTACATTACAAAAAAGGGGGGAAATGTTGCTGTAGTTAACCAGACCCCCACCTGTGTACTCCCTTCCCTTCCAGTCCATGGGCACACTATGCATGGGTCCACAAAAATCGCTTACCCAAGGGACTAGCAGAGCCCACACTGCTAAGAGTGCAAGGGTTAAATAATCAAGCCTCCACTTTTTCCTTATTGGGCAAAATGTCCAATGTGACAAGTCACACCCCTCAATTTGGGAGAAACGAACTCTCTTCTTCTTTCATGGGGGGGGGGGGAGAGTGTGGCAAATACACTCCCGGCAGAGAGGGGGACCAGAATTCCCACATTCTCCCACTTGATCTTCCCTTTCCTCTTGCCTTGGAATGAGTAACAACAGTGGCAGATTTTGGGCTTTAAAATTTCAGCAGCACCCTGTGCAACACCAATATTTGAGACCGCTCCACCTCTCTTCTTCCATTCTATATCCTGGTTGCAGTGCCCTCTGTGGTGCCTTTTCAGCTCAGTACCCAGTGCGGGCAAACAAGCCACGCTCCCCAAAATCTGCCCCTGGTGACAATGTATATTTGAAACAAGCAGATGCCGCATTTGAAACTAATTTTGCTTTGAGCATCTCTTGTGAGGATGCAGCTAGTTCTTTTGCACTGCATCAATTTACTCCAAGGAAAAGCAAGCAAAATAGAGAGTCTATATGGCGAGACGTTAAAAGGTCTGCTTGTACCATGATTTATATTTTCACTTTGGACAGTGTTTTATTGACTTCGGTAAATCTGGGGCATTACAGCAAACTGATTGAATGTGTCGGATTACCAGGAGAGCATAGATTTCTTCCTGTCTCTGCAACCCAGTGGGACATCATAAAAGTGAGAGTAAGTGCGGAGGAAAGGTGTCATCAGAAAAGAGAATTATTTTTCCCTTTGCCCTTTGCTTTATTTCAGATGGTGGTTTGTAGACTAGGGAACAAGAAACACATCACCTGTTTTCTTTGGGTTTCCCCTTCACTCTCCCAATCATACCTACACAAATATTAAAGTGAACACGTTATTAATATAGTCTAAGGGCTGGTCCACAACATGGATGTCATTTCTTTGCACACGGTTGCTGTATACTAGTGATGACAGGGTAGCTGACTGTGTGAATTTCCTCTACTGAAAAACAGTACAAGTCAAGGCTCTGGGGACTGATGTCTTTGTCTGCAAAGTCTGTGGTGGCTCATTTACATCGGCAACTTTTCATGTGTTGCTGTCACATGATGGCTGGGGGACTGGTTTGGGAGCCAATGGATCCCAGACTAGCTCAAACCCATCCCCACTTCACTTCCCAGAAAATGACATGACAGGCAGAAGGGGGAGTTCTGCATCAGCAAAGTGATACTGGTGTCACTCCACAATTGATAGGAGTTTGACAGAGGCTGGCAGCGGCGAGTGATGGAATACCGTTCCTACATCGCACTCCCCCCTCCATCCCAGCACAAAATGGTGTGTGCGTGGATTTCTCTGTCTGATTGTAAGCTTGAGGAAGAGATTGCCTTCTCACTGGGTTTTTTAAAGCCCCTTCAGTATCCTTTGTCAAAAAACAGGCTTGGTTCTCCAGATCCTCTTCTTGTTCTCTTCCCCTCTACCATACCTATATATATTATTGCAGCTTCCCCCTGCAGGCTCTTTTGTGGAAAGTTGTTTTGTGCTGAAGTCTAGTTCACATGCAGTTCTCAAACAAAGGAAGGAAAGACGGTGCAAATCTGGTTTGCATGTGTGTATGTATGTATGTATGTATATATGTGTGAGATTTATACATTCATCGTTAGGTCTCAGGGTGGTTCGCAGGATAAAAACAAGTAAATAATGAAAAACGAAACAGCAAAACAATACACCCCCTTTCCACAGATACATTTAAAAGGCTGTAGAATATTGATCAGCCAAAGGCCTGAAGGCTTAAAAGGAACTTTTTTGCCTAGCGCCTAATATATATATATATAATGAAGGCCAAGGTGAAACTCTCTGGGGAGAGTATTCAACAAATAGGAAGCTACTACAGCAGGCATCCCCAAACTTGGCCCGCCAGATGTTTTGGGACTACAACTTCCATCATCCCTAGCTAACAGGACCAGTGGTCAGGGATGATGGGAATTTGTAGTCCCAAAACATCTGGAGGGCTAAGTTTAGGGATGCCTGTACTACAGGGAAGGCCCGTACTCAGGTTGTCACCCTCCAGACCTCACACGAAGGCACACGAAGAAGGGCCTCAGATGATCAACGCAGAGTCCACGTTGGTTTTTATGAAGAGAGGTGGTCCTTGAGGTATTGCTGTCCTGAGCTGTTTAAGGCTTGATTGTTCAAAACCAGCATTTTGAATAGGGCCCAGAAACCGCAGGCTTAGCCGAGTGGGGCAGGGGGAGCAGCTGTCCCCACCCCTGATCAAGTAAATACTGACCAATTTCATCACAGATAGTTCGGTTCTGCCCCCCTAACAAAAGTCCCGCACTCCCTAACAAATATCCTGGTTATCCCATGCAGCAGAAACTAATTGGCAGCCAGTGCAGTTGGGCCAGGATTCGTGTATATACACCTAGCATGGTCACCTTATGAACAAGGTGAGCTCTTCCATCATACAGGGAAGGACAGTGAGTCCAGTAAGTGCTTCAACCAGGCTTAAATAACTACAAAACGTCTTGCAACAGTGCCAGGGGGATAAAATGTTGTCTGGGGCGAAGAACAAGATACTGCCTCATTGCCATTACATGTGCAGAAGATGGCCAGACTGACAGTTCAATCTTCACTGAACACTTGCAATGGGACAGCATCTTCTACTGCACATGAGGACAGCAGGGAAGCTAAGGAGCTGCAAGACAAGCTCCGTGACACACATAGGCAATGTATTTTGGTATCTCACCACTGATCCTTGGCATTGGGAGAGATCTGTCAATTTTGATATCCCTCAATTTCTCATTTTTTCCAATCTTCAGTTCATTTCCTACATTGCCATATTAGTTTGTATTTTTTTTTAAGTCAATGCAAAAATTCGTCAGCATTTTAATGCAAATTTCATACGCAGTTTTACCGAATTTATGCAAAGCAATGTTTCCTGATATAATACAATAGCTGTATGCCATTTTCTCTAATAAATACATTTAAATGCTCATTTCACCCCTGTGCATGCATTTGTGTACATAGTACTTGACTGGAAAACTGTCTTGCAAAATGAGGAGAGGTGTGAATTTCAAAGGGTTTGGTTCGCATTTTGCTTCTGAGAGTGTGGTTTGGGTCACCTATAAATGCAAACGGAATAGAATTTATCATCCCTCTGTAACTGCTCTCCATCCCCATATCTGCTGCCTGAGCCAGGCTGTCTATCTTTTCTTAATGGCAATGTTGGCTGTGTCTCGCAAACAACCTCTTCAAAGTAGGTAATGTTTGGATTTCTTACATCCTCTCCAACTCAGATTTCGCCTCCACCTATCTTATAGGGGGCTCCAGCAGCCTCACCTCAGTCTCGATCTAAGCAATTTAGCTAGCTCCACTCCCAAGAGTTTTTAACATTTCCAATACAACGGATAAGCTCCCCCGTCAGAATTTTAAAAAATGTTTTCTTCCCTTTTGAATTATTTATTTTGTTTACCAATGACAGCACATTAGAAAAACAGCAGAATACAGACTTGAAAGCAAAATGTATAATAAGAGAGATAAATGAAAACCAGAAATGTTGGGAGGGAAGGCAAGTAGGTGCTGGAGTCTATGTATTATGGTTCTAATGGGGCAGGACTGAATGTTGCATAGGCTGCATTCACACCTTAAACTTAAAGTGCTGCGGTGCCTATTTAAACAAGCAAGGCTTCCCCCCAAAAGCCCTGGGGGCTGTAATTTGTTAAGGGTGCAGAGAGTTGTTGGGAGATGCCTACAGTTTTCACAGTGATTTAACCATCAATCCACAGGGAACACTTGCAACTGGAGCTCTCCATGCCTCTATGGGGAAGCCTCATTCCACCCCCAATAAATGTGGGGCACCTTTGCCCACCCTGCAACACTGGGGCTTATAGATTGCAGCAAAATACTGGGCAAGGTTTTGCCCAGTATCTTGCCTGTGCAATAGGCTCATGGGAAAAGGCTTTGTGGCGAACTTGGAGAGGGAGGCAGGAAGAAAGCCCCATTTCAAAAGCAGAAGCACTTGCATGGGTTTTGACTGACAGGGCTCATCAGCTGAATCCTGCCCAATACAATTAGCTGCTGGTATAATAAATAATATAGGGTTGGATTCACCATAGTGATTTTTTAAAAAAGAATTATTTATACTTTCCATAATCACATAAACAAAGCAAAACATTAATTAAACACTGATTTCCCAGCCTCGTCCTTCCATGGTTCCTTCTGATTACCCCTTACTTCTGCATATTTTATTTTCTTCACATTTTCCCTTATTCGTTTTATGTCAACGTGCTTATTTTTTTTAACTTTTTACTGCTGAATGTATTCTAATGCTGCTAACGTTCCAATCTGTTTATAGTGATTCTTCAAATATTCTACAAACATTTTTCAGTCTTCCTGAAATAACCTTTCTTCTTGGTTTCCTATTCTGCTGGTTCAGCTTGCCAATTCTGCAAATTCCATCATTTTTATCTGCCTGCCTTGGTACTGCTCCCTCCCTCCATTTCTGCACATATAGCATTCGGACTGCGTAGCTGTGTAGAGAAACAGATTCTTTAGATCTCTGAGGACATCTGGCCCAGTTATTCCTAAAAGAAAGGCTTCTGGTCTTCTTTTGTAAAATAAAATATAAAAGTATATTTCATTATACAGTGGTAGCTCAGGTTAAGAACTTAATTCATTCCGGAGGTCCGTTCTTAACCTGAAACTGTTCTTAACCTGAAGACCACTTTAGCTAATGGGGTGTCCCGCTGCCGCTGTACCGCTGCGGCACGATTTCTGTTCTCATCCTGGAGCAAAGTTCTTCTTTTTTTTTTTTTTAATAAATTTTTATTAGGGGTTTTTACAAAATAAAGTACAAAGATAAACAACCTTTCTTTTATCTCAACAGAGTTTCATAGCTTCTTTGGACTTCCTCACATCTCCCGCTGCCATTTTCATCATCATAGATTTTTTCCATGCAATTTATCATCTAATTTGCAAATTTTATAACCACTTATTTAAGTATAATCCTCTGTAAATTAATTTCTCTTAATCTCACTTTACATCCCATTCCGATCCGATTTTGTGGTGGCCAATTATTTATGATCAAACATCCTACTTAACTTTCCACCAAATCACAATATTTTTGTAAATAAGTCTTAAATTTCCTCCAATCTTCTTCAACCCTCTCTTCTCCCAGGTCTCGAATTCTGCCAGTCATCTCAGCCAGTTGCATATAGTCCATCAGCTGCATCTGCCATTCTTCCAGAGTGGGTAGATCTTGAGTTTTCCACTTCTTGGCGATAAGTATCCTTGCTGCTGCTGTTGCGTACAAAAAGAATGTTCGGTCCTTCTTTGGCACCATCTGGCCGACAATGCCCAGGAGGAAGGCCTCTGGTTTCTTAAGGAAGGTATACTTAAATACCTTTTTCAGCTCATTATATATCATTTCCCAGAAGACCTTCACCCTGGGACAAGTCCACCAGAGGTGAAAGAATGTTCCTTCATTTTCCTTACATTTCCAACATTTATTGTCTGGCACATGGCATATTTTGGCTAGTTTAACTGGGGTCATGTACCACCTATATATCATTTTCATTACATTTTCCTTCAGAGCATTACATGCCGTGAAGTTCATCCCCGTGGTCCACAACCTTTCCCAATCCTCAAACATAATATTATGCCCAATATCCTGTGCCCATTTTATCATGGCCGACTTAACCATTTCATCTTGTGTATTCCATTTCAACAGCAAGTTATACATTCTTGAGAGTACTTTAGTCTTAGGTTCTAACAATTCTGTTTCCAACTTCGATTTCTCCACCTGGAATCCTAACTTTTTATCCTTTTTAAAAATTTCTTGAATCTGAGCGTAATGTAACCAGTCTCGCACTTTGTCTTTCATTTTTTCCAAACTCTGCAATTTCCAATTATTGCCCTCTTTCTCTATTATTTCCCAATATTTCGGCCATTTGGCCTCCATATTGGGTCTTTTTCGGGCCTTAGCCTCCAGAGGTGATAGCCATCTTGGAGTTTTATTTTCCAATAGGTCTTTGTATTTTGTCCAGACATTAAACACTGCTTTCCTGACAATATGGTTCTTAAAGGCCTTATTGATCTTAACTTTGTCATACCATAAGTATGCATGCCAGCCAAATGCATTGTTAAAACCTTCTAAATCTAACACATCAGTGTCCTCTAGAAGTAGCCAGTCTTTTAGCCAGCAGAAAGCTGCGGCTTCGTAGTACAACCTTAAGTCTGGCAGGGCAAAGCCCCCTCTTTCTTTCGCATCAGTTAATATCTTAAACTTAATTCTGGGCTTTTTGCCCTGCCAGACAAATTTAGAAATATCTCTCTGCCACTTCCTGAAGCACTCCGTCTTATCCACAATTTGCAATGTTTGAAACAAAAACAACATCTTAGGCAATACATTCATCTTAATAGCAGCAATTCGGCCTAACAAAGAAAGCTTCAATTTTGACCAACTGTCCAAGTCTCTCTTAATTTCAGACCAACATTTTTCATAATTGTCCTTAAATAGACTCAGATTTTTTGCTGTTATGTTTACCCCTAGGTACTTTACTTTTTTAACCACAGTTAGTTCTGTTTCTCTCTGAAACCGTTCTGACTCTGCATCTGTCAAATTTTTTCCCAACACCTTAGTTTTCTGTTTGTTTAGTTTAAAGCCCGCTACCCGACCAAAGTCCTGAATCAATTGTAACACTCTTTTTGTGCTAGATTCTGGCTCTTGCAATGTCAAAACAAGGTCATCTGCAAAAGCTTTAAGTTTATATTGTTTCGCTCCGATCTGAATCCCTTGCACCAACCGGTCCCCTCTAATCAAGTTCAAGAGCACCTCCAGGACAGAAATAAACAGCAAGGGGGAAATCGGGCAGCCTTGTCGTGTCCCTTTTTCAATCTTAAACTCTTCTGTAACCACATTGTTGACTATCAGTTTTGCCTTTTGTTCTGAGTAAATCGCGTCAATCCCATTTTCAAAACCCCGCCCCACTCCCATTTCTTTTAAATTCCCCTTCATAAATTTCCAAGAAATGTTATCGAAGGCCTTCTCCGCGTCTATAAAAATTAGAACTGCTTTAGTGTTAATATTTGTTTGCAAAAGTTCCAAAATGTCAATAATGTTCCTTGTATTAGCAAACAAATGTCTTCCTGGGAGAAAGCCTGCCTGGTCTTTATGAATTATCTCATTTAAAACTCTTTTGAGTCTTCCTGCCAAAACGTCAGCAAATATTTTGTAATCCACATTTAAAAGGGAAATGGGACGGTAGTTCTTAAGTTGTGTCTTTTCAGTTTCTGATTTTGGTATCAATGTGATGAAAGCTTCCTTCCACGATTCAGGCGCCTTCTTTCCCTCCATAATTTCATTGCTGACCTCCATCAGTGGTTGAATCAAATAGTCACTTAATATCTTATAGTACTTGGAGGTCAAGCCATCTGGCCCTGGAGACTTGCCCAACTTCATATTCTGAATGGCCTGTTCTATCTCTAATCGTGTTATTTTACTATTCAGGAGTGATCTATTTTCTTGTGATAGTTTTTTAAGTCCATTTTTCTCCAAAAATTTTGCAATCTCTTCCTCCTTTTGTGGCCCTTGAGTGTATAATTTCTTAAAATATTTCTGGAAACATTTTCTAATTTCCACCGGGTTCTGAATATTCCTTCCTTCTATTTCCAAATTTGTTACTATGTTCAGCTTTTGTCTCTTCTTCAACTGCCAAGCCAGCAGTTTCCCACATTTATTAGCCGATTCAAATGATTTTTGTTTCATTGATTTAATCTTCCATTCTATTTCCTGATTTATCAGTTTGGAATATTGTGCCTGATGAAGTTTAATTTCTCTCAAGATCGGCTGTAACTTCGGGTTTACTCTTAGTTTCTTCTCTAACTCTTTAATTTTCCCCAAAATCTTATCCTTTTTCTCATTTTGTAGTCTTTTCTTTATGGCGTTCTGTTGTATCAAGAACCCTCTCATCACAGCTTTGCTTGCGTCCCAGATTGTTCTTTTTTCCACAGCAGTGTTCAAATTTATCTCAAAATAGTCCTTTATTGTTTTTTTGGCCTTCTTGATAATCTCCTGATCTCTAAACAAGTTGTCATTCATCTTCCATCTAAAGGAGCCGGTTGGTAATAATGTCATGTCCATTTTCAACGCGTTATGATCGGAGCAGGTCTTTGGGCAGATTTCCACTTTCTTCACCTTAGGAGCCAGACCTCTAGAAATCCATATTTGGTCAATTCTTGTCCAAGTCAGTTGGGCTTCAGAGAAAAATGTTCCTTCTTTCCCCAAGGGGTTCTTTGTCCTCCATATATCAATCCAGTCCATGTTGTCTGTCATTTCAAAAAAGGTCTTTGGTAGTCTGCCATCTTTAGTAACCTTTTGGCTTTGTGACCTATCCATGTTCGTTGAAACGATCCCATTCATATCTCCCATCATGATGATGTTATCATAGTCCAGATAATCCAGCATAATCTCATGCAACTTCTTGTAGAATTCTGATTTCCCTTCATTTGGAGCGTAAATTCCTAATATCAAAATTTTCTCTCCTTGGTGCTGTATTTCAATTGCCAAAATTCTTCCATGTTCATCTTTAAATAGAAATTTTGGTGAGAGGCTCTCCTTTGCATATATCACCACTCCTCTCTTCTTAACTGAGTCCGAAGATATAAATTCTTGGCCTAACCTTTTATTTACCAATATTTTTCTGTGGAGCCTAGTCACATGTGTTTCTTGTAAACAAGTAATGTCTAGTTGCTCCTTTTTTAATATGTGAAAGATTTTCTTCCTTTTTTCCGGGCTGTTGCAGCCATTTATATTCCAACTTAAAAGTTGCAGAGACATCCTGGATGGATCTGTTTAGCTTCCTTGGGATGGTATTTTGTTCTGTGAGTCTTCAGGGTTCTGAGGTACAGGCACCTGTGGTGGTTCAGGCCCTGAGGGTAGTTCAAGTCCTTTATGAAGGTCCTCTCCGTAGGCAGTCAAAAACTTATCCCTATCTTCCAAAGTTCTAATTTTAATCTTCTTCCCTCTAAAGGTAAAAGATAATCCTTGGGGAAAGTCCCACCTAAAGATGATTGAGTTGCTTCTCAGCAGTTTTACTAAGTCCAAATATTCAGATCTAAGATCCAACAGCTGTTTAGGAATGTCCTTAAAAATCTCAATTCTTTTATCCGAAATGTTCAGGGAGCTTCCGTAGTGCAGGCCCAAAATCTTGTCCCTTTCCTCCTTTGATCTCAACATAATCAAACAGTCTCTGGGCTTTTCTCTCTTTGTGAGTCTTCCAAGTCTGAAGGCTGACACAATTTTAAAGTCTTCCTCCTCTAGACCCCAGAACTTGGAGAATTCTTTGGTCAGAAACTCAGCTAGATTACCTTCTTCCACTTCTGGTATCGATCTTATCCTTAAATTAATCTCCCTGTTCCGAAGTTCCAACATGGAGAGGTAGGTCTGGTGTTCCCCAACCTGCTTACTGAGCGGCCTTACTTCTTTTTCCAACTCTCCCACTCTTTGGCTGGTCTCTTCGGCCAGTTTCTGATTTTCACCTGCAGCCTCCTTCAGTTGTCCGATTGCTTGTGCATTCTGTGCAACTTGCCCAGATAATTTGTTTAAAGTTTCTGTATTAAGGTCAATTTTCGCAGTTTGTTGGTCAACTTTCCTGTCCAAAGACTCCAATTTCTCAAGAATTCTCTCTAATACAGAACCAGATCCTCCTGAGGCCATCTCTTCTAGTTGTAAATCCTCAGTTTCTTCCTCCCCTGCCTGTGACAGGGAGGTAACTTTTTCCTCCGAGGGCAAAGTGGGCACAGATGATCTGCGTGCTTGTGAGGCTGCAGTTACAGTTGTCAGAGTTGTTTGTCTGGTTCTTAATCCCTTTCTTTTTGCGCCACTCATTCCAAAGTTATCTAGCAGTCAAGGTCAAGCTGAGTTGTTCCCATGGGAAAGCTACGGCCCAGGTGGTAGCAATCAAACAGAGGGCCGGGAAATAGAAAGTAAAACAATGTTTTTGTTATAAATCCTCAATCCTCTAGGGGGAGCATAAAATGTCCTAGGAAGAAGAGTCCATTCCACATACGAAATCTGAACCAATACTTAGGGATCTTCACAAAAGTAGTTTTAGCAGAGTTGGTTTTAGGTTTGCCACAATATTTCAAGTTGTGCTTACTGGAGTTCCATAATGCAAGAACGTAACCATTCTGAACTCCCTCAGACTGTCTCAAAGTTTAAATAGAATGTATCCAAATTTGCAGTCTGACAGTTCTACTGCTCAGGCAGTTCTGACACCTGGGCTTCTTAAATAGAATTGTAATCCACAAAGAAGAGAGTATATAAGTCCTAATAAAAGTCCAAAAATCAATTGCTTACAGTCTTTAAAGGGATTAAAAGTAATTTCTGCGGGTGCTCAATCTGAGCTGTCAAAAGTTCTCTCTATGCCTCCACTCCTCCTGCTCTTTGCTTTAAAAGTCAATGGCTGCGGAAGACGGACTTCCTTTTCCTCGTCTCTCCGCTTTCAGCTTATTTTCAATATTTTTAGTCCCGAAATTTAGTAAAGTCCTCAATTACTCACGGGTTGTTGCGTTTTAGAATCTTGTGTTGAAGGAAGAAAGGTCGGCGCTCACCGGCAACGGCAGCGCGGCTTCGCTCCGCTGAATGCGCATAGACCCACAGCGCCGCTACCCCCTCTGCGATCCGGAGCCCCTTACGGGGTTCCCTCAGCGTTTCGGGGGTAGCTCCTGGCGCCCGCCGGGTCCCGAGACCGCAGGCTTCCGCTGCTTGCGGTTTTCCAGAATGGGTCTCCGCTTCGCCGTAGCGGACGACCCTTTTCCAGCGTAGCTTCCCTCTCCCGGTTAGGAAAGGGCAGCCATTACCGTTCGCGCCGCCTCCGGAAGTCTCCATCCTGGAGCAAAGTTCTTGACCTGAGGTACTATTTCTGGGTTAGCGGAGTCTGTAACCTGAAGTGTCTGTAACCCGAGGTACCACTGTATATCATCTCCCCTTGGCCAATTTGGATTCACTGTAGCGCTATGGAGAATGTAAAATGGAACATTGTGCCTTTCTCCTGCAAACCCCCAATCTGTTCTGGGTTTTCCCTAACTTCCAGAATAAATTTGGGGACATGGGAAGAGGGGTGGGGGTCCTGCTGTACTAGCACTAATCATTGTGCAAATATTTAGCTGAATGTCACCCATAAGCTTTATATGTTTATCCAAGTTTAATAGTTATTCTTTGCTTTTGAAGTAAGTGTTCACTCAATTTTCAAGTCATTCACTGATTAACAATGAAAGGGCTGTATTAAGTGTCAATTTAATGTATGATTAACTGCCAAAATATGCTGCTAGAAGATACTAATGAGGCAAATTATTAGGTGAGATTTTAAAAGGATTACATTACATATACTTATATTATGGGGAAAGTCCTATAAAATTTGAGATGTGTGAGCTCTGCCTTGCTCATGTTGGAAATGGGCCAAGTTGTTTCACAGTTAAATAAAATCAGGGATATTGTTTGTTTTCTGAGCCTATTTGGCATTTAGAAAATACGACAATCCCTTTGCCTCCCTGATCTGGCAAAGATTATTCACTGTAAAGATTTGTGGTCCTGATTTGAGCAGTGGTGTCAGAAGGCAGAAAGAGCATTGCTCCATCCCTCCTTCCTCTCTTTCTCGGAAGCTTTCTGCTGATATTTTTAAGACAGGGGTGTAAGACAAAGTTTTGAAGAACTGGGTAGAGCTAGGCTGTGGTCATAAATAGGTAAAGATAAAGGGACCCCTGACCATTAGGTCCAGTCGTGACCGACTGGGGTTGCAGCACTCATCTTGCTTTATTGGCCGAGGGAGCCGGTGTGCAGCTTCCGGGTCATGTGGCCAGCATGACTAAGCCGCTTCTGGCAAACCAGCACATGGGAATGCCATTTTCCTTTCCGCCACAGCAGTACCTATTTATCTACTTGCAGTTTGACGTGCTTTCGAACTGCTAGGTTGGCAGGAGCAGGGACCGAGCAACGGGAGCTAACCCTATTGTAGGGATTCGAACCGCCGACCTTCTGATCGGCAAGTCCTAGGCTCTGTGGTTTAACCCACAGTGCCACCCGTGTCCCATGGTCACAAATACTGTACATTTAAAACATATTTAAAGCGCACATGTAGCCAAGAAACCTGGGAACTGTAGTTTGTTAAGGCTCTGGGAATTGTAGCTCTCTGAGGGATAAACTTCAGTTCTCAGGATTTATTTTCAATGTGCTTTAAATGTGCTTTAAATTTAGGTCATGTATGCAGCATTAGGGAGGACAGAAGTCATGGCATCTTTTCCAGCTTTGATTTTCATCAAAGCCAGACAATCAGTTGGGGAGTCATAAAGTTCACCTCATCTTTTATCTGAAGCTTTATCTGTGCCTCAGCTCAGGAAACTTCACCAGCTTCTCAATGTGTAATACAGAAGGAATTTTTAATTTGTTAATCAGCCAATTTTTATATATCCATTCCAGTTCTCCATTAACCTGCATTTTTTTTTTAAAAAAAAAAAGATTTATGTGTGAATATTCCCATTTAAATGCCTATTTCAATATGTATTTTGCCAGAAAAAATTGCTTATTTTATCTGAATGTATGCATTTCTAGAAACATTTTATCTTGAAAAATGCTTTTTGAGCCAAGAACTATACGGCAACTTTCTGAGAAGTGCAAAACCCAAAAATAAATAAATAAAAATAAATAAAAATTCAAACCACACATTTGCCCAGGAGGTGAGGATCAGGTTAGCTCCCAGTAGAATTTACAGAAATTGAATTCCCTAAGCATCCTTATCTCAAAGCACCAAGAGATGTCAGGAATTGGTATTGCAAGTGGCCTTGTGGTCCTGTCATTCAGCAGCAATTGTTTTCTGATGAATAGCATGACAAGGATATATGGCCAAATCATTGCTAAAAGCTCCTGTCTGATGTACAGATAAGAGTCTTAAGATAATGAGCAAGACCGGCCTCACAAATTCAGCAGCCTGAAATTAACTTAGGCCTTTGGCATGCCATGTTACAGACTAGAAAATCACCCATCGTTTTAAAAGTGCAAAGAAAGGACATGCATATGAAGAAAGGACTCTGTCCACAAAGATGCACACTGCATGGATACTTATATGTCTTTTTTGTGTCTGGGTTACCCTGTGCCAAGACTGGAAGGAAAGTTTTGCAGTGTTTCCTGCTGCAAACATTGTAAATATATACAATGTCATTACACAATATATACAAAGTAAAGTAAGCAACTTTACTTAACAATGTGCAACTCCTACTACAACTGAACTCAAAATGGCTACTAGATTTCAGTTCTTTTCTGGTGTTCCCCAGAATTGCTTTCCCCAAAGCACCCACTCATGAAATAATCTCTTCACCCACTTTTAACAATATATCTTTCTGTATCTAATAGGTTTTCTTATTATACTGCCTCATGATCTTAGGGTCTCAATGCCCCTAAGCATGTCAAAAGTCTTGTTTCATACCTTCCAACATTTTTCTGATGAAAATAGGGACGTCCTTTTCAATAATAATAATAATACTCCACCCATCTGACTGGGTTGCCCCAGCCACTCTGGTGGCTTCCAACATATATAAAAACAAAGTAAATCGTTTACCATTGAAAAGCTTCCCTACACAGGGCTGCCTTCAGATGTCTTCTAAAGGTTGCATAGTTACTTATCTCCTTGGCTTGGGGCTGGCATAACTCCATAACTTCAACGTTTCTCTGATGATAATAGGGATGTCCTAAGGAAAAGCAGGGCATTTTCAGATCAAATCAGAAACTGGGATTGCTTCTGAAATTCTGGGACTGTCCCTGGAATATAGGGGCACTTGGAAGGTCTGTTGTGGTGCCTTGTTTTCTGAGACTCCACCTTGTCTGTATCTGAATGAGACAAATCTACATTTTCAGAACTATCCTCATATAGGCAGCAAATATGTTGCCCAGTCACTCTTAGAGGTTCACACACCGATTTTGATTAAGAGTAACATGTTGTTGTTATTATTTCTGAAGAATGGTATTTTGTACCGGATTGTACTGTAATTTCACTTTAAGTATACATGTCATGACTGGCCAATAAATCCTTCTCAAGTTGTTTTATACAGTTCATTTCTTAGGCATTCAGAAAAAAGCTTTATTCCATTTTTCCAACCTTTCCCTACCCAATAATTCCCACCTTTTACCCTTTTACACAATGGGCGATCTAGCAGCATTTAGCAGAAGTTTAGCACTCACTCATTGTTAATTGCTTCTAGAAAGAGATATTTTTGCAACCCCATTAACTTGGGCAAGCATGAGAGTTTTACACTATAATCTCCCTGCTATTTTGGTGGATCATGCCATGTGATGAAATCTGGGGTTGTATCCTGGCATACAGTTTTCATGGAGGAATGGAAGCACACTTATGCTTAAAGAGTGGTGATGACATCTCCAATGATGTCCACTGTTGTGTCATAGCACATCCACTGGTGTGAATTAAATTTAGCATAGCATGGCAGTATATCAATCAGAGAGCTACAGTTCCATAATATAACAGGTAATGCTGTGTAAAAGGAATGTTAGAAACTGGGGCAGAAGTCATGAAAACTAATATAATAATCCCCATGTCTGAATGCACCCATAGATAGCTCCTTTGTGTGCTATTTCTTTTCTTGTGGTACTATGATTTTTTCAGTAAAAGAGAAAGAATCCATCATGAACACTTCATTTGTAGTTCCAATCAAAGTAGATATATCTTTTCGAATTTCCTCTCTTCTTTGCGAAATAGATTGCTTTTTGAGATTGGTAACTGAGACTTCATGAGAGAAACAGAGCAACATCAACTTCTGTCTTCTTATGCACCTTAGGACAAGCACCAGCAGTTGTAATGGACTAATGTTCCCCAGGACTGCTTCCCTCCATGCATCCACTCATGGAATTCTTGAGCTCCTGCTATCCATTAAAGGTTTTGCTGGTGCTTATTTCAGAGCTTTCCAAACTATGTATCGCAACACGTTAGTGTGTCAGCTGCAGTGTGTAGGTTTGTTGCTTGAGTGCTTTCCGTGCTGCTTCCGGAGCTGGAAAGGGATTAGTTTAACCTAGTTAGTTTGGTAGTAAAACTGAATTACTGTGTCGCAAAATGGTGCATGTCTAAAAAGTGTGTCACCGACATGAAAAGTTTGGAAAGCTCTGGCTTATGTGGAACAAGGAAAGAGATAAACTAGTCAGGAACGTGGCCTCCCAGAGCGCAGTGGAATAGTCAGCCTCAGAAACTGAGCTGAACAAGCAAAGGGCTGACTCTGCAGATGAGAGCTGTCTGTCAGAGTTTAGAGAGGACAGCCCGCCCCCCCACCTTCCCAGGGAAGACACGGTTAGCTCACAAGGCGGGGAAGAGTTGGAAGTCGGCCAAAGTCTTGCCAGGCAACAAGCAGAGAAGCCAGAGTCTGAGGCTGTGTCTTCTGGGGAAGAGATAGGCCAGCCGTTCTGTCCCCGTACGAGGAGACTGGGGAAGCTTAGAGAACAATGGAAAGGAAGGAGAAGAAAGGAGGGATTTTGGTGTTCTTCTCATTGGGGGAGGGACGATGAGTCAGACTGAGCAACTACTATTAATGAGAGCGGGCAGAATGTCATGCTCTGGATGTGTTTTTCTTGTAAATAAACTTACATAAAACTGACAGAGAGTCCTTGCTGCTTATCAGGCTACTTGCCTGCCAGAGATCGCTATAGCACTCATGGACGCTATCAGTTTTGTATGGAAACACATTTTTATATAAAAGTTAAAAAAAAAGAGTCTGGGAACACTGGGAAGGAAATCCCTTCCTCCGATTTGGCCACTGGGAGACCAGAAAGGCTATGGATCCTTTGAATCCATATCTTCACCTTGTTCCTCTCCAACTTCTCCCTTTTTGGCCCTACCAATATCAGAGTTCTTACACCAGCAGGGCAGCAGAAATTGCCAAAGTGGTGGTGGAGATCTACCAATAGATCCAATAGATCTCTTTCTGAAGCTGGCACTCTCTCTCCATGCTAAGATAAGAAGATCTGATGCATCCTGTGGTCTTTGTGACACCATCTCAAGGGCCAAACATCTGCAAAACCAGACAATAATTGGAAATGCAAGAATTAGAAATCAGAACTCAAACAGGCCCTGGCGTACGTATGGGTATGTATGTACATTTGGCCCCAACCAGGTAATTGGTAATAGAATCAATAAGCTGGGCAAGAGGAAATGTGGGCAGGTATAAATCAAACATTTCTCTTTCTCCTGAATTGTTTTTTGTAGCTGATTATCTGGTGTGGGCTATGCCTCAGGAGTCCCAGATCTTGGATCAGACTGAAAACTGAACAGGCAATATCTACTGCAATTGTCATCCAACTTGTAGACTGCATGAAGATCTGTTTCTGGGTGTATGTGTTTTCATAGCTGGATCAGGCTGATTGTCTTTGGTACTGTATTTATTTATTTATCAAACTGAAGTCAATTCTCATTCAGGGGAGGACTTTGCAGTGAATACTTATGACTCCCGTTGAAATCTCTGGATGTTGAAATCACTTTTATCTTAAACATGCCCAGTGCCAGAAAAAGAAGCCCAAGATCACATATTTCATGCAACAAAAGAAGAGCCTATAATGTTGGAGACAATTTGAACATTTCCAGGTAAAAAAAGACTGATTGATTCATATTTCATAATGCTAAAAAGAAAATTTGAGGAATCCATATACATTCCATCTGCCAAACAGGATTTTTTATAGCAGTTCTACACTCAAGGCAAGGAAATAATGCCATCTGCTATTATACGGAGGAAGATACATGCTTTATTACATCCCTTAATATGAGGAAGTTTAATGCTATTGCTAGAGGTGAAAGATGAAGTATTATTAACCAGTTACTGGATATGTATTCCTAAATATAATGGATTAAAATAGGTCTGTTTCTAATCAAGACAATTTTTCCAACTTCTCTTTGCAATTGGAATGTCTCAGGGTAACATGAAAAATGTATATAACAATTATTATTTTATTTTTTTAAAAAAGTAAGGATGTGAGAGTAGTGTGGACTTTAATCCACATGATTAACTTGCAATGATTCTTCTGCTCCTTTACTTAACATGATTAACCTTATTAATTAACCTTATTAATGTGGCCAGAGTTCAATCAGTCACTCAGTCAATCATTTTACTTCTGTGCCACATTTCCGAAGTTAAACCATGCTCAATGCGGCTTACAACATATTTTTAAAAATTACATAACTACAAACATAAGAAAAGTAATCATAAAAAACAAAATATCAATGGTATGCAATTGATTTTCCACATAAATCATAAGATCCAAAATAAAAATAAAAAGATCAGCATCAGCAACACTCAGATTAGGTTTAGTTTAGGATACAGCTGTGGTGAAATGGGAAAGGCACAGAAGACCGGATTGGTGGGGTCTATGTTGCTCTTGCTTAGTCTAGCACCTCCACACTGTTTGACAATTGCAGGGGCTGAGCCATGGATAGGCAAACTAAGGCCCAGGGGCCAGATCTGGCTCAATCACCTTCTAAATCCGGCCCGTGGATGGTCCGGGAAGCAGCGTGTTTTTACATGAGCAGAATGTGTCCTTTTATTTAGGATGCATCTCTGGGTTATTTGTGGGGCATAGGAATTCATTCATTTCCCCCCTCCAAAATATAGTCCTGTCCCCCCTACAAGGTCTGAGGGACAGTGGACAGGCCCCCAGCTGAAAAAGTTTTCTGACCCCTGGGCTGAGCTGTGCATTCTGTGCCAGAAGAGAGGACTGAGGAGTAACAGTCAAAGGTGGGATTAGGCTCAATCTCAGCCGCAATCCTTGAGATTCTGAGTTGGACAGTAATGCTGTTTTGGAACCATAGATTGCATCCAATGCCATCCCGTACTTTTTATTTATTTATTTTAAAAAATGGCAACAGGGTGGTATGGGCTTAAGAATTTTCTAGAGGAGGGGAAAATGAATCAAAATCAGGTGCCAGACACTTTCTGTGAACTCTCTTCTGCTTGCAGAGGGTTCCTTAAACCCAATTTTGGGCAGTTTATCTGCCCTCCAGAATCTCCCTTTTCATGTTCCCCCACATCCAGAAACTTCACCGTCCCTCCAGAACCTCATCAACTGGTGTTATTGATGTTCTCCCAATCTTCAGGTGAGGTTTCTGTGGTGTATAGGCATCACAATGGGTAGAAGAGGTTGAGCATTGCCTTGTGGCAAGGCCTCCTTCCAAGGGCATTTATTTTCTTATCTTCTCAACTATTTTAAAAATTGCAATCAATGAACAGGCAATTTGTTCCTGTCATTCCATGGGTGCTGAAAGTCCAATAGATAGCTCTACAAGATTATCCCATAAGGACATAAAGAAATTTGAGACTGTGTATTTGCTATGTAAATTGAAATACCCTTTCCCCAAACTATATAATAAGAAGGCAAATTCCACATATATTAATATATTATATATTTTTTCTCTTTGCTGTCTGATGCTAGAGAGAGAGGGAGCCATGTTGCAGTGCTCCGTGTGTGTTTATATATAAATAAAGTAGATTAGCTAAAATGCTGAGTTGCTCAGGTCTGTTATGCAAGTTGCACAAACTCTGCAGATCCCTAAGTGTGCCGGTGTCGGTTGGCATCAGTCGCTGTGATGTTCGGGCAGAAGAAAGCTTTTGAAGCTCGTGAACAAAAGACCAGGAGGGAGAGAACGTGGCTGTTGGGCATGTGTCTCTGCCAGGGTCCTGCTCGAGTGTAGGCTGAGCTCCTGACACAGAGTTGGGGGACCCTCTGGGACAGTTTGGGAATTGCAGGGTTGGGAGGGTCGGTGAGGATTGCCTCCTTCTCCATTTCTGCCAGCAGGAACCTGCACCATATTGGAGTCAAGTGCTTTAAAAGGATCTCATTGGAGTTCTGAGGAAGCATCCTCCATACCCTGAGAGCATCATTGCTCATTTGCAATGTTTAAAAGGAAGCTCGGATCTTTGTTCCCAAAGTGTCATCGCATTAGAGAAAAGATCAAGAAAGCTAGAAGCCACAGGATGGGAATAATGTCTAATTACTTGCAATTAATCTACTCTGTGTTAGACTGTCAAGAGATAAAGAATACCCATAGGCTAGGCCATAGATAAAGGCCACTGCTTTCTTTTGTTTGCGGTGCCTGTAGATATGCAAGTAATGCGATGCATTTCAGTGATTAAAATAGTTGGTTGGGTACAGAGGGGAACTCCTCTTTAGGCACCATTCCCATAGTATGATAGTGGCTATAATAATCTCAAAAGTGCCTGACCTTTAATGGGTTCAATGAAGTTAAAGGGAACTCTCTTGCCAAGTGGTGACTCAAAAGGTCAGGCCCCCAATTATACAATTCAATACAGTGAAATAGAGATGAACCTCACATAGAGTGCACACATTGCGCATGGGGAATCCCGAGTATAAAGGCCCTCAACACCTTTTTGGGTGGCCCCTAATGATGTTTGACACCCCCCTGGCAATCCTCACACTGCTTTTCCAAAGCCAGGTAAACCAGGTGCTGGGCTAAGGGAAGAAGGCATGAGAGTTCTGACAGAGTCCTAGAAAAATTGCTGTGAACTGTAATAGGTTATGTCCCCTCCATCACCATTTTATTTCCATTGAAATGAATGGAGTGGAATAATGCAATGTCAATTTCCATAACTTTTGTACTTAATTGCATAAACTAGATAAGTCATATTATTTCACCACGGTGGGCAGTGAGGCAGATAATGTAGATTTTGGTGGGAAATGAAATGCACTGGGATAGAAATGGTGCTGCGTGCAACTAATACAGGCGGGGATGGAAAAATGGAAAACAATGCCTTCTTACATCCCTTGCTGCCTGTAGCTCCTTAGGCGAAGGCTGTGATAGAAATAAATAAATAGTAGTTATCATCACTCCTTGATACCCAGAGATGAAAGCATGTCCCAGGAGGGGATGGCTTCACAGGGATTTGCAGGAGGGGAAGGGAAGAATACAAATGGAACAAACAAACTGGGCTTTTGACAGAGGGGAAAGGAAGAAGCCAAGCATGCTCATCATTTAGAATCAGAAAATCCCATCCAGATATCAACAGCACCTTCAGTTCCCATTCCCCATCAATGAGCAACATGAGAATATGTGAACGTACCAACTGAATGCAAAGATCTGCTATATTTATTTTAACTTTTGAATGAGACGGTTGTTTTGTGTGGGGTTTTTTTTGGTTGAGTGTGATCTTGAGGCAAAAAAATAATCCGAAGGAAAGGAAAGTCATCAAAAGCCTGCTGTTCATGCTGCACTTGCTCAGTGAACACAGAATGAAGCTTAGATGTATTATCTTCTAAAAAGTAAAGTATCTAGTCATAGGAATCTCTCTCACTGCTTTTACGGCCCTCGGGGGAAGGGAATATTTATTACTGCTACTCAGCACATAGAGAACTTTGCGATTTCCAATTAAAGGTTTCCCCATTTCTTTTCTCCAGTTTTGCAGCCACTTCACAGGGCATGTGAAATGAAGAGACATTTTCATTTTTGACAGCACCTGTACAAATGTCAGTGCCAACACAGTCCAACAAATCCAATATTATCCAGCAACACACACACGGAGAGAGAGAGGGAGAGAATATTTTAATGTTGCAGACTTTAATTGTTTTAATAGAGATGATTTAGCCTGTGAAATTAACAGGTGAAAGTAGGGACTAGCTGCTGATGGCCCTGAGGTCAAACCCATCCTTCCTAGTAGTGTCACTGAGATCTCCATAAATTCCTTTCCCAACTAATGAAGCCAAAGAGAAATATGAATGCTCCACATTAGTGGGTTCCTGGACAAATTTGGGAAGTCTTGCTAGAGTCTGCTAAGTTTATGCAAATTCTGTAACACATAGGTCAACATTTTTCAAAAAATTTTTACTGAATAAGAGTATAAATACGCATTTTTGTTAAACCAACCTGCTGTTGGACAGTGAAATACAGCAGCTTTTGTTAAAAAAAAGCAAAAAAACAAAAAAACCCAAAAATCGAGGCAAGCAATCAAAATTGGAGATAGGGGAGAGTTTAAAGGAGGGGTTACTTTAGATCACCACAGTTTTCAATGTTGTATTAACTGCCCCTTAAGAGTATTCCTGAGAATGGTTGAAACAATCTTTATTGGTGTCTATTTTTATAGGTTCAGTCCTGAGTGTTTTCACCCCTTCAAAAGAAGGCCATTGTTTGATCACCTCATATTAATAACAACATGTTGTGCATAATTTTACATATAATTAGTTAGGGATTGCCGTTGCTGGTTTTCTTTAAAGAAAAAAGGAAACTCTGTTTAAAATCCTACATGACACAGGCCACAAATGCCTCCTTCCCTACAGACCCTCTTGGGTGCCAAGATTGGCAAAGAGGCTTTCTTGGTTGTTCAAACTCCCTGAAAAGCTTGGAGGGTGTGGCCCAGGAGAGGGCATTCTGTGTTCCAGCAGCTCCCCATGGAAGTGCATGTGGCGTCTTCATAAACCAACTTTCAGTGAATGCTGAAGATGCATTTATCTTGGCTTTTGACACCCACCTTATTCTTGTGATTACAGTTGTACCTCTGGTTAAGAACTTAATTCATTCCAGACATCTGTTCTTAACCCGAAACTGTTCTTAACTTGAGGTACCACTTTAGCTAATGGGGCCTCCCGCTGCCGCTGCACTGCCACCACACGATTTCTGTCCTCATCCTGAGGGTTAGCGGAGTCTGTAACCTGAAGCATTTGTAACCTGAAGCATCTGTAACCCGAGGTACCACTGTATAAGTTGCTTTAAAATGTTTTCAATATCATATTTTAATTGTAACATGCTCTGAGATCTTAGGTAACAGGTGGGTAAATAATAATAATAATAATGCAAGGAGCGTCCAATGAAGGCAAACCTTGACTTAGTCAAATTCTGCCAAATTCCATATATAAATCCATTTACGATGGATTGCTCCTTCAGCCTTACTCTATAACTGACCTCAACATAAGCTTCCGTTCCTTTCTCTCTCTCTTTCCTAACTTGACAATTTTCACTGCTCGCTCTTGAACCTACCTTTTATCACTCTGGACTCCCTCCTTCCATTAGCAACCTTATTCTAGGGGAACTTACAACCTTTCTTGGAGTGTTAGAATGGAATTGTGTTTCTATAGACATCTTTAAAAGCCTTTTAGATTCCCTAGAGCCACCACAGAGGTAAAATATTTAGAGGAAGGATAATGTTTATGGCATCTGAGTATATGAAGCAATTAACAGCTTTTGCGGGTGATTAAACACTGAAGCTGAAATGGGTACATTTGGTAACTCTCCTAGCTATTTGTTGTCAGCATAAATCAGGGCCATAAATAATCAATCCACCTTATCTGATCCACTGGCTAAAAATGATGAGAAGTGAGTTATGAAATGATAAAGTTTTAACCTCAGGTTGAGGGAGTTTGGATTCGTTAGATTAGCTAATTCTGTGACTCCCCGTGATGGCTGCATTGCAAGTAAAAGAACATAGCTAACTTGAGTATAATTTGCTGGTTATTAAATTTGCACAAAATTAATATGAACATAACTGACAATTTTCCCATGCTCCCCCCCCCCAGCTGCATTTTTTAAAAGCATGTCATTCTTTTCTTACAAAGCTCAGAGTGGTTTAGATGGGTCTTCCTAAGGAATTTCTCATCTAGACAGAGATCAAGATGAAGCCTTCTTACACTCATTTAACAATATAATGAAAATATGTTTCTATGTTCTAATTTATGTGGGTCAGAACACGAACTGGTTGTACTATGACCTGGGAGACCAGGGTTGAAATCCCCACTCTGCTGTGAAGCTCACTGTGTGTCTTTGGGCCTGCCACAGTCTCCTAGTTGAACCAACCTCACAATGTTGTGGTGAGAATAAAACAATAGAGGAAAACTACATAAGCCACCTTGAGCTCCTTGGATGGATGGTGAGATATAAAAGGAATCATCATCATCCAAGGCACAGTACATCATCCAAGGCACAGTACATCAAACTTGAAAGAAGTTACTGATGTTCAGCACTAACGTTCAGCACTAATGGGTTTCTGAGCACAATTTAAAGTGTTGGTGATGACCTTTAAAGCCCTAAATCCCTCAGCCCAGTATACCTGAAGGAGCGTCTTCACCCACATCCCTTACCCACACCAACTTGAAGGCCACCTCTGAGGGTTTTCTAGCAGTTCCTTCACTGTGAGAAGCAAAGTTACAGGGAACCAGGCAGAGGGCCTTCTCAGAAGTGATGCCCTCCTGTGCAGGGCCGGATGTAGGTTTGATGAGGCCCTAAGCTACTGAAGGTAATGGAGCCCTTTATACGTCCAGCTGTCCTTTCTCCACAACAAATTGTTGCTGTTTTCTGTGTTGAATATATGCTATCTGGTAATTTATGGACCTAATAGATATCTAAAGCCATTTGCACCGAACAAAATATGTATTTTTTTTTTAAAAAAAATACAATTAAGAAGAAGTATATGGGGGGGGGCAAGAGAGTGGGGCCCTAAGCTACAGCTTGTTTAGCTTATACGTAAATCCAGCACTGCTCCTGTGGAAACCCTCTCTTCAGATGTCAAGGAGATACAGAACTACACAACTTTTAGAAGACATCTGAAGGCAGCCCTGTATTGGGAAGGTTTTAATGTCTGATATTTTACTATGTGTTTATATGTTTTGTAGGCTGCCTAGAGTGGTTGGGGAAACCCAGCCAGATGGGCAGGGTATAAATAATATCTTCTTCTTCTTCTTCTTCTTCTTCTTCTTCTTCTTCTTCTTCTTCTTCTTCTTCTGGATCAGTGTAAAATTTATTCATTAAGGAAGTTTTGGGGAGTATTATTTACAGAACTGCCCATAAGCCTCATTCTAGGTGCAACCTGCTCATTGTGTGATATCATCTTCCATGGGATCTTGTGAGAGGGAGGAAAGGCTGAGGTCTTTAAAAGGTCCTCCCCCAGGAGATTTCAGGGCCATTTTGTCTAGCTAGCTTCCCAACTATCCTCAGTGCTAGACCATCACTGAGGCACTTGAGTCACTTGTTAACAGGGATGGAAATGATTTTGTTCCCACCAACCTCAATTGGCCTCCATTCCTTCAGTGAGATAAGGGTTATATATCTTAGGTGTTGGGAAATTTTTGTACTTCGTGGGCAGCAATGGCATTGGGTTTGATTAGCGTAGTACTGATGGGAGGATTGGCAAGGCATTCCCTGAGGACCTCTGCCGGGCTAGAATCTTGGATGCCTGGCTTGACCAACACCAGGGCTCAGTGCTGGACGACAGCCATAGAGGGAGTTTGGGGTGCCTCCTAATCCCAAAGTGGTGTCATTCTATCAGCATGGGCTCAGAGGAATGGGGAAATCATCCTTGCTATGCCAAACCCCATTTACCCACGATAATCACTAAATATTTGGCCCCGTTTCACCCAACACCAATGTCCCGTTTCAATAATTCCACCTCTCTCTTTCAAGCCACAGAATGCACCTGCCTGGGCAATACACAATTACAGCAAGAAGAGTTTTAGTTGCTTATTTGTTTACAACATTTGTATGCTGCCAATTACAAAAGTTCTCTGAACTGTTTACAATAAAAATAAAACAACAGAATGCAGAGACAAAATAATGAAACCGTAACAAACGAAACAGCATAAAAATACCACAGAGGATAAAATCAATGCAGCGGAACTAGCAACAGCTGAAAATCGCACAAATCTTTAATCTCCAGAAATATCCAGATTCTTCCAATCACTCTCTTTCTCTGTGTGGTTGTTGTTGGCATTCGTCTGTCTTGAGAGACAATGGAGTGCACCTCTGGGGATGAAGTCAAACAGGGCAGTGTGTATGGAGGTCCTGCGCTGCCCAGGTGACAACATCTGCCTCTCAGCCTCACGGATGTGCTTCACAGGAAAGCAGAGCATTTGGCACCAGCTTGGCTTCAGAAGTTGCCAGAAGGAGGCATACAATGCACAATCCAACTGTCTTAGGGACTCCATTCTGGATTTGTGTAGGGTCTACTTCTTAGCCTTTTCTTCTCCTGAAGATATCCTCCAAGGCAGTAGAGGATCAGAGTTTTTCTTCTCCTGGATGTGCTACCTTCCCAGGTTGGCAAGTCCCATCCACACCTCACTTCCCTCCACAGTACATGCAGAAACCGCCTTCTTCATCATCGGACCAACTATTGGTCTTGTCCACTTAATTTAGCCTAATTAGTCATGTCATTATTTCCACACCATTCATTTCAATGCAAAGACCACTCTTTCCAGTGCAAAGAAAACATAACTCTTGAAGTCACATATATCTAGTGTGCCTTCCATGTCAAAGTCTGTAATATTATAACATTTTAATCTTTCCAGTCCTTCAAGGAAACTGTGATTTAAAATGCAACAGTACAATACTACATGGCTTTTAATTTTTTTTTAGAAAGAAGTTCTGTGTAGGTCAGCTTTTATATATATAATGCTAATGCGATGTTGTTTCACCTACTATGAAAATCCCTAGCTTTTCTCTGGTTATCATAAATAGCTTTTAAGAGGAAAAATGACAGATTTTTGGCAGTTAATTAGCAGTTCAGGTAACTCATCAGAAAAAAGCAATTTGCTTATATTCATACAAGCCAGTGAACTGTAGTAATTCTAATCCTTGAAATCCGCAAAGGGAAAAATGGAAAAGAAGGTGAAAGGAAATGCAACCCAGTCTTCTGAGGTGTTTACGTTTCAAATGGATTAGTCTCCTCCTCTCTTCACTGCATGTTGAAATGTATAAATGCCTTGGAGTTTCTCTGTCAAGATGATTTCACTTTCCTCCTCCAACTCAACTTCTTCAAAATGCAAACTTGGTAATACATTCAGGGAGCAAGAGAGATATTTCCCATTCCTACGCATAGGGAGCTGTGGATATTCTAGGAAAGCTTGCTTATTCAAAGTGTCAGTGCTGACCTTTAAAGCCCTAAACAGCCTCAGCCCAGTATACCTGCAGGAGCGTCTCCACCCCCATTGTTCTGCCCAGACACTGAGATCCAGCTCTGAGGGCCTTCTGGCAGTTCTCTCACTGCGAGAAGCCAAGTTACCTCTTTTGTTGACCACCAGCATTACGCTTTCCATTTTTAAGTTCGGAATAGAGTTGTTGCTTTGATAATCAGGCATCCGCACAACATGACCAGTCCAATGAAGTTGATGTTGAAGAATCATTGCTTCAACACTGGTGGTCTTTGCTTCTTCCAGTACGCTGATATTAGTTCACCTGTCTTCCCAAGTGATGTGTAAAAATTTTCGGAGACACCATTGATAGAATCTTTAGAGGAGTTTGAGATGGCATTTATAAGTGGTCCATGTTTCACAAGCATATAGCAAAACTTTGAAGCCTTGAACTTTTGAAGTGCTTTCACGGGTTGCAGAGCTTAGCAGAGTATAGCAGAGTACTGCAATGATTCTTAGGCAGTACTTGAGATTGCCCAGGCAAGATGATGATCAGGAACGAATCTGATGACTAGTAACTTGATTCTTTTAGTTTATTATATACAGCAGTAAACATACAAGTCTTATCTACAAGTTACTATTTACAACATGACTTCTTCACTCTCAGCAACACCTCAGCACTAACCAACTCAACAAACTAACCACTCCAACCAACCAGTGTCATAGGTCATGCTGCCTATATGAGGGACCTCAGCCAATCACAGAGCTGTTGCTGGGTCTCCTTATCTCTAGGCAGATTCTTTTTATGCTCTGTATTCCCAGGCTGCTGTGGAGACACTAATTGCTAACTTTCAAAGCTGCATGTAAACCATGGATTCCAACAGTACAATAGCTTTGTAAACAAGCATTTTGGTTTCCCTGTGAATGTCCCAGGCCTCAAACACTCTGTACTTCAATCAGGAGAAAGTTGCACTCGCATAGCTCAGGTGATGCTAGATTTTGGCATCATTGTTGGCCCTTGTGGAAAGATACGGTAACTGCCTAGGTAGGAGAAGTGACCAACATTTTCCAACGTTACACCATTGAGTTGGATTTGTGGTGCTGCAGAGGGGTTATTTTTTACTTGGTGCAGCACTTTGGTTTTTTGGATGTTGAGCAATAGGCCAATCTTTTTGAAAGCTTCCGCAAAGATATTTAGGATGGTTTGGAGGTCATCCTCTGAGCATGCACACACTACGTTGTCATCAGCATATTGAAGCTCTATGACGGAAGTTACGGTAACCTTACTCTTTGCTTTCAGCCTGCTCAGATTGAAGAGCTTTTCATCTGTTGGATATATGATTTCTACTCCAGTAGGGAGTTTCCCTTTGACAAAGTGTAGGATCATGGCAATGAAAATAATGAATAGAGTTGGGGCAATAACACAACCCTGTTTAACACCTGATCCCACTGTGAATGGTTCACTTTGAGAGCCATTGTTATCTGCGATTGTTGCTGACAATAGTGACAATTCAAGTTCTTGGGCACTGTTTCCCCCCCAAGCAGACACACCACTAGATGAAAGCTATGACCTTCTATATTGCACAATGCTCAGCTAAACTAACACCATCCAATGCACTGCAGAAAAGTGGAAAAGCTAAATATACAGAGTCAATTATCAGACTGGAGAGACATAAATATATTTATATTTGCATCATATGAAATCCAGTCTTTTAATTTGTTTTTGGAGTATCTTTTAAAAACAGTGTCTACACTTTCTACTAGCTCCATTACATTTGGCTCTCAGCTGGGTTAATGGATCCATAATTACCATAATTCTCTGAATATGGTTGTCAGTTCCATTTCAGTTGTTCGGCAGCCACTTAATGCAATATCAGGTTTTCCTGTAGAAGATCACATTTCGGTCCTTTTTGACAAAAACCTTTCTAAAAAGAGAGATTATGCTCAGGAAAAGGAGGGCATCTGAATAATTTAACAGCTACATATAGGCCTATCAAATATTAAAGGGACAATAGTGTACTATAGGGAGTTTTGCAAAGCTGCTGCCTTGACATTGGTCTCCTATTGTATCTTGTGCAGTGTGCAGTTTGGGATAAACAGCAACAGACAAAGAGGTCATAGGATGATGGCGGAGTGGCTGTTTGTAGTGAAAAGCAAAATGACGCTCTGGTGAGCATTGGTGAATGATCGCTTGGTAATAATATGGAGCAACTCTTTATTAAATGCATAGATCACCTTTAGTTCAGAGGATCAGTTGTTGAAAGGTATGTTCCCCTCTCCATGTCTCATTAAATTCAAATGTTTAACACAAAACCAAAACCCACATAATGTCTGCAGAACATTAGGTCACTGCTCACCAAGCATATTTTTAATCTTGTTCTTTTTTTTTCAAGGAAGAGACTAAAGCTAAATTGTATAGTAGCAATCATGTAGAATTTTATTGCAGATACAAAACAAAACACCAACAAACTTTACAATCTTTGCCTTTATTCTAGCTGTTCACTATGTTTATTACTAGGGTATCACAAAGCGATAGCACACAGGGCTCTTGGTCACTGCCTGCATTGAAATTGATGTACAGCACTCCCCACTGATAGGAGTAGATCTTCTTGTTGACATGCCAACACTCTCTGGGGCAAACTTACATCTTTAATATACTATACATGAATTTTCATATTTTAAATTCAGTCCACCCCCCCCCCCCCGAGACTTTTAGGAAGAATTGAATGTAAAATACCGAAAATGTCTGTGAAATGCATTCAGTAAGGAAAATTTCCCCAGAAACTCACAGCACATCATCATCAACCCACTATTCTCAGTGGGATGTGGAACATTGATTACAAGTCCATGTGGGGTGGCAGGAGCTATGCACACTAGAGCACCACTTGCAAGAGTCTGCATTTAAATGCAAGTGCCACTGAATTCCTCCCCTACCCTGACCTGCAGTGGCCAAACTGCTATCACTGGGGCTTCCACAGGGATGACCCATCTTCTCTTGTTTCCCCATGACTGGTATTCAGAGGCTGCGTGCCTGAAGACAGTAAATAGCCTTCGTTATTAGTAGCCCATGATAGCTTTCTCCCACATCAATCTGAAATATTAAAGAAAAAGGGAGCAAGATACAATGGATTGCAGTTATGAAATATTAAGCAAAATGGCTTAAGATGCACCTATGAATGGTTTAACCATAACGAGAATAGTACTTCACCCATTAAGCTTTTTCCTACCATTGAAGAGGAGTGTTTTTCATTCCCCCCAACTATTATCGATTATGGTAACAGCAAACATACCCAAAATAATAAAGGGGCTATTGTCAAAAGAAAACAAGCTCATTTTGTGTGGCATCTTGCCAAGGCAGGTTGACTGATACTTGATGAATGAGTTACAATTAAGAGAGAATTTTGAAGGAGCTCTTCAGCCCTGTTTATTCCGTTGGCAAGCGATCTACCAGAAGGGAAGGCTTTCCACACTGCCTTGCAAGCAAACAACCAGTTTAAGCTCCATCCTAGATACACAAACATACATGCAACGTTCAAACTTCTCTGTCTCCAGCTGGACCGTGGCAGCCTTTTAAGATTACCTTTGCTTTTACTCTTTGAATATTGTTCATGTTGCATTATTTCCCCAAGGTTATTAAACCCCCTGTGCCCTATACAAGGAATGGCATCTCTAGCTTGGGTGCATGAAAATGACAAAACCAATCACCTGGCAATTCTCAAACAGTGAGTTGGATGCACCAGTGCACTCCAAGAGAGCAGATCAAGTTTAAGGCTAAGTGAAGATTGCCCCAGGACTTCCACAACCTGATTCACAGTAAAAAAAAAGAGAGAGAGAGAGAGAGAGAGAGAGAGAGAAAGAAAGAGAGAGAGGGGGGGGGGGAGAATTCTAACTATTTCCAGGGGTGAATATGTAGGGTGGGGTAGACTGAAGGGTATGGATTTGTGTTTTCGTTGCTGCTTGTGTCTTCGTTGCTGCTGCACATTGATTTTCATTCAGAAAATGCTGTGGAATTGTGGTACATGGTGAAACAGCCTTTTCCAACCTACTGTCCTCTGGATGACTAAGCCACTTCTGGCGAACCAGAGCAGCACACGGAAATGCCGTTTACCTTCCCGCCGGAGTGGTACATGTTTATCTACTTGCACTTGCTTTCGAACTGCTAGGTGGGCAGGAGCTGGGACCAAAGAAAGAGAGCTCACCCCGTAGTGGGGATTTGAACTGCCGACCTTCTGATTAGCAAGCCCTAGGCTCTGTGGTTTAGACCAAAGCACCACCTCTGGATGTATTGCACTGTTGGGAGTCGTAGTCTAAAACATCCAAAAGGTCCCAATTTAGTGAAGACTGACATAGAGACTTTCTGATGGGCATCCTGGAGGTGGGTGGGAATAGGGAAAAGATGCATTTCTGGCTACCATTTATATGGGGGCAGGCATAGATTAGTAGTTAGCCCAGAAATACAGAGCATGGGGTATTAAGAAGCTTTTACTATTAAAGGCACATTAATAGCACAAAAACAGCTGTAGTCTATATCCTTTTAAATATAATTAACATCCATCCAAAGTCTCAGTATTAAAATCAAGATGCCTTTACGATAGCTCTAATCATTTTTTTTTTTTAAAAAAACCCTCATCAAATGGTATTTTTGTGCCACAATTCCCCACCCATTAACATCACTGGAAGGAGGTTGTGTCACAATAAAACAATGTGGTACACATTGCAAGGAATGTAATGTGGGCAGAAAGGGCGGTCATGGGAGATGTCTACAGGAATTCCATTGCTGTTTCAACTCACACCAAAACTAAGTTGTTTGTGGGGTTGGTTGGATCTCTCACTTTCTAGGGTAGGCCCTCACCATCATTACCCAGCTACCCCACTCCCAATTTCATCCACCTCCTGGAAACTGGAAAAGCCACACACCCCTTTGGTCTGTTCTTCTGAATGTCACATAACAACCTCATTATAGAATACACATACAAACATACCCATTATGTGAACCACCCTGAGATCTATGAGTATAGGGCGGTATCCAAATTTAGTACATAATAGTAACAACAATTTACTCGCCACTTTTCATCAGAAAAGACAGTAAAACAAAAACAAAAACCCATAAAGGAGATCAAACAACCACATTGTACAAAACAACAAACGTATATAAAACAATAAAATGGTGGGGAGTCAACATCCACAAACGAGGGTACCATGAGGGTTCCATGGTCCACCAGAAGCGGCTTAGTCATGCTGGCCACATGACCTGGAAGCTGTCTGCAGACAAACGCCGGCTCCCTCGGCCTATAGAGCGAGATGAGCGCGCAACCCCAGAGTCGGGCACGACTGGACCTAATGGTCAGGGGTCCCTTTACCTTTTACACATTTCTTAGATGAAGACTGATAAAAAAAAGTTTGAATTCCAAATGATGGCAGTGTTTCGGTTCAGGTATTGTTTCAGAAAGCTTGAATTAGGTACGCTTGTCTTTAAATGCAAACTGAACAATTCCCACCCACCCCTCATCTCCACACTGAACAATTCCTGGTTGGCACAGCTCATCTGTATTTAACTCTCCTTCTCCACCAATTTTTACCCTGATCTATTTGTTTGACAAACTAATTCTGTTGAAAATTCCCACACACATTTCAGATGAGTTGACAACAATGACAGCGGCTAATTCTTGAGTGAAGGGGAAATCCTTCCTGCCCCGCACACAAAACTGAAACAGCAGCCGCGGCAGCATTCAGTCACAATATTCAGTTGTAAACTGAAGCACAACATTGTGAATCATTCTGCCTGATTACTATATGCAGTCAGTGGTTCGAATCCCCGTGACCTTCTGATCGGGAAGCCCTAGGCTCAGTGGTTTAACCCACAGCGCCACCCACATCCCAAGTCGAAGGAAGTAATAGTGCCACTCAATTCTGCCTTGGTCAGACCATACCTGGAATACTGTGTCTAATTCTCGGCACCACAATTTAGGAAGGATGTTGAGAAGCTGGAACATATGCAGAGAAGGGCAACCAAGGTGATCAGGGGCCTGGAAACCAAGCCTTATGAGGAATGATTGAGGGAGCTGGGTATGTTTAGCCTGGAAAAGAAGAGACTGAGAGGAGAAATGATAGCCTTCTTCAAATATCTCAAGGGCTGCCACATGGAAGAAGAAACAAGCTTGTTTTCTCCCTCTCTGGAGGGTAGGACTCCAACCAATGGCTTCAAGTTACAAGAAAGTTGATTCCAACTAAACATCAGGGGGAAAAATTCTGAGTTGTTCATCAGTGGAATGGTCTCCCTCGGGAGGTTGTGGACTCTCTTTTTTGGGGAGGTTTTAAGCAGAAGTTGGATGGCCATCTGTCATGGATGCTTTAGCTGAGATTCCTGCATTGCAGATGAGCAGATGACACTTGGGGTCTCTTCTGTCTCTACAATCCTATGCTTCTATGACTTGCTGTTGCGTACTGGGAGAGAGAGGAGGGGTGAGGGGCAAGGAAGTTGCACCGGCAGAGCCAATCCAACACTCCTGCCAATGTGTTTGCACCATCTTGACCTCTCCAACACCACGCCCTGTCCCCCCCCCCCAGGAAGCAACAGTGACTCAGCTGCCAGGAAGCTAGCGTCACAGTACAGTGCTACCTCGGGTTAAGAACTTAATTTGTTCTGGAGGTTCGTTCTTAACCTGAAACTGTTCTTAAACTGAGGTACCACTTTAGCTAATGGGGCCTCCTGCTGCCACCATGCTGCTGCCGCACAATTTCTGTTCTCATCCTGAAGCAAAGTTCTTAACCCGAGGTACTATTTCTGGGTTAGCAGATCTGTATCCTGAAGTGTCTATAACCTGAAGTGTCTGTAATCCGAGGTACCACTGTACATAGCTGTGCTACCCCACACAACAAGCCACTTTTGTCCTTGAGCTCTGCGGTCTGTTCTAATTTAATTTGTTTTTATCTTAAGTAGTTTTAAAGTCAGTTGGCTCAGTACTTAAAGTTCATTCCTGCTTACAGGGAAGAAACCTATCTTTTGTATCTGTTTTATTTCTATGTGAGCTCAAAAGCCATATGTTTTAACTGCAGGACATGAGCCGAGGGGGAGGGGACAGGTGTTTTACCTCTGTGTTTCTAACTGATAAGAAACTGATAAGGAAAGTTTAGAAGACCAGCTTGACCAAAGGATACCCTGCAGTTCAAATGGTTTTAATGTGCTTATTACAGACCCATAGTGCTTCAGTGTCCAGAACTCCACTTCTAAATTTAGTCCAGAAATCTAGGCTGGACTATTGTGACTTAGTAAGGGAGGTAGAGGAACTGTAAAGCAATTGTGGAAAGATTAAATTAATATGTTTTACATGGACAGCCTTGACCCTTTACATTGTGAATGTGCAAATGATGGGGCTGGAGAGATCTTATCCCAAGTATGAGGGCTTTGCTACATATTCCTCAAATGAAAGCTTAGCTAACTGGTCAACTGATCTGAACTTGTAAAGAGCTGATACATATGCTCCCAGGCAAGCTCAGGCTCCTCCATATAATGAAACCCCAACTAACCGCCATAACAATCTTGACATTATAGATTCGGCCACAGCAGAGACTGAAACTCCCTTACTGTTGCACTTTTAAACCACCAATGTCTCCTGTCTAAACAAACCATACCACCATTGAAACCTACTCTGATCCCAATTTCTGTATTGCTGTATACCTGTAGTTCTTGGATCAATGGCAGAAGTCTTCTGTAAACAGGAGAGCCTATCTATAATTTACTCTAAGACCAAGATTATGGTTTTTGGCAAACACAGTCCTGGGTATAAATGGTGCTTAGATCAGCAAGCTATAGAACAAACTCGCTCCTTTAGATACCTGGGCATACTCCTTAGGGAAACCCTCTTTTGGAAGTTGCATATGGATACAGTGAAATTCAAAACATAGGAAAACATTGGGGCATTGATCAAGTTCTATTACAATAAGGGAGAGCAGCTGATTGAACCTGCCCTAAAGATACTTGGTAGCAAAGTGCTTACTCAAATGCTGTATTGTGTTGAAATCTGGGGCTCTGATTTGAACTCCATTAAAGTTTGGAGAGGTTTACATGGAGTGTTAGGGGAAGGGTAGTACCTCTGTGGGGGACCCACTGTGCTCCTTCTGGGGTAGTTTGTCCACCTTTGGTCCCCACCCTGCATTTAGCTATCACCTATGGCTCCTAGAAGCTGTCATGTGACAGTGGCCACACCCCATGAATGCCTTCAGCTGGCCAGCTAAACCGGGTGAGGCTAGCCAATGGGTCTCAAACCCTCCATGAGTTAAGAACTTCCCATTCATGCAAAAACAGGCTCTAGAGGATTGAGTGAATGAGACTAATGATGGGTTCAACAGTCAGAGGTGGTATCTGCATGTGTTGCAGAGGGAAGTGAGGGACAGATAGGGCTAGTCAACCTGGGAAGAAAAAATCTGATCCTCTGCTGCCTTTGTGAGATATCTTCAGGAGATGAAAGGGCTAAGGAGTATAGTGGAGTCCCTAAGATGGTGAGATGGAGCCTTGTATGCCTCTCTCTGGCAACTCCTGCAGCCAAGCTGGTGACAAACATATTGCTCTGCTTTCCTTTGGACCACATCAGAGAGTCTGAGAGGGGGGGGGGGCTTGTCATCTGGGCAGCCCAAGACATCCATACACACTGCCCAGGCTTGTACCCCAGAGAGGTCACTTCGCTGCTGCTAACTCAGTGATTTGACTTCATCCTCGAGGATGCACTCCATTGTGTCTCAAAACAGACACAGATGCCAACAACAATGTGCAAAGTTTTGGCAACTGTGCAGAATAAGGTGTGAGGGGTTTTTTTTTGGGGGGGGCTATACTGTTAACCATCAGGAATATCTGCAGCTATTCTTCATACGGGATCTGGGTGGCCAATAATTAGGGCAAGAGTGGATTGTGCTCAGTTAAAGTATATTTTTAAAAGTTCAATTCAGCCAGATGGGTAGGGTGTAAAATGTATTATTATTATTATTTTATTATTATTATTATTTATTTTGAATTTTTTCTAAACTATATGGTGATCACCAACTCAGGAAAGCAGCCTGTCAACATGTTTTAGACTATTATTATTTTCCAGAACTGAGCTCTGCTTTGACCTTGAAGAAGTGTCAACTAAGGGATTGGCTCTTCTGGATATAATCCAGATGGGACCTACAACTAATTAGAAACACAAAATTTCCCCTTGGTATTTACTACTGAGAACAAAGCATTTTGCAGCATTTTGCATCTGGCCAAACTCTCAATAGTTTCCTTAATAAATGCCTTTCCTGAACTGCATTTCCAAGTCATGCCCACTGTAGTCTTGGATGACCACTGCAATAAGGTCCCATACGCAGAAAGACTTTGTATTTGAAGTCAGCCTCAGGTGGAAAACATCACTCATTATCTGTTAGCCTGTACCTTATATAGAGATTGAAGAGATCACTTTCTGAAACTTTTGTTCATACAAGCAAGCAGATATACCCCAGCAGAAATGGTTCAGTTTCTTCTGAGTGACAACAATAGCTTCATAGCACAGAGAGTGAGCCACTATGCACTGCCTGGAAAAACAACAACAACAACAGGAAAAATGAGTTAGATAAATTCAGTATAAATTGTGGTGGTTTAGAGGTTTAATTTGAAATCAAGGTGGATTTGAGTTTGTTGGTATATGTGGTAACTTCTCTCTCTTACATCATGAATGTTGGATTTTTAGAAGTCAGAATAATATTAGAATTGGAATTGTCAGAGATGCACTGTGTTTTAATGCTCAGGAACTTGGCGATGTATTTTTTTATACAGGGTGAGTCCATTAAAAGAGGCCCCATGGATACAAAGTACACATGTTGCACGGGGCCTCTTTTAAAAGACTCACCCTGTATTATGGATTTTTATATTATGGATGTATGTTCTGTATTCTTTTATTAATACTATTGCCTAGTACAAGTTTGTCATGGCCTTTGGCTAGAATAAACTTATGAGCTTAAAAATAAAAGCAGCGGCTAATTCTTGAGGGAAGGCCGATTTGTGTATGGTTGTAAATGGAAGCACAATACAGGATCATTCTGCCTGATTAACAAATGCAATGCTCAAACTGATACAGGAAACAGCTATGTTCATGGCTTTGACCAAACGGGCAAATGGTGAAACTGGCAGAAGTTATTCACCAGGCATAGTGGAGCTGCTATGCTAACTTCCTAGCAGGTGACTTGCTGTTGCTAATTAGGAAAGAAAACGAAGGGTGAAGTGGCTGGGAGTTGGTGTGGTGCAATTGCATGGGCAGAGTCAATCCAAAACTCCTGTCAATGTGTTTGCACCACCTTGACCACCCCACCCCCAGGAAGCAACAGTAACTCACCTGCTGGGATACAAGCAAAGCAGTTCCACCCTACACAGCAAGCCACTTCTGGAAACTAGGCATGGGGCATGCACACAGACCCCACTTTGGTTCTTTGCAGTTAGAAACTCTCCCTGTCTGTCCTCAGAAACACTGATAAGCCAAAGTTCCCTCTCATGGAGATGTTTTTAGGCTAATAGTGTGAATATCTGAAGAGCAGCCTATGTACAACCCCTTGCTCCATCCTTGGTTTTAACCCTTCATGTGCTAGGCACACAGTTGAGCATATTTAAAGGATGGTTCCAGGTGTTTGAAATGTCTCAATGTGCAACATTCTCCATGGACACAGCCATGCATAGGAGCTAACGAGAGGGGTTTGAGAAGAAATGGTATGAGATATAGATGAGGAGATCAACTACGTACACAGATGAACCAAAGACTCCGTCTTTTCCATACTGCTTACAAGATGGAAGAGGAGGGAGAGAGGCAACCCTCACTAGGTGCTTTAGGATGTTGCTTGCATTCATTCCATGGTATATGAAGAAGTCTGAGCTAGTGCAGCCTTCTGCAAATTGGAAGCTTCTGAGAGTTGTTATGCAGATGATGCCTTTTCTTGCATTCTAACAGGGCCCCCTCTCTATTCTTCATAAATCCCATTTTTTAATTAGATCCTTGGAGTCTTGGGCATCTCTGAACTAAATGCATATGTATCAATGCATCCTTGAGGAGAAGAAAAAAAAATGTGTTCTGGCTTTTCGTCATGGAGAAAATTCACTTTGTATCCAACAGCATCCAATATTGCACTCCAAGGAAGGGAAGTTCCTTCTAAGTCCGCAGCTAAGTCCAGCCAGGTTTGAGGAAATTTTCGGCTACCGCGAGTGGCAGCAATAAAAGAACAACAGATAAAGTATTAAACTATTGTAAGATGTAACTTAGAACGTAGATATCTTCATATGCAAAAGGTAACCTGCATTATAATTCATCACACCTTGCATTATGCAGGTATGGCAGTGTTTCACATTATCTTTCTGATACCTTTTGTAACTGATGATGTGATTCAGTGTCTGTCTGCAATGAATAAATTAATGTCAAAAATATTTGCAATTTGGCGCAACATAAGTAATCTATGACAATGATGAAACTCGGTGCAACCACTGGAGAAGTCTGAGCCAAAGATTTGCCTTGTGATTTCAAGTGTTTGCATGACATTCAGCCTTTCAAGAGCTCAAGGCCAAGTGTACCTTTTCCCCTTGTATGAAGCTGTTTTCTATTGGCCTAATTCACCCAACATATTAAAACCATAGTTAAAACAAAACTATGGTTTAATGTGAATGAGCAGTGTGTTGTTGTATGCTGCTGAAAAGTACTTGCTCCCATTTTCACATCCCCTATTAATGCCATGCCACGAGGAAAGAAGCTAGAATCTGGCTTGTTCTGCTGTCTAAACGTGGGCTCATGGCTTGTTTTCCTTGAATAATGTTCAGAAACCCAAGAGGCAAGCCTGAATTACTACTCAAGGTTTGTTTGGACAGAAACAAACTACAAGCCCAGACAGACAAGACAGACTCTGGGTGGAGCAGGAACATTTCAACAGCAGGCACCAACTGCATGCTTACATTAAACTATGGTTTAATGCAATGTGTGAACTAAGCTACTCAATCAGTTCTCCTAGCCCAGTACTATGTATTCTGTCTTTTCTTTCCCAATACTTGCTACCTGCTCATTTAACAGGGGGTGCCAGGAATTCAGTTTGAGACTTTCTACTTGCAAAGTGATCTACTTTTAACATATATAGTCGTAATACAATTTTGTCTTTTCTTGACATCCCGCCCCATTTTCCATGGCATTTCCCATTTTCCTTCTGCTGTACCCCGTCTTCTATCAATCAAATCCTAACTAAATATTATAATCTAATTCCTTCTGTTGCTCATAGCTCAAATCCTGCTCATGGGTTTATCAATAGTTTGCTGAGTTTTCTACCCCTGCTTTTCTAGGGCCACAAACTTGCCCAGCCATTTCCAGGGTCTGAATCAATAATAGATGGAGAGATTTTCAACAGCTCAGCCATAGTAAATGAGAAGCCCCACTTACTTTTCAGTTCCTTTTTGAAAGCCCAATAACAAAGGCTATCATTGCCAGAAGCTTCAGCATCCAGCTAGATACTACAGGTTTCCATGGTTGAAGGAAACTTCAAGATGTCTCCAGAAACTGGGTTTTCTAAAAGGTGGATTTATTTTTATTTTTTTTATTTTTTTTTTGCAGCCAGAGTTAGTGCATTCCTGATTTGTGGGAACATTAATTATTACCTAGCCATTCCACAAGGAAATTTGTTTGTTGCCTTACCTGCCTTAAAAGCACTAGCTCAGCTGTGATGGTAAAACCTCTTAGATGGATGATTTGTTAAGGGAAGTTGCATTTTCCACTTGAGAGCTTTGAAATGTCTTGTGTCAAAGGCACTTCCTTTGGCATTGACTCCCTATACCTGCCAAGTTTGCTATTGTGTTCTCTTTTGTTCCTTTTAAAATGTTCGTCATGACTAGGTAAATGGCATAAAAAGACCCCTAACAGACTTCTTTTCTTTACATTGTACGTTATTTATTTATCTCCCTTTTATATGCTGTGGTGTAGTTGGAGACAGCCAGGCATTAAGAGTATTCTCATTATATAAGCATCGCTCTTAAATATTGCATGGAACATAACCTGAACTTTGTTCTTGCCTGCACTAGGAAGACTGAATACAGAATGAATATCGACATGAATGAGGTGACACAGGAATGGAACACATTTGTGCTTGTACACAATTGCTGCATTGTGGGTAGGGAAGGGTGGCTTTTTATCATGTTTGGGAAAGAGGTAGAGCCCCAAAAAACTGGAAGGTGTCTAATGCTTTGGAAAGTCTTGACAAAATGGGTATGTTCTGCTCTCCCATATTGTCTCTAGTCCTGTTTCTCAGCCTCTCCCTCCAGGCAAGTGTTTTGCTTGTGTCCAGAGGACTAAATATGGGGGGGGGGGGTACATTGGCTGTGAGTGAGGCAAATTGGAGTGATTTGGGTCATGATCTCACCTTACAGCATCAGATTGAAATGTTGTCAAGGTGTGTTGGGGTAGATTAGTGATTCTCACCCTTGCAAGGAGCTCTGTTGTCTCATCTCCCCTTGCCCTGCCCCTCCCTCAAAAGCACACAGCCTCATCCCTCTTTTCTTTTACAAAAAGCATTAATCACCATGGGAGAAGGGGGGATTCAAAGCACACACAACTCGCTTTAATCAGTTCTACATTATCCTCCATTAATTTGTCTAACCCCTTTAAAGCTATCCAAGTTGATGGTCATCATTGGATCTTGTGGGAATGGACTCCACAGCTGTACTTTCAGTCCTCCTCAAAATACGCAGGACAATTTTCACTACATTTGGAGTTGACATTTAGGAGATAATTTGTCATCCCATTTGCAACAACATATATTCTAAAGGTTATATAGTTCTCCTAGGCTTGGGGTGGGGTCACATAACTTCATACCCTCCAATGAAAATAGGAATGGCCTACCATACCCTTCAACATTTTTTTTCAATAAAAATATTGATGTCCCAATGAAAAATGGGACATTCTGGGATCAAATCAGAAACCAGGATGACTTCTGTAAATCTGGGACTGTCCCTGGAAAAAAGGGACACTTGGAGGGTCTGCTAGCCTAAAAGATAAATATACATCAACTTCAACATCAACTTCATTGGACTGGTCATGTTGTGAGTATGCCTGATTATCATCTTCCAAAGCAACTACTCTCTTCCAAACTTAAAATTGGAAAGCGTAATGCTGGTGGTCAACAAAAGAGGTTTAAAGACTCTCTCAAGGCAAATCTAAAAAAAAAAAAAGTAATATAAACACCGATAATTGGGAAACACTGGCCTGCAAGTGCTCCAGTTGGAGAACAGCCTTTACCAAAGGTGTCATGGGCTTTGAAGACACTTGAACTCAGGACAAAAGGGAGAAACGTGCTAAGAGGAAGGCAGACTTGGCAAACCCACATCGTGATCAACTCCCACCCACGGAAGGACGTGTGGATCCAGAATTGGCCTCCATGGTCACTTACGGACTCACTATTAAAACTGTGTTTATGGAAGGCAATCTTAATCGGCTACAAGCGATCGCCAAAGAAGAAGATGCATTAATTTCTCTGCCCACCTTAACTGTGGCCATCAGGAGGATACCCAGAAGAGGATGCATCCCTCTGGTCCAAAAATGTTCCCCACCTGTGTTTCAGTTCATTCCAAGGCCATTGCAAAGCAAGCAAATGCCAATCAATTCCCTCATTGAATGTATCACATTTTTGTTAACTAAGCTGCTTTAGCATGAAGCCTTTCCAGAACCAAATTCTCCTGGATTGCATGGATTTAATGTGTTGAATCATATATACTTTTAAATGAAGATACAGCTCCTGTTGCAACATTGCCCAGGGAGCAAAAATAAGTTGCACTGCTCAGCTTCCCATCCTGCCAACACAGATTGAGCTTCATCCGAAGATCGAACTTGACAGCAATTTCAAATACCAGAAGTGGAAGTGGAATGAAGTCACCCACCAACACTTCGCAAAGGCCAATTGCCACCTTATGAGAGTTTTTTGATACCTGCAAAAAGAGATTTAGGTCATGTTCAGAGAGACGAAAATAAGCGGCACATTTACTTTCCATTTAGTCACAGACAGAATTAATATTGATTTCTATGTCCTGTTTGAAAGAGTTAGGGATTAGAGCTAAGCTCCAGCAGCAAAAGAAGGGCCACCATATTAGATAGATGGGAAAGAATGCTTAATTCACATAGATTGGATCCAGGATCATTGGTAAATTTAAGATTCCCCCTATCCTTATTAATACCTTCATTTCTTACCACTTTTTGCCCATCTGTGCTCACAAGAGTTTTAGCCTTGCTGATTTGCCATTTTGTAGGTGATTGTCTTCCAGGTGAAAATAATAGAATTTATGATATTATATGACTCCCCCCTGCCCCAGATGACGTTTAAAAAGGAACCATGAAAATGCATTCTTGATGGGGAAATCCGGGGACTCGATGGATGTGAGAGTTGAACAAAATTGTTCATTAAACTGTTCACTGCTGAAATCACGGTGTTTGATTTTATGGTAACATTAGGAATGTTGTGCTCTATATATTTCCAAGGACTGCATGACAAATAGCCAAACTAAAATGAAGATACTGGCTATTAAGTGATTTTTTTAAAATGAGGTATTGTTGCCATTGTACTGACTTTGAATCTTTTCTTTTCTTCTCCTGATGACCCGTTAACTGAGCATTCATCCTGATTTGCTTGTACAAATCTTGCACAGAGTTTAGATTTTACCTGGTCTTTATTGAACATTTGTTCTGATTTGTTTGCTGAGAGGTTACTTGACAATAAGCATTCATCTTGTCTTCACCTTGACTGGCTTGCATGGAGGTTGTTATTTGCATGCCAAGGCACAGTGACCCACTGTTCCCTAGTGGATAAATAAACACGGACAACTGGAGTTTGGTTTATGGGTTCAAATATGCCACAACTTCATTGGTTACAGATGTGAGCAGTTTGGCTTAGGCATTGGGTGAAACGAGGCTGTATCTCAGGCACAGGCAAACTCTGGCCCTTCAGACGTTTGGGACTACAATTCCCATCATCCCTAGCTAACAGTAGCAGTGGTCAGGGACGATGAGAATTGTAGTCCCAAACATTTGGAGGGCCGGAGTTTGCCTATGCCTGCTGTATCTTGACTCCTGCCCGTCTGCATGGAATCCAATGACCAATAGGGGGAGCCCTGTGACTTACATCAAATGGAGCACTCCGAGCGGTCCTTGTTGGGGTAGTGGTATGGCCTTAGCCCACAACTATGTTAGAATTCCTGCTCCATGATTGCAGTCATGGGATTTTTGTCTATCACATGATGGTATATGTTTTGACTCCGCAGAGTGGGAAGTGACGGAGGCAGGATGTTTGTGTTGCTGTGTTCTGTGAAGTGGGACTATTGTCCTTTGTTCTTTTTCTCTTTGCTGTCTGATGCTAGAGAGAGTGGGAGCCATGCTACAGTGCTCCATGTGTGTTTATATGTAAATAAAGTAGATTAGCCAAAATGCTGAGTTGCTGAGGTCTGTTACGCAAAGCTTCGAAGACTCTGCGGAACCCTAAGTGTGCTGGTGTCGGTTGGCATCAGTCGCTGTGATGTTCAGGCTGAAGAAAGCTTTTGAAGCTCCCGAATGATTGACCAGGAGGGAGAGAACATGCCAGTCGGGCATGTGTCTCTACCAGGGTCCTACTCGAGTGTAGGCCAAGCTCCTGACAACCTGGACATCAGCCAGATGTTCTTAACCAAAGGTACTATTTCTGGGTTAGCGGAGTCTGTAACCTAAAGCATATATAACCTGAGGTACTACTGTAGTAGAGTTGGTTGCTGAGGGTTGTATCCCATTAAGCTATATTCAAAGTAGACACCCTGAAACTGTTGAACCAAAACTAGTCATGCCCTTTATTTCCATTATTTCCAATGGGAGATCCCTGAGTAGGGATGACATTGGATAAAACCTTAATTCTCTCATTTGAAATAGCAGCCATTGGGGTGTTTTAGGCTAACTTTGTACACCAAAAACAGATGTGTCTTTCCAATGACACCTTCATGAGTCTGTTGCTCCATTCTACATCTTGCAGTGACAATTTGCCTATCCGTGACAATTCACAAGCAATCTCCTGGTTTCAGGCTACAGTCAAACCTTAGCTCCCGAATGCTTCTGTTTTGGAACGTTTCGGCTCCCGAACTCTGAAAACCTGGAAGTAAATGTTCCAGTTTTCAGACGTTTCTCGGAAGCTGAATGTTGAATGCAGCTTCCTGTGCTGGTCCAGGGGGGAGGTTACCGTGGGGTGAGGTCCAGGACCTGAGTTGAGGGTCGGCAGACAGTCCTCCATGGGTGAAACGGGATCCACAGCGAGGAGGCGGGCAAGGACAGGAACTCTGGGGGAACAGGACTGGGTGCTGGCTGAAACAGCTCTTCAATGACGTTGCTCCTGCAACCTGGGACCGAGCTGACTGGCCTTTATCTTCTCTGAGGCCAGGGGCGGTTCCGACCCCCAGATGACCAGCCTCTCATGGCCTTAAGGCGAACACTCCTCCTGGGAGAAACCAGTTCCCTCCGCCTCTCTGCCCTGAGCCTCTGCAGCTCAGAAGAGGCCGGTGGGTTACTGGACCCAGGGGGAGACTCACTTTCCCCTGACAGGGCTGGGAGAGGCGCACCTGTAGGCAATGCATCCTCAATCACCTCCGGAGCTAGAGTGGATTCACCTGGTGCCTGCTGCTGAGGATCCGGCACAGGTGCAGGTGCTTCAGAATCAAGGCCCTGCCCCAGCTCAGCCGGCCCTGGAGGCAGGGACTCCTGTGCAGGCTGGGATTCCTCCGGTTCAGCCTCTGAATCGGATTCCCAGGCCATCACACTTCCGCTTGAGTGTAGGAAGCTCTTGCAACTACTCAGAAGCTGCACTCCGGTTGTCAAACATTTTGGAAGCTGAACAGGCTTCCGGAACGGATTACAGCAGCCCTGTTTATGGAAGTTTTTAATGACTGATGTTTTAATGTATTTTTAATCTTTGTTGGAAGCTGCCCAAAGTAGCTGGGGAAACCCAGCCAGATGGGCAGGGTATAAATAAATTATTATTATTATTATTATTATTATTATTATTATTATTATTATCATCATCATCATCATCATATTATTATTATTATTATTATACTTTTGACAACTGAGGTTTGACTGTATTTTGTTTCTGATGGAGAATGGGAGACTGAATTGTAGGCCTTTATAGAATGATACCTACTTGGGTTCTATTGCCCAAATGTTTGCCTGTACTTTATGTTTCAAATGTACTTTGTTCTAATATCCCTCTGAAAACAGTAACATTTTACTTCCTTTTTTCCCTTGCACACTACTAAAGTACAGAAGCTGATCTGCTTTGTTGAAGGTCTTTGCTGGTTGCTTCAAGCTTATCATGAAGGCTGAACAGATGAAGGTCAACTCAAGCCTTTCATGAGTCATAAAAATGAATCTTCTCAAGTTAATTGAACAATAACTTTATTGTGAAATGTGTGTTTTTTTAGTAAGTTTTCGGTGGTGACAATATCCACTTCTCAAAAGAAAAGAAAAATGCCTTGATGGCTACATAACACTTCTGGAGAAGTGACTTCCAGGCTAAGTGCTTTGCAAATGGCATCTTTAGGGAAGCATGCATTTTGGAAAGAAGAAAAAAACACTGATGTTGGAAAATGTGGGGAAAATTCATTAGGGTTGAACCCAAATGAAAGGTAGTGCTTTTGCGAATGCTTTCACCTCTGAAGTAGTTTCCTTTTGGCATTTTTTTCCAAGGGCCCTGGTCACAGAAATAAATGGGTTTGCCTATTCAGATTGAGGGCAGGAAGTACTGCCTTCACTCAGGGCTGGCTTTATGACTTTATCATCACATAACCAAACCTCATTTGCCTACACATAGCTCAGTTGGTTAGAGCATGGAGCTAATCCTCAGTGTCCCTTCCAACTCTATGATTTTATATGGCATCATGACATTATCCGGCTGGCTGCCTGGTTCTAACCTGTCTGGGGTTGGTGTTTTCAGCATCATATAACACTTTTTAAAAAGAACCACAACAAATCAGCAGAAAAAGAACAATAAACAGAAATGGGAAAGATTACATCCCCACCCTTTGGGGAACATTTTGGCACTTATTGCGGGGGTAAGCTTCCCCCCCCAAAAAATATTCCTTTAGTTCAGGTTTCTGATCAATCTACATCCAGGTGGTGTGTGTGTGTTCTGAAAACCTCTGTGTGATCCCTCCAAGGCTTTGAAAGAGAAGTAAGAGCTATTGAATGATATATCATGACCTTAATGAATTGATCGAGTATCATAAGAAAGAAAACAAAACTGAAAAAGACAAAGAGCTGTTCCATGCCCACTAAGATCACCGCAATTGCAAGTAGATATTAACAGCATTATAAATGATACAGCTTTTCAAGAGGTATTAGAATGGCTGGCATTTCTTGTGATACCTTAAGCAAGTGTTTCTGCATTCTTAAATTTCTCCCAGCATCAGCAGGACTACATCTTCATCTTTAATTGATTTGGAAGCCCGACTTTGAAGTCATGGCAAGGTGGCTAGAAAGATCCTGTCCCATTTTGCATGAGCCATTTTCATTTCGCTCTTGACTTGTCGCGTGCTCCCATGTTACAGTTGCACTACAACAGCCTGGTAGTTGGGAGAGATCTCCAGAGTTCAAAGATATCCCTTTTGCTTCTTTGTTCTCTCTCTCTCTGCGAGCTTTCATTAGTTTCTATCCTCCTTCCCTTTTATGCTTTGCATGAGTCTTGTTTGATCTTTTAATCATTAATGCTGGGCGATAGGAAAACCTGACATTGCTTTTTCTCTTTTTTAACACACACACACACCAGAAACTTATGCTAAGCCTTTATGCAGCTGACACCTGAGATGAAAGCAGTAGTGAAATGATGACTGGAAACCAACCTAGTGCCTTCCACATGTTTTGGAGCAAAGCCTCATCATTCCTGGCCAGCATGATCAATGGTTAGGGATGATGAGAGTTGCAATCTGAAGCATTTGGAGGGCACCAGGCTGGGAAAGGTTGATGTAAGCGAGTGAGCTGCAAAAATGTGGTCTTCTTAGTGGTCAAAGTTTCCTTTAAAAAAAAAAATCATGGGCAAGATATTCACCTGACACCTAATTTATGCTCATTTTCTCCAAGATCAAAGATGACCACAACAGAGACATCGCCAGGAATGTTAGTGTGGGATGTAATCCACTGAGAGCAGTCAAGTACAACATTCCTTGTTTTGCTAAAGTGGACATGAAAGGGAATATTTGGTCCAGCCAGTTGAAACTTCCTGTTCCTCCTGGCCTGGAGCATCCTTCCTTACATGTGACTAGTGGGTGGGTGTGACTTTTCCAGACCTGGTAAAAGGACAAGGCATGCTGTCACTCTCCCTCTTTTCCATCTTACTTTCATCCTGTGAACTTCCCGGACTGCTAACGGCAGTCACTAGGTCAACCCACATATGGGGTAAACCTGTTTTTATACGTTTGTAACTTTAAGCCTTAAGCCTGCCTTCAAGGATCTCACTGTGCTCTGCCTGATTGTGAGCAAACTTTCTTTTTATTGCTTATGAATAAGACTGTGGTGTCTTTACTCTTTTAGGAGGGGTTCAAGGGGTCTTACCAGGAAAATATCAGAACACATTTCAATCTGGACAAGCCAGATTGAATTGCGTATTGTCTTAAGAAACCCAACGAGTTTGCAACCAGTTTCCTGCTGCTTAAAGGGGAATGCACTCTGCTAAGAAAAGGAACTTGCTAGTGCAAGTTAGGAAGGATATTAATAAACAATGTATCCTCTCCTGCCACCCTGAACATTCCCACAGTTAGCAAACAGTATCTCTTGACAACACTTGTTGCACATTGAAAGTATTGCATGCTGTAGTCATTAGGACATGTAATAGATTTACAATGTGCAACAAGTGAGATTGTGAGCTGGATTCTGAAGGTGCATATGGCTAGTTCTGAAAGTCCGGAAGCTGTTGTTAGAAATAATCAGATATTTCTATATCTGATTTATAGAAATTTATATAAAATTTAAAAAGAAGGCTAAGGATCATTGTGCCCACTCCCACAAGCATTTCAAGTATGTTGCCACTGGGAGGTGCTCAGAAGGAGGTGTCCCTCTTGACTTGAGTGGGGCTTGCATGTAAAAACGTGATTTTTTTCCTCCCTTTTTTGATAGAAGGCTCTGATCCAGCAGAGAATTTCCATGAAGGGAAATGGTGTTATTTTCACATTCTTCCCTTCTCCTGCAGTCTCCACGCCAATCCGCATGGTGTTCCAAAGGGTCCTTCAGACCTCTGGAACAAGTTTTAGTTTAACACAAGGGCTTCAGAGAGAAAGGGGAGCTGAAGTTCTCAGTGGGTGATTCTTACAGGTGTGCTTTGGAGCACATAGCTCACGTAGGAAAGTGGCCTTCTTGCAAGGCTGGCCTTAGATGATTTCTGTGTACACCATCCACAAAACTGTTTTCCTGTTAAATTCAGACCCATGTTTAGAAGTCTCTGATGGGTGCCATTGCGGATCGGTGTTCCCCCATGTGCTGGGATCCAACGGGGAAGTCTCGGGGACTGTTTCCCAGGCAGCAAAGGAAGCCTCCAAGCTGAGCTTCCTGCCTGAGTAATTGATCCTGCCAACTCACCTAACCAGCGAATCATGAGTGGGCATAGTTTGGGCATTGGATAGGTATAGTCTTGCTTGGAAGGAAGGTTGTAGCCTCTGCCTGGCCCCTCCGAAATGGGTATCCCATTAAAGGGATCCAGGGGAGATGCTGCTATCTGGACACCAGGTGGGGACAAGAGGCCAGAGCATCCCCAGGTGCAATCCAGTGGAGCTGTTACCCCTTTATGTAGAGGTCAGGGACTCCCTCATTTCTGGTTGACCCCCAAACATAAATTCTTCCAGCAGGCAGGCCAGAAGGGATGGGGTCTACCCAATGCCTATGCCAAACCTCTTATATCTGTAGTGAATAAAGTTGTGGCCTGATTTCACCCAAATATTTGTTATCATGCCTCTTATTCTTGGTATTGGGAAGGACCGAAGGGTAGGGGAGACCTCTTGTCACACAATACATAGAACTACTACTGTCTAGTAGTGCCCTAAAGTACACACTTAATTTCATGTTCCAGGCTGATATCATTTGCTTTTCAGCTCAGTGTCCTGTTGCTGTTCTTTCCACCTACAAATAAAACCCAGACAAATAAATTGTGCCAGAGGGGAAAATGCAATTAACTCTTTTTAAACAAGAAGAACACAAAAGTCCTAAAAACGAATAGGGATGAATTGCCTTGACATTTCCAGACAGAAATATATAACTCAAAACATAATGACACTGAATCAAAGTATTGCTTAGCAATAAGAATATTAAATTAACCTATGGCTGCAACTGCATAAGAGGTATTTTGGGGACAACTTGAGAGCCAATTACCATAGTAACTATGAAGTTCCCAGGTAAATTAGCGCCTCACAGCGTAGTGAAGACCCTCGGGCCTATTTCAAAAGCCACCATAGTGAAAATCTTAAATCCTGTTTTCCCTGTGTTTACATGAACTCTGATATATTTCTATTAGGTATGGGACCTCTGTCTTATGAGGCGTTAACTTGTGGAGTTCCTCTCCAGATCATAGAGCCCATTCAAAGATTACGACTGAATCATACACTGGAGATTAACCACTCTTTTTAAAAATTATTCCCAACAGAAAGTGCTTGAGTCATGTGACTGGATTTTTGTTCAAGATCAGTTACAGTATGAGGATAGTCCCTGGCTATGATTTGAAGGCACCTGAGGCCACAGATCTACTGAAGGTACAGCAGGTCTGGGCCTGATCCGCGTCCACCCAAACATAGCCTTGGGTTCTTTGGTGGAACAAAGGTTAGATATATGCAATAGAAAACAAACAATGCAATAATAATAATAATAATAATAATAATAATAATAATAATAATAATAATATTTTATTTATATCCCACCCTCCCCAGCCGAAGCAGGGCTCAGGGCGGCTAAGAACAATAAAATAATACATTCTAAAATCATTTCATTATAAAATTAATTCAAATCAAATTGATGGCAACCATTGGCCTAGAGTTCTGTGAAGATTGCCAAAGGAGGGAATCAGGCTGTGCCCTGGCCAAAGGCCTGGTGGAACAGCTCATGTTTTGCAGGCCCTGTGGAAAGATGTCAAGTCCTGCAGGGCCCTAGTCTCTTGTGACAGAGCATTCCACCAGATTGGAGCCACAGCCGAAAAAGCCCTGGCTCTGGTTGAGGCCAGTCTAACCTCTCTGTGGCCTGGGACTTCCAAGATGTTTTTGTTTGAAGACCGTAAGTTCCTCTGTGGCTCATACCATGAGAGGCGGTCCCGTAGGTAAAACCATATGTTGCCATTGCCCCATACGATATGTGTTTGTCATGGGCATTGGGGCTGTGGTGGACAGCGACTGGCCAGATGAAAACTAAAGGGAGTAGTTGGCCCCATACGATCCTGGGAGGAAGATTCAATAGGTTGGGGCAGAGCATACCAGGGTCTAGGGAGCCCAGGGAGCTGATTGGGGAAGTAGATCTCTGGAAAGGTCCTAGTGGGGTGCCTGCCTCCTGCCCTGTCCCCCAAGTCACCACAGTGGAGGGCACCTTCACATGCTCTGCCCATTATGCCAACTCCACCTAAAGCATTACCAGAGCATGCCACCAGCAGGAGGCTGTCACTCTGTTCCCAAGTGTTCGTACTGTCACCTTCATCACCCCAGTGCAGGTGTGAACAGATAATTCAGGCTCAGCCTTCACAGAGGGCAGCATTTTTGCTTGCCCAGTTCCCTTTGCCGTGCTAAGTCGCGCCATTCTCATTCCCATATGATAGGATTGCAGGACATGCGTTGCTTGCTGGTTGGATCAACGTTTTAGTTTGCTTGTTATGGGCCAGAAGTCAGCTTCACCTGCTGAACAGCAGCCTGAAGGGGGAGAAGGTGAGTGATTCCACCTGCAGCTGATCAGCCTCCACAGAGGAGAAGGCACTGATGAGAGCCAGCTGGCTCTGGCACTCTTAAATTAAGGTTCTCTTATGTACTAAGCTTGGATCCTAGAACAATAGGCAAGTAGAATCCTAGAATGCAACAACTGATTGGCCTGCAGGAAAAGACCAATTTTTGTAAATCTGGGGATGTCTGGTAACCTTATCTTAAACAGAACTCTCAGCAGCAGTCAGATGCTGGAAACAATGCCTGTAGTTCCCGGCCCTACCTTGTTGCTTCTTGCTCTCCATCTGAACCCTTGACTCTGTGATCATCTGGATTCTCTGACCCCTGGACTGTCAGACTTCCTATGTGGATTCTGCTCTCAGGCAAGAGTTCCTTGGAGACACCTAGCCCCCTACTTGCTCGACATGGGAACTCGGATGCAGCTAAAACATTGCCTCCCTCCTGCCCGGCACATGTTCTGCCTATTTACTCAGCTTTCTGCACTGAAAGGACTTGAGCAATAAAGGTTTCTGTATACCCACAATCTTCCTCTCATATAGTGGGAGCCGGGACATCGTTCACAATTGTGACCATGTGTTGGAAATGGGAGCTTTTCTTCTGTTAACTGGGGGGGGGGGGACTTGAAATGGCATGGCATGGACATCTTTCTACTACTAATTGTAGTAAAACTATTGTTTTGGTTGTACACTTATAGACAAAATATGAAATGAATGATCCTAATGGAAGGGAAAGTTCCCCAGCAGACAATAGTTAAAGAAACCGAGGGTCACAGCAATATATCGTGTTTCAAAACAAAGTCTCCTTAGAAGTGCCGGTGTTGCAAATGAATCAATGTGATCTGTTTCAACATGAATGGTGCCAGAGCTCATCACTTATAGAAGTTAATGTAGCAATCCTTCAAATGAAGTGATAACATCCCTCTATAGACTAATATTGCCAAGGGTCAAATGACATTAATATAGAAGTTCATGACTGCATAATATAGTATATATTCCAAAGGACAGGCTTTAATGGCAGTCATAGCTCCCTGAATGATCACAATACGCTACCAGTATAAAAATCTTTCTGACGGAAAATGATATTTTAGTGTGAATAATGGACAGGCCACCAACAGGTGTGAAGAAAAGAGGAGCAGAAAAGATGCACAAGGAGAAAGAGTGAACACCTGAACACTCTCTAACCACCCACCCACCTGGAAACACTGTGTCTCTTGCTCTCTGACACAGTTCTTCCCATTCCCAGAGTGTATAAATCTCAGTTTCTAAGAATTGTAAAGGTGTCACCTCCATCACTTCATGGGATTGGTGGACAGCTGCAGCATAGCTGGCATTTCTGCAGTAATAATAATAATAATAATAATAATAATAATAATAATAATAATACAGGCTTCACACAAAAATAGTAATAAACATAGGATTAAGTTTATAGTGTCATTCTTTTTTGTTGTTGTTGTTTAGTCATTTAGTAGTGTTTGACTCTTCGTGACCCCATGGACCAGAGCACGCCAGGCAATCCTGTCTTCCACTGCCTCCCGCAGTTTGGTCAAACTCATGTTAGTAGCTTCGAGAACACTGTCCAACCATCTCGTCCTCTGTCATCCCCTTCTTCTTGTGCCCTCAATCTTTCCCAACATCAGGGTCTTTTCCAGGGAGGCTTCTCTTCTCATGAGGTGGCCAATGTATTGGAGCCTCAGCTTCAGGATCTGTCCTTCCAGTGAGCACTCAGGGCTGATTTCCTTAAGAATGGGTAGGTTTGATCTTCTTGCAGTCCATGGGACTCTCAAGAGTCTCCTCCAGCACCATAATTCAAAAGCATCAATTCTTTGGTCATCAGCCTTCTTTATGGTCCAGCTCTCACTTCCATACATCACTACTGGAGAAACCATAGCTTTAACTAAGTGTAAACCTTCTGTGTTGCCCATGTATTATTCCATGAGCATACCATAAATCAATGAAACAACACATTTCATATCAATACACCTTGGTTCAAATAGCGCAAGAGAACAAGACCCTTTCCCTCTTCTTTTTTTTTTGCACCATTTGAATTTTTCTTTCTACAGTGTTGCCCCCTCCTGACTTGGGCAGAGTGCATGTATTGGAGATAGCAGCCATTCCAACATCAAAGCAGCTCAAACCCAACATCATGGCAGAATAAGATTGCGCTGCCCATTCCAAGTGTCTATGCAGCCCCACCTTTCTTCCAAAATGATGGGCGTTCAGTTTTGACTCTCCCCTCTGGATCATAGAGCATATAGTTTTATTTAGCTATCTGTAACGCTTTACACATTTATTTCATGAGCACCGCAGGACAGGGGTAAAAATAGTCAGCCTCCTTTGAGAGCACAGCATGATGTGAATATCAAGGCTTCTGTGTGTTCTCTGACTGAGCTCTACAGAGATCGCATCAGCCCCGAGTTGGTATGGTAACAATGATTACTTTATTGACTTAACAAACCAGTTCTGACTTGTTCAATGTGTATAAGCAAATCATGATCTAAAAAAGAAAAATAGAGGGGGGTGTTTATGAAAAATGATAATGGGCACACACATACACGCAGAAAGACAGATGGTAGTGGCTCATACTGTATACAAACGGGCAATTTATAGATGGGCATAATATTATAATGAGGGGATTGCCAAACTGAGTCCCACCTTTAAATTATTCTAGATTCAGGTAGGTAGCCATGTTGGTCTGACACAGTTGAAATTAAAAAATAAAATAAAAATTACACTATACATTTAAAGCAGTATCATTCCACTCTCAAAGAATTCTGGGAGCTGTAGTTTGCCAAGGGTGTTGAGTTGTTAAAGAGACCCCTATTCCCTTCAGAGAGCTAAGAGGGATTGATTGTTAAACCATTCAGGAAATTGTAGCTCTATGAATGGAGAAGGGGTATCCTAACAACTCTCAGCACCCTTAGTACACTACAATTCCCATCATCCTTTGGGGGAAGCCATGACTGTTTAAAGTGGTATGGTGTTGTTTTAAATGTATAGAGCAAATAATAATAATAATAATAATAATAATAATAATAATAATAATAATAATTTATTTATACCCCGTCCATCTGGCTGGGCTTCCCCAGCCACTCTGGGCGGCTTCCAAAAAAAATATTAAAATACTGTAATACATCAAACATTAAACGCGTCCCTAAACAGGGCTGCCTTCAGATGTCTTCTAAAAGTCTGGTAGTTATTGTTCTCTTTGACATCTGGTGGGAGGGCGTTCCACAGGGAGGGTGCCACTACCGAGAAGGCCCTCTGCCTGGTTCCCTGTAACTTGGCTTCTCGCAGTGAGGGAACCGCCAGAAGGCCCTCAGTGTCCGGGTAGAACGATGGGGGTGGAGACGCTCCTTCAGATGGGTTCTTAAGCAAGGCATAGGAACACTGAGACATTGCAGAGATACTTCAAGGTGTACACACACACACACACACACACACCTAATATCGTTGATGTTAATTATTACAATCTGTTGCCAAAACAATTATATATGAAACATCCTTGTAGGATGTTTCTTTTAAGGCAGGTTACATTGGACAAAATAAACACAAACCAAGGAAGGAAAATAGACATCCTTCTACTTAATATTCAGTGCTCACATCATATTTATTTTCTTGACAAAATAGAAACTGATGCTGAGGGGTTAATAAAGGAAAGGCTTCTCAATGACTCCTGCCATGAAAACAGGCAGCAATTTCCCTAACCTCACCAAAACACTACTTTTCTTGTCAGGGCAAGCCATGAAATGGGATATAAAAAGTTGGGGAAAAAGGAACTCACTGCGCCACGCGAAAGTGTTTTTATAGGAAATATTTGTCATGATTCATGTTTGCTATTCTGCCCAGCTTTTTGCTGGCAGAGCAATTAAAGGGGTATTAACATCCACGGTTCCTAATTTTTACCATGGATTTAACAGACCATGTCCGACTCCGCTATAACTGATGGGCGATTGCTAACCGCCGGGAAAGAGGCGCTTTTCAAATGAGGTAAGCGGTGTGATGTTACAGCAGAAATAAAACGAATTTTAAACAGATTCCCAGTGTTATTGAAGCTACTAAACTTTTATAGTTTTTTTATATTTCTGAAACACATTTTCATAAGTTGAAACGCAGAACAAAATGCTCTCATTTTGGCTCAAAGATGCAATGGCTGTTGGTTAATATATTATTGGCCCATTTCAAGTGACCTGGAGATTTAGGATAGAAAGAAACAACCAGTAGGGATAATAGGGTTAAAAATAATTAAGATAGGTAAAATCAACTCGTTATCACCAAAGAAGCTATAAAACAGATTTTATTATTATTATTTAAAAAGAAAACATTTGATCAGGCCCAGCCTGCCTACCAGGCATGGCTGAAGCTGTTTCCTCACAGTAACAGACTCCTGGGGGTGCACACCACTGCTCTGGGCACAGCACCCAGCGACCACCACTGTCAGGTGTTTTCTGCCTCTTCCTGCTCCTTAATCACTATGGCTGTGGCCCCTGCCATGGGTCGCTTGCTGCCATGCCTTCTCTTTAGCACCTAGCTTGGGGAAGGCCTGGCCAGGGGCGGAAGAAAGGGGGGTGCAGTGGAGGCAGTCCAGCCTGGGTGTCACCAGTGAGGGGGGTGACAAAATGCTGGGCAGCACTCACTGAGGGGCCTGCAGCGTGCCCGAACCACACGTCTCTCCTGGGAGTGACGCAGTGGCTTGGATGCCCGCAGGCTCCACACTGCCCCAAACGGTCCACCTGCTGCCTCCCCCTCAGTTGTAGGGCGGCTGAGTAGGAGGAGGCAGACAGACTTCTCAGAGGCCCTGCAGAGCATCCTGCCCCAGCTTGCCCCACCCCATGGGTGGCTGGCTCCAACCCTGGGCACAGGCACCTGATCGACTTGCTCCACTGCTGGACCCGGCACGCTAGTGGCAGGGGACATTGCTGTGGAATGGAGGAGCAGCAATGGTCAGTGAGAGGTGCCAGGTGGTAGATGCCAGATGGCAGTGAGGAGTAGGAAGTAGTACCAGGATCCTGTGGGGGTTGGCGCCAGAGGTTTTGCCTGTCAGAGGTTTGTGCCAGGTCAGCGACAAGTCATGCAGTTTCAATGAAGTTAACTCTCCATTCAAAGAAACTAGTCCTCTAGCATATAGTCAACCACAACTCCATCCCCACTCCCCTGGCTTGTGTCACTGTTCTGTTGTCGAATCCTGACTCCTCCACTGGTGAGTTAGTTCTAGTGTCATTTATTATATACATCAGCCATGTCCAACAGGTCTGTCACAATCTACAGGTGCTGCAGGTTGATTGCAGGATTAATTAAGTTGGGAATGAGAACTTTGGGCATTTTACCCCCAAGAAAGCTCAGCAACTCTGGGCAATGACAATGGGTAGATCACTGCCAGTTTGTTTGTTTTTTTTAATACTAGGAGTAGATCACTGTCTCTTTGGAGTTAAATGTGCCTGATATACATTAATGTACTGAAAATGTAATGCAAAAGACAGCAACTACTCAGAGGATGACATCAAAGAAGTAATGGGGCACCTTTTCAGCCTCATGAGCAGATGTGTCAAGCTCAAAAGACTACAGATACTATCTTACCTATTCTGCAGCTGTCCTGTTGAACCGAATGGGTCTGTCTTAAACTTCTAACTCTACAGCTGGAATAATAAGAGCAGAATCATCTCATCCCCACCAAAAGCATAAAATTTTGGAATAATTGGGTAGGCAGATTCGGTTTCCTTTCAACTAAATATCTCTTCACTAATGACAACCTTGAATGAGAACAGTTATAAGCATTCACAGGGAAGCGCAAGCATTACAGGACGCCTCTGATCACTTATTTCAGCTGGTAATTCTAGCTCTCTATCTGAACTCTTGAGAAGTACTCCGGTAAGGATCAAACAAGCCTGTCCCACAGGGGGGGCACATTGATAGGCTCACACATGCTGTAGAAATTGCCTTTCAGCTATTCTTTTTAGTCCTCTGCTGCTGTGGAACAAAGCTGAGATCAAGCTTTAAAAGGCAGAGCAGTTCAGATCCTGCAAGAGATGTCACAAATGCCAAGCTCAGACTCCCAGCTCATAATATAAAGAGTGAAGAATGGCAAAGCCTTTAACCTTTCAATCACAACCTTATTAAGCATAACATTTACCTAGAGCTACCATGCCAACAAATGTTACCAACTCTTTTTGGCTTAAGTGTTGATACACAGCTTTCACCCTGGCATGATTTCAATGAAATGAAGTGATTTCATTTTGGTTTTGGCTAGGAATGAATACAGATGGGTGAATCTGTCAATGTTGGTGTCTTTCCATTTCTCCTTGTTCCAGTTGTAAGTTCAGCATGCAATATTTCCTCACCAGTGTGCAATTTTTTAAAAAGCCACTCTCACTGAAATTGGGGCACAATTTAGTGTGTATTTCTCCTAATATTTACATTTTTGCAAACTATTTTATTTGATACAATAATTTTTTTAAGTTAGTCTCACTAATATATTTATCAAAAGATCTGAATAAGTGTGCATGCACACCAAAGATTATACCCAGAACAAACTTAGTTGATCTCTAAGGTGCTACCGAACAATTTTTTCATTTATTTTGACTGCGTCAGACCAACACGGCTACCTACCTGAATCTAATGCATTTTTACACAGTTTCGCCCTGATACACACTTTGGTGTATATATTTCTTTGGTTGAACAAGTGTATTGCAAAATTCAGAAAAGTGTGTAGATAGCTTTATTTTGGTCTGTGTACAGATTCAGGAAGTGTCATTTACCGTATTGGCCTGAGTATAAGCCTCATTTTCCCCAAATTCTGACCGTGAAAAGTTAAAGTGTGGCTTATATTCGTGACTTTATTGTATGCAGCCAGGAGCGTAGGAAAAACAGCGCCAGGAGCACGACAAAGTGGCGCCTGCCCCGTGCGTAGTCCCTCATCTTCTTCCCCAAGGCTGGGAAGGGAGAGAGTGAGGAAGGAAGGGGGAAGGCTACTGGCAATGCAGCACAGCTTCCTCTCCCCCCCCCCCCCCAGTATGCAGCCAGGAGCAGTGAGGAATGGAGCGGCTTATATTTGGGTATATTTTTTCTCCCCCCCCCCTCCAGTTTTAAAGGTGCAGCTTATATTTGGGCCAAAATGAAAATCCAAACACAAAAATTACCAAGTTGCCCTGATAATATAGCTCAGTGTCTATTTTATGTAACCCTCTCCCAATTCCTGGGCACCTTCTCTATAGACTTTAAAGCATTTTCTGAAGACTTTTGTTTGCTAGCCTTATGCAGAGAGGGGGGGAAACATGCTTCATAATAGTCATCTTGTGATCTCTTCTCATTGTATTTTAATTGTTGTAAACTGTTTCAATACTTTTTTATAAAACTGAAGTGTACAAATATTTATAATTATTTATAATTATTTATTTATTTAATTGGGGCGGGGTAGTATCCCTCAACAGGCTGGATATGATATAGAAATGCTAGATTCTGCTGCTCCAAAAAATCACAAAGCCTGAAGTAATCTAAGTAATCTAAAATACAGTAAACAGAGCCTTTGGATGATTTGGGGTCAATATCTTACCTGTGCTTTATTTTGGTACAACACATCTGTTCAATTCCTCAGGTAAGCAAAATCATGTTGGCATAAAGTATGAGTGGGAAAGAAATGTTTAGGGAAGCTTTTAATATTTAATAGGTTATTGTATTTTAATATTCTGTTGGAAGCCACCCAGATGGGCGGGGTGGGGTATAAATAGATTTATTATTATTATTATTATTATTATTATTATTATTATTATTATATAAATGTATTGGAAGAACAAATAATTTGTACTTCCCAAACTAATGTGTCAAGTGAAACACAGCTAGCCTTCAAAACTCTCACTTCTAAAAAATTTGTGATACAGTTCTCCAACCAAAGTGTCCATATTATTATTAATATTATTATTAATAATAATAATAATAATAATAATAATAATAATAATAATAATAATAATAATAATAATAATAATAATAATATTTTTTTATTTATACCCTGCCCTCCCCAGCCAAGAGAAGGTATATATTGGGGTGTATGTATATATTGCACAAACTGATACTATTTGGGAAAATAACATTGCAGTATGCATTATACTGGGAAACTGATCGCAAAAAAAATATGTCTTGGCAAAATGTGTATATGAGGCAAAATTGCATAGAGTTAGTATATGCAATGAGAAATGTGCATGAGAATTTTGTGCGGAGTTTGAACAATTGCATACTGCAGCAGAAATGGGGCAAACTGAAACTGAGACTGGAAAAATGAGAGATTGAGAGAGACCAAAGTGGACAGCCTCATCCATCCCTAGCTTAAAGTTATTACAGAAATGGAGCAGAAGGAAGCATAGCAGATAGCAAGCTAGTAACTCAGTGATCCAGAATTTCCAGGACAACTTCATATCATTTCCTTATATTGATTAGATTTCCAGTTGAAGAACTCCCTATTGTTCAAGCTGTGTTGGACATAGAAACTTAAAGAACAGTACTAGAGACAAAAAAAATAATATGTTTGGTTTCTCTTTGGCAACAGGTTTGGTTCTTTAGATCTCTTGTTTCAAAATGAAAAACAATACCATCTGAAAATATTCCCCTTAGTGTAAAAAGAAAGAGCTCTCCCCTCGACTGAATATAATCAAACATAACATGTACAGATAAGATTTGCTGCTTCAGTGGTGTAAAGAACTGTATTACAGATGTTCAGCTGGGGTACATGGGCAAGTTGTTAGATATTCTCTGTCTTCCTCCTCCCCATCAGAACCATATACCATAATCTTATATTTGAAACATGCAAAAAAGATCCCAACATTCTGTGACATTATGTTGGTGTGTATTTTTGTGCTTATGTGGGAGGCAGGTTCCTATGAAAAACACCTGTATTGTAATTTTCTGGCAAGTACCTAGTCTTTAAAATCCCCACACATGTTTTTTTTTTCTCCACCTCAATTACCTACCCCATTATTCTGTTGTTTTGAAGAGAATCAAATGAAAAACTGGTACATTCAGAGAAAGCAAAAAGAGAGATCCTTGTGAGGTAAAATTCCCACAAACTAATTTACTCTGGTGACAGTAACAATTACTTTCCTCTTCAAAAGCAATTAGAAAACTCATCCTCCTCCATATCCCAGACTCTCCCCTTGTTTCTCTGAAATTCAGCTCAGGTTATGTTAGGCCCTCCGAATGATGCACCCACATGAATGTCCTCATCATGCCAATGACCTCTTAAGAACATAAGAATATGGGATGTAATCCATTGGTGCAGTCAAATGCAACATTCCTTATTTCCCTAGAGTGGGCATAAGCAGGGGGACATGCAGCCAGTGTAACTTCCTGTTTCACTGGTCTGGAGCATCTTCCCCCTGCATGTGACCTGGGAGATGGGCATGGCCCTGGTTGACTCCACAAAAGAGCTGATTCATGTAGCTATTTTCTCAGTCTTGTTTTGTCTTGTTTCCTCTTTTGCTGTCATGCTACTCCCCTGCAGCCATTTTGTTGTCTTAATGTAATTTTGCTGTCTGCTGGCTCTCAGCCAGCAGCACATGAGTTCAGTCTCCCTATGAGCTGAACTCACCGTTTCTTTATGTAATTACCAAGTAAAGCCTGCCTTTCAGGGATCAAATCATGAACTGAAATGTGATCAAACTTTTGTTACATTACTCAGAAAGGCTTTCGTGTCTTTATTCTTTTAAGAGGGATTAAAGGGGACACCAGGAAATAATCTTAACAAAGAGATTCAAATGAATCTGCAAACTAGCTTCCAGCTATATTAAGGGAATCACTTACTAGCATGAGTGAAGGAAGGATAATGTTTATTCAATACAGTGGTCCCTCTATATATGCACACCTCTGGTTGCGTATCTTTCAGGATACAAACACAGCAAACCCGGAAGTATTTTTCTGAGTTTTGTTGTACGCGCATGCACAGAAGTGCTCTACATGCCATGTGCATGCACAGAAGTGCTGAACTGTGCCACGCGTATGCACAGAAATGGCACCTCCAGTTGTGAATTCCTCGGGATGCAGCTGGAGCTCTGGAACAGATCCCGTTCGCAACAGGAGGTACCACTGTATATCCTTTCCTACTATCCTTAACATTCCCACAAAGAAAACCCTGCTGGCCCATCCAGTCTAGCATTCTGGTCTCACAAGGGCCAACCATGTGCCTGAAGAAAACCTGCTAGTAGGATCTGATCACGAGAGCACTATCTCCGCCTGTGGTTTCCAGCAATGGGTAGCAAATCTCCAAATGTCAAGCCACAGCTCAAGTGCAAAGGTCTTACAGTTGTTCTTAATAATAATAATAATAATAATAATAATAATAATAATAATAAATTATTATTTATACCCCGCTCATCTGGCTGGGCTTCCCCAGCCACTCTGGGCGACTTCCAACAAACTATACAGTAATGCATCAAACATTAAAAGCTTTCCTAAAGAGGGCTGCCTTCAGATGTCTTCTAAAAGTCTGGTAGTTGTTTTTCTCTTTGACATCTGGTGGGGAGGGCATTCCACAGGGTGGGTGCCACTACTGAGAAGGCCCTCTGCCTAGTTCCCTGTAACCTGGCTTCTCGCAATGAGGGAATCGCCAGAAGGCCCTTGGTGTTGGACCTCAGTGTCTGGGCAGAACGATAGGGGTGGAGACGCTCCTTCAGATGGGCCGAGGCCGTTCAGGGCTTTAAGGTCAGCACCAACACTTTGAATTGTGCTCAGAAACGTAAAGAAAAATACTCCTCAAAATTCTTCTCTACAAATGTGAGAGAAGGGGTGTATGAAGGATGCAGAACAGCGGTGGCAGCCTCCTGGCAGTGGTAATATGGGAGGAGCTCCAAGTTAGTGGCAGCACTATAAATGCATGAAAACCCATGGACCACCAACCCAGAGCTTCCCAACTCCATGCTGCTGGGTGCAGTACAGTGCACCACTGCTGCAATTTTGAATGTTCACTCTGTGGTCCCTGAACATCCAAATGCTTACTGAATATTTGGCAGGTATTCATCTCATATTTGCCTCTGACATTCAGTTTCAATTTTTAATAGTAGGTAGTGTGTATATGACAGCTTTCCCTTCAACTAACATTCAGTGGTGTTTAGTATTTGTCAGATATTCGATAGATGATGTAGTGCTGTCACCAGATTCACTTGAAACGTCAAAGTAAATTTGAGGACCCTCCTTAGCCAAAATATCTAATTTTATGGAAGCCAGCACAGAAGCATATTGCACAATGCCTTGCAGAATCACCACATTTGCTGCACTCCAGGACTCATTGGAAAATTTCAGGGAAAATGGATGCTGTAGTCCTACAAAATCTGGAGGACCACAGTTTCCCCATCCCTGCTGCAGAATATGAATGTTAACCCTTCACCTTGAATTTCACAATAAGCTATACATCTGGCCCCCCAAAGAGGCTGTTTTGCTTTATTTTTAAACAAATGAAGCTTTGATAATTTGTATCTGACTAAGTATACCTCTGTTAAGGCTGCATTAATAAATTATGAATAATACATAAAGGCACAATTAATAGCATTTTAATCCATGACTGGGGTGGGAGGACCCAATATCTAGTTGGTGATTATAACATTTCAGTAATCTAGACTTTGTCAGACATGCCTTTAGCCACTTAAAATATCCATTACCTACTTCATATAAAATGTCAATATTATGGACAGGAAAACCAGTCATATGCTAAGAAACTCTGGACCTTAACTATACGAAAAGGTGAAGGTTGCACCTTAAAAAGAATAAGTGGATGGATATTTTGGATTTTAAGATAGGGTTTTCTATTTAGTGGAGTGATACAGAGGGGGGTTTACAAGTACTATTTAGTGGAGTGATACAGAGGGGGGAGTACAACTGGTTTGGATGCATGGGGTGCGGAGCCTATGGGGGTGCTGCAGCAGGTTTCATTTACAACTGTGATGTAGAATGGAAGGTGAGAGTTGGGGATAATTCAGATGGAAATTCCCAGGTGTCAAAAAGGGTTATTGTCATGGACATGACTTCCCACAGTCAAGATGAGCAGTCTGATTTGGGGGGCAGGGTGTAGTCAGTCAGAAGGGGAAGAAAGCGACTTCCCTCTTTCTCAGCCAGCCAAAGGCAAAAAGAACCCTTCTCAGAAGGAGAAAAGACTGTACTTTATCAGTACAGCGAGAGCTCGCAGAAGAACAAAGGTCAAAGAAAGGCGTCAATCAAAGAAGAAGGGGGGGCACTTTCATATTTCCTGTTGGAGGCAGAATTTGAGCTCAGATGCCTCAAATGGCCTCAAATGGCCTCAGATGATCACTAGTGTGAGAGACTCTGAGGTTAATGACTGTATACAATAATTCTTGTTACAGATAGGTAGCCATGTTGGTCTGCCATAGTCGAAACAAAATAAAAAAAATCCTTCCAGTAGCACCTTAGAGACCAACTAAGTTTGTTATTGGTATGACCGTTCGTCTGCATGTACACTTCTGTTTCAATGTATCTGAAGAAGTGTGCATGCACGCGAAAGCTCATACCAATAACAAACTTAGTTGGTCTCTAAGGTGCTACTGGAAGGAATTTTTAAATTTTGTTTTGTATACAATAAATCTTCTTGTAAATACAATTACTGCATGCTGATTATCTAAGCCGTCAGCCTACCACATCCTGACAGTTACTACTGCTGCCCATGTTTTGTTAGCCCACATATGGAAAACAAGTGAGGTCCCAACTAAAGAAGAATGGCAACTTAAACTGATGGAATATGTCCAGCCTGCGAATCTAACATATAGCATAAGAGAACAAGAACATTCGGAATTCGGAAATGTTTATTGAATATATGGGGGGGGGGGAATTGTGCACACTTGAAAACGTTGGCAGCATTAAGATAAATTCAACAGTTTAAATAAGCTTCGATGGATGTCATAATGTCATAATGGTTTAGTTTATGTAAATATGCAGGGATTTATATTATGCAAAATGAACCATGGAAAGAGAAGAAGGGAAGTCATTGATATTTCAAGGTTGTTTAAATGAATATTCTAAATTGTAAAACAGAAAATTTAATAAAATGGAAGGTGAGAGGTGGGGGAGGGCACCGAACTTTGGTATCACAAAAGGTCCTGTTGAGGCCACAAGGTCCACCACTGAGTGATATACTGGAGAGAAAGAGTAACGTAAAAAGAGCTCTAGTGGATTAGAGCAATGCACATTTGACCGAACATCCTGTTTTCACACCTGTGGGAAGTCCACAAGCAGGACATGAGCATAACAGCGGTCACCACAGTCATGATTTGCAGCAGCTGGCATTCAGAGGCATACAGCCTCTGACTGTGGAGGCCGAGAACAGACGTTGTTATACACTTTCACTAAATTGATCTGTGAGTTGAAGGGGCCATGGAGCTCCATTGGTAGAACATGAGACTCTTAGGGCCAAGGGTTAGAGCCCCACATTGGGCAAAAGGTTCCTGCATTGCAGGGGGTTGGACTAGATCAGGGGTCAACAAACTTTTTTAGCATTGTCCCTCAGACCTTGTGGGGGGCTGGACTATATTTTTTTTTTGGGGGGGGGAGGAATGAACAAATTCCTATGCCCCACAAATAACCCAGAGCTGCATTTTAAATAAAAGCACACATTCTGCTCATGTAAAAACACCAGGCAGGCCCCACAAATAACCCAGAGATGCATTTTAAAGAAAAGGAAACATTCTACTAATGTAAAAACACGCTGATTCCTGGACCGTCCGCGAGCCGGATTTAGAAGGCGATTGGGCCAGATTCAGCCCCCGAGCCTCAGTTTGCCTACCTATGATCTAGATGGCCCTTGCGATCCCTTCCAACTCCACAATTCTATGATTCTATGAAAGGAAGGGTGGGGAGATCTCAATGAGAAGTGAGCGTGCTCAATGGGCATGGCCTGCTGGTTCACTGTTGGTGGAGTGGAAACAGGATGGAGAAATAATGGGAATAGTGAATGAAATGGAATGTTGAGGAAGCGGGAATGGCTGGCTGGCCAGGTGCAACATGGAACATGAGAACACTAAATTGCAACGTTTTGTTGCAGATTCCATTTCTACAATGCTAAGGGGGGGGATTAACATTTTCTTGCCACCTAACAAGTCTATTTTCTCTATGCTCATAAACTGACTCTCCCTACTTGTTCGCTGCACGCGCACGCACATAGTCAGCCTGTGCATTTAATTCATCACCCAATCTGACCTTCAAACAAACAAGCCAACAAAGAACAGAAGCAATGCCAATAACATCATTCTTTCCATGCCAAATGTCAGCCTAACTGACCATTTTTTAATAAAAGTCAACTTGCAGGTAGGTGTCGAGACACATAAGAAAGAGAGAATTACTACAGGCACCCTCTCTGTACTCCAAGAGTCATGTCAGAAAGAGGCATTAATTCATTGTCAACACATCCAGCCTCATGCTGATAGCATCTGTAAACACTTCCATCCTTTTCAAACATACCTATTGGGGGAAATAATGAATGTTTCTTATCAAACCCTTAGAGCTGCAGGGTGGAGGGCAGCCATTCTCATCACAGGGAGCAGTTACAAGGCTGCTAGTATCTCAGTCCCCAAGAGTTCTTTGACTTTGGAGTCCCAGATTAACCCTTCCGCCAGCCTCTCTGGGTTCGGTGCAAGACTTTTTGGAGAGAGTGATAGTTAAACCGGACGTAAATGCCATCAATAATCCTGCCCCACAAATTTCCACACAGTGTGTTATGGTCTGGGGGATGAGCCAAGTGTCACTGAGTTTTAGCTATAGTGAAGGAAAAGAAGCAAACTCAAATCTCCAAGTTAAAACATGTCATGCAAAAGCCCTATCTTATATGGTCAGAGTAGCATGCCTTATGCATTTAGGAAGGTTTGTATTCTATCTGCCTGTGTCCTTGTCCACAAGAGTCTGAGGCTCATGCCAGCTCATTCATATCAGAGCAAGTCATGGTTTGAAACAGGCCAATACACCAAAGTCTCACGAATTGCAACAAACTGGATGCAAAAGGCACTTTCCAAGTTTAAAATAATTTAACATTAATGACCACTTTCCAGAAAATCGTTATCTTAAATACGAGCTTACTGAACTCTTGTCAACAGTAAACCAAAACTGAAAAAGAATCTACAACTCTGAAGTCCAAATACATTAGCAAATAAGTGGCTCTTTGTAAACACCATCATCTGGAAGTTAATGAACATGAACATAATTACCACAACAAATGAGAGATTTAAAAAAAGGCATTAAAACAACAGGTGATACTCACCTGTTGACAAGCTATTCATTTCTAAGCATATATTGTGGCTGAGTCTTTCAAATTTAATCACATTAGCTGACTATTATGAAACAGAGCAGAACCTTTAGGTATGCATGACTACTACACAAAGAGAAATCTATTACAAGACAGAAACATTTTAACGTGGAAGACAATATCATCAGGAGAGTAACTTTACTACTAAGAATTGACTGGTCAAACCACATGACACAGACCCTCCAAGTGACCCTATATTCCACTGATAGTCCTGGATTTATAGACACCATCCTAGTTTCAGATTGGATCCTAGAATGCCCTGCTTTCCCTTAGGACAACCCTATTTTCATCAGATAAATGTTGGGGGGTATGGAATAGAGTGTCCTCAGGCCTTTTTTTGTCGTAACTCACCTGAACTCAGTTCAGGTGCCACCTAAGAGAATGAGGAGGGTGTTCATGGTGAGTTCTGGCAGAGTACACATGTACATTCAACTGTCTTATGGCATCCACATCACCCTGGAGATTGCAGCTAAAGAGATGAGACAAGAAGAGTTGTTCCGTTGTCTGGAAAGGTCACCTCTCCTGGTCTGCATGTAGAAGCCATTATTAACAGAGCCCACTTACAAAGGTGCACAGCTGTATTGAAGTGGCACCAGTTGTTGAATTTTGTACTCCTAGCAATTTTGTGTCCAGGGCAACTGCCCCTGTGCCCCCCCATGCCATACCACTCTCTAGTGAGGAGTCTAGTCTGAGGAGAGCAGCTGTGGCCTGAGGGGGGCTGTATTTTGTCCCTGGGGTTGAGGTTCTGCACCTCTTTTTTAAGAAGATAGATTTGGTGGCAGGTGAGGATGGTTTGGGATCACAGCAATGCAGACAATTGTCCTCCTATAACAAAATGGAACAAAATGATAGTAAGCTATCCCCATACACCCTCTCCTGCCTTGTCAAGTGTTCTGAACAATGAGATGTATATCTGGGAATACCAAATAGCCAGCGGAGCTATTCCATCCATTTAAATCTTCTATGCATGGTAAAGGTAAAGGTACCCCTGCCTGTACGGGCCAGTCTTGACAGACTCTAGGGTTGTGCGCTCATCTCACTCTAGAGGGTCACGTGGCCAGCGTGACGAAGCTGCTCCAGCGAACCGGCACCAGAGCAGCACATGGAACGCCATTTACCTTCCCGCTAGAAAGCGGTACCTATTTATCTACTTGCACTTAATTGTGCTTTCGAACTGCTAGGTGGGCAGGAGCTGGGACCGAACGACAGGAGCTCACCCTGCCGTGGGGATTCAAACCATGCGATTGGCAAGTCCTAGGCACTGAGGTTTTACCCACAGTGCCACCCGCGTCCCTCTTCTATGCATGAGCTGACCCTTAATACAGATAGAAATCTATCAAGATGTGTGTATGTGTGTGAAAGACTGTATACCAAAACACAAGGCAAATCAGATCCTTCTTTTCCCTCATACAGAAGGCACACTCATATTTGAAAACCAAAGACAGCATAATGAAACCGAAAAGGATGGTATATTGTGTTTTGCATAATGTATAATTAACCTGTGGAACTAATTCGTGGCCACATGAGATCAGTGTGGCCGAGGGCTTAGCAAGATTAAATAGGAAGAAGAAAAATGCAACATTTATACGGATGAGAACATCAAAAGCCATCTTGGCTAGCTGAAATAAAAATCCTTCATGCTTCATAAGGATAAAACAACCACTGAGTGGCAAAGGTTAATAATAATTTTTTTCCATTAAAACCAAGTAACTCCATCACTCTCTGTGAATACATGTGTGTTTATGTGCCCCTTGCTTTAAAATATGAAACTGGCAAACATTGAAATCCACAGTTGCACTAATCTGATACGGCCTCTCGGAATGTATGAAATTCCCTTGATTATGACTGGAAGAGACTGTGGAAATGCAACAACTGCTAAGAGATGCAGTGGGTTTTTTTACAGCATAGAGAGGCATGCTGCATGACATTAAATGGAGTCCCAGCTTTTGCCTGGAGCTGCAACAGCAAAAATAATGCTATTTTCTATTTGCACCCAATGCGAACACCTTTCACCCTAGCCAGAATGAGCAGCAGAGTTCTGTATGCAGTTGGTGATCTGACACTCCGTTAAATCCCACTGCTGCCCCCCTGGATTTGTCTCTTAGCAATACACCGTTTTTTTGTGCTTCCAAATTTTCCAACTCAGTGCTCAGATCAAAACACTTAGCAAAATTTACTGGGGGAAACCTTTGCAAAAGCAGTTAGAATGGCATATTTTGGGACCAAAATACATTTTAAAGTATACATATTAAAAGGTATTTCAATACAATTTTTTTTGGGGGGGGGTGTATTGCTAAGGCTGTCACGAGTGGCACGCAGAAGAGAGAGGAAAGGAAGCAGTGCTGGTGGCAGGTGTTTCATGGAGAGAGGTGCTTGTGATTCAAGGACCCGATCCCTGCTTGGGGAATAAAGACCCGCGGACACAGTATAATATACGGTTAATGGGCACAACTTTATTGATTACAGCATGTGAGAAGGTATTGGCTTAGGCATTGGACCACATGGAGAGAGGTGCTTCACAGAGCAGTTTGCTAAAACTAATAATTAAAAGCAGCTGCAGTGAGGTTTAACAGTGGAAGGAGAGGTGCTTCCAAGAGAGGTTTAACAAAACTCTCTGTGCAATGCCCCTCTCTGTTGAATGCGGCAGCTGAGGGACAGGTGCTTCACAGAGCAGTTTAGCAAGCTGCTTGGTGAACCTGCCCCACTAAATGTGACTGCACAGGGGCAAGGAGAGAGGCGCTTCACAGAGTGGTTTAGTGAGCCACTCTCTTAAATGTTCCCCCTTCCATTAAACATGGCTGCTGTGAAGTTTAATGGAAGGGGGGAGGACTTAGAAACATGCTCCTTTGTGAAGCGTCTCCCTCTCCTTGAAAAGGAAGTGGAGGTTGGGACAAGTTATGAGTGGAGGGGCTTAGGTCTAGCGGGGAGGGGCTAAGGGGTGAGCTGTGGGCAGAGGAGCAAGATGTGGGGGATAGGCAAGGGATAGGTTAAGTGTAATGGGAGGGGCAGGGACGTCCTTAGCATATGCGCCACCAGGGTGCAAAGATCCACCCAGCACCCCCCCCAATTTAGTTTAACCCCCAAATTAAAAAAAAATATGCTTATGTCAGACACCAAGCTTATGCCTTATCTCTTGTTTACAAAAGAATGGAGGAAAAAGAAACAAACTTTTTTATTTGTTCATTTATGCGCTTAGCATTTGTCGTAAAATAAGAAAAAATGCAGCTCGCAGAATTCATAGTCTGTGCTCTAGGCTCGTTTTTGTGGAAATGGAAAACTTAAATCGCGTGCTGAAATGCATGTGTAGTAGAGCCCTAAGTACTAAGGAGTTATCCAAAGAAAATGCCGACAATTAGTGAAAATAAACATTATTTTTTTAACGATTTCCCTAAACGAATTTGAACTGTAAGTGATGAAATTAATATGCAATTTGCAATGTTTCACTTGCGGCACTTTTGACACGACTGATCTCACATCGCCTGCCTGCTGCCACATAGCAGCTCAATACAATAATCTTAGGTGGCTTCAGCGCTGAGTGCCCCCCAGAATTCAACACCCAGGTGCCCTGCACCCCTTGCACCCCTGGGTAAAGACGGCCCTGAGGAGGGGAGTTGATCAGGTGTTGTAGAAGAGTGGGTAGGGGGTGGGGAAGTGGAATGAGCAGGGGCAGATGCCCGTTTGTGTGTGAGTGTGTAGCAGGTTGATATGGCAATGGGATGGGATGCACTCATGGTAAATGCATGCAAAAATGCAAAGGGGGGGGTAGACTGAGTTGCCTACCCCATCTCCTCTGCAGAGCCCAATCCCAGTTTCTGCTTCTTGTCATTCTAGAGTGGAATAGAATGCTGGGAAATGACTTTTGATTGTTTGATTTTAGGCAGCCATGTTAATGCTAATCAACAATTGAAGTACAGTGGTACCTCGGGTTACAGCCGCTTCAGGTTACAGACTCCACTAACCCAGAAATAATACCTCGGGTTAAGAACTTTGCTTCAGGATGAGAACAGAAATTGCACAGCGATGGCACAGTGGCAAGCCCCATTAGCTAAAGTTGTACCTCAGGTTAAGAACAGTTTCAGGTTAAGAACAGACCTCCGGAACGAATTAAGTTCTTAACCCGAGGTACCACCCGAGGTATTATTATTATTGTTGTTGTTGTTGTTATTATTATTATTATTATTATTATTATTATTATTATTAATATACCGCCCTATACCTGCAGGTCTCAGAAGTAGACATTGCATTTCTCTGCCATTAGGTTGCTGGCATCAGACCTAGAATACATTGCTCACATTTATTGTAGGAATGAAAATATACATTTGTCAGAAAGTCTTCGATGGGAGCGCCGGCATGCTATTCATCTGGTCTGCCAGAAGAATAAATAAGAATGACAGAAATGATGCTGTCCTTGCAATCCCTGCTAAGAATTCTGCGCACATTTTTCAGGATGCAGTAGAGGCCTCATCATGAATATCTGCACTTCTAAACAGCAGTAACAATGACAATATAGCTCATGTTATTCTTTTTCCCCCAGTGTACTTTGCACTGATGTATTTGTCAGCATTCAAAACTAGGCTGCAGAGTACAATTAGATGTATTCTTTGCAAAGAGATTTGCAAGCAAAAGTAAAATATTTGTGAATTTTTGAATCCCTGCGGCGGGGTGTGCTCCCTTCGTTCGGTCCCAGCACCTGCCAACCTAGCAGTTCGAAAGCACCCCTGGGTGCAAGTAGATAAATAGGGACCGCTTACTAGCGGGAAGGTAAACGGTGTTTCCGTGTGCGGCTCTGGCTCTGGCTCTGGTTCTGGCCAGAGCAACGATGTCACGCTGGCCACGTGACCCGGAAGTGTCTCCGGACAGCGCTGGCCCCTGGCCTCTTGAGTGAGATGGGCGCACAACCCCAGAGTCTGGCAAGACTGGCCCGTACGGGCAGGAGTACCTTTATCTTTACCTTATAGATGTGGAGATAGGGAAACCTAGGGATCCATACAATTATATTAATTCAGGAGCTAAATTTTTATAGGTAGATTCCTAGTCTTTTTTGTTGCATCTTCTCTCTATAGCTGGAAACCAACATACTTTCACAAGGAAGATGTAAATCCAAAATGTCCTGTTTTCCAATATAAATTAAAGTCGCAGAGCCTACTCTGAACACAGATCTTCCAAGTGTCCCTATTTTCCAGGGACAGTCCCAGATTTACAAAGCTGCCCCGGTTTCTGATTTGATCCCAGAATGTCCCGCTTTTCCTTAGGACATGCCTATTTTCATCGGAGAAATATTGGAGGATTGGTAGGATGTCCCTGTTTTCAATGGAGACATGTTGGAGGGTATGGATTTATGTGACCCTTGAGCCAAGGAGATAGGTAACCTTTAGCAGGCATCTGAAGGCAGGCTGTATAGGGAAGCTTTTAAATGTTTAAATTGATTATGTTTTTATAAATGTTGGAAGCTTCCCAGAGTGGCTGCGACAATCCAGTCAGATGGGCGGGGTTCACTACTTCTTCTTCTTCTTCTGGAATAAGACGTCCCTATTTTCATTGGAGATATGTTGGAGGCAAAGGCGTAGGAAAGGTCAAGTGGTACCTGGTATGGAAAATTTCTTGTCAACCCCCCCCCCCCCCCATATATATATGGCCTGCAAAAATAGTTTTACATTATTTCATATTTTCTTACAAATGAATGTGGATTATGGACCTCCAAATGCCTTGAACTACAGGTGACTGTGGACAGATACTTAAATCTACAGAATGGGTTGTGTTTTGGCCACCACTGAACTGAAATTTCAGCCTTCACAACATATGAAAACAGCCAAGTATTTTCATGGAGGAGGGTCAAGATATTAACTGATATGCATGAAATTTCAGATATAGCTATATAATCCCTAGTGTAGTAAGATAAGGCCTTTGGAGCAGGCATTTTTTTTTTAAAAAAAAAGTTTTTTATGAACCGCCCTAGTAGAGCAGTAATTATTCCTTTTTGACCCCCCCCTCCATGATGGAATCCAGGGCGAACCCCCCCGCCCCCTTCCTACGCCCCTGGTTGGAGGGTATGTTAACATCCCACTGTTTGGGTAAAGAGGAGCACATTGTAATGAAACCCCACTCTCTTCTACCAGCCGTCCTGCCCAAAATACCCATTTATCACCCCCAAACATTTGTGCAAACCTTCTCATATAACTCTGATTTTCCCTTATTGTGGCTGGGTAGGTCCTGAATAAAGACATCTTGTCTTAATGAGACTGCAGTATTTAGTGCACAAAGGAGCTCCAGCTGAAGAACCAAGCTTTTGTTCCACAACTGAAAAAGTCCCACCACCACTGTCTGTTGACATTCAGACCTCCACAGGTTCCATGCTTCGCTTGTGCTACGCGCCAAGAAAGGCAATTTCACACTGAGTTGCCCTTTTTGTGCCTGCACCTTTGGATGCCTTTTGCTAAGTCTAATCTTTTAATTAAACTCTGCATGACAATGAGGCAACTATTTGCTTGGCTTTACTTGCAGCTGCAGCAGCTTGATGGAGCTGTCGATACTGGCGGGCCTTGACCTCTCCGCAGTCAGTGTCGCTTGCCAGATTACTTTGCAAAAACAGCTTTTAAAACACACATAGCACAGCCTTTCCAATAAAAGAGGCGTTCTTTTTTTCAAACAAAAAATATCACCAAGGTTTGTTTTTGCGACATCTCAAAGCAGTTGGGCTTTCATATTCTGCTTGCAGCTCTCTCCAGAAACATAAAGCAGCCACTTAGTCTTCTGCAATGAAGCCATTTCTCCTCTCCCACCCACCCACCAATACTCTTTCTGCATTCGTTCTTCTTCCAAGAAATCCAAGATGGAACATGATCCATGTTCTGAGGCTATTTCTCCATTCAGACGTTGGGAGCCAGTACTGTAAGGACCACCCTTCAGAAGGTGGCCCACTGCTTACCACCAGAGTGCCTTTGCTGCTCTTCTTGCCATTGCAATGTGCTCACACATTCTCCTTCCCTCCAGCCCAGAGGTAGAGCATTTGGAAGTAATGACAGTGAGCACAAAGAGCACCAACTCCATCTGTCCTTTCTCTCTAGACAATGGTGAGAATTCAGCCCAGATGGATCTAGTCAACCAGCCTGTTCTTACAGTGGCCAGTCAGATGCCTACAGGAAGCTCAGAACTCTACAGATGCCTACAACTGAACTCTCACCACTTGTGATTCTCAGGAAATGGCATTCGAAGACATCTTGCCTGCAATGGTGCAGCTATCCTGGCTAGTAGCCATTGAAAAACTACACAGGTATGGTCAAATTGTTTTCCTGCTGATCTCAAACCACGACAAGCCAGGGAAAGGAGGTAGTGATGTGGAGAGGCTCCCTAATAAAAATCTACGGGCCTTGTTGAAGTTTTTCTTGTTCATGCAATTCTTCCAAGCTGCTCTCCCCTGGGTGACCTTGACGATTTGATGGCAAACCGAACCTCAGCTTGTATTGGCAGCTTGGAGACTTTCTTCCCCAGTCCCAGAATCGCAATAGGATATCCATTACTGGTGGTAAGAGAGAAATGAAACCAGCACACATTGATGAGAGCACATTGATGCTTCCCCATGTGTGTCAAAAGGAGATGTGTCAATCTCAATAGCAAACATACTCAAAACTTGCTTTTGTGCAAAACCAAGGCTAAAATCAAAACCAGGTTCTGCCCAGAGGCATTTTTAAAGTCCATATTACTATGAGATTGCTATGCCCAATTGGCTGGAGGCAAGATCTCTGATTCTGCCTCCTAAATACTGGCTAGACAAATGGTCATCCACCTCACACTTTACTCAACCGGCCAAGTTCTTACTGGAAAACCTTCTCCCTATCTGGAATTCAAATAAGATTCTCCTCTTTTTGCAACATGAGCATGAATGATGCTCCCTTAGCTCGTCAGATTATCTGATGTATGGGAAGCAGAAATTTCCTTTTGCTTTTATGCTGTGCTGAGTCATCCATTCACCTCCAGCTGCTCCCTTCTATTCCCCTTTTGTACCTGGTTCCTTCTTCCAAAATAAACCTATTTTGACATTCTGGGCTTCCCCGCCAATTTGACACAACTCAGGATCCTTTCTTCCCACAAGCCTTACCTGTTTGGCTCAAGTTGCAAAGCAGTGAAGCATAAGTGATGGGGAGATGAAGTAAATGCCTCTGGCCGGTCAGAGAAAAGAAGGTTTCTCATCTCACCAGCAGCATACCTGAAGTATTTGTGCTTAGTGAAATCATTGGATTGTCTCACAGGCAAAATCACACCAGAAGGCACATTTAGGGATTACTATATGCACAGCAAACTATGGCAAGTTCTCAAAGAAATGGGAGTGCCTGATCAACTCATCTGTCCCCTGAGAAATCTCTATGTGGGTCAAGAAGCTACAGTTAGAACTGGATATGGAATAACTGATTGGTTGAAAATTGGGAAAGGAGTATGACGAGGCTGTATATTGTCTCCCTGCTTATTTAACTTATATGCAGAATTCATCATGTGAAAGGCTGGGCTGGATGAATCCCAAACCAGAATTAAGATTGTGGTATGACAAGGTTAAAAGTCACAAGGCTTTCAAGAACCATATTGTCAGGAAAGCAGTGTTTAATGTCTGGATAAAATATAAAGACTTATTGGAAAACAAGACCCCAAGGAGGTTATCACCAATGGAAGCTAAGGCCCGGAAAAGGCTCAATATGGAGGCCAAATGGCCGAAATATTGGGAAATATTAGAAAAAGATGGAGATAGTTGGAGGCTGCAGAGTTTGGAGAAACTAAAAGATAAAGTGCGAGATTGGTTACATTATGCTCAGATTAAAGAGGTTTTTAAGTTGGATAAAAAGATAGGATTCCAGGTGGAAAAATCAAAGTTGGAAACGGAATTGTTAGAACCTAAGACTAAGGTACTTTCAAGAATGTATAACTTGCTGTTAAAATGAAATACACAAGATGAAACGGTCAAATCGGCTATGATAAAATGGGCACAGGACATTGGGTACAATATTATGTTTGCTGACTGGGAAAGGTTATGGACCACTGGTATGAAGTTCACGGCATGTAATGCCTTGAAAGAAAATATTATGAAAATGATATATAGGTGGTACATGACTCCAGTCAAGCTTGCAAAAATATATCATTTGCCTGACAATAAATGTTGGAAATGTAAAGAAACTGAAGGAACGTTCTTTCACCTCTGGTGGACCTGCCCTAGAGTTAAGGCTTTCTGGGAAATGATATACAATGAGTTGAAAAAGGTATTTAAGTATACCTTCCCTAAGAAACCAGAGGCCTTTCTTTTAGGCATCGTTGGCCAGAGGGTGTTAAAGAAGGACCGAACATTTTTTATGTACGCAACAACAGCAGCAAGGATACTTGTCGCCAAGCACTGGAAAACCCAAGATTTGCCCACACTGGAAGAATGGCAGATGCAACTAATAGACTATATGGAACTAGCAGAAATGACCGGCAGAATCTGAGACCTGGGAGAAGAGGCAGTGGAGGAGGACTGGAAGAAATTTAAGGACTATTTACAAAAATATTGTAAATTGTATGAGTGTTAAGAAAGATGTAAGATTATAAATAATATGGCACCATTAAGTTAGTTGAAAGGAATATGAAGATAAGTGAAAATCTAAGAAAAGATAAATTTTGGATAAATATTATGTTAAAATTAAGCTTTTAAGGTTTTGGTAAAAATATCTAAAATTAGGGACACAATATTGGAAAATTATAAAACAAGAATTGAAACAAGGTGATAAATTGCTTGTTAAAGTTTGATAAACTTGGAACGCAGGAACGAGAGATGCGAGGAAGTCCAAAGAAGTGAAGAAAATATGGTTATTATAATGTTATATGTTACTTTGTTTGTTTTTTGTTATTGTATTAAGAAAATCTTTAATAAATATCTTATAAAAAAAAAAGATTGCCGGAAGAAATATCAACATCCTCAGATATGCAGATGACACAACCTTGATGGCAAAGTGAGGAGGAATTAAAGAACCTTTTAATGAGGGTGAAAGAGGAGAGTGAAAAATGTGGTCTGAAGCTCAACATAAAAAAAACTAAAATCATGACCACTGGTCCCATCACTTCCTGGCAAATAGAAGGGGAAGAAATGGAGGCATTGAGAAATTTTACTTCTGGGGTTCCATCATCACTGCAGATGGTGACAGCAGTCACAAAATTAAAAGACGCCAGCTGCTTGGGAGAAAAGCAATGACAAACCTAGACAGCATCTTAAAAGCAGAGACATCACCTTACTGACAAAGGTCCGTATAGTGAAATCTATGGTTTTCCCAGTAGTGATGTATGGAAGTGAGAGCTGGACCACAAAGAAGGCTGATTGCTGAAGAATTAATGCTTTTGAATTATGGTGCTGAAGGAGACTCTTGAAAGTCCCATGGACTGCAAGAAGATCAAACCTATCCACTCTTATGGAAATCAGCCCTGAGTGCTCACTGGAAGGACAGATCATGAAGCTGAGGCTCCAATACTTTGGCCGCCTCATGAAAAGAGAAGACTCCCTGGAAAAGACCCTGATGATGGGAAAGATGGAGGGCACAAGGAGAAGGGGATGACAGAGGACAAGATGATTGGACAGTGTTCTTGAAGCTACCAACATGAGTTTGACCAAGCTGCGGGAGGCAGTGGAAGACAGGAGTTTCTGGCGTGCTCTGGTCCATGGGGTCACGAAGAGTCGTACATGACTAAATGACTAAACAAAAACAACAACAACATATGAGGGTGAATGGCAGTGCTCTTTTTCTAGAAAAAGAGGTGCCAGAGCTCACCATGAACGCCTCCCTTGGTCTCTTATAATGGCAATGGCTCCCATTTGAGAGATGCCATGAGTTCTGGCAAGTTCCAGCAGAAAAATGCCCTGGCGATTGGTGAGAGTACAGGAGATAATCCTAACATGAACTTCTGGTTCAGCATAGTAGGAGCAAGCAACATGTAGCAAAACGTTAAAGGACCCCTGGGTGGTTAAGTACAGTCAAAGGCGACTATGGAGTTGTGGCACTTATCTCGCTTTCAGGCCAAGGGAACCAGCGTTTTCTCACTGACAGCTTTCCTGATCATGTGGCCAGCATGACTAAACTGCTTCTAGCACAATGGAACACCGTGACAGAAACCAGAGCACACGGAAATGCCGTTTACCTTCCCGCCACAGCAGTACCTATTTATCTACTCGCACTGGCATGCTTTTGAACTGCTAGGTTGGCAGGAGCTGGGACAGAGCAACGGGAGCTCACCCTGTCATGGGGATTCGAACCGCCAACCTTCTGATCGGCAAGCCCAAGAGGCTCAGTGGTTTAGACCACAGCACCACCCATATCCCCTGCCGCATTTGGCAGCAAGGGAAGAAAATGCAGGTCACCCAACTCAGCACACCTCCTTTCAGCATTGCCAGGCCCTTCAAAGGTTTTTAAAAAGATGAGCAAGTGACTTCCCAAGCTCAGCCCACAACCTTTATGATTAATTAGAGATTTGAACCTTGGTCTCCCACTCTGAGTCCCACACTCTAACCAGGGCATCACATAGCATCTGGAATTCAAAAGAGTTCCACTTTCCACGGGGATCTGTGATATGTTTCTAGATTTGAAATGGTGTAAAAAGCTGAACAGGAACTTAAACGGATGAAGCAATGCTGTTGTAGGAAACATCACATTTTAAAGCTATCCTTCACTTCATAAAAGCTGGAAGGGCTATTTGTCTTAAATGTTTGACATGGCTGCCTTTAAATGGCTAAAAGCCTGGAATGCATATTCAAGGAACAAGTCTCCATTGTAAACATTTTTTGAAAAAAGACACAAACATGAATGCAGAGACATAAAGCGGAAAATTGTTTTAACCTTCCTTCAGAAATTTTTGGATTGAAGATGTACGTTTTCCCCCTTGGGTATAGAAGGAGAATGGAGTATGAAAAACTGGTTGAAGTTCATTTCACACTGTGGCATATAATGCATTTGTAAAGTAAGCATAATAAATTTTGCATCATAATGACAGGCTACATGAAAAATGCAGTAGAAATGTTAGCTCTGGCATTTTGTCCAGCAACGAGTGATTGATCATCAGCAAGAGGATTCCTTCTAGTTTAGGTACATTTTGACTACTTTCTGCTCCTGTGCCTTTATAGCAGCTCGATCTGCAGACATGGGCAGGTAATAAAGTAAATCTCTGTGCTCTAAAAAGTTGCACTTGTGTGCAGATTAAGCTGTACTTAAAGTGATAGGAGCCAAGCTTGCTCCCCCCCTTATTATTATTGCTATAGCTAAATTATAAATTGTCTGTCATTCCTTCACCCTGGGGAAAATATGAATGAACTCATTCTTTGTATCTATTTTGAGACTTAGGTGGATTCCTGTCATATTCATCTGAATAACTCGCAGCCTAAATGAATTACCCTAACGTCTAAGTGAGGTTAATTACACAATTCACATTTTCACAGGTGGGAAACCAGAGTGTTTAGGGAACCTTTGTGGCTCTGTGGGCCAGATCCTTACTGACCACAGCCTCCTGAAGCAAATATGGCAGGTGAATGGGATGCCCACCTGCCCATCACCTGACATCACAATGATATCAAGTGAGAAGATGCTTTGAAATCCCAGTTTCAAAGCACCCAATGCTTGGGCTTTATTGCCCATCAACTGATGAATGGGAGAGCAGAAACCTCTTTTTTGCAGACTTCAGTTGCACATGCAAGTTTCCTGCAGATGAAAACCTAGACTCTTACAAAACACAGTGTTGTAAACAAAATCTGCTCTTTTTCCCTTCTCCAAGAGCCCTTATAGAGTCCTTAAGTGGGTTTCCTATCGGTAGGAGAAAGTAACAGAGACCAACCAGAGAATATTGAGAAGCAAAGCAGCTAGTAAGCCTGATCTTTATTAAACTGTTGCAACGTGGTCCTCACTCACCACATGCAGGAGGGAGGAGGAACCCAGAACAATGAGGTGCAAGCCCTAATATAGACTTTGAAATTGCCCGCCCTGTAGCTCAAGGCCACCCCCCCCCCAATACATCATATAGACATCACTGAAGGGGCGGTCTACAGCAGAAATCCTGTCTGGCAGGAAACCTGTTAATGGTCACTGATTGCTTTTACCTGGGCATTTGGCCATTCTTTTGTGATGATAAATACTTAATTCCTGAGTCCAGGTCATAGGCTCACCCTATGTGCCCTTAAGGCAGGATTTGTGAGCACAGAGGCAATGGGGAGGGTTTTCCCATTTCCGTCCAAACTGCAGAGGGATATTTGTGGTCACTGGGAGAGTCAAAATGGTTTGGGAGAGTCAAAATGACTTCTGGCTTGTTCTCCTGTACTATTTCAGACATGTGGTTTATATACTTATGTATATACTTATGTATATACATTATATAAGTATATACTTATATACTTATGTATGTGAATTTATATATTTGAGACCTTAAATTCTTATGACAACAGTTTCAAATACACAGCTGTCTCAGGGGTCATGGCAATACGTGAACTCTTTCTCCATATATATGGGTGCTTCACTAATTCTTTCAGAAATGCTATCTCAAAATTGTGCACAGAAGATTGCTAGTCAAAATAATTGAGTTTTTTAAAGTTTCTTTTTTATTTTTAAAAATCAGCATTACTTGATCTGGAATCATACAATGCTGTCTCTGAACAGCATAAAACGTTGGGGCCATATTATCCCATCTATTCCCAAATAATATAATTTCCTTAAATAACTGTGATTTCATCAATATGCATTGCCCATCCCCCCCCATCCCTGCCTATTTCCATTGAAAGAGCTCTGAAATATTTCACTCCATGAAGAACATTTGTGTCTTCGTCTTCTTCTTTTTCTTCTTCTTCTTTGGATACTGCAAACAAAAATATATCAACTTAAAAACTAACTCAGAACACCCATGTGTGACCAGCCTAGCGACAGCCTAATGTGGAGACATCAGGTTTTATGAAACAATAGGGGGTAAAGTCAGTGGGAGGAGGGTAGATTATACTGTCACCGGTAATAGATTAACTTGCTTTTACAGTGACCCAAATCGCATTACCTTTTGTGGAAATCAATGCATGGAACTCATCGCCCAAATCCTGGCATCTCAAGCACAAACCCATTTTCTTTTATTGGAAATGTACCACAGAAGGTTTAGACTTTATATACCAGGCACAGGCATAATATAACCAGAGGAGCCTATGTCTTATTTTCTCTATTTACGCACAAAGTGATATTAAGGGAAATAGAGGTGAGTTTCAATAGTGCTGGGCAGAACTGACTGGCATAGAACAAACCTTGAATAGTAGGTTGTGGAGGGTGGGAAACCCCTCAGTATCAGCCTCTAGGTCTCTTCAGTGCGTCCGTCTGGAAGCTTTGATATCCTGTAGACTAGGAAGTGGTAAATAACAAATGTCCATCAAGACAAGGTGTACCAAAGTGAGAATTTCATGCAGCTTGTTATCAATCTCCCTTTCCACTATAACATTCCAACCCAAACATACAATTTCCTCTATTCCAACTGAATTGAGACATTTCAAGAGCTATATAAATAAATCAAGATTATCTGTAACTAAACTAGGTGAGAATCTGCCTCTGGCTCCTACAGAGATGGAGAACAGTCATCTTTAAATGAGGCCCCCTGTTCAGTGAAGCCTCTGGGTACCTGTAGCAGCTATCAGTTGTGACAGCTGCAAAAGGTGCCGAACAATTGAGAACTCCTTTTTGGTTCTTTCCATGCTCCAGGTAAGGAGAGACCTGTCACTGCTTGGCCACTCACACAGCCTTTGGGGGCAGTTGCTGGCAGCTGTCTTCTTTCTTTGATCTTTCTCTTCTTGGCTGCTCTTGCCCACATTCTACATAATGCAGGGAAAAGCAGCCTACATAAGAGAAACTCATGGCCGGTAATCAGGGGTAATGGGAGTTGCAGTCTGGCAATATCTGAAGTGCCTACGGTTAACCACCTCTGGTTTAAAGTGTCTGCCTTCTTGATCTAGGACAGGCTTCCCCAGTCTAAACCACATGAAATCCTTCATGTTCAGCTGTGACATGTGGAACAGGCCATTAAGAATCTGATGGAAGGGACAGGGTTAGCAAGCACTTTTTTGTTCTCCCTTCCTCCCACCCCCACACTGGGAAACCCAAGAGGGGAAACACCTGGAGAGGGCTAGTGAGTGTTTGAAATTTGTTGTATGCTGGTGTTCGTGTGTGAATGCTGATGAGCCCTGAGAAATATCTGAAACAAGGATGGGAAATTTATGGCCCTCCAAATGCCTTGAACCACAGTTCCCAAAATCCCTGACAACTGACGAGTCTGACTGGGGCTGATGGGAGTTGGAATCCGACAACCACTGCTTCTTGCTTTGGTTGCAATATGTCATGGGTTCAGTTCCCAGACAAGTCCCTGCAATGGGGGAAAGCAGGACTATAAAACCATGGCTCATTGGTTGAGAACTCACAGGAGCTGGTGCAGGGACTGGATAAATTATACCAGGTGTGATAAAGGATAGACGGCTGCCTCTGTCAGGCACCAGTTGACCTCCTCTCTGTAGTCATGGGTGCTTCTCCCAGTGCTCCACCAGCATTGATGCTTATATGTAACACTGTGATGGCCTGGGATTCCGATTCAGAGGATGAACCAGAGGAATCCCAGCCTGCACAGGAGTCCCCGCCTCCAGGGCCGGCTGAACTGGGGCAAGGCCTAGATGCTGAAGAGCCTGCACCTGTGGCAGAGCACCAGGAGCTGGCCCCAGGTGAAACCCTTCTGGCCCCAGAGGTGCTTGAGGACTCAGTGGCGTCAGGTGAGCCTCCTCCAGGGCCCAGTAACCCTTCGGCCTCTCCTGATCTGCAGAGGCTTAGGGCAGAGAGGCGAAGGGAACTGGTTGCTCCCAGGAGGAGCGCTCGCCTTAAGGCCAGAGGAGGCGGGGCTCCTGGGGGCCGGGACCGCCCCCGGCCTTAGAAGAGGATAAAAGCCTAGTCAGCCCGGTCCCAGGTTGCGGGAGCAACGTCGTTGTTGGCTTCGGACCTTCCTGTGTTCCTGACCCCTGCTCGGCCTCCTGTTCCTGATCATCCGGTGTTCCTGTTCCCTGCTCGGTCTCCTGTTCCAGCGTTCCTGTTCCCCGCCCAGCTCTCCGCCTTGGACCTCGCCCCTCTTCGTGTGGACTCTGCTTACGCCCACGGTACCTTACCCCCGGGACCAGCACATCAGGTTTCCGGGACAGGGCATCCACTTTCTGGTTCTGAGAGCTAGGGATGTAGCGGATCCGGAACTGGAACCGGGAAAAGAACAACGCCCACCGGGTCTGTCTTTGGTTCAGCTTGCGGGTGGTCTGGAGGTACTCCAGGTTCCGGTGGTCGGTTCTCACCTCCACCGGATGTCGTGCCCCCTCAAGATGGTGGCGCCAGACCTCAAAGGCCACCTTGATGGCCAGTAGTTCCCGCTCCCACACAGTATAGTTACGCTCCGCTGGTAGGAGCTGGCGGGAATAGAAGGCACAGGGTAAGAGTGGCGCTTCAGGTCCATTCTGTTGAGACAGGACGGCACCGAGAGCCGTACTGGAGGTGTCGGTCTCCACCACAAGGGGTCGAGAGGCCAGCTGTCTTCAGGTTTCCGGGACAGGGCATCCGCTTTCTGGTTCTGAGAGCTAGGGATATAGCGGATCCGGAACTGGAACCGGGAAAAGAACAACGCCCACCGGATCTGTCTTTGGTTCAGCACGCTGTCTTCCACTCATCCCCGGCTCGGATCCGAATCAAGTTGTAGGCCCCCCGGAGGTCCAGCTTGGTGAACACCTGTGCCCCTTGCACCCGCTCCAGCAACTCCGAGATAAGGGGCAAGGGGTACCGGTCTGGGATGGTAATTTTGTTCAGGGCTCGGTAATCATGGCAAGGGCAGAGTTCCCCACATTTCTTCTTAACAAAGAGCACTGGTGCCGCGGTAGGCAAGGTGGAAGGCCTAATGAACCCACGCTCCAGGTTCTTGCGCAAGAAGTCCTGCAAAGCCTCACACTCTGGCTCTGTTAGAGAATATAAGCGACTCACTGGTAAAGGCGCTCCGGGTTGGAGATCTATGCCGCAGTCAAAAGGCCGATGCGGCGGCAGCTGGTCTGCCCCCCGTTCCTCGAACACGTCCTGGTAGTCCTGGTGCACGGCTGGGAGCGTGGGTGCTGCCTCCTCCGTGGGCGCGGCCGCCAGCGTCTCGGATTGAGCATGGGAACATGGGTCTGGGAAGTGCACAGTCCGTTTGACCCAGTCAATCTGAACGTTGTGAGCTTCCAGCCAGTCCATCCCGAGCACTAGGGGGAACCGGGGCATAGAGGCAATGTCCAAAGTTTGCAACTCCCGGTGCTGCTGGAGACACAGGACCAGGGGCTGGGTCTCCTGAGTAACGGCACCCGAACGCAGGAGCCGTCCGTCAATTGCCTCCACCTGTACCGGTTCTGGCTTGTTCCGAAGTGGCAGCTGATGATGAGCGGCAAAGGCAGCGTCCATATAGGAGCGGGTTGCCCCTGAATCTACCAGAGCGTGGGTAAGAATCCAGGGCCCACCTGGAGGGTAGAGACGCACCGGAACCATGAGATGTCGCAATTCCACTGGCGAGGGCCCCTCTTGCATGGTTTGGGACCCCAGGTTGCTAGGGCCTTCGGCTACCGAGGTTGGTGGTTTTCCTGCGACTGGCATCTTCTCGGGACAGGATCGGGCGTAATGTCCACTCCCACCGCAGTAAAGACACAGGTTCCCCTCCCGACGCTGCGTCTTCTCCGAGGGGGAGAGGCGAGATCGCACAGCCCCGAGTTGCGTTGGCTCGTCCGGCAACTCGGCTGTGGGCGAGGACCTGCTGGGAAGGACTGGAGCCAGGAGCCGGGGGTGCTGGCGGTCCCGGGCCTGGCAACGGTCCTCCAACCAATCGTCTATCTGCAGGCTCCGCTGAATAAGGGCGTCCAGCATGGTGGGACGATCCATCATGGCCAGCTGATCCAGTATCTCATCTGAAAGCCCCTCAAGATACTGGTCCCGAAGTGCAGAGTCATTCCAAGACAAGTCTTGCACCAACAACCGAAATTCCATGGTGTAGGCGGCCGCAGTAGACTTGCCCTGTTTCAAACGCCTAATTGCCCGGTTGGCCTGACTCTCCTTCTGGGGGTTGCTGAACGCGGCCTCCAAATGGTTGCAAAACCCCATATAGTCTGCCAGCAAGGGGGAGTCTTGCCTGAGTAGCGGCAACGGCCACTTGGCCGCCTGGTCCTTTAACAAACTAATCAAAAAGTGCACCTTGGTGCGGTCGTCAGGAAAGTTCCGGGCTCGCCCCTGAATATACAGCTTGGCCTGGGCAAGGAACATGGGAAAGCTGGCCGGGGCCCCATCAAATTTCTCAGGCAAAGCCACTGGGTACTTGCCAGGAGCCGGGGCGTCGGCCCCAGGAGCCGGTAGGGCTTCCAAGCGCTGCTGAAGTGCCGTAACTGCGTCGCTGAGCTGCTGCACGGTGTGAGTCAAGGCCTGGTTCTCCTGGGCCAAGGCCACCAGCGCAGCAGCCTGGTCAGCCATGGCCTCTGGCTCTTCCAGAATGCACCCCAACGAAGGGGGAGTGCGGGTGTGGCGGGAGCAAACTGTGCTGGTCCCGGGGGTAAGGTACCGTGGGCGTAAGCAGAGTCCACACGAAGAGGGGCGAGGTCCAAGGTGGAGAGCCGGGCGGGGAACAGGAACGCTGGAACAGGAGACCGAGCAGGGATACAGGAACACCGGATGGTCAGGAACAGGAGGCCGGGCAGGGAACAGGAGGCCGAGCAGGGGTCAGGAACACAGGAAGGTCCGAAGCCAACAACGACGTTGCTCCCGCAACCTGGGACCGGGCTGACTAGGCTTTTATCCTCTTCTAAGGCCGGGGGCGGTCCCGGCCCCCAGGAGCCCCGCCTCCTCTGGCCTTAAGGCAAGCACTCCTCCTGGGAGCAACCAGTTCCCTTCGCCTCTCTGCCCTAAGCCTCTGCAGATCAGGAGAGGCCGAAGGGTTACTGGGCCCTGGAGGAGGCTCACCTGACGCCACTGAGTCCTCAAGCACCTCTGGGGCCAGAAGGGTTTCACCTGGGGCCAGCTCCTGGTGCTCTGCCACAGGTGCAGGCTCTTCAGCATCTAAGCCTTGCCCCAGTTCAGCCGGCCCTGGAGGCGGGGACTCCTGTGCAGGCTGGGATTCCTCTGGTTCATCCTCTGAATCGGAATACCAGGCCATCACACCTGAAGACAACGCAGACACGGTACAGCAAGCAGTACCCACCACGATCCTACCTCCAGCTGCATTCCTGGGCACCCGGGAGGCGGAGCCACTGCAGGCTCGGGTGCGGGAACAGCAGCGGGTCGACGCTTGGGCCCAGGAACGACTCCGGGAGCTGGCTGAAGGTTCCAGCCCTCAGTATCCCGGGCTGGTCCTGCATCAGGGCCTTCTGCTGCACCACGGTCGTCTGTATATCCCGCCAGGGCCACTGCGGCTGGAGGTTCTCCGGATGGCTCATGATGCCCCAGCAGCGGGGCATTTTGGACGGTATCGGACCACCCATCTGGTAAGTCGTGAGTTTTGGTGGCCCCGCCTGAAGGCTGACATGGCTCGCTACATTGCTGGTTGTGAGGTCTGCCGGCGCGCCAAGGGCCCTACCGGGCGACCCCCCGGCCTACTTCAGCCATTGCCAGTTCCACCACGCCCTTGGCACACGGTTTCGTTGGACTTTGTAGTGGACTTACCCCGTCTCGTGGCTGTACCTGCCTTCTAGTTTTCTCCGACCATTTCACCAAGATGGTGCACTGCGCCCCCTGCCCATCTGTACCCACAGCCAAGGAAACCGCTCAGCTGTACCTTCAGCATGTCTTCCGCCTGCATGGCCTACCTGAGCGCGTGGTGTCCGACCAGGGCGTTCAGTTCACGTCCCGGTTCTGGCGAGCATTTCACCAGACTCTCGGGACAGAGTTCTGCCTCTCGTCAGCCTACCACCCACAGACCGATGGCCAGACGGAACGGGCGAACGTGGTGCTGGAGCAGTACCTCCGGTGTTACTGCAGCTACCAGCAGGATGACTGGGTCGACCACCTGGCATTGGCGGAGTTCGCCTACAACAACGCGGTGAATGCGTCCACCCAGCAGACTCCGTTCCAGGCCAGTTACGGTTATCATCCACGGCTGTTTCCAGATGTGCTGCCGGCTTCCGCGGTCCCAGCGATGACGGAGTGGCTTCAAGAGCTCCAGTCCCAGCAACAGCTTTTGGTGGAGCAACTGCACCAGGCCAAGGAAGCGTACAAAGCCCAGGCCGACCGCCACCGCCAGGTGGGGCTGGAACTTCGTGTCGGTGACCTGGTTTGGCTCTCCACTCACCACCTCCACCACTCTCGACCTTCGCGGAAGTTGGACGCCCGCTTCACTGGCCCGTTCCCTATCGTGGACCAAGTCTCTCCTGTGGCATTCCATCTCCGGTTACCCGCAATCCTGAAGGTTCACCCAGTCTTCCACAGGTCCCTTCTGAGTCCAGTGGCCCCACCCGACGAGTTCCGCCCGAACCGTCCCCGACCGCAGCCAGTGTTGGTTCAGGGAGAGCCTGAGTACGAGGTGGAATGCATCCTGGACTCCCGATACCGCAGGGGAAAGCTGCAGTATCTCATTGACTGGAAGGGGTACGGACCGGAGGACCGTTCCTGGGAACCAGCGGCCAACGTCCACGCACCTGCCTGCCTCCGAGAGTTCCATGCGACGTACCCCGGCAAGCCGGGTCCGGACCCTCGGTTGAGGGGGGGGCCTGGGAGGGGGGATGGTGTGATGGCCTGGGATTCCGATTCAGAGGATGAACCAGAGGAATCCCAGCCTGCACAGGAGTCCCCGCCTCCAGGGCCGGCTGAACTGGGGCAAGGCCTAGATGCTGAAGAGCCTGCACCTGTGGCAGAGCACCAGGAGCTGGCCCCAGGTGAAACTCTTCTTCCTTATTGAGAATGCCTGCCGGAAGGAGAAAACGAGGTGCAAAGAGCCAGAAGACCACTATTGAGACTCACAATTCCTCTAAAACAAAGAATCGACAGAGAGCCAACGCCATCTACACTGGCTCAGAAACAGAGCGGGTTGAGGAAACCGAGAAAACGGAGCAAATAGAACAAACAGTGAGTAATAACGTTGGAGGAACCTCACCCCCCCTTAAGGAGGATGTCAATGACCCGACCCCCCCTCCTCCCAGAAAAAGCTAATCCGTCCAAGAGGGCAAGAGCAGGAGGGATTCCTCCCACTCCTAACGCTGACCCACCCATGCCTCTAGAACAAGATATCAGAGGAGCCTGCTTTCAACCGATTCTGGATACGCACCCCTACCAAGAGATTTGCATGTTGTCTACAGAAACTATGGTTCTGGTTCTCCAAAGACTGGATGAAATCCTCACCAGAATAGTTAACATTGAGAAACAATTGGATACTAGTTCCTCCCCTTTAAATGCCCAAGGGCTTAAAAAGATGATAAGAAATGACTCTGTTAACAACTCACCAACTCAAACTATGGATGAAGTGAGTTCCTGTCAAGTCTTGCAAACGAACCAGATAATGCTTGAGATTCACCAGTACACTCATAGGTGGATGAACCGCAGACAAATTACTATGTCCTTGTCTCAGCTCCTGAATTACCATTACCGAAATGTAGATCTAGAAAATTTCCACTTCCTGCCTACCTTGAGAAACACCATGCACCTATTTATGACCTTTAGGTCATCAACCCTCCCATATTGACTCATGGAGATAAAGGATACCCTATGGTGGTTCCATTCTCTCCGCCCAGTGAGGGTATTTAAGGACGAAACAAGGAGGCAATTGGTCCCTTGCATAGAGTCAAAGCTAATGCGGATAAAGGAAACCAAGCTCAACACTAGAAATACTAATTGCCCGAAGGAAGAAAAGAACTCTGTAAGCCTAGAATTACAAGACCTGAAGAAGAGGCTAATGAGTATAAAGACTGAGATTTCTACCCAAAATATAAGGACAGTAGAGCCTAGAGCACAATATTTAAAGACGTCCAACAGCTCTTTATCCCATCGAAAGACATCAGTGCAACTCCCTGTTCCCTTTTCAAACGACACCAAATTAGATGAGGAATTTGGCGCCTCTGACATTTCCATGGCAACAACACATAAAGAACTCTATGTTGCTGACAATCTGGAGATATCCAGCACCAAATCTACATCTGGACCTTTGCCTAATGTTCCAAAAACTTATCAGAATGATCAGCCTTCTCTACTGTACTCCTGGCGAGACAGGATTGACAGATCTTCCGAATTTGAATCTGGCTCTTTGTTGGCCAGTGATCCACATTTTATAACACATACCTCATTAATTCTTCCACAGCCACAGATAGAACCAATAATCCTCCAATTAACCCAGGAGGGAAAGGGGGATTGACAGTTAATGAAACACCATGGGACTGTCCCCCCCACTTGGGGTGCGGTTGGTTGGGTTTTATCTTCTAGGGATACTTACCCTATCAGACCTCCACCTCTTTCCCATACTATTTTGACCCATGAGTCCTGGCCCAAGGATGACTTGTTATTGAGGGGATGTTACCCATCTATTGGGGAGGCTAGTATGGGATCTGGGATTTCCACAATTGAAGGGCTAGGGAGGAATGGCGGTGGGGCTAGATATCTCTATCGGCGAAGGGTTTCGAGATGCAGTGATCCTCGTACCCCTTCCAATCTACGCCCCATCCCAAGGCATGAGGGTAGGAAGAGCAAGGATTACACACCTCCAACATTGGTGCTGTGCAATGCCAGGTCCATAGGCAACAAAACCGCCACCATGCGTGACTTTTTTGTCTCACAGGGGATTGACCTGGCTTGCGTGACGGAGACCTGGGTAGGGGAAGGCGAAGTAGTCTCCCTACATGAGATAACACCCCCAGGTTTCTCTATCCTCCATCAATCGCGGACTGTGAGTCGGGGGGGAGGAGTAGCGTTGTTATTCCGGGAGGATTGCTCTTTCAGAGCTCTGCCATCACCGGCGATCTCCGGCATTGAATGTGTTGGTCTCGTGTGGGGCACCAAGGAGAGCTTGGCTGTCTGGCTGGTGTACCGACCACCCAGCACACCTGCAGCCACCCTGTCAGACCTGCTGGAGGTGGTGGCAGGCTGGGCCTTGGAGTTCCCAAACCTACTGGTTTTGGGAGACTTCAATGTCCATGCCGATGCCGCTCCCTCCTCACAGGCTCTGGACCTAGTGACTTCCATGGCAACACTAGGGCTCTCCCAGGTTGTTTTGGGCCCTACCCATCAAGCAGGCCACACGCTGGATCTGATCTTTGGTGCTGGCATAGATGTGATCATGCTCCCTGCTGTGGAAGTGCCATGGTCTGATCACTACGCTCTGAAAGCCAAGATTGACTTCCCGCTCCTCCCTGGCTCGGGTGGCGAACCTATTTGGGCTCGTCCGCGAAAACTGATGGATCCTGATAGATTCCGACAAGCCTTGCGGAACCCTGCTCCTCCTGGCGACTCATTAGATGACCTTGTTGAGGACTGGAATAACCGGCTCTTGGCAGCCATTGATGAGATCGCACCTAAGCGCCCTCTGCGACCCCGTCGAAACCGGGCCCCTTGGTTTACTGAGGAGCTCCGGAAAATGAAGCGGGATCTCAGACGGCTAGAGCGAGTATGGCGACGGACTCGTGACGGAGCCTCAAGAACATCTTATAGGACGCTTATGAAAGCCTATGAGATGGCTATGAAAGCTGCTAAGAAATCTTACTTTGCAGCTTCCATTGCATCCGCTAGCTCTCGCCCGGCACAACTTTTTAGAATAATTAGGTCAATAACGTCCTTAGGAGGACAATCAAATTTAAGCACAAATTCGACCCACAGCTGTGAGGCATTCGCGAGTTTTTTTGCGGATAAAGTCCTATTGCTCCGCCGTGACCTCCCTGCCAATTTAGATACAGTGACTGAACTGGAGGCCCCTCGAATGACTTCAGGTCCAGTGTTGGACCATTTCGATCGGATACTCCCTACTGATGTGGATAGATTCCTCCAAGTTAGTAGGCCCACCACCTGCCTCCTTGATCCGTGCCCGTCTTGGCTGATTAGGGAGTGTCCAGATGTTGCGCGGACCCCTCTGGTTGAAATTATCAATTTGTCCCTTGACACGGGGACATTCCCAGGGGAACTGAAGGAGGCAGTGGTGTGTCCACTCTTAAAAAAAACTTCATTAGATCCCTTAGACCTATCCAATTACCGCCCAGTTTCAAATCTTCCATACCTGGGTAAGGTAATTGAGAGAGCGGTTGCTGAGCAGCTTGGAAGGTTTCTGGAGGAAACATCGGCATTAGATCCATTTCAGTCCGGTTTCCGTCCTGGTTTTGGGACGGAGACGGCTCTGGTTGCCTTAACAGACGATCTCCGTAGACAACTGGATCGAGGCGGGTCAGGACTGCTGATCCTTTTAGATTTGTCAGCAGCCTTTGACATGGTCGATCATGATCTTCTGGACCACCGCCTCGCAGACGTGGGGATACAGGGCATAGCCCGTAAATGGTTGTGCTCTTTTATCTCTGGTCGGGGACAGAGGGTGGCACTAGGGAGGGAAATGTTGTCGCGCCACTCCTTGGTGTGTGGAGTGCCGCAGGGCGCAATTCTCTCCCCGATGCTTTTTAACATCTTTATGCGCCCCCTTGCCCAGATTATCCGGAGCTTTGGGCTGGGCTGTCACCAATATGCTGATGACACTCAGCTCTATCTGCTGATGGATGGCCACACCGACTCGGCCCCAAACACATTGACCAGATGCTTGGAAGCTGTGGCTGGATGGTTTCGTGGGAGCCGATTGAAACTAAATCCTTCGAAGACAGAGGTCCTATGGCTAGGTCGGGATGGCATGGGGATGAGGGACCAACTCCCTTCTCTTGCGGGGGCCCAATTAGTGCCATTGCCTTCTGTTAAGAGTTTGGGTGTAATCCTTGACGCCTCCCTTTCCATGGAGGCGCAGGTTACAGCAACAGCCAAGGCGACATTTTTCCACCTTCGCCGCATCAAGCAGTTGGTCCCTTACCTTTCCCACCCTGACTTGGCCACAATGATCCATGCGACGGTCATCTCCAGGCTTGACTACTGTAATTCGCTCTACGCGGGGCTGCCCTTGAAGCTGTCCCAGAAACTCCAGCGGGTACAGAATGCTGCAGCGAGGCTCCTCACGGGGTCTCTGCCATGGGAGCATATTCACCCAGTGCTTTTCAAGCTGCACTGGCTCCCGGTGGAGTACAGGGTCAGATTTAAGGTGCTGCTTTTGACCTTTAAAGCCCTTCACGGCCTAGGACCCTCGTACCTCCGGGACCGCCTCTCCTGGTATGCCCCACGGAGAGCCTCAAGGTCCATGAATAACAACACCCTGGTGGTCCCGGGCCCTAAGGAAGTTAGATTGGCTTCGACCAGAGCCAGGGCCTTTTCGGCTCTGGCTCCGGCCTGGTGGAACGCTCTGCCTCATGAGACCAGGGCCCTGCAGGATCTGATTTCTTTCCGCAGGGCCTGTAAGACAGAGTTGTTCCGCCTGGCCTTTGGCTTGGAGCCAGTTTGATTCCCTCCCTCCCCCCCCTCTCTCTCTTTTCTCCCCCCTTCTTTTCCTTCTCCTCCTGCGATGAGGCTACATTTTAATATTTTAATGTTCCATTATTTTAATTGTTGTGTTTTATTTTTGTTTTTAAGTTTGTAATCATTCATCTTGTTTTTATTATTGCTTGTAAGCCGCTCTGAGCCCGGCCTTGGCTGGGGAGGGCGGGGTATAAATAAAAAATTATTATTATTATTATTATTATTATTATTCTGGCCCCAGAGGTGCTTGAGGACTCAGTGGCGTCAGGTGAGCCTCCTCCAGGGCCCAGTAACCCTTCGGCCTCTCCTGATCTGCAGAGGCTTAGGGCAGAGAGGCAAAGGGAACTGGTTGCTCCCAGGAGGAGTGCTCGCCTTAAGGCCAGAGGAGGCGGGGCTCCTGGGGGCCGGGACCGCCCCCGGCCTTAGAAGAGGATAAAAGCCTAGTCAGCCCGGTCCCAGGTTGCGGGAGCAACGTCGTTGTTGGCTTCGGACCTTCCTGTGTTCCTGACCCCTGCTCGGCCTCCTGTTCCCTGCCCGGCCTCCTGTTCCTGACCATCCGGTGCTCCTGTACCCTGCTCGGCCTCCTGTTCCTGATCATCCGGTGTTCCTGTTCCCTGCTCGGTCTCCTGTTCCAGCATTCCTGTTCCCCGCCCGGCTCTCTGCCTCGGACCTCGCCCCTCTTCGTGTGGACTCTGCTTACGCCCACGGTACCTTACCCCCGAGACCAGCACAAACACACATGTGCCCATTGCAAGCATGAGGAAGGGGATGGTGGAACACACCTGACTCTTTCCAGTCTGCGCCCCATTCACCTATTTTTATCTGTCATTCCGTTCAATTTCATGACCATTCTTTGCAAATCCAATTGAAAAGTGTTCATTTTGTTATTATGGGTATTACACTCACCATTAGCTCTTGTATTGTTTTATTACTTTGTTGATTGCTTACCTGATCTCCTTTGGGAGGAAGGGTGGACTAGAAACATAATGAATAAATAAAGAGCGACTTCAACTTCACTTGCATTCTTTACTAAAATTATTCTTTATCAACAGACACATGCTTTACTTTACAGGGATGGTGATTATAAAGGATGGGAAAGTCATCCTGCAGTACTGGAATTAAAGCAGGCAACTGGACAGGACAGAACAGTTGCCCACTACATTGACCAATGAGAGCAGTCATTATTGTAGAATGCCTGCTGTGGACTACACTGCTGCAGGAGAGGTGGTGCTGCTGACTCCGAAGTCCTCTGTTCTGGCTCATCTTCCTCCCTGTTCTTGTTGTTGCTGCCTTTTCTCCTGACCTCTCCAAGTATACAAGCTGTGTCTAGAACAAGAAGAACCACAGCCACCACTTGCCTTGCCCTCTCTTTCCTAGAAGCAGAGCTGATTGTAAGAGCAAGGATTGTCATTGAGGTTTATTAGCTTGGGTGAAAGTTGTTTCAGGCATGTAGTGAGTTGAATCTTTTGCAACATTTCTATGATGCCCTCTGGGTAATCAAAGCCCTTCCCATTTGTTATCATCTTGTAATTCTTTGGAGGATTCTGAAAGATAGGTCACTATTATTATCTGTATATTACAGATGGAAGGTTGAGAGACTTCACCTTGCTTAAGGACAATGACTGAGCTCATGGAAGAGGCAAGATTTGGACTGAGGGCTTTCTGGTTTGTTCTTCTATCTGTTGGTTGCTATGCTACACAAGACAGATTCTCTGCTAGATGGCATGCTGTGTTTTGCATATCCTCACTCATTAAGGTGGAGTGCCGACTTTGAGGTTTGGGTAATATGCAGATTTGTTTAAATTTAATCAATTAATGAATCAATGAATATTAAAAGGTCAACAATACTCTAAAGCACTCCTGAGAAGATTTCGTAGTGCTTGACATTAGAGCTACAGGTGTAAGCAAGTTCCTCATTAATAGAAGCTCCAGGAACACAAGTATGAATACACACAAACACACACCTCTTTTATGGCTGGTTATGTTAGGAATCCCAGAGTGTATATGTGTATAATGTGCATATATTATTGTCCATATAATAATACATATAATGTGTGAGAATAGTTCAAAATTTTAGTGGAAACACTAGGGTTGTAAGAGGGCATCGTTTTCCATTCTTCCATTACACTTCATCTTCCACCAAACATTATGGTATTTGTCTTGCAAAAGAAATGCAGTGCAAATGGGAGGAAAACATAATCAATTTTGTATCATTTTCAGACTCAAAACAACAACGATGAATACAGATCTTATTTGCTGGATTGATTTCTGTTCTGCACATGGGATGAATAAGCAAACATAAGCAATTTCCACTCCTGTTTCTGTCCCCCACTCTTTTTTTTTGGAATTGTATGACATCCCTAGGAAACAACATAGAAATTTCCTTCTGAGTGAGATCAAGGACATGGGAATTAGGGGGGAAATCCATGATGATAAGCTCAACATTTTCAGAAATCTTCAGAAAATTGCACTCTTAAGTCAGAAATAGTTTGACTGATGCATTTGGTTCCCCCCCCCATACTTATGTTTTGTTCCTCTTCCTCCAAAGAGCTTGAGGTGATATGCATGTTTCTCATCTACTCATTTCACCCCCTGTCATCTCCATATGCAAAGAACTTTCAAAGTGTGTAGTCACATTGCAATTATTAGATGTGTTTTTCCCCCATTTTAATTTAACACACCAAATGAGTTTTATATTTTAATAACATCAAGAACAAATAATTGCTTCTGAAACCAGACAGATCCCATTAAAAAAACATAGTTCTCCCTTCTACAAGGTGACAGACATTCTATTGAAGTTGGAGCACAGCAGGAGATGAACTATTTTGCTCCCACCCACAATCAAGATGTGTTTGTTTGCTCATTTCCCCACCTTTCTTGAATTCAGACATTTTCCCCCGTCATTGGGTACATGAAGTTCCTTGAGTTTAACTTTCATGTGGTCTAGAGAATACTGTATACAAAGACTGAAGACTGAAATTGACAAGAGCTATGGCTGCAATAGTTGCTCGTTCTGAAATGAGCATCCTCACAGCTGTAAAGTGCTAGGCTTTTGTATTGTGCTCTGTACTTCCTATTCAAGCTCAGAAACCCAACAGAAAGAAAGAAACACAACCTTTCAAGATAGTCACACACTTGGGGAAACTACAAAGAAACCTTTAGCACATTAAATACTTAACACACTTAGGACGGCATAAGCTTTTGTGGACAAGAGGCCCCTTCATCTGATTAGGAATAAATCCCACTGAATTCATCTGATTAGGAGTGGGTCCCACTGAATTCAGAAGAACTAGCTTCTGAGTAAACCTGCTAGGATTGAGCTACTTTTTAAGCACATGCATCCAACTGAATGCATGCTTACTCCTCGGTAAAGCTTACGCCATAGTAAGTGTGCATAGGATGGTTTCCTTTGATTGCAATTTTAAACATACCTATAAGGGAGTAAATCACACTCAGAACATACTTCTGAATAAACATGCCTGAAATTGTGCTATTATTAATGGGGAGGTAGAATTCTCTGACAGTTTGGCTAAGGTGGGAAAACACATTTTCAGAAAAATTCCCAGAAGTCTCTCTTCTGGGAAATTTTTGGTTCACTTTGATATGGAATGGAACTCATATTGTTACTCAGGGCTCCCCCCCCCCCCCAGCCAGAACACTCCGAAACTGATTTCCGGCACCTCTCAGATTGGCACCATTGCCTTTATAAGAGAACAAGGGATGCGTTCATGGTAACTTCTGGCACCTCTTTTTCGGGGGGGGGGGGGAAAGCACTGTTGTTAGTTCATATTAGTGGATAAATGAGGCTATGGAAGGAATAGGAGCAAAGCCCTTCCACAATGTTAAAAAACATGGGCTGGATGCACAGGTGAACTCAAAATCCTCCCACCAGTGGAGAATTTGGGGGAAACTTTATGCTAAATATTTTCTAGAAAGATCTGGAATTCTCCGGACACTTTAAATAAGTCTTTAAAAGGGGATTCCTTCCTTCCTTCCTTCCTTCCTTTTTGCACAATCAAATAACACATGTACATTGCGGGCAGAGGTGTAGTGGCAGGCTCTAACCTCTGACTTCCATGTGTTCACAAGTGCATCTGTATGGTCCCACTTGCACAAGTCCTGCACTGTACTTTATGAAAAAGATATACACCCAAACAAAGTTTGAAACCTAGTGTGGTGTAATGGTTAGAGTTTTGGAGCAGAACCTGGGAATGGGAACTATTTACAAACTATTTAAAAAGACAACAAAAGGATTTGGACTCCTTGACAGGTTTTGAATAAACACCCACAAATTCATTAGTAGAACATATGATAAATAAGGCAATGATATGTACAGTTTTATAACATGCAGAGAATAATATGTATAAACAAATCAGAGAAAGGAGCTGAGGGAAGTCTTTGGAGGGTGGGATTGGGAGAGAGGGGGGAATGGAAAAACGTAATTAGATAGATTTATAAATGGATTTGTTCAAAGTGAGTAATAAAAATATTTTTTAAAAAAAGAACCTGGGAGATCAGGGTTCAAATCTCATCTCAGCCATGAAATTCACAGAGCGATATTCAGGTACAGTAGTCAGAGTCTTTTACTCTAGCCTTCCTCTCAGAGTTATTCACACTCAAACTAGGAGAGGGTAGACTGTGTATGCCACCTTAAAGCTCTTTGGAGCAAAGGTAGGATATCTTAGTAATAGCAAATAAATTATTATTTAAAATGTGTTTCTTTTCAGTCTGCAGTGACTCTTCAGATGCGCAAGAAGTTAGCGTTCTTATTCTACATATGGTCAAATGTGAGAAGAGACAATGGGCAGATGGGCAGAGTGAAATGGAGGCCTCTTGTATATGAGCACAGAGCAAGTAGAGCATAACATCTGCTCCCTGAGAATTGCAAGGAACCATATGGGAATGCCAAGCCAACAGCTGGGGAGCTGTCAAGCTTATCCTTTCTCTTCCTAGGTAGCAAAGAGATGGATTATGGCTGGGCATACTGCTTCCATTTCACAGCCAGAACAGTCAAGAGAAAAGAGAGTAGAGCATTCAACCCCAAAGACACACATAACTACAATCCCAAATCACTGCTTCCATAGCTGGTCCAATGACAGAAGCAAACTAAGCAAATGTCTCAAGTGTCAAAATTCCAGGTCTATCTGTCTCAGCTATGGCAATGTCTTTGGGGAGAGAGATGCTGTTTGAATTGGGCATGAGAACATACCCAGAGGCAGTTTATCAGCTGGGAGATATGCCCTGCAATCTAGAAGACACAATTTTCTGTTTCTCTTTTCCATCTGATGTTCAAAATTCGACCACTGATAGTCCTCACTGGGCTGTTTTATTGAAGGGTTGCATTACGTCTGGAATTTCCTGGACAAAGCCGGCATTTGGCCCTTGTTAGCAGCGTCGGGGCAGAAAATCGCTGAAATGTCCAGGAAAATCTGCATGTGTGGCAGCCCACGTTGGAAGTGTAGATTTTGGTGGATGTCCTTAAAAAGTAGCTCAAAAACCCATTTTTGTGAGATTTTGCACACACAAAAAAAGGCTCAATAACTTTGGCCCCCTAACAAGAAGAAGAAAAGATCAACAAATTTGCCAAAATCTCATGTCCACATTTTCATTTTTTGAAATATGGCAGTCCTATTTTATTGTTTCACATGTACTTCTATAAATTTCGGGTTCTCCTCAAGCTTGCATCCCTCTTGTTTCTCAGGTGTCCCACTTTGGCTCCATGTCTGTGGGTACTCACTACTTAGGTTCACTATTAGAAGGAGTGATGGGGGGAAATGTATCCCAGATAGGAATGGGGGAGAAATTCATTTAAAGGAAATCTTAATGCTCATTTTCTGAAGCAATGTGTGAACCAGAACACAACCGCCTTTCAAAATCCCCTCTTTTCTGAATTTCTGGGAAAGTGTGCGTACATTAGTGAAAATAACACGCAAAATGTATTGTGCTAGGGGAACTTGCTTTTCAAAAATGTGCCTATTAAGAAAAATTGCATACAAAAAGTGTATATTAACAACAACAACAATAACAACAATCATTTATTTATACCCCGGCCAGAGCTGGGCTAAGGGGGGCTAACACCAGTAAAATTACAATTAAAAAACCCAATTTAAAATACAGGTTAAAATATAATTTAAAATGCAGCCTGATTTTAATAGTAGCCCTTAGATCAAAACCATAAGGGGAGGGAAACATAAGGGTCAGACTGAGTCCAAACCAAAGGCCAGGCAGAACAGCTCTGCCTTGCAGGCCCTGTGGAAAGATGTCAAGTCCCACAGGGCCCTAGTCTCTTGTGACAGAGCATTCCACCAAGTTGGGGCCAGTACTGAAAAGGCCCTGGCCCTAGTTGAGTCCAATCTAACCACCTTGCGACTTGGGACCTCCAAGGTGATTGTTATTTGTGGACCTTAAGGTCCTCCGCGGGGCATACCAGGAAAGGCAATCCTGTAGGTACGTGGATCCTAGGCCACATAGGGCTTTAAAGGTCAAAACCAGCACCTTAAACCTGACCCTGTACTCCACTGGGAGCCAGTGCAGTTGGTAAAGCACTGGATGAATGTGATCCCCTGGCAAGGACCCCGTAAGGAGCCTCGCCGTGGCATTCTGCACCTGCTGGAGTTTCTGCTAAATAAATTAGGAGAAATTAACCTTGAAAGCTCTTGAATTTTCATGAGGAATTACAAAAAACACTGCAAATTGCTGCAGAAATTTGAAAAACTAAATTTAAAAATGGAAAAATGAGAAACTGAAACAATCCAAAATTGATGTATTTAGCCATTCTTAATCTCAGATCAGCTCTTGATGATATCCCACATTTTTCTGTATATAAGACGTCCCCATGTATAAGACACCCTCTATTTTGGGGGACTCTGATTTAAGAAGATGGGGGGGGGAGGATACTATCCATGTATAAGATGAGTCCAGATTTTGAACATTATTTTAGAGTAAAAAACATAGTCTTATACATGGAAAGGTATGGTAATTAATGTACTAATGTAATGCAACTCAGCATATGATAGATCACAATTCTGGAGGGATGGAATATTTTAAATTTGCTTCAAGAAGACAGTAATAATAACACTGACAGCAACAACAGGTCTTGCCTGGAACTTACCACTTTAGCTTAGATGGATGATGTTTGTATCATATCATTTTAGGCATCAGATAGGTAGCTACCACTCCCCATCCTCCAAGGAGTGAAGAAAAATATGACAGAGGGATCGCTGTTTTCAGGCTGCCACTTTTGCGATGGAGAAACAAGTTTGGCAGTTTTGGGCATTGTTTCAGAAGCCTGTTTGACTGGGAGCAACGATGGGACAAAGGAAAGATGCATATACAGTATAACATAAAAAATAGTGCCCCTCTCCAAGCAGTTTTGACTCTCTTCAAAGCTGTTGTCTGTCTCCAGCCCTTAGGGGTTTTGAAAAATTACAAGCAGAACAAAGGTGCCAACCGTCTTGAAACATTTGTGTAATGTTCGAGCTTACCCCTGGCAGTATTGCAAAATTAACTGCATTGTAATGTAGATCATTACGGTTTCCAAAAGTGCCTGGCACCCAAAATTGGGACACAATAATTTCAGTGTGGAACAATACAAGGTGCAGGTGTGTGCAGGGCAGAACACGTCGTATGAATCTAGGCCTTCAGAGCTGCTCTCCTCTTCCCTATCCCCTTGGCCACAGAACCTGGATGAAGCTCAAAGAAGCTACCATCTGGATTCCTCCACAATCAATGTAACCGGAACTAGCTTGGCCTGGTTCTCTCTCCACACTGCAATCTCAAGAGCAGCATAGCAGTTTTCCCACTGATGTGGCTGAAGTGTATCCAGCTTAACATTTGAAGGTCATCATATGACTCCTGGCCTCCCTTGACACAGAAGCTGTCCTCTGGCTATGGAATCCAGGCTTTAAACACACTGACAAGAAAGAACTTGTCAAAAATCTGCCTGCGGGGAACTGCTGGATGTTAACCACTTTTGAAACACTCAGCTGTGTGTTACAGGAGCTTAGATGTGCACTGGTGAACTGTCTGAGCCCCAAGTGGGGATCTTCTGAATTAGGAGACCTTGTCATGGTTCTGTTGCAATCATTTAGTGGCTCTGCATCTTGTGTCATGACCTCTCAAGAGTAGGCATTGATGCCAAGTACATTCCCAAGCACCTCTATTGCGTTACCTCTGTCCTCTCTGCAGCAAAATGCAGCAAATAATTATGTCAATGGAAGTTTTTGTCAATTTCAGCCAAATATTTAGTTGGTTCTTTTGAAGCAGTATGTGAACATCAGCTGCTCTTGCTACTTGCAATCCCTGGCAATGAGTATTACGTCTTCCCTTCAATTCAGTTTCTCCCCTTCTTCATTTGGACTTCATCTCCTCTAGATCTGGTGTGGGAAACCTGTGGTTCTTCAGATGTTGCTTGACTACAGCTTCCTTCAGTCTTGGCTACTGACCATGCCAGCTGGGACTGATGGGAACTGAAAGACAACAAGTTCAGGAGGGCTGAAGATCACTCTAGATCACTCTTTTTTATAATTCACCTTTCCATGCCTTCCACTTTCTTGGACCCATGCTTCTTCCTTTCTCAAGACCCTGTCATTTGCTATTCCTCATGTCTTGGGTCTTTCTGCCTGCTCTACCTTGTCCCTGGAAAGGCCATATACCTCAGGAGCAAAAGGGCCACAGCTCATTAGCAGAGAATGTGTGCACACGCAGAAGCAACCTGGTTTGATCCCTGGCATTTCTAGTCAAAGGATTAGGGAGAAATAAAATCTCCCTTTGTGGAAGGAATTGTAGCTCTGTGGTGGAGTTCACGCTTAGCATGCAGAAGTTTCCAGGTTTAATCCAAGCAGGCTTTCCCAAACTGTTTTTTGACTACAACTTCCATCATCCCTAACTAGCAGGACCAGTGGTAAGGGATGATGGAAACTGTAGTCCAAAAACAGCTGGACACCCAACTTTGGGAAACCTTGATCCACAGCATCTCTCGGTAGGGTTGGGAAAGACCTCTCCAAGAAAACCTGGAGGCAGCCTGCCAGTCACTATAGACAGTAGTAGTTCATTTATCTGAACTTCCTGTGAATAGTTCCTACCCAACATTGGCCAATAATGCTAAGGACTGGAGGGCTCTGCCAAAAAGAGCCACCAACAACTCTGTCTGATCCTATCCTGATGGCTTTCAGCTCTGTGCTACCAGAAATGTCATCTTTACCATGTTGGCCACAAAATCCTTTGACACAGTACAATACAGACTTTAAAGTAGTACATTAAACATTTACACTGGCATGTTCTTGGGCCACACCAGCAGGAAATCACAGTTTTAACGCTACACTAACAAATTTATAATACAATGGTAACAATTGTGAAATGAGATAGTACAGGGCATTGAACGCTCAAATTGCCCTGGGGAGATCTGGGTTCAAACATGGGTTCAGCTGTAGAAAGCTCATTGGGTGACCATGAATGGATGGCAAATTCTACAGTAGCAATGTGCAGACACTGAAAATCTACCAAATGCCAGAGGTGTGTGGGTGCCTGTTGGGGGACATCTTTTGGAAGCAACCTAGTATTTATTTATCTGGGACTCAGATTTCATCAGCTGCACTGGTAAAAAAAAATATCAAAAAATCTGAGAAGACACTTCAACAGGAGGCAAAGATCCCAGTGTGGTTGATTTGTAATCCATTGTAACAAATGAATGGGCTGTTGCTGGATGACCTCCAAAGAGACCAAGACAATATTGTAATATTTCCAGCCTACATTTTCACAAAAGTTAATGAATGAGAAACCCAAGAACCTCCTCAGAGAGATTTAATAACACAGTTCAGCAGCAGCAGCAATCCTTTGATAGCAAATATATGCCTTGGCAATAGAGCTGATGTGCTCATTGAAGGAATAGAATTAGGCTAGAGTCCATGGATAACATGAGAGATGGTTTGGCCTTGCAGATGGAATTCACCAAAAGCACCACCTGTCTGGCTCGACTTCCACATAACTCATATTTGTCGGTAGCTACTAATCTTTTCTTGCAGGGCAAGGGATTCAAAAGGTTAGAGCTGGAATGAGTACAAATACCACATCAATATGAGAGATGGAGAAAATCTAATGAAAGAAAATCACAGCGGAAGCTCAGGATTGGAAGGGTGGATGAATTATTCTTGCTGGACTGAAGCAGCAGAAAAATTTAGCTGGTCCATAGTAATAAGATGCTACTAAGTTTCCGTTAATTTTAGCTCTGCTTTAAAAAAATTGTAGTTTCACAAGAAGACTTATCCATGCAGCAGGCAGGCTCACTAATCTAGCTCTTCACTGATCCCATCAACCTGAAATCAACCCCAAGGTAAATTAAGAATACTTCATGGATGTTTAGCATTGTTGCTCAAATTAGTAAAGTCCACAGCTACCTGCTGTGCAAAGTTGATCACTGCTATCTAGCACCACATTTCTCCAATTTGATTTTCCCCACAAGTACTTTTCAGTGACTAGCTGAGCTTTGCTGAGTTGGTTACAGGCTGCTGTGCTTGGCCTGCTGCCCTTGCTAAGCCTCTGATAATTGGCTTTTTGTCTACTATCTTCCAAATTAATTGTGCTGAATTAAAAAGTGCCATTTCCTGTTACTTTAATAGCTGCCAGTCTATCACATTGGGTTGTCTCCAATGCTATTCCTACTCAGAATACAACCTCTGGTTCTTTAACTGTTGTCCATTAATTCCAGTATGCCTACTGCAAGTAGGAATGGCAATGAATTCACCCCATTGCTCAAATTCCCCAGCCTGAACTTGAACATAGAAAGTTGGTTTATACTGAGTCAGATTCATTGGTGTGTCTAGACTGGCGTTGCTTATTCTTACTGTCTTCAACTCACCATGGCCTCAGGCAGAGTATGTCACATGCTACTTGTTTCTTTTGAACTGAGATGTGTGGGGTTGAACCTGGCTCTTCCTTCATGCAAAGCTCTACCTCTGAGCTTTGGCTCCCCCCTGAGGTAGTCAGTTGTCTGTAGTCAAATCACTGCAAAGGCAACAGGAAATGCCTATAACACACAGCTCTATTTTTAATCACATCTCTCTACAATACTGAACATTATGAAACCTAACATTTGCTGTGGTTTTGGCTTGTTGGTTTTTTTTAAAGTGCTACAGGATGACTGGTAGTACTGATTTTTCTCTCTCCAGATGGCTTGAGGAACATCTAAAGTATCTGAGGCAATTTTCGAAGCAGAACTGTTTGTTTAGTATTTACAGTAGCTTAGGAGGTGATATGGAGGATAGCGGGAACTCTGGTAACGAGAAGTCTGAGAAGCTGATGGGTTTCTACCAAACGATGTACCTAACATTAAAGCCCTGAACGGCCTTGGCCCAGTATACCTGAAGGAGTCTCTCCACCCCTATCATTCTGCCCGGACACTGAGGTCCAGCACCGAGGGCCTTCTGGCGGTTCCCTCATTGTGAGAAGCAAAGCTACAGGGAACCAGGCAGAGGGTCTTCTCAGTAGTGGCGCCCGCTTTGTGGAACTCCCTCCCATCAGATGTCAAAGATATAAACTACTACCTGACATTTAGAAGACATCTGAAGGCAGCCCTGTTCAGGGAAGTTTTTAATGTGAGAGATTTTAATGTATTTTTAATCTTTGTTGGAAGCCACCCGGAGTGGCTGGGGAAACCCAGCCAGATGGAAGGGGTACAAATAAAAAATTATTATTATTATTATTATTATTATTATTATTATTATTAAAATGGAAGCAAAGCATCAGACAAAAGCCATGTTGTGACTGTAACATGGCCTGCAAAGAATATCTGAGTTCTTTGGAGGAAAGGGGAGATACACGTGGGAGAACAAAATATACAGGTACAATGGGGTGTGGAAACCTTTTCACCATGATGATGGTGATAGTGATGATTTTATTATGTATACCCCACCCTCTGACTGGGTTGCCCAAGCCACTCTGGGCAGTTGCCAACACATAAAAACATAATAAACCATAATAAACATTCAGAAACTTCCTGATACAGGGCTGCCTTCAGATGTCTTCTAAAAGTTGTTCAATGCTTTATCTCATTGACATCTGATGGTGGGCATTCCACCATTGCCAAGAAGGCCTCTGCTGTAACTCAGTTCTTACAGTGAGGGAACCGCCAGAAGACTCTTGGAGTTGGACCTCAGTGTCCAGGCTGAACAATGGGAGCCATGTTTCTGGGCAAACTTCCTTGGGTGGCGTACCAGTGTTGTGCAGGGGCACGATCCAGTATGGCAAAGCAACAGATGTAAAAGTAACCTTTGTACAGTTGGCTAGCTTCCACACACATAGGCACCCTCCTCACTATCATCAAAGTTCAAGCACATCTAAGCCAGGCAAAAATCCCCAGGGTGCAATGTAAAGCCAATGAGGCCTGGTGAAAGGAGGAGTGGCCTTGGGAGAATTCCAAGGGCTAGAAAGAGAGGCATGGAGAATTGCATTTGGTTCCTGGACCTGAGAGTCCCTACACCTGTGGTCGAATATGGTAGGACAAAATGTTTAATAGCAAGGCAAAAATGTAACACACAATGGTGTCTGGAAGTACCACTGATGGATTTTCTATTTCAGAAGTGGGGCATCTATGGCGCTCCAGATGTTATTGGACTCAAACTCCCATCAACCCCAGCCAGCATGGCCAATGGTTAGAGTTGATGGGAGATTGGAGTGCAATAACATGAATAGGGCCTGGTAGCTCGCAGCCAACCAATGCAATGACCTGGCTTGCTGTGAGCTACCAAAGCTGATTCAAGGTGTTACAAGAAGTGTACTCAGTTAGTAGAGCATGAGGATCTTAATCACAGGGTCAGGGTTCAAGCCCCACATTGAGCAAAAGATTCCTACATTGCAGGGGGTTGGATTAGATGACCCTCAGGGTTCCTTCCAATGCCACAATTCCATGAATTTATGATTTTATGAAATGACTTGAGGCCCAAAGAATTTGAAAAAAAAACACCACTTCTCCCATACCCTCCAACACATCAAAGGCAAAAGACCAGGACACCATCTTCCAATACACCATCTTCCCATTTTTTTCTTGTGAGAGGACATGATATTGTACCACAATCCCGGCCCCCAAAAATGCTTTTTTCAGGCACAACACCTCAAAACATGAACACAAGATGAAGCCCCCCCCCAAAGTGCTTTTTTGGAGGGAGATAAATCACATAAGATCTCAGCACCCAAAATGGTTGCTGTCCTCTTGCAAGAAAAAATGGGATATCCCTGCTTTTCTGGGACACTTGCGGGGTATGTTCTCCACTATCTCCCAACCTGAAATTTGTGATATGTGAGAGAAGCCCTTAATTTAGCCCCACCAGTGGGAATAATTTGAAGAATGGGAACCCAAAATAGGGCACAATCGCTGGCGGCACCGCAGCTATGAAACTCCCTCTTAAGGAAAATCAAGCAGTAGTCCCTCACTATCTGCATTCAGAAAACAGTTAAATTCCTTTTCTTCTTTTGAAATCTAGATGTTGAACCAATAGTTTTATCAAGTTTTTATTGTGCTGATTTCAACTGTTGTTAAATTCCGCTTTCTGCTTTTATGGGGGCTTTTTTTTGGAATTGAGAGGCAAAGGAAGGGAGAAAACTCAACTGGCCTCAGGTGAGCATGTGTTCCGAGGAGGGGCATGGCTGAAGCATTATTCTCTGATCATTTCTGACTTAAATGGCACATGGCTGTCCTCTCAGGTTAAAGGACAGGCTTCGGCAAGCAGGAATGGTGACTTATTAGAGAGGCAACATCATAACAGGATTTAGAGGAATAATTCCCTGCAGTTCTCATGCTGACCTTGGGTGGGTCCCATGTTCTATATCAGTTTGGAAAGGGGGGGGGGGGAATAGGCTACAATGTAAGAAACCTTTTCAAAAACTAAAAGAAGAACTAAACACTTTAACATCCCTTCGCTGTCCCAAATAGACCTTAGCTCTGCACCTTCAAGCGCAGAGACATGTTTAAAGTGGCTGAACAATGGAATATTGAGGTCGGGGTCCAATAATTGCTGGACACCCAGGGTTGTACTACAGTATCCTAGACAACAGAATAGGATTGGTGGACTTAGAGTTGAGGAGCTTAAGAAAATTATGACTTGATCTTGTGAGTTGCGTGCTGAGGTCCCCAAGACACCCCAAACCCAATAACTCAAACTTCACACATTATTTTTGTTTAAGGTTTTTGGCATAATTTTGGCCACAACTTTATTATCAATACAAATTGTGAGTGGTTGCTTAGGCATTGGTTAGACTATCTGTCCTCCCCGCCTTGGGGACAGCCCTGACTCCGTAGTCAGTGCGGAAGAGCAAGATCAGGGTCAACTGGAGCTGCGAAACAGACCCTCAGCTAATCCCCGCATGCTCCTTGGAACTTACACGGCCCGCACCCTGCACCAAGGGTTTGGACGAAGGGGATGGTAAGTTCCAGAATTCCTTTAACGGAATACCCGTGCAGCATTGGAGGGGCAGGCCCAGCCTATCCATACCCCTCCACCAACCAATTTTAACCAATGCCTAACCGCCAACCTTACAAGTTGTGACGATTTGCTACGCAGTAGGCAAAACCCAATTGGCACACACTAATCAGCCAAGAGGTAAATTCCTACTGGGCCCCCGCACCAAGGCGAACGACCCCATGACAGGCATAGCAAGGTCAAGCGAAGCCCAACAAGGGAGGGCGGGCGGGAGATCCGATGTCCACAGCAAAAGAGAAAGAGAAAGCTGTGGACCTTGCTTAAATAGCCACTGACCCCACCCCTAAGTTTGCAACATCAACTTTCCCCAGATAACCAGATCCTCCCATCTAAACAAGCCCTGGCTTTAACTTGCCTAGCAATCATGGGGTGCCTTGTATAGCCCCATCCGCAACCCGTGCTCTCCTTTTAGTGAGAACACGCTTTGCGTGCTGAGGTCCCCAAGACACCCCAAACCCAATAACTCAAACTTCACACATTATTTTTGTTTAAGGTTTTTGGCATAATTTTGGCCACAACTTTATTATCAATACAAATTGTGAGTGGTTGCTTAGGCATTGGTTAGACTATCTGTCCTCCCCGCCTTGGGGACAGCCCTGACTCCGTAGTCAGTGCGGAAGAGCAAGATCAGGGTCAACTGGAGCTGCGAAACAGACCCTCAGCTAATCCCCGCATGCTCCTTGGAACTTACACGGCCCGCACCCTGCACCAAGGGTTTGGACGAAGGGGATGGTAAGTTCCAGAATTCCTTTAACGGAATACCCGTGCAGCATTGGAGGGGCAGGCCCAGCCTATCCATACCCCTCCACCAACCAATTTTAACCAATGCCTAACCGCCACCCGAGCCCTTTACGCTCGCCGCCAACCACTCACAGACTAAACCACACCCTCAACTTGGACACCACTGCATCCAACCAGACATCATTCCCCAACGGGGAAAGATGCACCCCATCATCCCTGAATAATTCAGAGGCCTTGAACGAAATCAGAGGGTGAGGAATCACAAATCCGCCCAAACCAACCACCAATTTGCTTGCCGCGGAATTAATCCGCTTCCTAACTCTTTCGGTGGCCGCCGGGCAAGGGCTACCCCTCCAAATGCGGCGTTTCAGCAGCTGCGACCAAATTAGTGTGGTTAAAGGCACCAAGGCCGCCAAATCCCTCAAGTCCAGTAATATGGCAGCACGCAGCCCAAAGCAGGAAGAGGAAACCATATCATTCTCCCCCAGCTGCACCACTATCGCTGTAGGGGGGCCAGCGTGGAGGACCCGTCTGTGCATGAGAGGCAATAATTCTCTCCACTGCATCCCTCGTCTGGAAATCCAGGACACCTGCACGTGCTGCGGAAGGCCCAAGCCAGCTCCCAGACCAGATTGACGAGCTCTGACAGCGGCCCAGTGCACAATGCTGTGTCCCACTATCCAAATACGGATAGCGGCCAGACCTAGGGTTAAAACACAAAAATGTCAGTACACACACCACCATTATTTCCTCACATATACTTTGAATGCATCCGATCTCCAACGACCCAGGTCCTTTATCCTCCTTGCAGACAAACCCCAATGGGCAGCTGTCGTTGCAGCACCAATACGGAAGGAGTGAGGAGCAAATTCCGATGCTTTGCGGCCGCAGGCCACTACCACCTTGCGCATCACCTTAGTGAACTGATGCCGGACTAAAGGGTGCCCATTTTCATGAATAAACAAAGGCCCCTCGCCTGCCGGCCGCAAGGACAAGTATCTCTTAAGATCCTTTACGGGGCAAGGACCCTTCTCTCCCGTTGCCGAGAGCCGAATGACGGCTCCCCTACCCACCTGGTCGGTCTTCGAATTCCTGATATGCACCCTCAGGTCCGACTGTGACATGCTCACGTCCTGCAACAGCAAACCCCTGGAACCTCCATCCCGTTTTTGCTCCAGGACCACCTCGCCTACCCTCAGTGCCCCAAAGAATGCCAAGGAAAAGGCCGCTGAAAATAGACGGGCCTCAAACTTGGACCAACAGATGCTCCGCAGTTTACTGCGCATCTGTATCAGCAACTCAAAAGTGATGGGACTTCTGGGAACAGTCCTCGATGGGGTGAGCCGTCCCCATCCCTCCAATGCCCGGCGCACCACAAACTTCCTACATGGGTCCTTGTCAAAAGTGGCCCTGCTAAAGAAAGAAATTGCTGCCGAGTGAAGTCGCAGGGTCCTAGCCGCCCGGCGCATCTGGAACAAATGTGCCAGATACTTAAGCACCTGGGCAGTAGAATGAGGGGTGATGACCGCCCCCGCCGATTGGCCATTAAAGGACAGAAAATCAGCCCAGGCCTTCTTATAGGACCTTAGCGTGGAAGGGGCGACTGATGCTGCTACTCCCTGTGAAACTAAGTGTTGCCAAGGTTCCAGAGATGATCCGGGAAAATCTCCGGACGGTCTCGAGCCTCTGGCGCCAATGACCTGAATCGTTCCATCTGAAAACGGGACAGAGCATCAGCAATCTCGTTAGAAATACCCGGAACGAAGCGAGCAGAAAATACAATATTAAAACGCAGACAGTGCAAAACAAACACCCGAAGCAAGGCCGAAACCCTAGACGACCGGGATGACTGCTTAGCTAAAACAGTCACTACTGCCTGGTTATCGGACCAAAAACAAACCCGATGGTCCTTAAAATGCTCGACCCACAAGTGTACCGCAACAACTATGGGGAAAAACTCAAGAAATGTCAGGTCTCGAGTTATCGCTTCCCCACACCAAGCCTGGGGCCAAGGTTCAGCACACCACCTGCCGTCCCAAAACAAACCAAACCCCAGTGACCCTGCCGCGTCCGAATGCACTTGAAAATCATTGTGGAGGTTCAAAGTGTCCTGCCACAGTGATACGCCATTAAATTCTTCCAGGAATTCCAGCCACACACGGAGGTCGGCTTGCACTTGGGCGGACAAACGAACCCTATGATGCGGTGCCTGCAGCCCCGAGGTAAGTTTGGCCAGGCGAGAGCAGAACGGGCGCCCCGGCGCCACCACCCTGCAAGCAAAGTTTAAATGACCTAGCAACGACTGAAGCTGTCGCAAGGTAACCTTCCTCAATGGGAGCAGTTCTTCAATGACCTTCCTTAAAGCAACTAACTTATCTGGCGGCAAACTAGAGGTTTGGGCCACGGTATCCAACAAGATACCCAAATAGGTAAGTTGCGTAGTGGGACCCTCAGTTTTCTCTGCCGCTAATGGAACCCCCAGGTCTTCAGCCAGGGACGCAAAGGCACGCAGCAGAACCACGCAATTCCCCGTGTCCCTCGCGGAGGCCAGTAAAAAGTCATCCAAATAATGCGTAACCCCGCCCAAACCGGTTCTGTCGCGCAAGGCCCATTCCAGGAATGAGCTGAAACACTCAAAAGCCGCACAAGCTACCGAGCAGCCCATGGGCATAGCCTTATCAAAATAGAATCCCCCGTCAAACTGAAAACCCAGCAGCCAGAAATCCTCAGGATGAATTGGCAACAAACGAAAAGCCGACTCAATGTCGCACTTGGCCAATAGGGCACCAGGCCCAAACTTCCTTATCATCTTGATCGCATGATCAAGAGAGGCATACTTCACCGAACAGAGCTCCGGGGGAATTACGTCGTTAACCGACGTACCATTAGGATGAGAGAGGTTATGAATTAGGCGAAACTCCCCCGGGGCCTTCTTGGGAACTATTCCCAAGGGTGAAATGTGCAAATTAGGAAAGGGGGGGGTGGCGAAAGGACCAGCCATACGACGTAAAGCCAGCTCCTTTTCAATTTTCTTACGCGCCACACCAGGCATGTCCTTAACGGATTTCTGGTTCCTAGGATTCTGGGCTACAGGGGCCACGACCACTGGGATCCTAAATCCCAGCGAAAAACCATTACTCAAATACGACGCTGACTCTCTGTCTGGGTAAGATTCCAGTAACGCCAGTAACGGCTGTAGCCGAACCGGAGTATAGGCCAAAGAAAAGATATCACTTTCCTGCTCCGGGAACAGGAGGCTGGGCAGGGACCTTGGGGGGCTGCTGGGAGCCCCCTCCCCTGCGAAAGGGCCGCCTGGCCGCGGAGCAAGCAGAAGCCGAGTGGCTCCCAGAGCATTTGTCACAAAGGTGTGCGAATTTACAGGCTTGACGTTGGCAAATGCCCTTATTAAAGTCCCAGCAGAACCACTTGCGCCCAACTTTTTGGGTGGCAGGCTTGAATTTTTGCAACTCAGAAGCCTTCTTCTCAATACGTGGTGCCACATAAGTGGTCCACACATCCAAGTCCTTCCTGTCCCAGCGGGCCGTCGGTATCTTGGCCGCCCTACGCCTAAAGTTCTGGTCATATGATAATGCAGCAGTCTCGCCAGCCATCGTAAAAGCTGAACGGACAATAGACAGATAAACCCAGAGGTGCAGAGACCTCTTGGGATACGCTGCAGAAATCACACCAGCAAAAACCTGGAAACTATCCATCCAACGTTCAAAAGTCCTGTCAGCCTTTGCTACAATTGTCCGTCTTTTGGGAACGGAAAGGCCCTTGTCCAGCGGCTCCCGACCATCAAGCGGAGGAGCCAAGCTGAAAATATCCACGTAGCGGCCATCCAGAATCCTAGACCGCAATTTGGAAGACAAGTGGGCACCAGGAATAATATCCCTAGCAGAATTGGTGGAGACTCTTACGTCAGGCACCAGGACCCCTTCTCGACACTCCTGTACGGCGCCATACCTGGCCCTATGAGAATTTGCCCTACGCTCCCAAACCCACTTTGGCAGCCCCGACGACTCCCCGTAGCCCCAGTAAAGCTTAAGGGGGGCCCCCTCATCACTGCTAGAGCTGATGGAGGAAGTACCTGAAGTGGAGGACGATGTGTCCCTCCGTCTCTTCTTAGAGTGCCTCCTGGAGCCCCTTTTTCGGCGACGATGCCCACCGGAAGAGGACCTTGGAGGAAGAGGAAGACTGTCTTCAATCGAAGAATCTGACGCTTCACCCTGTTGCACTGCACCTGGGGCTGACTGAACAGAGACAACTTGTGAATGAACTGGATTAGAATGCCCCAGCGCTGGGGGCCGTACAGGTGAGCCCCGTACAGCGCGGCCCCGGGTCGATGCGCTTCTTCTGGCGCCGACCCTGGCACGACCACGGCCCCTAGGCACTGCATCCTGCGATACAGGCAGCACCGAAGGTTGGACCTGCGGAGCATCAGGTAAGCCAACTCCTGCTAACAGTGGCTCCCCTTCTTCACTAGATGATGATGCAGGAGAGGAAACATCCACCGGGGGAGGCGGGAATGCTGATGACGTTGACGGGGTCGAGCAACGGTGTAGCAGGCCATCCATCTCCGCCTCTACCCTTGCCAGTGTCACCGGGTCGCCAGACAAACTTGAAACCATAGCCTGGATGCGTTTCAAGGACTGACCAGGCTGCGGAGATCGCAAGGCCTGGGATGGGCCTTTTATAGGCCGCTTCGAGGAGCGGGCTGGAACAGGCCTTCCTGCTGCCTTCTTAGGAGCCATTCCTACTACTGGTGAGAAAAGAAAAGAAAATAAAATTAAGTAGGGGAAAAAAAAAAAAAAACAAGTTCTTTAAGACGCTAGAATCTGCAAGAAAATGAAGCAGAATGAATTAAATAGTTAATTAAAACTAAGACCTAGAATATAAAATGATGCACCAGTAGACAGGAGGCAACCCCTTGCTTACAGATTATGCAACAGATCGGTAACCCAGGAGCAGCTGGGAAGAGCACCAGCCACCAAATCAGAAGCTGTCCAATACGGAAACAAACCACAACCTTGTGCTCTTTACCAGCACACACACCTACACTAGCCGTCCAGGCTGCGTGCAATTGAAGAAATTAATTGCCTGCAAACATATCAACTGCCACAAGAGGTCGCAGTAGTACCAATTATACTCAGCCTAGGATAAAGCAACCACCAGGCCCTGCAATTACTAGGCCTGAACGCTAGAGGCCGCCACGTGGCCGAGAGGAATCAAAATGGCGCTCCCGCCTAATGAGGCTGCAAAATGGAGGCCTCACAGCTCTCCGCTCAAATCAATGCACCTCTGGGGACAACCAGCGGCACCCAGCCCCCCAGCAACACCAGGCCGGCCTCCCAGGGCCTGCTACAGGGCAAGGTAAGCCACCCCTAGCCAGGCAGCCAGCCGCAGGGAAGCAAAGGCCCTGAATAGCGTTTTCGCGGGGGGGGGAGGGGGGGAGGAAAAAAGGCCCGAAAACACAGGCCGCGGCACGTCGCGGCGCGAGCGCGCCCACCCCCCCACAAAGCGCGCACCCCCGGCTCTCACGGGGAATCGGGGCCCCGCTTGCCTTCGGAGGCCGATGCAGGCCTCTCCGGAGCCTCCGGAGGCCCAGGGAGCGCCAAATCGCAGGGAGGCCCCCGGCACCTGCAGGCCCAGGCGGCGGGGGGGGGGGGGGATCGCGCGAAAGCCGCCCAGGAGGCCTACTCCGGCACCAACAGAAGCCTGTGGGGAAGGGAGAAGCAAGGACAAACTGAGAAGAAATGTTCCCTTGACTGGGGATCGACCCTGCAAGAGGGCAGGGGAATTGAGGGAAGCCCTCCCCACACGGCCCCTGGGCCCAGGCCGAGCACCCCCCCCGACTAAATTAAAGGGAATTAAAACAAACAGGAAAATTAAATAAAGTGGGGAAGGATCTTTCAGCAACAAATTAAAGAAAGAGGAGAAAATGGAGGAAGAAAAACAAAGGGAAAAGGTATACGACCCAAACTTCTGCTGTAGTCACTCAGAGATCCGATGAGATCCGATGTCCACAGCAAAAGAGAAAGAGAAAGCTGTGGACCTTGCTTAAATAGCCACTGACCCCACCCCTAAGTTTGCAACATCAACTTTCCCCAGATAACCAGATCCTCCCATCTAAACAAGCCCTGGCTTTAACTTGCCTAGCAATCATGGGGTGCCTTGTATAGCCCCATCCGCAACCCGTGCTCTCCTTTTAGTGAGAACACGCTTTATAGATCCGATCCTGCAAAATGCGCACACACAAACCCCACCTGAGATATTGCTTAGGTAAAAGGTAAAGGTCCCCTGGACGGTTAAGTCCAGTCATTGGTGACTATGGGGTTGTGGCGCTCATCTCGCTTTCAGGCTGAGGGAGCTGGTGTTTGTCCACAGAAAGCTTTCTGGGTCATGTGGCCAGCATGACTAAACCACTTCTGGTGCAACAGGACACTGTGATGAGTTCCAGGGCGCACGAAAACACCGTTTACCTTCCCGCCGCAGTTGTGCCTATTTATCTACTTTTACTGGCGTGCTTTTGAACTGCTAGGTTGGCAGGAGTTGGGACAGAGCAACAGGAGCTCACCTCGTTGCAGGGATTCAAACCGCCAACCTTCCAATCAGTAAGCCCAAGACGCTCAGTGGTTTAGACCACAGCGCCACCCACATCTTAGACTACACTTGCACTAGACTAAATGCTTTTTTTGCATTTAGGGGGTTAGCAATTCCTTGGGCACTTTCCTACCTCCCAGTATGATTATAGAAGAACTCAGTAGTGTGACATTCCCACTCATACCTCAAGTCAACGGTGCAGTCATGATGGCAGCCCCAACTCCTGTAAGAAAGTTCTGCTCATAAAAAGGGCTCCCACTGCAGGGATGCCTATCACTTCCACGGAAAACACATGTACATGGGTTGGACCAGAATACTCTTCAAGAAACTATGAGGTCAGGAATATAACCGAAAAGTGATGTGCATGCATGCCTCTTTTAGTGAGGCAGGATCTATAAGAACTATTGTATTTATGGGACCGCCTCTCCTGGTATGCCCCGCAGAGGACCTTAAGGTCCATGAATAACCATAGTTTAGAGGTCCTGGGCCCTAAGGAAATCAGACTATCCTCCACCAGGGCCAGGGCCTTTTCAGTGATGGCTCCGACCTGGTGGAATGCTCTGTCCCATGAGACTAGGGCCCTTCAGGATTTAACCTCCTTCCACAGGGCCTGTAAAACAGCTATTCCGCCTGGCCTTTAATTTGAATTCAGCCTGATCTTTTATTTCCCCTCTCTTCCCTCCCCATCCCCTTTTATGAAGCTTACCTGCTCTGAGACCCCACAGCTAATTCTGCCCTGGCTTCCTCACTGGCCCAAGTAGGACCAATTCAGCCAGCTAGCCCTGGTGATTATCTAATGCTTATTTCCCCTAAATTGATTTCTGAACTTTGAATTTTATTGCTTTTCATGTTTTTATACTGTATTTTATGCTGCTTTTACAATTAAGTGTTTTAAATTTGTCGTTAGGTGCCCTGAGCCTGGTTTTTGAACTGGGAAGGGCGAGGTATAAATAAAAATGTAGAAGAAGAAGAAGAAGAAGAAGAAGAAGAAGAAGAAGAAGAAGAAGAAGAAGAAGAAGAAGTTAGTGCATCAATTGGCTAGTATTTTCTTCTGGGAACATTTGGGAACATAGGGATCCAAGAGGATTCTCCCCCCCCCCTCCAAGTCCCATTGCAGTCTCACAATTGCATGATGAGCCATCAACTGTACAGTTCGGTTTCTGTGAACTCTTTTGTTCGTCACAAAAGAAATAACTTCACCTCGGCAGAAAATCAGCTTTGCTTTAACTAACTTCAACTTCTGCTACAGCCAAGATAATGACTTGGAAGGTTTGGCTGTTCCCTCCTCCCTGCTACCCTCACATTTTCACTGAAATAGCTATTTACCGAGCGAGAATTTCAACAATTCTTAACAATGTGAAGATCGGATCTTGAAAGGAGTGCAACATCATTTGCTTCAGAAAAAAAAGAAAGAAAAGAAAAAGAAGAAGCAATCTTTAATGTAACCCAGGCAACCTACCCATTGGTTCATCTCCTTGTGAACTTAGTCTTCTCTGCTCACTCTCACACTTCTGATTACAAGCATGTGAATACAGGGTAAGTGGGTGGGGAAGATGGATTTAAAAAGCCTTTCTGCATAAACCTCCTCAGTAGTGCACTCAGTGGCTCTTGCCAGGTCACAATTCTGCAGACCTCATTTACATTCTCTGGCATGCCTCTTTTGCAACTGGATTATATGCACACAGCTAAACAAATAATAATAATAATAAACCAACTTTAAAAGCAAATGCATTCCCTCAGCAATTTCTTTATGGAGCTTTTGGACTCAGTTAAACAGATCTTTTTTTCCCAGGCATGCTGCCCATCGCACCATGTAGCACATGGTGCAAAAAAAGGTGACGGAGGGAGCACTTGAAAGTGAACTTTCTGAAATGCAGATGAAATGCTAAATGTCAGTGGAAAGAGCTTCATCTTTGAGAGGCGGAGAATAGTCAATGGTGCTCATTTCCAGAGCTGGCCAGGAATGCTTAAATAATTACTGTGGGGAGAAAGAGCACTTAATTCTTCTTGCAATTTGATCCTAATGATGTTCTTGATGTAGAAGCCCCACTGGTTTCAATGAGTCATTATATCTCTCTTACAATGATATGGAAAAGTGGCCAAACCCATAAACGAAGTGAGGATATTGGTTTATTTATTAGCAACATTGGGGTGTTAATACAGCTCACTGGGCAGCATGCAATAAACAAGCATTAAAACAATTGAAATGCATAATAAAACATAAAAGCCATACATTCAGAATGAACTTATGTACAAGAAGAAAGCAAAATTCACTGTGACCTCAAACTTAAAGCACACATTTTAAAACGGTGAGGATCAGATGGATACAACTAGATGATGCGGATGTTTTAGACTTGGGGGGATTTGACAATGTGTTTGGATGGCATGCATATCTATGGTATGACAAGGTAAAGGCCCATAATGGTTTTAAAAATCATGTAATTAGAAAATCTCTATATAATGTTTGGATAAAATACAAAGATCTTTTAGAAAGGAAAACACCCAGATAGCTTTCGCCAATGGAGGCAAAGGCTCAGAAAAAGTTAAATATGGAAACCAAGTGGTTGAGATATTCAGACTTGTTATTGGAAGATAAAGAAGGATTTAAATTAAAACCATTTGACCAAATTAAAGATAAAATAAATTGGTTACATTACCACCAGATTAATGAGTTGTATCAATTAGATAAGAAAAATGGTTATGATGTATGTTTGTTAGTTAGTTTAAAATTTTGGAAAATTAATATATATATTTTTGAAAAAAAATTAAAATAAAATGGTGAGGATCAGAGTTCTTTAAAGGACCTAGGCAAACAGAAAGGGTACAATGCTGAAAGACCATGCAATGCAGGAACCTCAACTAAAGCATCCATGACAGATGGCCATCTAACCTCTGCTTAAAAACCTCTGAGGAAGAAAAGTCCACAACCTCCCGAGGCAGACCATTCCACTGTCAAACAGTCTTTACTGTCAGAATTTTTTTCCGGATGTTATGTCGGAATCTCATTTCTTGCAATTTGTCAGCCATTAATGCACCACAGGAGTCTGTTAGCTCTGGTGCAAAGTCTCACAGTGAAATCCTAGGCATGTCTACTCATAAGTAAGTCCTGTGGAATTTAGTGGAGTTTACTCTCAGTGAAAAGATTGCAGACTTAGCCTCAGGCTGCAACGCAACTCCCACATACTTGGGAGTGCATCGAATTAAAATAAATAATATTCTATGTTGTTTTTTTTAAATAATTTTTATTAACCGACCAATCAAATCAAATGAAATCACATCACATAAATTCCGAATTACAAAGCCGAATTTTAATTTTTTTGTTGGGGGTACCCATATTTCAAATTCCGAAGGGGATTCCAATCATCTTCTTGCTGCTGCGTTAATATCCACAAATCTGTCCAAATAATGTTCATAATTCTATCTAGTCCTATCTTGCTGTTCCCACATCTCATCTTATTCATATATTTTTCTTTTTTCTTTGTGATCTCTTCTGATAATCTCCTTAAGCAGGTAAACACCAGTTATAATCCTGTGTGAATTTTTCCGTTCGTCCAATCACCATATCAAGATGGTTTCCATATATCATCACTTCCATAAATAAAAGCACTCTTTCCATCATTAATCTTCTCAAATCTGTCGCCTTCTTTAGTCCCTCTGAGGAGGCTCGCCCACAATATGAAAACAGATCCATTCCTCCTCCCAGACATAAGTCTTTCGATAGAACTTGCCAAAATGGGGACGCTGTTTTTTACTGCGTCATCCCAAAGCTCTTATACTTTCCACGATCTTCTTAAAACATGCTTTAGTTAGAAAATTATCTCCACACAGTCTTAAATCATCAGCTTAGGTCATTTAAGCGGCATTTCTGACTTGTGGGGGGATTCTTGGTTAATCACATAGAGAAAATAAAGGAAAGTTCCCCCCCCCCATCCAGTACCATTGCCGACATACTGAGCCTTGGTGTGTCTTCTCATGATATATTCCTATTTATCCGACCCATCTTCTTTCTCAGAGATCTCTTCAGTTAGCAGTCTTTACTCCCCATTCTTCCTTGAAATATGTGCATTAGCTTCCTTCTAATTGTTTCTTTTGAAGTTGCTGCAGCTAGAGGCGCGAATCAGAGACAACATCCAGGAGCACTGAAATCCACACAAGGGCTTTCTGCCTAGTGCCCCCACTCCCTTGAATTCGGGGGTGGTATAGGGCACAGCAGGCAAGGGCAGTCCCCCCCACTCACTTGGGGGGGGGAGGCTGCTTACTCCCACCACAGCCTCTTAATTACCTCATGTGGGTCGGAGAGATGTTATTGTCGGCCATCTTCCAATGCGCCCCTAGTGGCCCCCCTAAACTAAACTAAATAATATTTTGAGCAGAAATGCAGTCCTATTGTGCTGCAACCATTCTTCTGACATTACAGGGCAGACCATCATTCAAGAACATTGGAGTGTATATAAATGTTCTTTTATTTATTTACTTCATCTATAACTCTTGGGGAAGGGCCACAGGTCAGAGCTAGGGTATCTGATGGGCATGCAAAAAAAATAAAATAAAAAATCCTTCCAGTAGCACCTTAGAGACCAACTAAGTTTGTTATTGGTATGAGCTTTCGTGCATGCAGAATATCCCATGTTTAATCCCTGGCATTTACAAACATGAATGGAAAAGCACCTCCCCACCCGATATCCTGGAGAGCAGCAGCAACTCAGACACACAACAGAAGGCAATTTCCTCACCCACTTTTCAACTCTAAAGAGCTGCAAAAGCAGCTACCAATATCAAACAAGCTTTCAAGAAAAGGGGGGAAAGGAAGTATTAAAAGTGGTGAGAGACATTAACATTCCTGCACAATCTTTAAAAACATTGAGAAGATGAGCCAATGTCCCCCCCCTTGCATGGTCTACGAGGGTGTAAGTCTCACTGAGTTCACTTACTCTCGGGTAAGTAATAATGATAATCAATTTTATTTATATCCCGCCCTCCCCAGCCGAAGCTGGGCTCAGAGTGGTTAACAACAGTAAAACGATAAAACATTCTAAAATCATTTCATTATAAAATTAATTCCAATCAAATTAATGGCAACCATTGGGCTAGAAGTTCTGTGAGGATTGCCAAAGGAGGGAGTCAGGCTGTGCCCTGGCCAAAGGCCTGGTGGAACAGCTCTGTCTTGCAGGCCCTGCAGAAAGATGTCAAGTCCCGCAGGGCCCTAGTCTCTTGTGACAGAGCGTTCCACCAGATCGGAGCCACAGCCAAAAAAGCTCTGGCTCTGGTTGAGGCCAGCCTAACCTCTCTGTGGCCTGGGACCTTCAAGATGTTTTTGTTTGAAGACCATAAGTTCCTCTGTGGGACATACCCGGAGAGGTGGTCCCGTAGGTACGAGGGTCCTAGGCTGTATAGGGCTTTGAAGGTTAAAACCAGCACCTTAAGTGTTGCTTAGTATTACAGCTATGGCCTAGGAAAGGAATATAAAAGACAGCCAATCTACAAAGAAAAAACTAGGTTGGTGCAGCAACATTCTAGCACTAGCTCCATATCTCCTGTATTCACCCAGATTTACTAAATCTTTAAGACTTAGTTTATGCTGGAGGTGGGGAAGTTGGGGCCCTTCAGAAGCTCTTGGACTCCATCTGCCATGAGTCCAAGTCAACATAGCCAATGGTAATGAATGATGGGGAGCTATAACCAAATGACATGTTTTCCATCCCTGGATTTTGATTCGTTTTGCACTTCGAGACCCCGAACCCCCCCCCCCCCCAAATGAAGACACAGTGACACGGGATTTTAGTTTAAGTTATTGGGCAAATTAGGGCCACAACTTTATTGAATACAGAATGTGAGTGGTATTGGTTTAGGCATTGGAATCATCCAAACTATATCAGACTCCCACCTGCATCTCGAGGAATCTGATAAAAGGGTGAAACACCGCCAGAGGGAGCCCCGCTACTGCGAACCGACTTAAGCTCACCCCCAGTGCCCCCTTGGGATCCTGGTATGGCCCTAGCCCCCTACCGCGGGGTTTCAGACAAGACCCAGGCCAACCTCTGATTCCTTTAACGGAACACCCTTGAGCTTGGAGGGGCAGGTGATGGCCTCACCTCCCCTGCCCACACATTGCTGATCCAATGCCTAATTGCCAAACTTTACAAAGTTGTGACAATTGCTACATGGTAGGCGAAAACCAATTGGCTCTGCCAATCTGCCAGATGGGAAAAATTCCTACCAGGCCCCCATTGCAAAACAGGTGACCAACAATGTCCATAGCAAGGCCAACGCACCAGATCAAGGGCGGGTAAGTGGGTGAAGGCAAAGAGGTCCAGCAAACATTGCACAGGGATTAAATAATATTTCGCAGCCACCCCCCAAGCTAAGCCATTGGCTTTAGGGACCAAGTGACTGCAAAACGACCAACACCAGGAGGGGGAGATGCCTGGGGGTCCGAGCGCGATGCATACCCTCCTTGAAGAGGATATGATTTGCAAGATTATTATTTGCTATTTGGTCCACTTGTAAATGCTCTAAGGTATCTGGGTCTATGATCAAGGTATGTGAGAGATTGGTGGTGGTGTTCAGGCACCAGAAATGGAGGTCTCCATATATAAAGAGGACAGAAAAAAAGCACACTTAACTACTTTAAATAGCAATAGCCATCAAAATTTGGCTCGTATTAGACAACACATAAAAACACAATATGTACCTGTAATGGTTATATGGGGTTGCTCGTGCATAAGTTGCCGCCACTCCTGGCAAGGTGGCCTGGTTAAACCTTTCCTGGCTGGACAGCCCTTCACTTCGTGGCTGTTCAGTCGCTAGCAGAATCAGTCTGTGGATTCTCTTCCAGCAAAGAAGCTCTTTGACGCCAAGTCGCCGCCTACTTTCCCTGCGCGGAAGTCTTCTGTGCAGGGTGGGTTTGGGCAGTGGAGGACCTGTGCTCTCCTCGCTGGTCTCCTGCGAAGAGTCCTGGAGCCTCCTCTCTGCTTCCCTCATCGGCCCCCCTCTATCCCTGGTGTAGCGCTGATTATCTTCCCCAGCCGAAGACTTGCCTCTCTCCTTACTTGGCCCCTCTCCAGCATCGCTGTGGAGCCTCGCCTTCTCCACCAGTTGCGATGGCAGTTTCCTCAGAGTACCATAAGAAGAAAAGCATGATATTTATTCATGAATTCAGTTGTGTCCATCTTCTACTGATTTTGGATTTCTACTGATTTTGTTTCCAGAAGGTGACATTCAACACTTAAAATTTTTTATATACTTTGGGTTCTCCTAAGTAAGTATTGCCTCCAGGGTTTCAGATTGTGAAAATTCCCAGCCCCATCTGGAAATGCCAGCGACATCAAAGCAATGTTTGCATATACTGTTTGAATTACTTTTTGACTTTGAAATTCGAGGACCTTAGGAAGAGCAGAGCTAACCTTTTGGTTAAAAATTGCTTTACACTGGTGTCTGAAGTTTCTACAGTGTAAGAAACCATATTGATAATCTTGGCATTTTAGTATAATTAGATTAGAGCTTTGACTCCATTAGACCTCATTTAAAATTGCCCGGCCTAATCCATTACAACTCAGCTGTCTAAAGGCTGACAATGCAAGGGCATCTCAGACATGGCACATTAAATTGGTCAATGTGCTTCCTGGCTGCAAGCAAGAACAGAGCAAAGATTAAGAATCGTTTACCTTGAAATGTAGCGTTTTGATGTGGAAACTATGCAAATAAGTTCTCTTACAAAATATTAGCAAAACACCCACCAAATCATGGGGATTTCTATGTTAATAGTGCTATAAAGATGCTATAAAGATTAATGCAGGTGGCGCTGTGGTCTAAACCACTGAGCCTCTGGGGCTTGCTGATCAGAAGGTGGGCGGTTCAAATCCCCATGACAGGGCAAGCTCCTGTTGCTCTGTCCCAGCCCATGCCAACCTAGCAGCTCGAAAGCACGCCAGTGCAAGTAGATAAATAGGTACCACAAGTGTGGGAAGGTAAATGGCATTTCCATGCACTTTGGCTTCCATCACGATGCTCCATTCTTCTGGAAGCCGTTTAGTCATGTGGGCCACATGACCTGGAAAGCTGTCTGTGGACAAACGCTAGCTCCCTCGGCCTGAAAGCAAGATGAGCGTCACAACCTCATAGTCGCCTTTGACTGGACGTAACCATCCAGGGGTCCTTTACCTTTACCTAAGTATTGGCTATGCTAAATGCGAGCCACATTATTGTAACTGGGCATAGGAGCCCCAAAATAATGGAGGCGGCTGGGTCCCCACAAAGCTGTTGGGCATTTCCATTTAAATGGGGTTTGTGTGCTGCATCTTGTGATCAGTTATGTGGGGTGGTTCTTACCTGCCCCCAATCTTTTATTCAAGTTGGCACACCAGGCGTAGCTTACCAAGAACACTCAGAATACATACAGAACACAGTCTTTTGGTAGCTGTTGTTGTTTTGTCATTTAGTCATGTCCTACTCTTCGTGACCCCTTGGATCAGAGCACGCCAGGCACTCCTGTTTTCCACTGCCTCCCACAGTTTGGTCAGACTCACGTTAGTAGTTTCGAGAACACTGTCCAATCATCTCATCCTCTGTCGTCCCCTTCTCCTGGTGCCCTCCATCTTTCCCATCATCGGGGTCTTTTCCAGGGATTCTTCTCTTCTCGTGAGGTGGCCAAACTATTGGAGCATCAGCTTCAGAACCCATAAACAATTCTGCATACTTGAGGTTAACCCTTAGGATCCCATACTCAACTAACTGTCTCAGAAAGCTTCACTTCACTTTTACGTCCTCCCTTTCTCCATTCCTTGTGCCCCTTCTCATAGCTTCATCAGCAATCTTTTGACAAGACACCTCTTTAGGTACCTCCAGATTGCACAGATTAAAAGATAATGATAAATCAAGATGTATCTAAGTTTATTTATTTCAACAATGCATAGGCCTCTTGACATTGTCATTCCTATGTAGTGTGAAGCTACAAGCTTGCTGTTTAACCTTGGGTCACTCTCTGCCTCTCAGCCAAAACAACCTCATATGTTTCTTGTGAAGAATTAATGAGGAGGGGGGAGAACCACCTTGAGTTTCTTGGGGGGGGGGTGGGATATCAATGCAATACAAAAACTAAAGGACTGTGCCAAATACTAGTCCTACTCTGAAAATACCTGTTGAAATTATATGACTAAATTAAGTCCATTAATTTCAGTGTGTCTACACTGATTAAGATTTTAATGACTACAATCCATAACCTGTTAAAATTGTTTTTTTTAAAAAAAAATCAGTTTTTTTTAAAATAAATAAAATGGGTGCTCGAATTTTCAAAAAAATTTTTTTAAGAAGACTTCACTTGCTTTATACATAAGCAATGTTTTAAAAGGGCAGGTGTGCCACATCACAAAAAGATAGTTACAAGTGCCCAGAATAGTGTGAGTTCCAAAATAAAATATGACAGCACAATGATCTTCCTCTGTACTGTATGAAATTCAATATTTTACGGCCCCAAACTGCAAAGTCTAGCATGGCTGCCACTGAAAATATTAAAATATGACTACCATATATAGCAATAAATGTTGGTATTGTTGAAATAAAAAAAAAGCTTTATGGCTAAAATACCAGCTTTAACATCCAGAAAGATGTCAAGTGTTTGAAATGTATATTGAGATGTGACAGGTAAAGAAGGATTGTTTTAGGGCAGCTGCCTGATGTTAGGAAAGATGGAGGGCACAAGGACAAGGGGATGACAGAGGACGAGATGGTTGGATAGTGTTCTCGAAGCTACCAGCATGAGTCTGACCAAACTGCGGGAGGCAGTGGAAGACAGGAGTGCCTGGCGTGCTCTGGTCCATGGGGTCACAAAGAGTCAGACATGACTGAACGCCTAAACAACAACAAATGTGTGTGGCAGCCTCAACTAGGGCTGGGTTATATCTGGTTTTCAACATCATGATATATCACCAGCTAAACATCGCAATATACCAGTGTATCACGATGCAGAGGCATTGAAAATTGGCTGGTTTCACGATTTTCCCCACATCGTGATGTTTGCCAGCATCTTTTCATGTGATTCGCTGCCCTCAGCAGGAGGCAAGGGAGTGCTGAGCCAGCAGAGTTAACAGGGGCTATAGGAATCAAGAGAAACATTGGCTGGCTTCACGGTTTCCCCCCATATTGTGATTTTTTGCATCACCATTATTCGTGATACATTGCCAGGTCAAAAATTATAAAACCGAGAGGTGTGTTGCAGATCAAGTCATTTTGTAGAGCAGGGGTGGCCAACTCCCAAGAGACTACAATCTACTTAAAGAGTTAAAAACTGGCAGTGATCTACTCCCTTTTTAGGCATTCAGTTCAAAGTTGTTGAGCTTTTTTCAGGCAGGAGGAAAGCCCATTTTGGGGGGGGGGGTGCAGGGCACAGGGCAAAATTGTTGAGCTTCCTGTGGGTGGGAGGAACCAGTGATCTACCACGGATGTCCAATGAACTCCCAGTAGGTCGCGATCTACCTCTTGGACATGCCTTTTGTAGAGAATTCCGCCCTGGACCAATGGCCCCCGGCATTTCTGCTTGCCAAGAAAGCTTGCAAATACTGAGCCGATTCTGATTTGAGATGAGAGAGCTTGCCTATCAGCACCCAAATCAGTGGTTTCAAACCTCCTGTAACATTTAGTCCTCCACATATCATTTGAAACTCCTTTTAAAAACAACAGCTGTGCAATTTGGTTTTTTTTTCTTTCCTTTGGCAAAAGAGTGTGCTTTAATATTTCAACAATGGCACAAATGCTTTATATGCCTTTTTAAACAGAGTCACATCTAGCCTTGATTGCCTCTTGCATCAGCAGGCTGGCATCTGCCTGATGAGACACAATCACATTAGCCAAACTTACATACAGAGATGGGAGATTTAGTTACATATTCAGCATAAACATTTTTTCCTTTTCCTTTTTATGAATATGTAAGGAGAAAACTCGGATATTGGGAATGGAGACAGCAGTGAAGAATTGCCCACTTTAGTGTTAAGCGTGCCTTGAAGTGCATTCTTTTTGCTTCCGTTGGTATTTTAAGAAAACAATGTTTATATACATCAAGGTAATTTTCAGGAGAGTTTTGTGAATGCATTTATTTATACTTTCACAGTGTAAGCACAAAATGCAATACATACACGCCAACAGCCCACCCACAACCCATTTCTGCAAAAGTGTCAGGGCTGAAACCCACATTAGCAGAGTCAATAGGATCTAAACAAGTCTGATCACATAGATTGAGCGTCTGTGGCCTGGAGGGGTCACCTGAAGCTGCTTTAGGTCAGGTTTCAGGCAAGAGCAGGAAGGCTGCTGAAGCTTTAGGTACCATTGACCTAGAGATGTTAGATGAGTCATTGGAAAACAGATCGTCAGGCAGATTCCTTTCAGTCTGTCCACTGGACTCCTATCACGGTAAAGTTTCTTGCTACGAGGAATTAAATTTACTGCTTGCAGTGCATTAAAAGAAAATATAATGAAAATGATGTATAGATGGTACATAACACCAACCAAATTGGCTAAAATGTATAGAATAAGAAATAAGGATTGTTGGAAATGCAAAGAGAAAGAAGGGAATTTCATATGTGATAAAGTAAAGTCATATTGGGAAATGATATATAATGAGTTAAAGAAAATGTGTAAATATACCTTCATCAAAAAACCCGAAGCATTTTTGTTAGGAATGGTAGGTGAAGATATACCAAAGAAAGATCAAAAACTTTTTTATGAATGCAACTACGGCAGCAAGGACTCTTTTAGCCCCAAAATGGAAACAACAAGAAATACTAGCGATAGAAGATTGGCAGATGAAGATGATGGACTATGCTGAATTAGCAAAGCTGGCCAGGAAAATCTGAAACCAGTGTGATCAAGTATTCCATAAAGACTTGAGTAAATTTATACAGAGGGACGCAGGTGGCGCTGTGGGTTAAAGCCTCAGCGCCTAGGACTTGCCGATCGAAAGGTCGGCGGTTCAAATCCCTGCGGCGGGGTGCGCTCCCGCTGCTCGGTCCCAGCGCCTGCCAACCTAGCAGTTCGAAAGCACCTCCGGGTGAAAGTAGATAAATAGGGACCGCTTACCAGCGGGAAGGTAAACGGCGTTTCCATGTGCGGCTCTGGCTCGCCAGAGCAGCGATGTCACGCTGGCCACGTGACCCGGAAGTGTCTCCGGACAGCGCTGGCCCCTGGCCTCTTAAGTGAGATGGGCGCACAACCCCAGAGTCTGTCAAGACTGGCCCGTACGGGCAGGGGTACCTTTACCTTTACCTTTAAATTTATACAATATATTAAGGACCAGTTAATAACATTAACATGATTGTAAGATTGTAATCTCTGGGTTATTTGTGGGGCATAGGAATTTGTTCATTTTTTTTAAAAAAAAATATATAGTCTGGCCCACCACATGGTCTGAGGGATGGTGGACCGGCCCACGGCTGAAAAAGGTTGCTGACCCCTGGTATAGTTACTTATCTCCTTGGCTCGGGAGTCACATAACTCCATGCCCTCCAACATTTCTCCAGTGAAAATAAGGACGTCTTAAGGAAAAGTGGGGCATTTCAGGATCAAATCAGAAACCAGGATGGCTTTTGTGAATCCAGGACTCTCCCTGGAAAATAGGGACACTTGGAAGCCTGTCCAACTGATGCGTGGTGACCAACGTACAGGCCTTTTGGACAATGAAGAAGGAGGAATGCAGACCCTTCATGTACCCCTATTTTCGCAGAACAGTTCTAGATTTACAGAAGCTGCCCTGGTTTCTGATTTGATCCCAGAATGTCCCACTTTTCCTTCTCTTATTTTCATCAGAGAAATGTTGGAGGGTATGAAGTCATGGCCCTAGTTAAATCCTCTTTATTTCAGGAAAGGGTACAAGATGCTGTCATTCCTGGTGACCGCAATCTTTGATACGGCAGCTGAGCCATGCAAGCCAATTATGGCGTCTGTATTTCGTGAATCAACAACCACAAAGGTTTCCGAACAAACCGAGTGGGCTCCCATTCATGCAATGACTTTAGACCTGTGCCTTGATGATATAATAACACCGGAGAAAAGATTCAAGCTCCTCTTGAAGAAAACAAGGAAATGAGGCTTCACAAGTGTCATTTTCTCTTGTGGAAGTTAATTTGAGGTCCAGGAAGAATCCCATATGATGTTGAAACGTTATGCAGGATGCACGAGACTGGCAGTCAGGGCAAAAAGGCCATTTGATCTGTCATATCAAAGGAAGCTGAACGAAAAAGAAAGCACACAAGAGAACCAAACAGACAAGGTACCAAAGCCCCTAACACACAAAACACAGGGAACCACCCACAGCTTTTGACTGCAATATCTGATACCGAGACTTCATTTTGTTCTGAATTATAAATGCAACGTTAAAATATACTTCATCTGTCAGTCACTTAGATGTTGGCAAATCAACTCTGCCACTCAGAACCATTCTCTCATGTATTCCCTTTTTGTTAAAATTTATGGTTATCAGCATTTACTTAAAAAATATTTTTTACGTGACATCAGCACAATTGAATTCCTCATCCAGTGCTTTCAGTTGGGCATTTTGCCCCTAGTACAATTCATAGCTCCTTGTTTTAGTGCAGTAATTCATATTAGTTTAACATTTGCCATTTGGGACTTTGTTCTTACAATCAACTGTCACCAGCAACAATGCAGAAACTTGGATATTAAACACACACACAAGCGTGCGCACACACACACAAACAAACAATTTGCGCAAAACAATTTGGATCTCCACTTATCACCACCATAATTTGTGTGTGTGTGATGTAGATGGCACTGTGGTCTGAACCACTGAGCCTCTTGGGCTTGCCGATCAGAAGGTCGGTGGTTTGAATCCCCGCGATGGGGTGAGCTCCCATTGCTCTGTCCCAGCTCCTGCCAACCTAGCAGCTCAAAAGCACACCAGTGCAAGTAGATAAGTAGGCACCACTGTGGTGGGAAGGTAAACGGTGTTTCTGTGCACTCTGGCACTCATCACAGTGTTTCGTTGTGCCAGAAGCAGTTTAGCCAGTTGGCCGAATCAACCCTGGCGATCAATGGGGTGACAGATGTCGCAGCCAGATCGCCCTCACATGCTGGCCACATGACACAGAAAACTGTCTGGGGACAAACGCAACTCCTTCCGCCTCTAAGCGAGACGAGCGCCGCAACCCCATAGCCACCGTTGACTGGACTTAACTGTCCAGGGGTCCTCCTTTACCTTCTTTTTTTAACCATATATATATATATATATATATATACACACACACACACACACACACACACACACATATGGTAAAAAGTGTGTGTGCATATATACTATAGATAGATATAGATAGATATAGATAGATAGATAGTTAGATATAGCATATATGTGTGTGGGTGTATGGTAATATATATATATATGTGTGTGTGTGTGTGTGCGCGCGTGCTATTCTATGTTTTCTTTCATGTTGTAATGGTGCAGTGAAGCATGTCATAAACTATTATGGCACAGAACATAGAAAGAAATGGTGAAATAAGTATTACAAGGTCACATATCATGTTGGAAACTCACAGAAAAGAGCACTCTCTTTGGCCAGTCAGTACTATACATTTACAGCAGCATTAGACAACTTTAAAATATCATGATGTCCTAGGGTTGCGATATTTCAAAAGTAAAATTCCTGCCACCCGCAAAACTGTTGAGCGTTTTTGGGGAAACTGAGTTGGCTCTCGCGTTTTTATACCCAAAGACCAGGACATGTCAGGAATTTTCCTAATGTATTGGAAGCCTATGATTTTCCCCAAAGAATTCTGGGAGCTTTAGTTTAAGGGTGCTGAGCTTTGTTAGGAGACCCCCATTCTCCCCACAGAGTTACAGTTCTCAGAGTGGCTTAAAAACAAATGCCCCTTTTGTTCCTTTGTGAGGGGAATTAGGCTGAGACACTTTGAACTGAGCCCAGAAGAAAGGAGGGAGTTAATGGACAAAAGCCACTGGAATGCACCCCCTTAAAATGGATGAATTTGGAACATCCTTTGAGCATCCTTTTAATTATTACTTTTTTTTAAAAAAAATGACTCAATACCATACAAAATATAGGGGGTGTCCACCCATCATGAATATCAGCTTCTAAAGCACACGTTTTGTGCACCATCTATTTGTAGAGTATCGGGCACCAGAGCAATTAACAACCTATTTGTCTTCCTTGCACATCCACTCAGCTTGAAATCCATTATAAGTACAACAATATTGGTTTTGTTAATTTGTGGGCTGCACTTTGTTTCAATCCCTTTTAATTAACTCTTTATCGAAGGCCTTTTAAAAGTACAATAAAGAAAATTATTCTTGGCAGAACAGGGTTTTATGAAGAGAGCATTGTCCATTTGGAACCCACATAGAACATCCGGTTGCTTATTTATTTATTCCATTTATTTATATCCCATCTTTTCCCCCAACGAGCTCAATGTGGTGCAAATAATTCTCCTCCTCTCCATTTTGTCCTCACAACAACCCTGTAACATAGGTTCTGCTGAGAGATGGGGAGCAGGCCAAGGCCACATGGCTGAAATCCATACAGCAGTTAAGAATGAACAGACACAAAATCATTATCACTAAAAACAAAGATGAAACCAATAATATGTTAAAAATGAGTACTTGTAAAAGGAAAATGGCTTTCTAAATAAATAAATAAATAAATAAATCTATTATTTATATCCTGTCCATCTGGTTGGGTTTCCCCAGCCACTCTGGGCAGCTTGCAGAAAAATATAAAAACATAATAAAACATCAAGCATTAAAAACTTCCCAGTACAGGGCTGCCTTCAGATGACTTCTAAAAGCTGTGTAGTTCTTTATCTCCTTGACATCTGATAGGATGTTTATCAGGTGCGTGCAGATCTGTGTTGAAAAGAAGTGTTCAAAAAGAAAACTTGAATGTCTGGACACTGAGAATAAACTGAAGGATAAACAATTGCAATGACTATCCAGCTGCTGAAAGTGAAATGGAAGATAAAAGTATCTTTTGACAGATTCATTCCCACCTACCTGAGGTTCAAAGCTTTAGATGAGAGTTTGTGTAGAGGGAGATAGGGGGAAATAATGCTAAACTGGTTCTGGATCAAAGCCGCAGATTAATAGTGTGTGGTTGGCTCACATGGAAATCAACTGTGCAAGGACACAAAGCAAATGACTAAAGTTATGAAAAAACCCTGAAATCCAGAACAAAGAGGCAGAAGCAGCAGTATTGTTACAGATTGGAGTATGTATCATGTGACTCACAAATAAGTAAGAAATGTAGGATCTCCAAAGACAGCTTATATTGACCACTAATGCTTTAGGATTATTTAAAATGATTTTACAGTGGTACCTCGGTTTTTGAACGTAATCCATTCTGGAAGCCTGTTTGACTTCCGAAATGTTCGAAAACTGAGGCACAAAGGGCGGTCTGCCAATTCAATAGAGAAAATTGTAAAAAAACAACAGATACACACAGTGGAAGCTATTCAAGGCACCTTCAAAAATGGAAGCATTTTACTTCCAGTTTTCTGGCGTCTGAAAACCAAAACGTTTGGCAACGGAGATGTCTGAAAACCAAGGTACCACTGTATAATCTGATGCTATGTTTATTTATTTATTTTTTGGTGGAGACTGTATCAAGCTTGATTTAATAAAAATTAAAAAAGCAAATATTCAAGAAACAACAATACTATGAAAAATAATGTTGTTCAGTGTTCCAGCCCACCAGTCACAAACCCTTCCATTTTTTTCTGGTCTACCTCCAACCTCTAAGAGATACCAAACATTCTGTGGCTACTGAGCATGCTCAGTCCTCACTGAGCTCTTCTGCAGCGTTTAAATTTTTTGCCTCTGCAAAACTTCTTCCATGCAAGCATGCCGATACCTCAGTGGCCCCATTTCGCCTCCAATCCTACCAAGCACTCACCTGCTGAGTTTGCTATTAGCGTGAGTGATAACGACGGCATGCTGCTTTGGGTACCACTTTGGTAGAGCGTGTTCTCATTAATAGAGAGCACGTGTTGCGGATGGGTCAGACAAAGCACCCTGCAGTAAACAGGCTGTTTGGTATTAAGGAGCCCAACGTTGCTGGGAGTTTGTGTTGCTGGGGCAAATTAAATGTTACAAGTTAAGGGGTGGAGATCAGAGCAGTGTTTCCCAACCTTGGGCCTCCAGCTGTTTTTGGACTACAACTCCCATCATCCCTAGCTAGCAAGACCAGTGGTCAGGGATGATGGGAATTGTAGTTCAAAAACAGCTGGAGGCCCTCCCTTGTTGGGCTTGCGCTTGACCTTGCTTTGCCTGTCATGGGGTCGTTCGCATTGATGCGGGGGCCCAGTAGGAATTTTTCCAACTGGCTGATTAGTGTGTGCCTTTTGGGTTTTGCCTACTGCTTAGCAAATCGTCACAACTTGTAAGGTTGGCGGTTAGGCATTGGTTTAAATTGGTTGGTGGAGGGGTATGGATTGGCTGTGCCTGCCCCTCCAATGCTGTTGCTGCACGGGAATTCCGTTAAAGGAATTCAGGGGCTTACCAACCTTTTGTCCAAACCCCTGGAATCGGGTTTGGGCCGTGTAAGCCCCTAGGAGCATGCGGGGAGATGCTGAGGGTCTGTGTCGCAGCTCCGCTTATCCCTGATCTTGTTCCTCCACACTGGCTTTCGCTGGAATCCGGGAGCCAGTGCTGTCCCCAAGGCGGCGGGGGGGGGGGGGACAGACAGTCAAAACCAATGCCTAGGCAACCACTCACAATTTGTATGCTAATAAAGTTGTGGCCAAAATTATGCCAAAAACCTTAAACAAAAATTATGTGTGATGTGTGAGTTATTGGGGTACGGGTGTTTTGGGGACCTCAGCACGCGACAGAGAATGCCATTTATACCCTTTAAATAAGAGAGAGTAAAATAAAGCCAACATTTCTTTGATGCTTTAAGATGCCTAGGGACAGTTGCAATCCAAATGGAGTGAGATGATTTCCTCTGTATAGGACAGATCTTATGTCAAAGCAGCCCAGCTTTTCTGCTTCACTTTCTTTGCTAGTATCTGCCAGAAGATTTACACCACAAACAAGCACCATACCCATGACAATTCTAATTAAATGCATACAGGCTGATTAAGAGAGCAGTTGCACCTTCACATTTTCCCAGATTAAGGCAATAACTTCTGGGTCAGGTGTTTTCTATTAATAATTAAGTCAACACGGAGTAAATAATAATTCAAAGCTTCTCATTTGCTCAATGTGCTTCAGCACTCATTGCTCTCCATCATGAAATATTTGCAAACATTTGGTGCATCTGTTGAGTCATTTCAACCAGACAGCTGAAATCTGTGTTTATTACCAAAGTAGTTTCCAAGATCTGTGAAGTCACTGAAAATTCTTGCCATTGAGAAGTGCAGTGTAGGTTGTGGTGTGTTTTTTTACTATAACATTAATGAACAGTTTGAACTTCTGATTATTCTTTTCCTGAATACAAACTACAAGAATAAAAAAGCAAAAATGCAGTAAAAAAAACCCAACCACAGACACACCTTAACACGTTACACACCATTGTGCATGCTCTACAGAAAAGTTGCATTAATGTATATTTTGGTGGTCTGGTGACACGTAATGTCCCAATACCCATGAGAGACTCTCTCAAAAATAAAGTACAATGGTACTTTGGTTCTCAGATGCCTTGGTACTCAAACGCCTTGGTTGTAAAAGTGGTTTGAACCTGATATATATGCTGCCTTCCTCAACCTGTATGAATGTGGGGCGGGGGGAGGAGTTTCCTTCAGCATTAACTGAGGCAACATTTCTCAAAGGAGAGTATTTTCTGAGAAATATTCTGTCAATTTTTGTTTCTGGACCCCTAATGAAGAATTTGCTTCCTTAAAGAATAATCGGCAAAACCTTTCTATCATCAATTTTGCCAGGCTGGATAATTTTGGGAGACCATAATCATCGTCGTCGTCATACTCATTTGTTCTGAATGTTTTTTTAAAAATATTTTAAACATGTTTCACTTTTATTTTTAGTTGCATTTTTTTATCACCGATGTGTTTGCCACCCTGGACTCCTTTGGGAGGAAGGAAGGGACATAAATTTGTGTATTGGGATCTGTATTGGGATGGTTTGAAAGATTGCTTAACTGTTTTATTGCTTGGGTATTTGTGTTCCTGGAGTGCTTTGGGAGAAGAGGTGGGATATAAATTTAATTAATTCAATAAGAATAATAACTACTACCATCAAGCAGTATGTAAATTTTGTGAATTAAAATTTAAAATTAACTGATGCTATTATTTACCCAGATTTGTGTATGATCAGAGGATTCCACTGAGCCCATAAATAAAGGAGTGGAAGACACTATCAATTTGGGCAAGACTTTTTGCTTCTCATAGATCATGAGGAGAATTGAAATTGAGATGTTGGGGGGGGGGGCAAAAATGCTTTCAAAATAAACTAAAATATAACTAAATAAAACAAAGAATAGCTTGTTGAAAAACTGTTATTGGGTTCACCTCCCCTCAACATTCCTTGGCTGTTTTGTCCAAGAAGGAATTGTCAAATTCACATATTGTTTTTGGAATAATTTGATGGCAGCTGTATCATCAGTAGGTTTCTTTCCACCAAAGGCAAGGAATAACTTGCAATGCAATATCCTTTCCCTGCCAACATTTACTCTCAACAAGGCTTGTTATCCTTCCGCAGCTCTTTGCTCTGATAAGGCTGGATATTCCCAGTGGGGCTTTTATTTTTATTTTTAAGTATGCCAAAATGTACTTTGCATGGCTCACATGTCGGATGTGGCAATTTGCAGCAAGGCAAGGGACAGAGGAACTATTCCTCCTGGAGGTGTTTGTAGCGTTTGATGAAACTGGCACAATATGGTTCAGAGATGAAAAACCAGGCACTTTTCTGTATCTTGAGGAATAGCTCTTGCTTCAGGAATTAATCACAGCAGGGAAGGAGGTTCTCCATTGGTTTCAAATGATAGTCTCAAGACCCTGTCCTAAAAATAGCTTCCAAAACACATTTAAAGCTATACTCACAGGGCAGGAGTCCAGCACGGCACATCCCATAGAAGTGGATGGGGAGAAGGGAGTCACACACAAACCTACCATTCCCCACAATGGTCTGCCTGGATGGTTGCACTGAAGGGGAAGGGAGAAAGCAGGTCTGTAGGAATCTCCACAGAGACTGAGGGTACAACAGAACAGGACAAACTTAGCCCCATGCCCAGTATAAGCTAAACAAGCTATAGCTTAGGGCCCCACTCTCTTGGGGGCCCCAAAAACTTTAAAGAAAAAAACAAACCTGGATGTACATTTCCAAAATATAAGATTAAAAACAAATAAAATAAAACCTACATACAGCAAAAGCGTGTTGTGTTGTGTTGGCTCCTATGATGTAAGTAATGGGCCCTGTCTGCTAGCCTGCTCCCTAAAATATCACTGGTTTGCTCATTTCTATATATAGGGTGCCTACATTCTGCATGGATTGGCTACATGGCAACATGTGCAAATGGCTTTAAATACCTATTAGCTCCACAAATTACCATATAGCATATATTCAACACAAAACCAGCGACAATTTGCTGTTGACAAAGGACAGCTGGACATATAAAGGGCCCCATTACCTTCGTTAGCTTAAGGCCTTATCAAACCTAAATCCGGCCCTGCCCATCCCCTCTGAGAACTGGGGTGGTAAAGGTAAAAGGTAAAGGTACCCCTGACCATTAGGTCCAGTCGTGACCGACTCTGGGGTTGCGGTGCTCATCTCGCTCTATGGGCCGAGGGAGCCAGCGTTTGTCTGCAGACAGCTTCCGGGTCATGTGGCCAGCATGACTAAGCCGCTTCTGGTGAACCAGAGCAGCACACAGAAACGCCATTTACCTTCCCGCCAGAGTGGTTCCTATTTATCTACTAGCACTTTGACGTGCTTTCGAACTGCTAGGTTGGCAGGAGCAGGGACCGAACAATGGGAGCTCACCCCGTAGCGGGGATTCGAACCGCTGACCTTCTGATCAGCAAGTCCTAGTGTCAGGGAACTGTCATCGGAGCTAGAGGCGGAGGGAAGGCTCCAGAGGGATGCCGGAGAGGGTCCCAGTAGGGAGAGAGGCAGCCCATTTGCTGGGGAAGGAAATCAGCGTAACACCAGTGGAGAAGGGGGGCAGTGGGGGGATTCGGAGAGGAGGCTCCAGGACTCTTCACCAGAGACCAGCGGGGAGAGCACGGGTCCTCCGCTGCCCACACCCTCCCTGCGCAGAAGACTTCCATGCAGGGAGAGTAGGAGGAGACTTGGCATCAAAGAACTTCTTTGCTGGAAGAAGAAGAAGAAGAAGAAGAAGAAGAAGAAGAAGAAGAAGAAGAAGAGTTTGGATTTGATATCCCGCTTTATCACTACCCCAAGGAGTCTCAAAGCGGCTAACATTCTCCTTTCCCTTCCTCCCCCACAACAAACACTCTGTGGGGTGAGTGGGGCTGAGAGACTTCAGAGAAGTGTGACTAGCCCAAGGTCACCCAGCAGCTGCATGTGGAGGAGCAGGGAATCGAACCCGGTTCACCAGATTACGAGTCCACTGCTCTTAACCACTACACCACACTGGTTCAAGAAACGCCCACTGACGGATTCTGCCAGCGACTGAGACAGCCACGAAGTGAAGGGCTGTCCAGACAGAAAGGGTTCAACCAGGTAACCTAGCCAGGAGTGGCGGCAACTTACGCCCGAGCAACCCCTAGAACCATTACACCTAGGCTCTGTGGTTTAACCCACAGCGCCTCAAACCTAAATCCGGCCCTACCCATCCCCTCTGAGAACTGGGGTGGAGTGAACCTTAATTCAGCCCTAGCTGCAGAACACCTTCCAGGCTATAATACATGTGATGCTGTGACACCAGGATGCATTTGGCTTGTTGGTTCCCAGCTGCATAGGCTTGTTATAGCTAAGCAAATCCTGATATCATAATGCGTCATATTTTCCAGTCCTCACCAAAATCTGCCAAAGACAAGAAGCAGGGCAGAAGCAATGTGATGTCAAGGAGGTGGACACATTCTTCAGAACTCGCAGAGCAGGGAATGCTAGTAGAGTACAGTAACTGGAATAAAGCAGACAGCATCCGGAGAGGGGGAAAACTGAGGATAGTTAATGAGGTAAAGTGAACAAGAACAGCATATAAATTATTATTATCAATTAATATTATTAATTGAATTTATCTACTGCCCTGTACCCGGAGGTCTCAGTGCAGTTCACAGAACAAAATGAAAATACAGAACCACAAAATATATAATCAAAAAACAACAATAACCAAATAACACCCCAACACCCCCCCCCATTTTAAAAGGGCAAAGGATGTCAATCAGATCGACCAAAGGCCTGGTTAAAAAGGAATGTTTTTGCTTGGTGCCTAAACTAAAGGTATACAGTCGTGCCTTGGATATTGAACACCCTGGAACTTGGACATTTTGACTCCCGAACGCCACAAGCCCAGAAGTAATTGTTTCAGTTTGCAAACGTTCTTTTGGAACCCGAACGGGGCTTCCATGGCTTCTGATTGGCTCAGGAGCTTCCTGCAAGCAATCAGAAGCTGTGAATCGGTTTTCAAATGTTTTGGAAGTCGAATGGACTTCCGGAACGGATTCCGTTCTACTTCCAAGGTATGACTGTATACTGAAGGCACCGGGCAAACTTGAGGGTGACTTAAATGACTTGAGGATAAATATACAGAGGGGTCTGTCTTATTTACAGGCCATTTACAGGCGAAAAACTCAACTCCTCACCGACAGCTAGCTACAGAGGTGCTGACTTGAGAGAAGATTGGTGTGTGTGTGGAGGAGAAGAAGAAGAGTTTGGATTTGATATCCCGCTTTATCACTACCTGAAGGAGTCTCAAAGCAGCTAACATTCTCCTTTCCCTTCCTCCCCCACAACAAACACTCTGTGAGGTGAGTGGGGCTGAGAGACTTCAGAGAAGTGTGACTAGCCCAAGGTCACCCAGCAGCTGCATGTGGAGGAGCAGGGAAGTGACCCTGGTTCACCAGATTACGAGTCTACCGCTCTTAACCACTACACCGCACTGGTTGTCAGATGGAGATGATGTATGCATGATGTGAATTTGACGCAGGGACAGTGGCGTAGCGTGGGTTGTCAGCACCCGGGGCAAGGCAAGTAATTTGCACCCCCTAACCCGTGGATTTGCGCCCCCTAACCCTAACCCCCAGATGTTGCGCCCGGCCCCCCCTGCACCCCCCACGCTACGCCACTGCGCAGGGACACAGGGAGGAACCAGGGGGTGGATAGGAATGTGGCAACAATGTCCCCTTCTTTCTGCCGCTCAGCTTCCTCCTCCTGCCGCCACCGGCCCAGAGCTGCTTCCCTGTTCCTTTGCTTCTGTGGCTGCAGAACCCACCAGCCACAGAAGCCACACTTTGCCACACTCAGCTCCTGGAAAGAGGAGGAAGAGATGTAGCCGCCAGCCGCTGATGTTGCAATCAGCCCCCTCTGCAACTGATTTAATTTTCTTTCTTTCTTTTTCATTTCATTTGACTTTTAATTTGTATACCACCTTTCTATATTACTATAACAAGGCAGTTTACAAGCTGACAAAAAAAAAAAAACAAAGTTCGCACACCTTATAACAATCTGATCCGACACAAAAATGTCATGAGGAAAGCGTAAGTAAAAAATAAACAACTTGTGTCAGATAAAGAAATATCCAATAATTCACTAGAAGATAGTAATGCACAATACGATTAAATATCGGCAAACGATAATGAAACAGACATTCGCTCTTAGCAATTACAGCCAATAATTCTAAACTATAATCAATAAAAAACGAAAGCAAGTCACAGTGCATAAATAGCACAATACAAATTGAGAAGCAAAGTCATACAACTTATAAAAAAATTTGGGAAATCTCTGGACTCTTCTTCCCTCTTCTCAGCTGCTTCTGCTGATTGTTCTCAACATGCCCCCTGCCTATTTTATTGCGGGGGCAAAAGGACCTGGGCTCCTTAAAGTTGGCACCTATGGCTAGCTAGAATTTCCAGCCAATTCAAATTTGCTGAAATCCTAGCCAGTTTCTGAATTAACCACTTAAACACACACTAAACGATCTCTTGTTGCTGTACTTTGAACGGGGAGAAAGCTGCAGAAACAAATGGTTGTCCTTTTTAAAAGCAGACACAAATACTATTTAGATGGGACCAAAGAGCACATGTAGGGGGACTCATCTCTCCTCTATTCCTCCCAGTAACTATCTCTTTCCTGCATTCGTCTTTTCCAGTAGCCTTCAGCTTGCTGCTTTTCAGTTGAAGCTAGTTGCCAGCGCGCGTGCGCACACACACACACACACACACACACACATATGCAGGGAGACCTCCCTCGTAACTTGTCCTTAAAGTCCAGTCTGCCAAAAGGGTCATGGCACCAAAACAAATGGTATTTGTACAACTGCAGTGCTCTGAGAACTGGGCTTTGGGGAAATGAAAGGCAGAAAGACCATCAGTTTATGTGTAACTCTTTGGTACACCCCATCTGCTATCCCCCTTTCTGGCTCTTTTGGAAGTGATGTACATCAAGGGGGAAAACACTAGCTTTTTTGGGGGGGGGGGGTTAGATAACAGTTATGATTTCAGCAATTTGATGCTAAGTTTACCAGGCTACCTTTGATTGTCTCAGCACTAAGCTGCTGTTCTTAAAACTTTTATGCAAATTGCCCATTGAGGTACGGATGACAGATGGTGCTTCCACCTGCTCCCTCTCCCCCAAGTTATGTTAATAACATTACACAGCTCTATAAAACTGCTTAAGCGAACAGATCTCTGGGATTTGTTATTCAGGAGTTGCAGGACAAGAATAATGGTAAAGACTCAGGGTGTAGACATTCCAAAACTCATCTGAAATTGGCCGTGGTATAAACAGAGCCCCTTCTGCTTTGGAAAAGAAAACAAGAGAACTTCATGGGACGGTGTTTGTTTGTGGGTTTTTCTTTAATGTATCTCCTTTGCAAGTCTTTAATGGGCTCATCCATCCTAAAGAGGTTTACATGGAAATAATAACTCCTGCTTACTCCAAAGGGAATTACTTCATCACAAGTATGTATAGGATAAGCAGCTCCAGTGTTCCAGGGATTAAACTAAAGTAGTCTGTTCCACGTAATTTATAAATTCTGTCAAAAGGGGGGAAAGGTATACGCACGGCTATTATCAGCTGGAACGTGCTGGAACTCAGTTCCAGGACCTCTCAAATGGGCGCCATTGACATTATAAGAGAACAAGGGAGGAGTTCATTTTGAGTTCTGCCACCTCTTTTCTAGAAAAATGGCACTGGGTATACCCATTAAACCCTCCCACAATTGTGGAAGGAATGAGGGCCAGTAAAGCTTTGTTTTTTTCTGATTTGGGTTTTAAATTTAGCCCCCAAGCCTAATCCAATAGCCAATCAGTGTGGATCTCCCCCCTCCCCAAAGCACCAAATCAGGGTCCAGACTGAATCTTGTGGCTGGTGCACAACCTTAGTTATTATCTTCATATTTTTCAAGGTGCATATGCACAGCCCATTTTGTTCCACAAAATGTGAGGGGTAATGGTGCCAGAGTGCCATTTTAGAGGTTGTAACTGAGTAATTCTCTTGTGGGGTAGATCACTCGGCACAGAGATATCCCCCTCCACACACACACACACAATTACAAAGTAGCATATGATCAAACAGGTGCATCCATAGATGGTGGCGGAACAAGCCGATCGGGCGCCTGGGGTGGCGCATGTGACCCAGAAGCAAACTGGCAAATATCTTTAGATGACCTTTGTCCTTGCAGTGCTGTGCCTCTATTCACTGGTCAGCAAGCACTATTTTGCTGGACCCCGATAAAAAAACACCCCACAACCTTCTATTTTCCTTAAGTGCATCAGGAATTTAATCCATAGTGTTCTACGTCAATAAATCAATGTGGGTTGGGTGGTGATGGAGTCCTTTTGGTCAATATTTGTCGGGGAGGGGGTGTTGCTTAAAAAGATATGGGCAAAATAGCAGAACATCAGCTATTTGCCCAGGTATACATGATACCGATATAAAATATGGCAACAATAAAAGAGCAAGGAGATTGATGGCCATTTCTGCATAGGAAAGACAGACTATTTTATGGGAGAGGAAAACAGCTCCTCAGCAACTTTGAAAATGCAGAATTGATTGCTATGCATCCTGGCATTTTTGTTTCATTCCCTTTTTGCAACGAGCTTTCTGCAATTGCAATGGACGCAGATGAATCAATATTTGATGGGGCTTTGTCGGGGGTAAGGACTCTGCCATGAACTGCAGCTGCAGCTGCAATTTGAAACTGTGCAGAAGACATGAGAAAGCAACACAGACATGTATCTATAAGCATGTACACACAGGCATGGGTTGGGGGGGGGGGGATACTGCCTGAGCTTTGCATCTAACAGCCTTTCCTCAGAAATAAATCCAAACAATTTCTTAGCAGAAAGCAACTTCCACATCAAGGCTGCAGGCCAAACAATGCTTTGTTATGTGTATGTGTTGGAAAGCACAAGAATGTGGTCAGATGATTCTTGGAAGCCTTCACCAAGGTGGTTCTACCTGCCAAAAAGGCAAGCCACTGTTGCATTTCAAAAACAGCCTCTTTGGCTGTCAGCTGTCTGCAGAAATAACACGCCGCCCCAATAAAAACACACAGCACATGCATATGGCTTCTTTGGATTGCAACCAGAATGTGTTGGATCAGGAGATAATGGACTGCAGTTTTGATAATTTTATGTGCAGGATGAAACTCATATTCAATTCAAACATGCACTGATAAACATGAGCATTGCAATACTGTATCCCTGATCCTAGACCAGTCCTCATAACTAACATTTGCCTTGAAGCCTCTGGTTGTGTTTGAATAAGCGGGGCAGGATAAGTGGAATGGGCTCTGAGTGTAATTAATCAAACTGCTCAGATGCTACGGAGGGGCAGGGAACACAGAAGCCCTGAGGAAGGAGGCCTTAGGGCTGCAATTGCTTATACCAGGAATGAGGAACTCGTAGCCCACCAAATGTTGCTGGCGTCCAACTCCGACACCAGGGGTTGGCAAGGCTTACCGGGCATGGGCCGGATCACTCCTACAGAAATCCTCCATGGGCCAGACCGGCACAGCGCAGTGCTGGAAATCACACCTGTGCATGTCCGCGGCTCCAGAAATTGCTTCAGAAGTGATTCCCGATGTCTGGGCATGCGCAGAAGTCATTTCTGGAGCCGCGGAAGAGAGTTTCCATGCCACACGGTGCCAGTTTAGCGCCATGCACGGGGACTCGCCAAATGAGCGGCTTGGTTTGGGGGTGGCTCATGGGCCAGTTAAGCGACCCTCATAGGCCGCTTCTGGCCCATGGTCCTTATGTTGCTGACCTCTGTCCCACACCCTTTGACCATTTGCCATGCTGGCTTGGGCTTATGGGAGTTGTCCAACAACATTTGGAGGTCACGAGCACAGGGCAGGGCAGGAGGACAGGGCAGGAGGACAGGCAGGACGGGGGGGGGGGTCTCTCCTCACTCCACTGCTGCTATGTACTCAGTTAAAGAAGAAGTGCAAGCTGTTTCAAACAGCACTTTTGCAAAGTGCTTTAAGATAGCCCCCAGGTTTCTGCTTCAGGCTGAAGCCCAGTGCTAACAAACCAATGCAATCTCCCTGCATTTTTGATTGAATCACCCTTTTGTAAGTAGTTTCCAGGCTTATTAAAGCTGATACGCACAAAAGCAGATGAGGAAGTGAGGCAGCGCCAAGAAAGACTATCAAAACAGCACACGGCGTCCTGGAGAGGAGACGATAATTTATAAGGGAATCAAAGTCAGTGAGATATGAACAATGACTTTTCAATCTTAAGGACACTTTTATTGGATCTGAAGGAACAGTATATATTGAAAGGAACATTTTAAAGTTATAAACACACACTTTCCAAATCAAATGCACAGGCTGTAAAATCCCTAGGTTCAAATTTGCTTGTTAGGGGGATTTTTTTTTTTTATTATCCCCCTGATAAGAGAGAATTTCTGGTGGAGATGTAAAAGACCATTTCACATTCTAGTCTTGAGAGTAAAGATAGAAGAAAAGTATTCATGTCTATGATCCATTATTACACCTGAAAGTTTTATTTTCTCATTTTTGGAAGGCTGCTTCTCTCAGAATATTTGTATAGCACTGTATCTCTTTTCCAGATCCATCTTTTGCATGAGTGTTAATAATGTAGGTGGCTTATAAGTGAAGGGGGGACAGCATACCAATGCCACCACTGAAAAGACTCTGTCCTTGATGGCCTAACTCCCAATGTGGGGGCATGTGGAGAAGGGCCTGTATAGAAGATATTGCGTCATTTTTCTCAAGGTATGAAGAACTTGTGCTGGCTGGGAGAAATGCCAGTTGGAAACCCAACAACATCTGGTGGGCCACAGGTTCCTCATCTCCCCTCTGCTCAGTAAAATGCTGCTTACACTGATGAAATTAACAACAACAATACATTTAGTATCGCACATGCACTGCTCAATAGCTTGTCTCTTCATTTGCTTTCATGGGAACTGATGTTGCGTGTGAAGACCCTTGAGACCTCCCAAAGAAAGACACAGTTGACACCAATATTAGTTTAAGGTTATTGGCATAATTTTGGCCACAACTTTATTGATTATAGAATATGAGTGGCTTGCTTAGGCATTGGTTTGACTAGCTGCACCTACACCTCTGGCAGGGCAGCCCTGACAACTGGTCTCCGGCAGAAGTCAATAAGGGTAAACATACTGGGGGAGCAGTGGTCCAACCACAGATGCAACCTCATCCCAACATGCTCTGGCGTGGCCCTAAACCCTGGAAGGGGATCAGACAAAAGCATGACGAGCCCATGGATTCCTTTAACGGAGTACCCTATCGTGCATTGGGAGGGGCAGGTGTGACAACCTCCCCTCCACCACACCTTGAACCAATGCCTAACTGCCAAACCTTACAAAGTTATGACGATTTGCTAGGCGGCAGGCAAAACCCAAGTGGCACCAGCCAATCAGCCAAATGGGAAAATTCCTACCAGGCCCCTGCCCCAAAAGAGACGACCCACGATGACATAGCAAGGTCATAGCAAGACCCTAAATAGAAGGAGGGTGGGCGGGTGATCCAATGCACGAGGAGGTAAGAGGATGCTCGACACAATGTGCAGCAGTATAAATAGGTCCCCCAGCTGCCAATTCTCTCAACCCCATTGGCCAGAATTACCCCAGCAACCGAGGGACCCAATCGGGTTGCTGTGGCTAGCCAAATGCTCCCACCCACACAAACAGTGAGGTCAGTCTTGGAGATCTCACCTCAACACGTGTACTCCGTGATTTACTTCCTACATCCTAATAAACAGCAGGCAAATTGACTCACCGTACTTCAAAGGAAACTCAGGCCTGGGGCACAGATGTGGCCCTTGAAGCCTATCTTCCTGGCCCTCAAAACGCTCCCTAAGCTATACCATTCAATGGTGTTTCTTCACTCACCAAATGCTTTTGAAAGGTTGGAATATCATACCCCCCAACATTTATCCAATGAAAATAGGGACATCCTAAGGTTTCTGCCCCACCTTGGGTGAAATATACCTGCATTGAAGGGAGCAGGACTAGATAATGTGAGTCGACCCTTCCAACTCTACAATTCTATGATTTTATGATTTTAATACATGAATGCCTCCCAATATTCTGAAGATTTAGAGTTCTGAAGAGCATACCCACCAACATTTCTCTGATGGAAAGAGTGATGTCCTATTCCATAATAATAAATTTACTATTTACACCCCACCCATCTGACTAGGTTGCCCCAGCTACTATGGGCAGCTTCCAACACATATGAAAACATAATAAAACATTAAACATTTTTTAAAAAAACAACAACAACAACAACACTTCCCTACACAGGGCTTCCTTCAGATGACTTGGGGACTGGATAACTCCATACTCTCCAATATTTATCTGATGAAAATAGGGACATCCTAAGGAAATGTGGGATGTTCCAGGATCAGCTTCTGTAAATCCAGGACTGTCCTTGGAAAACAGGGACACTGGAATATGTCCCGGCACTCTGATAATGCCTCTTACTTGCCGGATGGAGGACAGAGAAAGATGTGTGATGAAACTAGCATACTGGTCAAAGGTGAAATTTATACACAGCTCCACACAGTTTTGCCTCTGGCCATAGGCTGGAGAAGGTTCCCCAAGTCTGAAAAAGAATTCTGCCAAAAACAAAAGAATGCAGTCCTAAAATGATGAACACGTAATCCCCACCACCACCAAATAAAACAACATAGAAATAGCGTATCCTGGCTCAAAGAAATCACCCTGCACAACTTGTTAACACCTAAGGTATGAAACTACTTCAAGTGCTCTTTTCAATATCCCAAATCTGGTTGTACAGGAAAAAAATGTATCCATGGGGCAAGATTGGTTTTGACAGCTAAGAAGCAGAAGCTTGCATGTGCAAAATAAACTTAAAAAAAATAATAAGCTGAGGATTTCAGACATATGCTGATGTGCAAAGACATCTAAAGCAATAACCATCGCATCTATATTGTCAAGACAAACTTGAGGAGAACAGGCTTTCAGCATATGACTGCCACTTGTGAACATTTGCAAGGGACCCTGTACTTTTTTTATATAGAGAGAGTTGGTGTGCAGCTCTGTGTGGAAAAGTTAAACATGTCCATTTATGACTGTTATGGCCTTGGAAAACAGAGCCAACTGCCTAATTGACAGAGCAATATTTTTTATACTCAGGATGCAGCAGCGGGTGTTTACCTGACCTCTCATCATATACGTCACTGTGTCAGCAGGGAGAAGGCCAAGGTGCCAATGAAATACAAAGGTAAAGGTAAAGGAACCCCTGACCATTAGGTCCAGTTGTGGCCGACTCTGGGGTTGCGGCTCTCATGTCGCTTTATTGGCCGAGGGAGCCGGCGTACAGCTTCCAGGTCATGTGGCCAGCATGACTAAGCTGCTTCTGGTGAACCAGAGCAGCGCACAAAAACACCGTTTACCTTCCCGCCGGAGCGGTACCTATTTATCTATTTGCACTTTGACGTGCTTTGGAACTGCTAAGTTGGCAGGAGCAGGGAACGAGCAACAGGAGCTCACCCTGTTGTGGGGATTTGAACCGCAGCCTTCTGGTTGGCAAGTCCTAAGCTCTGTGGTTTAACCCACAGCGCCACTCATGTCCCAAGAGGTGCATAAAAAAAGGTAAAGTACCCCTGGACGGTTAAGTCCAGTCAAAGGCAACTATGGGGTTGCGGGGCTCATCTCGCTTTCAGGCCGAGGGAGCCGACGTTTGACCACAGACAGCTTTCTGGGTCATGTGGCCACCATGACTAAACCACTTCTGGCACAATGGAATACGGTGACATGAACCAGAGCGCACGGAAACACCGTTTACCTTCCCACCACAAGGGTACCTATTTATTTACTCGTACTGGCATCCTTTCAAACTGCTAAGTTGGCAGGAGCTAGGACAGAACAACAGGAGCTCATCCCATTGTGGGGATTCAAACCACGACCTTCTGATCGGCCAAAGAGTAGACCACAGAACCACCTGCGTCCATGAGTGGTGCATATGCTGTAGTGGAGCCAATTTAAGCACACCCACCAGTGTGTTCACATCATCCTGACCTTGCTGCCACCATACTCCTCTTCTCATTGGTACAATGATGCAAGTGTTGGAAGGTCAGGTAAGTGCTATCACCCCACCAAAAGTCAGTATAAGACACTAGGTGGTTCATTAACTGTGCATGCAATTTTTATATTTGCCTGAAAAGTGGTTTGTGGGATAACCAGCCTCATATAACCAACATACTTACTTCTAATTAATGCATGAAGGGGTAAATGTCATAGAGTAAGCTGTCATGCCAGTCTTATCTAGGTCACTGTCCCTCACTTTAAGAGGAAATTAATCTAGCCTATTGTTCCCTCAGTCTATCATGTGAACTCCTGCATGTAAAGAGGTCTGGGTTGGTTACTCTAAGCTCAGACCCCATGGCATTTTACAAACCATTATCATGTTCCTGTACCAATAATTTAGAAATTTTCACCAGTGTAAAAAAAGCCAATTTTACTCCCAGTGCTATTTTTTAGAAAAAGAGGTGCTGGAATTCACCATGAATATCTCCTTTGTTCTCTTATAATGGCAACTGAGTTCTGGTGAGTCTAGCCTCAAAAAGCACTGTTACTGCCTGTGATTTCTGAATGCTGTATGAGAAAGCCCATAAATCTGACCTTTGGAGAGTTTGTAAGTAAACCATTTTAAACTTACCAAACATGTAGTCTTTTTCTATGCTAGGGAAGTGAAAAACTTTAAAATGAAAGGGCATAATTTAAAGGTTTAACAGCCCATATCTCCACATTTTGCTGCATGTTTCATGATTTTAATTCTATGCTGGGGTTCTCTCCATAGTACTTGCCCCAAACCTGGATCTTGGCATCCAAGAATTCTCCTTTTGATATCAATTTTTTCCTTGCCAACCAACAGAAGCAAACAAGGATCAGCCTCACATCAGGTGTGTTTTAGTGCAAGTTGCCAATAAAATGACATATTCTTTCCCTTCCTACCATTCAGTGTTTTAATTGGTGCATTATTATCCACACAACAGTAAACATGCAGATATGAAAGAGAGGGAAACATTTAAATGCAATATTACAACAAAGTACTTCACTTTTGCTTCAGTGCTCATGAAAATGTAAGCCACAATTTTGTTTCAGATCATTTTGTTGTTTGTATATAAGCAGCAGGATAATTTGCTGTGTTTTGCCAAGTTTGATGATAAAGTCAAGTACCCATTTTTTTGTAATGTAATATCACAATCCAGATTTCCACTAACACTTGTGAAAATTTAAGTTAGGAGAATTTCGCTGCTGGCATCGCCCCCCCCCCCCAATTCTTCAGTTCTAAGTAATAATAAAAATAATAATAGCTAACATAATCTGATATGATCTTTTGCCAAGACTGATGCTAACCTAACAATATTAAAAATCTTTATTAAATTGGTTGTTTTGCTGTAACAAGCTAACCCATTTATTTTTTCCAAGATCTGGCAGAAAAAAGCTTTCCTTGACAGATGACAAACTATGGGAATTAGAAATGACAATTAGATCATCATGATATCTAATCTTACCTGTAAGTGACTGCAGTCTTCAGAAAATACAATATTTTATGCAACATTAATATACATTGTGGAATGATATCTGGGGGGGGATATATTGAGCTTTCTTTTTTATTTGTTGAAAGCCTTATCTGTAATCCTCAAGCATAGGGATTGAACCCATAAACTTCTGCATGCAAAGCGAAATAAGTTCTTTTTCAAACAACATTTTACCACTGTGTTACATAAATCACCAATTATGATTAAACACAACCCCAGCCTGTGGTGGTGTATTTGGGAGTCTAGTCTCTTCCTCTTTTTTGACGATCACTCATAGATTGTCTTTCATGAACGTGGAAGTCCATGTTCCAAGTCCATGGGAGTGTGTAGTAGAAGTGACTGAAGTGGTCAAAACAGTCTCTTTGCCAAACCTGTTAAGTATCTTCTTTTACATGTCTAAAGAGTTGGTCAGGTGTGTTGTCATGGAGAGGGTAACTAGCTAGTGATGTTTACAGAAGGAGGGGGCAGGTTGAATCATCGTAGCTGGAGGACAGGGATGTCCAACAGGTCAATTGTGATCAACTGGTCGATCCCCGGGAGGTTCTGGTTGATCACAGTTGATCGCTGGCTCCTTTTCTGAAATATACTCGGAGTCGCAAAGTGATTTCATGCTCTTTATTCAGCTCATAGTGGTGAGGAGGAATGAATGAAAGTCCCCTCAAAGTATCTGCCTTATATACATTATTTACACAATGGGCTGCACATGATTGGCTAATTCCGGAATTGTACTGTAAACCAATCAGGTTGTGGATTCACTTCAATCTGGAGCATGATTGGGTGGTTCCTGCCAACCAATCATACTGCTGCATTGTTCTAGGACCAATCAGACTGCTGCATTCTGAATCCTATTGTTCTAGGACCAATCAGACTGCTGCAGTTTGGATCCTATTCGACTCAGTACATAACACCCCTCCCCTCTAAGTTCCAGTCCTGCCCGGGAGGTCGCATTCATAGTCCTCAAGGTACGCTGGTGGCCTACGTGTGCGTTGCGGCCTGGGGTGTTCCCTGGTCCGGGGTTCAGGTTCTGGCTCGTGTTCCAAGGATGCTGGCTGTGATGGGGCTGTTTGGTCTGGCGCCACCGGCTCGCTCAGTCGTGGTTCTGGTTCTGGTGTCCTTTCGGCGTCCCGGGACCTCTCTGTATTTACTGGTTCTGCCTCTCCTGCTGGCCCCTGCTGCTCTATGGGCCTCACTGCCCCACTGTTCCCCTGGGACTCCTCTGACCTGTCCTCCTCCTCCTGGTTTTCTCCCGGGAATCGTCGCCGTATCTGGTCACAGTGGCGGCGCCAGCATTGCCCCCCATCCGTTAGCACCTCGTACGACACGGGGCCAGTGACCCTGGTGACTGTGGCAGGTACCCATGCAGGGCCTGCCCCAAAATTCTTTGCGTACACTGGGTCCTGGGCCTCGAAGGTCGGGGGGTTCCCGCCTTCCCCCACCACTACCTCATCCTGAGCTCTATCAGGGTGAAGGCGGTCCAATCTGATTGCAAGGCGCCGACCCATTAGTAGTTCAGCGGGGCTCCGGCCAGTCGTTGAGCTGGGGGTGCTGTGCTGTGCTAGAAGGAATGTGGCAAGGCGGTACTCCCAATCCCCTTGCGTCATGCGGCGAAGGGTGTCCTTGGTGGTCCGCACCATGCGTTCTGCTTGGCCATTGGTGGCAGGGTGGAATGGCGCCGAACGGATGTGGCGGATGGCGTTCTGCGCTGTGAAGGTTTGGAATTCTCCTGACGTAAATGCAGTCCCGTTGTCTGAGACAAGAGTGTCAGGGAGCCCGTGGGTTGCAAACAGCCTGCGTAGTACCCGGATGGCTGCGGATGTAGAAGTGGACGGTACCAGTGCGACTTCCAGCCATTTGGTGTAGGAGTCCACCACTATGAAGAATGTTTTCCCCTGAAAGGGGCCAGCGAAGTCCACATGCAGGCGTGACCATGGTGCTCGGGCGGACTCCCAGGACTGGACTGGGGCCCTTGGGGGATCTGGGCGGGATTCTTGGCAGGCCTGGCAGTGTTTGACCCAGGCCTCTATCTCTCCGTCAATCCCCGGCCACCACACATAACTCCTGGCAAGGGCCTTCATTCTTACTACCCCTGGGTGTGTCTCGTGTAGGGCTGTGAGGACCCTTTTGCGGAGGGGCTGGGGAACAACGACCCTGCTTCCCCATAACAGGCACCCCTTGTGGGCCGACAGTTCATGTTTGCGGGTTGTGTAGCCGACGAATTCTGGCCCGGGGCTGCTGCTGGGCCATCCCCTCCACACCCAGTCCAGGACCCGGGAGATGACCCTATCTTTCTTGGAATGGTGTGCAACTTCTTGTGCCTGAATGGGGCGGTTGGGAAGCAGCTCCAGGCTCATAACCTCTTGTGCAGGTGCCGGGTCGGGGCCTGTTTCTGGTAGTGGTAGCCTGCTGAGGGCGTCCGCATGGCCCATCGCCTTCCCAGGGCGGTGAATCAGTGCATACTGGTAGCTGGCAAGGAAAATTGACCACCTGAGGACACGAGGAGACAGCACTTGGGGGGTCTGCTTTTCGGGGGCAAACAAGCCAAGCAACGGTTTGTGGTCGGTCACCACGGTGAAGGGCCGCCCGTACAAGAAATCATGGAATTTTTTTACTCCCTTCACGATTGCCAGGCCCTCCTTGTCGATTTGTGAGTAGTTCCGCTCGGTTGTGTTGAGTGTCTGGGAAAAGTATGCCACCGGTACCTCTCTTCCATCTGGGAGTTGGTGTCCCAGGACAGCGCCAATGCCATAGGGTGAGGCGTCGCATGCTAGCACCACCGGCAGCCTCTCGTCGAAGTGTGCCAAGACCGAGTTTGAGACAAGCAAGTCCTTGACTGCCTGGAATGCGGCCTCCTGGCGCTGGCCCCACACCCAAGGGGCCCGCTTGTCCAGGAGTCTGTGTAGGGGCTCCGCTACCGCCGCCTTGTGGGGAAGGAAGGAATGGTAAAAGTTCAATAGTCCCAAGAAGGCCTGAAGTTCAGTCTTGTTTTTGGGCGCTGGGGCATCACAAATGGCCCGTACCTTGTCCCCAGTCGGGTGGACCCCTTCTGCGTCCACCATGAATCCCAGAAAGTCCACCTGGGGCACTCCTAGTGGACATTTTTCCCGCTTTACCTTGAGACCCGCTGTCTGGAAACGGTGCAGAACGGTGCGGAGGCGGTCCTCAAACTCCTCTGGTGTGGGCCCGGCAATCAACACATCATCGAAGAAGGGGGTGACGCCAGGAATCCCTTTAAGGAGAGAGTCCATTAGATTCTGGAATATGCCTGGTGCCACGCTGACACCGAATTGCAGCCGCTTTACCCTGAATGCTCCTCTGTGCGTCACAATCGTCTGTGCCTCTGCTGTTGCCTCATCTACTGGCAGCTGTTGATATGCTTGGGCCAAGTCCAGCTTGCCAAAAATTTTCGACCCAGCCAGGGTGGCAAGGACATGGCTGACCACTGGCACTGGGTATGCATGGGCCGTGAGGGCCTTGTTTATGGTACATTTGTAGTCTGCGCAGATGCGGACTGAACCATTAGGCTTGACAGGTGTGACGATTGGGGTTTCCCAGGGGGCATTAGGTACCGGTTCCAGCACTCCTTGCTCCACGAGCCGGTCCAATTCCTCGTCTATACGGGGTTTCAGAGCGAATGGGACCCGGCGGGCCTTGAGCCTGACCGGTCGTACTGTGGGGTCAAGCTGTAGAGCAATGGGGGGGCCCGTATACTGTCCCAATTTCCCATCGAAAACCCCCGGAAATTCCTTGCATATGGCGTCCACGTCCACTTGTAAGCTAGTGTGGTTCACCCCGGTGACAGCTAGCCCCAGTGGTCCAAACCATGCCAATCCCAGTAAGCTAATGTAGGGGCCCTTGACCACAAGCAAGTCTAGTTGCCGCGTCCGCCCTCGGTATTGCACCCTGAAGGTCCCCACCCCCATTGTGGGGACCTTACGTTTCTGGAAGTCCCGGAGGGTGAATGGGGCCGGCCTGAGTTTGGGACCCCCAGTAGGACACAGTTTCCTTAAGGTCCTTGCCGAGATTATGGATAGAGTTGAACCCGTGTCAAGCTCCATGCGGCATGGGGCCCCCTCTATCTGTACCTCTACATAAATTTTCTCTATGTTGGGGTGGGGCAACTGGTATACCTGGAAGTCCGTGAGCTCCGTCGAGTTGCCTTGGTGCGTTGGGCCCCGGGACCTGGGGCTCTTGGATTGGTCGTCTGATGCCTGGCGTCGGGTGGGCCGAGCCCGACACACCCGGGCGATGTGTTCCGATTTTCTGCACTGTCTGCACTCTGCATTGCGGAAACGGCAGGTCCTCCTCTCATGACTTTCTCCACAGCTTGCGCAGTTCCCTCCTTCTCGTCGAGGCAGCTGTGGTATGTGGGCTGCTTGAGTGCGCTGCTGTACTCGGTGCACCTCCTCCCTGTCAGATCCTGAGTCGTCGGTGAGGTCTTCATGGTGGACCCTCGGTTGGGACGGCTGGCTCGGCCGTGCCTCTTGTGTCGACCTCTCGGCAGCTTCCGTTGCCAGGGCCTCCTCCAGAGCGACCTGGAACGTTAGGTTCTTCTTAGCGTAGAGGCGTCGTTGCAGCCTCTCATCCCTCAGGCCACCGACGAGGCGGTCACGAAGCATGTTCTCCAGCTCTGAGAAGTTGCAGAACCGGGCGGCTTGGCGGAGAGAGGTCACAAACCCAGTTATGGTTTCCCCAGGGGCTTGCCGCTTTGCGTAGAAGGCATTTCGACGAGCCACCACTGAGGGCTGTGGCGAAAAGTGCCCCTTCAGCTGTTCCATTATTGTTTTGTATGGAACAGTAGCCACGTCTTCAGGCGCAAGGAGAGCCCGGGCGATTTCAAATGTCTCCTCTCCGCAGACGCTGAAGAATATTGCCCTCTTCTTGGCGTCTTCATCATCGGTGACCCCTTTGGCTTCTAGGAGGAAGGTGAAACGGGAGGCGTACGCTTCCCAGTCTCCAGATGCTGGGTTGAACGGCGAGAAGCTGCTGTCAGTTGCCATTCTGAGTTCCTTGTGTCCCGGAGCTGAAGCCTGGATACACGGTGCGAGGCAGCAGTGCGGCAGGTGGCGGTGCTGCGGTGCTGTGTGTGGCAGTCAGCTCAGCGGGATCCCACCTTCGTCGCCAGTGAAATATACTCGGAGTCGCAAAGTGATTTCATGCTCTTTATTCAGCTCATAGTGGTGAGGAGGAATGAATGAAAGTCCCCTCAAAGTATCTGCCTTATGAGACTTTATTACGAAGCGACATGTTTGTGTTGGATGAAAGAATGGGTTAAGCTGGAAAACAGAGAGTTATTAGACCTTGAAGGGTACAACAACAAATTTGGGTGGCACGCATACCTATGGAAGGATAAAAAAAGGGCGCACAAGGGGTTCACCAGTCATATCTTTAAGGGCCCACTAATAGAGGTCTGGGACAGATATAAGAACATATTAGAGCCGAGAACACCACACTGGCTTTCTCCCCAGGATTTAACAAGCGTTAAGAAAGTTAATATGGAAGAAAAGAGGGGGATGTATGGAGAAATGGTCATAAATGAAGGAGGGAAGTGGAAAGTTAAACCATACGACCAGGTTAAAACGCTCACACAGGGGTGGCTCCACTACTTCCAGATAAATGAGATGTTTAAAGCAGAGGTGAAGGAAAGGGGCTATGAGGAAAAAGAATCAATATTTCAAAAAGAGATAATAAACAGTGAACATAAAAACCTCTCTAAAATGTATAAAATACTTTTGGAGTGGCACACGAAGGAGGAGGAGGTGAAGTCAGTGATGGTACAGTGGGCGAGGGATTTCGGGTATAATATTCTAATGGAAGACTGGGAAAAGCTTTGGAGAGTGAATATAAAATTTACGGCCTGTATGTTACTCAGGGAAAATGTGATGAAAATGCAATACAGGTGGTATATGACACCCGTGAAATTGGCCAAGATGTACAAGGTAGACAACAAATGTTGGAAATGCAAACAAAAGGAAGGGACATTTTACCATCTATGGTGGGAATGCAAGAAAGTTAAAAGCTTCTGGGAGGAAGTATACAATGAACTGAAAAAGATGTTAGGCTATACTTTTGTCAAAAAACCAGAAGCTTTCTTACTTTGCATTATGGGAAAGGATATTAGGAGAAAGGATTACAAACTCTTCCAGTACGCGGTCACGGCAGCCAGAATTGTGTTAGCTCAGAGATGGAAGCAGGAAGAAATCCCAATGGTCGCAGAGTGGAGAGCAAAATTAACAGAATACGCCGAGCTGGACAAACTGACAGGGAAAATAAGATACTTAAAAGATCAAAACTTTATTGAAGACTGGGGGAAATTCGTGGGTTATCTGGAGAACAAATGTTTTGTAAATACAACGTTAGTGGCATTTAAAGAGGCTTTGTAAAGAGCTAACAAGTATTGTCTAATTGAAACAATGTAAAAAAGGAGGTACGAATGGCAATATGAAAGGAGGGGATGTGATTCTAAGACTCAAACACGAATGAATGTCAACATCGCTGAAGGAAGCCCAAAATGATAAGAAATGTCGAAATTCGAATATAATGTATATAATGTATATTTAATCGAACTCAATAAAATTTTAAAATGCAAAAAAAAAAAAAAAAAAAAAAAAAAAAAATCAAAGTATCTGCCTTATATACATTATTTACACAATGGGCTGCACATGATTGGCTAATTCCGGAATTGTACTGTAAACCAATCAGGTTGTGGATTCACTTCAATCTGGAGCATGATTGGGTGGTTCCTGCCAACCAATCATACTGCTGCATTGTTCTAGGACCAATCAGACTGCTGCATTCTGAATCCTATTGTTCTAGGACCAATCAGACTGCTGCAGTTTGGATCCTATTCGACTCAGTACATAACATTTTCCTTTGCAGAGCATCTGGCCCTGCCCCCTCACCCCGTCCTCCATTTTTGCATGGTTGCTGGAATGGAAGATGGAGTTTTCCCTGTGAGGCAGATTGTTCAATCTTTTGGTGAGCGACTTTTGACATTTCCCTGTGCATCAGTGGACTTTTTCCCCTAAAAGAAGTTCAACAACTTTGCCCTAACCCCCCCCCCACCACCACCCATGGGAGTTTCTTGGGAGTTGGACGTCCCTGGTGTAGGAGAACAATAGGTAGGGGCTAGACTCTTCTGGAGACTTGACTTGCTCTCTGTACGAAAACAAAAGCTATGACTTTTGGAAAACCAGACCCACAGAAACCCAATGCAGGAAGCAAGATCTGTTGGGGTAGGAATACTGTGAGCCCTTCCACCTTATGCTCAGCCTATAGATGTGTGTAAATAAAATCATATACCACGAAGACAGCAGAAGCCCCATTGACTTTCACTACAAGGAAACCAAAACTGAGGTAAGTGCGGACACTGCTAAAGTCTCTCACTGCTCATTAGCTTGGGTTCACGCAACAATAGGTTGTTGCTAGCATCTCAGACTGAGTGATGTAAATGCCTTACTGAAGAGTTTTGTAGAAGGGGTCAGTTAAAAAAAAACAACCACCACCATTCCTCTCTGTGAATATGTCCCTCATCAATTACAGCAATCGTCTCCAAGGCCAACAGAGGAAATTAAAATGCAACCCATTAAATGAATTAAAGGAAGAAGAGAACAATGCATTAGTTGAAGAAATAACCGTGAAGGAAGAAAAATCAATTAATTATTATGCATGAACCAATATCACAGAGGGTAAAAATCTAATACAACCATTTAAATCCTTTAATTTCCTTGTTGGGAAATAAAGATGAATGTGCTTATTTACAATGAAATCTACTTAACACGCACAAGATCTATCTGCTGTGAACTTGATAGCATTCACCTCACATCCGTGTCTAGAAAGCCACATTAAAATGGCAAGAGAGAGATGTGATTTAGAGGACTGGTGGAGGGGGGGCAGGCGGCAGGATGGAGGAAGAGCTGTCACCAACCAAACACACTTTGCTTAAAATAGAACCAAAGTGTTCACTGGTTACAAAGAGGGATGCCTCTAATTTCATACCAGGACAGATTTCCCATTCTAGTGCTGCCGCTGCCAAGTGGATTAACCAGTGCTTGTCCTCAGCGATGGTAGTGGCAGCTGCGAGGGAACATCCAATTGCCTCCCCATGGCCATGGCTGCTGACTCCTCCCTTGGGCAGTTTGTAGCAGTTGCTGGAGAGTGGGCAAGGATGATGAGAGTCTGCAGCCACCAACACCCAGCAGGTGCAGAATGCTGTGGCGAGACTCCTTATGGGGTCCTTGCCATGGGCACACATTCATTCAGTGCTATACCAGCTGCACTGGCTCCTGGTGGAGTACAGGATCAGGTTTAAGGTCCTGGTTTTAACCTTTAAAGCCCTATATGGCCTAGGAGCCTCATACCTACGGGACCGCCTCTCCTAGTATACCCCACAGAGGACCTTACGGTTCGCAAATTGGAGGTCCCAAGCCTCAAGAAGATTAGACTGGCTTCAATCAGCGCCAAGGCCTTTTTGGCCGTGGCCCCAGCCTGGTGGAACGCTCTGTCACAAGAGACGAGGGCCCTGCGGGATTTGACATCTTTCTGCAGGGCCTGCAAGATGGAGCTGTTCGCCAGGCCTTTGGTTGGGGTTCAGTCTGACTCCTCCTCCCTTTTCATAAGAACTTGCTTGGAAGTGGACTCCCAATTTTTCTCACAGGCGCATATAAGTTCAGCACAAACAGTTGGGCCTGGTGAGCATTTAAGATTCCCAACCCTAATCTGAGGGTTGCTATTGGCTAGATTTTATTCTGATCCTGATCTGATTTTAGGATGTATTTTAATTGATTGCCTGATTTTATGTTAATGTGTTATACACTTGATGTTAACCGCTCTGAGCCTGGTTTTTGTCAGGGAGGGTGGGGTAATAATAATAATAATAATAATAATAATAATAATAATAATAATGTGACATGCCAACTCTGAGGAGCAGTAAGAGGGCAAAACCTGTGATAATAATGGGGAAGTGGAGCAGAGCACAAGGAATCTTGATATTTTTTTTAAGTGCTTTGTGCATCCATGTCTAATCTCACCCCTTTCTAAAATTTATTTATAGGTGTGTTTCTTTCTCTTTGTATAAATCTACCAAAGAATAAATTAAAATAAAATTGGGATTAAGGAGTTTTCTCAGGAGGGTGGAGGGTATGTGTGCTGTGTCCCATTGGCATTGTGTTGGTGGCACTTGCCCCTCTTCTGACAGGAAATGTTCTGCAGGGGGAGGGCAAAACAGGGGCGGTTGAGAGGGGGAGGGAGAAATGCCTCTACAGTGGTGCCTCGCAAGACAAAAAGAATCCGTTCTGCAAGTCTCTTCGTCTTGCGGTTTTTTCGTCTTGCGAAGCAAGTCCATTAGCGGCTTAGTGGATTAGCGCTATTAGCAGCTTAGCAGGCTTAGCAGATCAGCTGATAAGCGGCTTAGCGGATCAGCTGTTAAGCGGCTTAGCGGATCAGCTGTTAAGCGGCTTAGCGGATCAGCTGATAAGCGGCTTAGCGGCTTGGGAAAAAGGGGGCGAGGGAAAAAACCCCGCAGGAACTCGCAAGACATTTTCGTCTTGCGAAGCAAGCCCATAGGAAATTCGTTTTGCGAAGCACCTCCAAAACGGAAAACCCTTTCGTCTAGCGGGTTTTCCGTCTTGCGAGGCATTCGTCTTGTGGGGCACCACTGTATTTTCATTGCGTACCAAGGCACCCGAGCCACAAAGTTCCCAGGAGAAAAATAAAACACACTGACATGAAGTATTTTGGTTATGGGTTCAATTAGGCCACAACTTTATTGGTTACAGATGTGAGCAGTTTGGCTTAGGCATTGGGGTGAAGCCAGGCTATCTCTTGACTCCTGCCCATCTACTTACCGGTAAACCACCAACAGGGGGCGCCCTATGACTTCCATCAAATAGGGGCACCCCAAGGGGTCTCCGTAGGGGCTGTCACATGGTCCTAGCCTACATCCAGGCTTTGGATAGGATTCATACTCTGGATCCTTTAAACAGGACACTGAAATGTCTCTATTTTCATTGTAGGAATGTTGGAGGGTATGCAAGTGAGTGGGTATAAGACTGAAGCAGACACATGCTAAAAATCAGGAATATAGGAAGCTGTCTTAAACCAAATTGAACTTCACACCATCTACATGCTGGCATGTACTCGTAGACTGAGCCATACCCCTTCCTTAACATTTGGATTGTTTTTTCTCAATGCAATAAAAGACAACTTAAATAAATAAATCCCCATTTATAGCCATGCAACTGAATCCATCTTTCTGAGAATGTCACACGAGAGTTCCCTGGTTTGCAATTAAATATACGTGACGTATGCTACAGTCTTTCAAAAGGGCTGGAGGTATTTCAGCAATTCAAACTCGGCAATATCCTGTGCTTTCATCTCATATCCCAGGAGATCAGGATGTGGCATGGATGCATATGTGGGTATTTCATTCCCATAAATTGAATTCACCATTGCACTTCTGTGGATAACTAATTTGTGATGCCTCTGATGCAACTCGGCACCTTTCCACTTTCTGAGGAAAAAAGGGAGGAAATGTATCTTCTTCTTTCAAAAAGAGGACATATATTTGCATAGAATGTGCATGTGCTCATTTATGTCTAGATGCAAATTTTGAAATAATTATGGTAATTTAAAAAAGAAATATGGTACATTTAAGACTGTGAAGAAGATTGGGACCTGTCTGCAAGCTCAGTTTGGTGTTCAGCTGTTAACTGCTGATAGGCAAATTCCAGGTCTTTGCTCCTAGAGTTTTTTACCTTTAAACCAGAATTGGTCGAGGCAGACCTTATCTTATGTATTGCATGTTCATCAAGCATATTATTATTATTATTATTATTATTATTATTATTATTATTATTATTTAAAAGTGTATACCACCCTATACCTGTCGATCTCAGGGTGGTTCACAACATTAAATCACAACATAAAAACCACAAAATACATAATGAAAACAACCCAATAACCCCCCATTCTACAACACATTCTAAAAGGACATTTGATGTCAATCAGCCAAAGGCCAGGTTAAAAAAAGCGATATTTTCCTCTGGTGCCTAAAGGTGTTATAATGAAGGCGCCAGTCAAACTGAGAAGCAAGTTTCACTAGGTTCAATAGACTTTGCCTCCAAGTTACATAATCAAGCTTCAGTGGCATTATGCAATGTTTGCAGCTTTGGGGAATAATTGCTGCCTGCATTCAGATGCACTAAATCTGTTCTTGACAACAATCAAATATTCAAACAGTGGCAATGTCTGTACCCGTTTTGGTTTCCATTTGAATTCTCCAGCATCTCTAACCTTGATCCTGGAATAGAAATGAATCTCTTTCTCCCTTACCTTCTCATATTTGAAGGCTATTGTTCAGGACAAGAGAAAACTGTGTTCCATTGGCATCACTTGACTACAGAGCAAAGAAAAAGCTCCATTGAGTGATAGGCAGAAGAACAAATACACCTGCCCTTTGATGTGAAGGAGCTCCTCACCTCAGAAACTGGTTTGCTTAACCAGTAATCTTGCTGTAAATCACTGTAATAGAGGCTCAAATACTCCCACCTTGCTGCAGGCAAGTATTGTTCTTTGAACAATCAAATTATTATAATGTCTGGGGTAATAGAAGAGACAAAGGCTCTGGGGACTGAAGTGGTCTTTTTTGTGCCCCAGAACAGTTAGTGTGCGGTTTGAGAAGAGCCATTTCAGGCTTTCATAAATGGCTCTCAACTTTGAAAAGTTGAGTGGTTTATTCACTCCCCTCCTCCTCCTCTCCTTTGCTCCCTTTCTCCTTTTATCATCCTTCCCTTTCTCTGTTTCTATGATTGCATGAAGGTTGGATATGTGGGCAGGGTGCATGGGGACATACAAAGTTGGTCTACCTTCATAAGAATTTTCACCACTGACTGGCACTAGCTGTCCAGAGTCTCCCAGGGGTCTCTCTGTGTCCTACCTGGAGCTGCTGGGAATTGAAACTGGGAACACCAGCGTGCTAAGGATGGGCTCCACAACCAGGTACTGCAATAGGTTTGTGTTGGTCTGGACCCTGTGAGGTGTAAAGAACCACCAGCTTCAGCAAACTATCAATTTATTTGGTCTGTATTGCATTATGAAATATGGCTTTTCAGTGACCACACACTCTCAAAACAGGGTTTCTTCTTCTTCTGTTGATCTTTGTATGTGATATAGGCACAGTGAACAAGATCTTGCAGCTGAAGCTAATAGACTGAGCTCTATTCAGATTTAATTAAGAAATGTGATCACCTGCAGTTAGTAAATGGCCTCTTTTTGAAGAAGAAGAAGAAGAAGAAGAAGAAGAAGAAGAAGAAGAAGAAGAAGAAGAGGAGTTTGGATTTGATATCCCGCTTTATCACTACCCCAAGGAGTCTCAAAGCGGCTAACATTCTCCTTTCCCTTCCTCCCCCACAACAAACACTCTGTGAGGTGAGTGGGGCTGAGAGACTTCAAGGAAGTGTGACTGGCCCAAGGTCACCCAGCAGCTGCATGTGGAGGAGCGGAGACGCGAACCCGGTTCCCCAGATTACGAGACTACTGCTCTTAACCACTACACCACACTGAAGAAAATGATGATGATGGTGATATATTGCTACATTCCACTCCAATATCTGAGTGGTGGAAGATTGTAGGGGTTTCAATGCTTCCCCCGGCTTCCGTTTTCTTGGAATGAAGGTCAGTGCAGAGGGTGGTATCTTTAGAGTATATGGTTTTATTTTCAGATATATGCAAGCTGGAGAGGCTCACAGCATTACCACAAAAGATCTTGCTTCTCCATTGGATCCTGCTCAGATCAAGTAAGTCTCTGGGTCTCTAGCTTCCAGCCTGCTCTGAGCTCTAGCTACTGTTCTTCTACTTAGCAGTTAAATGGGGGGTAGGGTGGAAAGCCCCCCCCCCCATTTCTTCTATGGCACACAGCAACTACTTTGGTTATGCTGATTTTGGTGCTTAACTAGTCAGCTAAAACCATTACCTAGACAAAGAACTGGTGTGGCAAGCTTCCTCTTCCACATTCTACCCCCACATATATAATATCCCCCAAACTGGAAGGGATTTGGGGCATCCTCAAGACTCATCCCCCCCAAAGACTCAGGTGTATATATAAATGGTTCAGGATTGCAGTACCTCAAGGACCGCATCTCCCCATATGAACCAACCTGGACCCTGTGATCATCATCTGAGGTCCTTCTTCATGTGCTTCCTCCACAGGAGGTCTGGAGGGTGGCAACATAAGAATAAGCCTTTTCTGTGGTAGCTCCCCATTTCTAGAATGCTCTCCACAGGAAGGCTTGCTTGGCACATTCATTACAAATATTTAAGCAATAGGCGAAAACATTTCTCTATAACCAGGCCTTTGGTCGATTAAATATTCTGTGGCCTTTTGAATGTGTTTGTGAGAGGAAGGTTTCTGGTGGTGGTGGTGGTGGTTATATTTTGAGTTCTTATTTTGTGTTTTTATGTTGTGAGCTGCACTGTTTTTATGTTATCTTTTATGTTGTGAACTGCATTCGGATGAAGGGTGGAACACAAATTTAATAAATTATTATTATCAGGGCTTCCCCCCCCCCCCAGTGGAAGCTCACAGGGACTCAGTTTCGGCACCTCTCTGGTGGGCACCATCGCCATTCTAAGAGAACGAGGGAGGTGTTCATGGTGAGTTCTGGCACCTCTTTTCCAGCACTGAATACTTTCCAATTCTTCCACCAGCTCTTTATGAAAGGCAAGCATATGTGTACTGAGTAAGCCCTAATCAATAAATTTGCCATCTACTCCTATGTTTGATGCAAGATTTAAACCAGGGATTTCTTACAGAACATCCCTGTCTAGAAGGACTTTCTTATTCTTTTCAATCCAAGGAGAATTGAATCACTCATGTTTCTTGGCACTGCCTCTTCCTCCACCGATCATGTGAATGGGGAAACCTGCCCACCGAGTCAAAACATATTACTCTGCATTGATGGGAATGGCTCTAAGTAATATTCAATATGAAATCACCAAAGTCCACTTTAGATACCGGGAATGATTAATAGACATGCACACTACACAGGAAAAGTGTATTTTTGAAAGAAAGGAAAAAATCACCTTTGACAGGACTATTGATTCTTTCACTGCACACGCACACCTGTAGTGTGTTCTCTTTTTCTGAATCATATAATCATCTGCATTGCTCCTTTAGCTTCCTGGTTCCATCTATTTCAGGGAAGGTTCTGTTGAGTGCAGAAGTAACAATTACCCACAGATGCTTTATACTTTACCTGTGTCCATGTATGCACACTAATGTATGACATCCTTAGTCTACAACAGCTCAGCATCCAGGAGTATTTCCACCACCCACAGGAGTTACTTCTAAGGAGGTGAACAAAGGACAGAGAAAGGGAAAAGAATCCAGCACAGGTCACCTGGAAAAACATCTTTATGCTGTTGATTTTCTGTCATATAGATCTTTTGCATTCGCACTGTAAATATGAATGAAGTGCTAAAATTGTGGGCTAAGAATAAAAGCAGCAGGGAAGAGTTAGCGGGAACATTCTGAATGGAAAACATTGAATCTACCATTACATTTCAGCGTATTGCATCTTAACTCGCTCCCAAAGAAAGCTCTGCATTTATTTATTTTTCTTTAAATAAAAAAGAGAGGTGATGAGTAAACTAGCTTCATCTTGAGAGTGTAAATTCCACCGAGTTGGCAGGTCATATGACTGAACTGAACCAAGCTGGGATGCAACGTAAGTTCTTCCTGCCTGGTCTGGTGCCTGCAACTCCCCTGGTTTTTCAGGGCTGATGCCAGCATGAAAGCCCCTGGTCTCAACTTAGGCAGCTGAAGGCCAGCTGAGTCAGAATGAGGGATTTGTGCTGGTGTGGCTCAGCTGCACCAGAAATCAGCCCGCTGAGTTGGAGATCTGCTACATCCCAGCTTGTTCAGTCTGGCAGGTTTGGACTACTCCCCTAATAATGAATCAAAGCTAAATTCACCCCCCCAAGCCACCTCCCACCTATCCACCATCTCACCCACTGATTCTCCTTTCTCCAGCAGTGATAGCAAGTTGACATGGTCCCTTCTCAATGGCTGGTGCAGAGTTACATGAAGCACATTAGATAGGGTGAAAGAGTCCTTAGGAAATGTTATTTTCCTAACCTCCCATACAATACCAATAGACCATGGCAAAATTACATTCCCCCCCCCCCCAGGGGCTTCTTTGCCCTTGCCTGGTGCACTACATTATGAGTCAGCAAGTACTGAAAGTGGGGATGGAAGGGAAGAGAGAGAAAGTGAATGAAAGACAGGCTGCATAGGTGGGAGGTCTGATGGTTTGGGAGGCTTGCTGTGTAGGAGGGAAATTGTCCTCTAGTTGAAATTAAACTTCTGAGCTGGAGAAGACACCATGAATCCTCATGCTTGCTTCCTGAAACCCACATTTTCAAGCATGGAAGTGTGAGTCTGGTGCCTATTGAAAATGGTTACATGAACTCAGGTGTGCCAATGTATGTATTGGCCCCCTCAATATCTGTTGGGAGGGGATCAAGGCCCCTCAATGTTGAGGGGGCAGAGGAGGCCAAGTGTGGAGCCGAGTGTAGCAGTTTCAGTGGCCGGCTCCTCCTGAGTGTGAGAGAAGGGGAGCCGATGGCTATGAAGCCACACTACACTGGGCTCCACGTTCAGCCCCATCAGTGTGACGTTGAATGTGTGTCACATGCCGGGTGCATGACATCACACATACACATCACATGTCACACAGGTGATGTCACACAAACATGACATGCCCTGGGTCCTTTCTATCTTGGGCGCAAGTAGGTGCCTCTGTAAGTACTGTACTGCTTGGTTATTGGCAAAAGAAGTAGTGTAGAACTAAACCAACAAGTAAGCTGAAAGCCAACATGAATACTAATGGACGGGGAACATTTATTTCTTAATTATTGTTTATAAAGTGGCTGGCACATCTGAAGGTAGAGTTTGGGCCCAGGAATTAGCTATTCTGGATGCAGCGGCACGATAACAAGAGAGATCTTAGACAGAGGATGTTTCAGCTCAGTGTCACACAGGCTTTGTTTTGTGGTGACAGTTGCAGCCTAATAATAAATGACTGAATTAAACCGCTGCAAATGATTTGTAATTAAAGCTGTATTTCTTCTTCATTCTATTATTTCCTGGTGGATGCAGAAATCAAATCAGAGAACCAGCCTCATTCTCTTATTCAAACAAGGTGGTGTACATGAATCTCCTTCGCACCAAGTCAGAACTTTGGCTACTGTAGCTATGAGTGGCAAAATTGTGACTCTTCTGATGGTGTGCACTGCGACTCCAATCATCCCTGACCATTGACAATGCTTGCTGGCACCGATGGGAGTTGGAGTCCAACAACCATTCCACAGGTTAGCTGACCCTGCTCTTGATCAATGTTGCCTACCCTGGGTGGCAGTAGATGAGTGTAGGGTGGGGTCCAAAGGTGCACAATCTACCCCAGAAGGAGCACGTGTCCCCCACTAGGGGTATTACACATTCCCATACATCCCAGGTGTGGTATAAATGCAGGATATACTATGATGTAATAAAGGTAAAGAGAAAAGGTAAAGGGAACCCTGACCATTACATCCAGTCGTGGACGACTCTGGGGTTGTGGCGCTCATCTTGCTTTATTGGCCAAGGGAGCCAGCGTACAGCTTTTGGTTCATGTGGCCAACATGACTAAGCCGCTTCTGCCAAACCAGAGCAGTGCACGGAAATGCCATTTACCTTCCGACTGGAGTGGTACCTATTTATCTACTTGCCCTTTGAGGTGCTTTCAAACTCCTAGGTGGGCAGGAGCTGGGAGCAAGCAACGCGAGCTCACCCCATTGCAGGGATTCGAACCGCTGACCTTCAATCGGCAAGCCATTGGCGCTGTGGTTTAACCCACAGCGCCACCCGCATCCCTTATATGATGTAATACAGTATGATAAAATATAGTACATATTGTTGTGGCACAGTTCTAATTCCATTTTTTAAAAATCCACGCTCAAGCCATGCACCAATGTAGACAATTTTTACCTCTCTCTTTTTTAAAATATGCAAGGTTGTACTAGAAACTCAGTTATGTTGCACTCCCTTGTCTAGCAATGAGAACTAACCCCTTGATTCCTGTGGTTCTCGGGCCTCGTTATAAGCTCTTTTTAGTGGTGTTTACTTCGAAGTTTGTGAAGCAGCTGGCTGTACCTGGGCTTCTAATTTCTCTGCGTCCCAGATATATAACACAAGAATGCAAACATACAAATCATGGGTGAGGGGAAAGGGGGAGCAGGAGAGAGCCCAACAACCCTTCTTCGTAACAATCCTGTTTTAGACATCTTAAATCCTAGGATTAGAATGAATAACAAGAGGTAATCCATGAAAAGCCAAGCCTTCAATTATGGTGTTGCATAGAAGGAAAGAGCAGGTTAATGCTTGGGAATTTGCAGTGTCAAAGACCTCTGGGATGCATGCTTAGCCTCTGCCTGAATGCAGATGATGATTCATAATAGGCAATGCATATCACTGGATTAAGTCAGATGGATGGACTCCGAAGCTGACACCTAAATTTTGCATGTGAATTTTGCAGCATAGTCTCCAGTGAGTCAGTTGAGGCTGATGATGTTAAGTCTTAGCAGCTCTACTGGAGGTATGGGAACCTCTGATGTTCCTCCACCACTGGGGTGATATGAGAAACTCCAGGCAATATGGGGGGAGTCAACCCCATGATAGCATTTCCAAGATTCTAGATAAGAAACAGTGGAGAGGGGAGGAGCTGCAGTGTAAGGTCTACTCCACATAACCCAGAGACTTCTAACATTACTTTGGGAATCTGTTGCAATACTGTCTTTCTAATGTAAGGTCACATCCTTACCATACACTTAAAGCGCTGTTATACCACATGCTCTGATCATGGCTTCTCCCAAAAAATCCCGTTAAGAGAGCAGAAGTTCTGTTGTGCAAGTTCCACTCTGCTCCACTCCACACTCGCACAGACATCTTTGTTGTATTTTTTATTGAATTATATTGCAAATACATACAAATCAAAACTTACAAACTTGAATTTTTTATAAAAAAATTTTTTACAAAAAGAGAGAGAAAAACCAGAAATATAAATAACTATCATACATTGATACAGTGAAATCTTAATAAAGAAAAAAGAAAATCATAGACAAAACAACATTAAGTCATACATTATTAAACTAAGACTTTACAAATCAAACACATATGCTTTAAACAATTATCTCTTACGTGTCATCCATTTTCCTAATAAACTGACACTTCTTCAGTATTTCATTTTTTTCGTGTTCTTTCGTTCTTTTGTTCTTTGGGCTTCCGTCAGTTTCACAACACTTCATTATTCCTAATTGAAACCAACTTATCTGTATTTCAGTACATCCCTCATCTTGGTATCATCTTGGTGAAGGGTAACAACAAAGATGCCCTGATACCTAGACATCTTTGTTGTTACTCTTCACCAGAGTTAAAATGCTGGCTGAGGACTGGGTTCAAATCCACACCCAGCCAAGTTCACAGGATTCCTAACCTACCTTGGGGGTGTGGAGGATGAAATGTGGTTGGGCAATCACACAAACAGCACCTTGAAGTTTTTGGAGGAAACTGGGGATATAAATAAATAACTACTGGTGGCCCATTATTCTTCCACTTTCTGTTCTTAACTTTCTTTTTCACCGTCTAACTTAAAAACAACACTTTCCCACTTTCCCTTAAACTTGAAATACTTGCCCCTAAGATAGCCACCTTCTTCTTCCTTATTTTGAAAGGCTTCCTACCCCGCTTAATGTTTCTGTGTTCTATTTTCACCAATCCTCTTCAAACCATAAAATACAACATTTCAATTCATTTGCAAGATGAATTCTCTATTTTTATGAACCTGCGGTGCTTTATAACTGGCGTGTTATATTTGCATGTTTAAAATTAATCTCACTTTCAGTCCTCCCTTCCTTCTGCCTCGTGTGTTAGGTTGATAGTTAAGTTGTCAGCCTCCAGGCAGAGACTTGTCTTTTTCAAATTCTCTCCACAGCATTTTGAGTTCATTTTGAGCACTATCCAGATTGATAATGAGAAGACTAGGCCTTATTGATGTGCCAAACCTACACTCCTCTAAGGAGTGTAGGATATGCCTTAGTTGGATAATGTCATATGTTACTCCAGCTACGCGAGAGCAATTCCTCCATGGTTTCTTCCCACACTGCTCCAGTAGATCATGGGTGGATTCCTTCTCTCACAAACATTGGCCAAGAGGGAAGCCATGATTCATGTGTGAGGAATCAATGCCCCTATCCACATGACATGCTCATTTATAGGATACTACAGCAGTGTAAAAAAAAAGAAAGAGCTCCACTAGATACTAGTGATGGACGAATGAGCCAATTTCAGCTTCCCTCAGTTTCTCATTTTTCCAACCTTAAATTCAGTTCTCCACATTTCCAAACCAGTTGCATGTAAAAAAAAAAAAAGAAATGGTATGAACATTTTCCAGCATTTTAATATGCATTTCTTCTAACAGACAATTTTTGAATGTATTTTCCCCTAACATACATGTGTTTGCAAGCATTTCCCCCGAATGTAATGCATTTTTTGTATGTTATTTTCCCCCTCAGGGATCTCAGATTGGATTGGTACTTTTCAACTTGTTCATAAATGATCTGAAAGGTGACCAAGTTTGCTCATGATACCATGTTGTTCAGGGTGGCTATAGGAAGGGGGGGGGGAAAGAGTTTGTGAAGAGAAAGTATATCTCTAAACCTAATGAGTCGGCAGTAAAATGGCAAATGTGAATCCATGTAAACAAGTTTAAAGTGATGCACCTTGGGGACAAAAAGAATAAACCTACTTTCACACGTACACTGAGATGGGGGACTAGTAGGATCTGGGATGATGTGGACTGACTAGGAATGAGAACTTGGCGTTATAGTGGAAAACATGATGAGGATGCATCAGCTGTAAAAAATGTGAATTCCTTGCTAGCTATCATTACGAAAGGAAATAAAACCTTTTTTTAAAAAAGCACTGTGTGCGACCACACTTGGAATATTGTGTACAGTCCTAGTGACTTCCCATCAAAAAGGATATTGAGCTGCAAAAGGTTCAGATAGGGGCAACCAATATGATCAGGGGGCTGGAGGAATGAACCCTGTGAAGGAAGGTTACAGGTTTGGTGGGGTTTCAGATTAGAATAAAAGACAAGTAAGGGAGAAATGATAGAGAAAGTGACAGAGAAAGTGTTGGACAGACATTTTCCTCACTCATAATACTAGAATCTGGGGTCATCCCATCAAGATGGATCTTGGAAGATTCCAGACGGACAAAAGTCATTTCTCCTTCCTGCAGTGCATAAGCTATGGGAATTCTCTACTCTGAGATGTGGTGATAGCCACCAGCCTGGACAACATTAAAGAAGGCGCAATTCATGGAGTGTAGGTCTATCTGGCTACTAGTCATGGTGGCTGATGTTTCTGAATACCAGTTGCTGGGGAATATGAATGGGAAGTGTGCTATTACACAAAGGAAGTCCTGTTTTTGGGCTTCCCATAGGCATTTGGTTGGTTACTGCATAATCAGGATGCTGGACCAGATCTTATGTTCTTTTGCGTGGGAGTGACAATTACCTAAACCTGAAGCTGTTTATGTACTAGTTATTCAAAGACTCATTAACCTGTGATTTAATAGCAGATGATACATCTAGGTTTAGGCATCAGAATTTCTCTATTAACTATATCCTGCTGCATTAGCATTATTGCCTCAAGGTCAACTTTTAATATATATTTTTTCATTCATGTAGTTTGATTCTCATTCATAAATAATCCCTTGACACAGTCAAGCAATGCTCCAGTGATAAGTGCCTTGGTAATTGATCTTTTGGCTCTGTTTGAAGAAATATTTAATGTGCCCAAATACAGCTCAGTAAGTAACAAATTGCAAATGATTATTTTTTTTTACATTTTTTAAAAATAATGTTCACTGTACTAGAATAACATCTATAATGCCAGGCTTCATTTTCCACAATATTCTGACTAGACCACAAGAGCCTTATGCTTCTGTGAAATTTCACCTGCATGAATGGCAAATCTTTCGAACGAAACACACAAATAAACAAAACAGCAGCAGCTCTCTTGAAAACCTGGTTCCTTGTGTTGCTCATTATGGAGTACAGCGGGGATGGGGATCGTGTGCCCTGTTAGATGCTCCTGGATTCCAACACTCATCATCCCTGACCACTGGCTATGCTGGCTGGAAGTAGGAGTCCATAAACAATTGAAGGTTCCGTAAACGTCTTTGGCCCTGTATCCCTGAAGTAGCATCTCTACTGCCATTCCCCAGACCTTGAGATTCAGCTCTGAGGGCCTTCTGGCAGTTCCTTCACTGTGAGAAGTGAAGGTACAGGGAATCAGGCAGAGGGCCTTCTCCATAGTTGCACTTGCTCTATGGGATGTCCTCCCATCAGATGTCAAAAAGAGTTTGGATTTGATATCCCGCTTTATCACTACCCGAAGGAGTTTCAAAGTGGCTAACATTCTCCTTTCCCTTCCTCCCCCACAACAAACACTCTGTGAGGTGAGTGGGGCTGAGAGACTTCAGAGAAGTGTGACTGGCCCAAGGTCACCCAGCAGCTGCATGTGGAGGAGCAGAGACGCGAACCCGGTCCACCAGATTACAAATCTACTGCTCTTAACCACTACACCACACTGGAGATAAGTAACTATACAACATTTAGAAGACATCTGAAGACAGCTCTGTATAGGGACGTTTTTAACAGTTGATGTTTTATTAAGCTTTTATATTTGTTTGAATCCACCCAGAGTGGCTGGGGCAACCCGGTTTGATGGTTGGAGTAATAATAATAATAATAATAATCCCTTCATATGTTGTCTCAAAACCCACTATTGCCTACCTTCAAAATGGGGTCATATGAAGTAGGGTATCACTAGAAGATCTTGTGTTTCTTTACGCCATGTGTGGAGAACTTGTGGCCTTCCAGATACTACTGCTGTGGAAAGACTTCAGATTTAGTTGCATCCTTTCATTGATCTGCAGTTCAGATCCTGCATCAAACTATGACAATTTGTTCATGTCTGATGGTTGGATGCAGGCAAACAGGTTCAAACAGGAGCCAAGAACATTTCGAAGATATTGGCATTGTTGTTTTCACCACCACTCACTGAAAACGTACACTGCAGAATTTTATCCCCTAGTGCTCCAACATATTTTGTGACAGCTGTCCTTCCCCTCTCCCCATGCCCTAGGCCTTGCAAAGGATGCAAAATGGAGGCCAATAACACAATTGCTACTGCTTCAGGAAGGAAAAGAGCTTAGGAAGGAAAAGAAAGATGGGAGTAGAAAGAAAGAAAGAAAGAAAGAAAGAAAGAAAGAAAGAAAGAAAGAAAGAAAGAAAGGAAGGAAGGAAGGAAAAATTATTATTATTATTATTATTATTAAGGTTGTATAGTTACTTATCTCCTTGGCTCAGGGTTGCATAACTCCATACACTCTAACATTTCTCTGATGAAAATAGGGACGTCCTAAGGAAAAATGGACCTTTCTGAGATCAGTCAGAAACTGGAATGCCTTCTCTAAATCCAAGACTGTCCCTGGCAAATAGACACTTGGAGGGTCTGCATTCTGCAGGATCAGAAATTGGTGATTGTTTGTCTGTCTGAGGAATTGTTGTCTTCCATGCTATTGTAATTCAAGGCTAGGCTGGTGCAATGGGGCTGATCTTGATGCTTTTGGACATTCAGCTGGTATGGGATGTGGAGGCCTGCTTTCTGACATTCACCACAGCTTTACTGAAGTCAGAACGCTTTGTTTCCTGTACCAAAAATAAAACCTGGTGCAAATTTGTTCACTTTTCCTTGCAAACAACTGACAGCCCCGCTCTTCGCATTGGCCTTGTTTGTTGTGAAATGAGCAGAGCTGAAACAGTTGCTGCTGATCAGTTCTTAAGTGCGGAGAGCCAGATTTAGAACCAGCCCAAGCAGATGGGATCCTAATGAACTGATAGTGAGTTATTTTATAAATAACTGGAGCTGGTCTCAGATGTCCAAAATCATTTGTGTTTAAATATCTGGCTCAAAGACCCAAAGGCTATTGTTGATTTCAGACCTCCAGACTGAACCTTCAAACACCTTCCCCGCCATTTTCCGCAAGTCATTGGAAAATTTCTTTCAGGGTGGGGGGATATCATAATGTCTGGATGAAGCTCATAATGTTGGGATGAAAATGCAACTGACAGCATCACAATAAACAGGAAAGCAATTATTCTATCTCTGAAAAGCAGGCTGGAAAAGGGTAAGTGTGAACTTGCTATGTACTGGGAAGAAACGCTACCACACTCTGCTTTTCATAGATTTCATAAAAGTGTGATTGAAAGGTTGTTTGACTTACAGCATGTATTCTGATTTTTGTTTCCCCAACCCTCCAAAATCAATCGTTAATGAAAAACCTGATCCCTCCGACGGTATTTGACTTCTTTTTTTAAGGGAGTAAGCACTCTATTGTTGTAATTACAGTTTACCCTGAAGGAGGCTGCATGTTCTTTTCTTGTGATGTGATACTCAGCAGCCTGATCCAAAACGCAATGAATGAAAAGCTTGTCAATAGCTGTGAAATACTGCAAGATCTCAAGCCTTTGAACTCATCTCTGCAATATTATGAAGTAACTTTAAAAAATAAAAGTTGCTTAGTGCATAGTGAAATATTAAGACTCACCACACTAGGCTATCCTGGACTAAGAGAACCATCTAAGGCATCAGTTTCTATAAAATCTGTGTCACAGGCCAAATGCTCCCTCCCTTGCTGCACTATGTAATTTTTAATAAAATTCAGAAATATTAACATATTAACTTCAACTTTAATATATATTTCCCTTAACAGTTTTACTTCCCATCCTTACCTCCATGTTTTTATTCCCACCATTTTTGCTACTGCATTATGCAGCATGTTTATATATCATACTTATTTCTTCTATTGCAATTGCTGTCGTTTCCCGTCCGCTGCTTAAATTTCGAATCTTGATCGTGACTTCATTTGCCTTCCCTTGCTGCACTTTCAATTGCCTCCTTATATTGCCCTGCTTTACAAGAACTACAAAGATTAGACTACTTGTTTTACTTTAGAGCATTTTTTGCACCCTGCTCTAAAAGAGAGGGAGGTGTTCTGGCATGTGGCATAGCTGCTCCTCTTCCTGGGGCAGGGAAGACAAGTAGTGATGACTTGCAGAATGCCTTGCTTTTGCTGTGCTTGTCAAGAAAGGGGCGTTCAGGTGCTGGTGAAAGTGGGGTGAGCCTGGCAGGGGGTGGCACATTCCCATTTCACCTCAAGCAGCAAAACTAGATGGGTCATCCCTGCTCACACACCCTCCAAGTTGGAGAGACGATGACTCTTCAGATGCTGTTGGACTACAATTCCCATAATCCCTGACCATTCCCCACACCTGTAACTAAGTACAGCAGCACAAGTAGGCCACAAAAGCAAACCACTGATCAACAGCATTGGGTTTTTTTTTTTATCTTTAAACCAGCTCTTTCCTGAGTGAAGGCATGCTTTATGTTCCCCAAGCTTCTCTCTCTTTATGACAAATTCCACATCCTTTCAGATATCCTGGCATGAGATGAAGGTTGGATTTCTGCTGTAATTTAAATGCATTCATACCTTCCATTCTGCTCAGAGCAACAGAGGGCCAGGTCTATAGCTATCATCACTCATACACAGTTCCATAATGATACCAGTAGATAGCCTGCCAATTACATCCCAGACTTGCCATCTCATCTGCGTGCTACCATTCATAAGGGTTTTGCAGATTGCAAGTTGGCCTCTTCTCAGTGCCAAATTTGTGGGACATCCATATTTTGCAGCATGAAGACTCTCTGCTTGACTCTTGCTAAGCAGAAAGACGCAATGGTCTCATTTTCAAATGCCAAGTATCAGATACCAATGAATGCAAAGGCTGTACAGAAACATTGTTTTAGGTTGGTGCACCTAAATTGGTCTACTGTACTCTTCAAAAGTGCAGTCGATTAATCCAAGGCTAAATTTCAATATCTGAGTAAATGTTTGCCTGATTATTTAAAGGGGTTTCACTCCCTAAGAAATGAGTGACCAAACTAAATAACAGAAATCTCTCTCTCTCTCTCTCTCTCTCTCTCTCTCTCTCTCTCTCTTTCTCTCTGTGTCACAAACAGCCCAACATAAACATATTAAATATAATCCACCTTTGAAGTATGCTTCTCTTTAGTTTATTTCAGTGAGAGAGGTTTTTTGGACATTATTAAGTTTCCTACTGAAATCAATAGGACACAAAAAGGCTTAACTTAACTCTCTGGGGAGGAGTGGCAGACAATAAATTTGGGTCATTTAAAAACAAATTTTATCCCAGAGCAACTCAGGTTGGTCAAACCATTGCACAAGTGCTATAAAGCAGGCAAACCTCCTCAGCAGTAGCTCACTTTTATTTTCAGAAAGGTAACCAATTTATACCAGCTGCTATTCAAAATTTTCATGCTAAAGTGTCGTCCCAGCTACTTTTTGGGATCTCAATATGGACACAAATAAATAATAGTGATTTAGATAAGATACACTCAAGTTTCTTGAGACGTATCCTGGGGCTCCCAAGTTCATTCAATTATGAGAATATTTGTGCAGAACTAGGTATACACATGATGGAATATTGGGTTTGGGTAAGCACTATACAATACTGGTAGCATTGCCATTTCCGTTGCCAACCTTCAAATCTGCTCTCTGACTGACTTAAGGACTCATAAATCCAAGTGGCTCCAACTCTTACATAGCGAAGTCAGATCTATTGCTATTGACTTGGAACTCCTGTATAATTCAAGTGAGCAATATATTTATTGTAATATTCAAATCAGATTAAGGGACATTGAAAATCAAAACATTGAGTCAGCTGTAAATAAAATTTGCTCCCCCAAGTTCTATGGTTTAGATACAACAGATAACAGGGTCACTTGTATTTCCAACTGAAAGTCGCCCCCCTCTGCTATCTGTGTATAAGACGACCCACAATTTTTGCCTATTATTTCTAAGGAAAAAATATCTTATACACGGAAAAATACGGTATTTCCTTTAGTGCTAATTGGGCACTGGATTTGGGACATGTAGTCTGGTCTTCTTAAAATCACACCTTGTCAACACTCTCCTGTAGCAAGTATAAAGCATAATCTTTTATAGATGCTTGAAAGTCATACTGCACTTCTTTTATTTGCACTGCAAAGCAATTTGCTCTGCTTTGTGGTGAAAAGCAATGAATAGTCCATATGGAAGTTCTTATGGTAATTTGATAATCTAGTAACAGTATTGACAGTACACTTTAAGGAATGCTGTCAGAAGAAATAACAGTGTCATTGCCTGATCCATCTTGTTTCTGCGCTGATGAATACAGATGAAAGCTAAGATTCACGCAGCAAGGTAAAATACACTGAAGCTAAAAATAAAATAAATAAAATAAATCATTTCACAGCACAATATCAACCATCACGCCCAATAACAACTACTCGTTTTATTTTATTGAATAAATTATTCTGACCACAAGTAGAGGATGAAGGCCCAGGGTTTACAGCAGGCATAGGCAAACTAAGCCCTCCAGATGTTTTGCGACTACAACTCCCATCATCCCTAGCTAACAGGACCAGTGGTCAGGGATGATGGGCATTGTAGTCCCAAACATCTGGAGGGCCGAGTTTGCCTATGTCTGATTTACAGGGACATCAGGCTGGCTCCATCACTCTACTATTTTGGCATCTGATGGAAGCATTTTGGTTTAGACAAGCTTACCCAGAAATGCAGAATATTGTCATGTGTTTTAAACTGGTTTTAGTTTATGGTTGATTTTGAATGTTTCAGATAGTTGGTTTCCTGAACTGTTTTTACTGATAATTTTATTGTTTTATTCAAAGCTGCTTTGAACTCTCTTATTTTTTTTTATATCAGGCAGTATATAAATTTCTTTATTTATATTTATTTATTTCATAAATCTTCCAGAGCACAAAGGCAACTCCTGCTGAATTGAGGATCCACACCTTCAAATACAAACTGGTTTCTAAGATCCCCTGCTCCTCCTCCTCTCCATTTGCCTGCCTGTAAATTACAAGCCTGGTGGATGATTACTTTTTAGTGGTGGTACTTCAGCTTTGAAATGCTGTCTCCAGAGAGGCTCACCTGGTGTCCACTCTGTTTTCTTTTGGGCACCAGGCAAAGCCATTGATCAATTTTAATTAGATTATTTTGACATTACTTCCATGCTAGTGCTATTTTTCTAGAAAAAGATGTGCTGGAACTCACAATGAATGCCTTGTTCTCCCTTCTTCTCTTAGAATGGTGATGGTACCCACCTGAGAGGTCCTGGAACTAAGTTCTGGTGAGTTCAGACTGGAAAAAAAGCCCCATTTTAATGTAAAAATTACTTCCCAGTGTTTTCTGGTATTTTATTGTAAGCCACCATTTTATTGTATTTTATTGTAAGCCACAGATCATGAAACTGAGGCTTCAATACTTTGGCCACCTCATGAGAAGAGAAGACTCCCTGGAAAAGACGGAGGGCACAAGGAGAAGGGGACGACAGAGGACGAGATGGTCGGGTAGTGTTCTTGAAGCTACCAGCATGAGTTTGACCAAACTGCGGGAGGCAGTGGAAGACAGGAGTGCCTGGCGTGCTCTGGTCCATGGGGTCACGAAGAGTCGGACATGACTAAACGACTAAACAACCACACCATTGCAACTCATTTGAAGAGTGATGCAAAACCTTATAGGTAAATAAATAGCAATCTAGTTCTTCCTTTCCTGGTGGTGAGCCCTCTTAAACTTATCGGGGATTATATGCCCACAGACATGTGTGGGATTGCATTGTTAATTGGTACCTTATCATTTCAAACCAGGCTTTTGGGACACATAGACATTTCAAAGCTGTTTGAGTCGAAAATGGTGGGCATGTCCAATTCTCACTGCAACTCCCCCTTTGAAAACATGCAGAGAACAGAGAGTTTATGTGCAGATTTCCCGGAGGGCTCAACCTTGTTGTCTCATAGGAAACATGAGCTTAATGGCAGAGCTATTTGGGTTTGACTTGCCCATCAAAGAGAAACATAAAAGAACTCCCAGACAATATAGTCAGATTTTCTTAGCAATGGCCAAGAAAATCCTGGCAGTGCCACCGGGCTTGTAAAGCTGACAAAGGCCACAAATCTGCTGGGTCTCTCTCGTTTTCATTTTCCACCATGTGCCGTGAAGGCGACAGAAGCATTGATTCAGCAAAGGATTTCAAGCATGCGCCTTTGCTTGGGTATGTTAAGAAGGACCATTAAAGTCAATGGAACTAATTACTTATTTGTAATTAGAGGAAAGCAATCGTTTGTGTCCACTGCTGACTCAAAGTGTCCAGATGCATAAAACAAGGTTCTATGAAAATAGGAAAAGTGGTAAAATAGTTGGCTCTCACTTAATGGGATGGCCTTCCCTTCTGGAGTCATAATATCCCTAGACTTCACGAAAGCAGTAAGAGAAAATGTAAAATTGTACCTGTTTGTCTAGCTGGGGGGGGGGATAGTCCACAATAAATTAATTTAATAGTTCATTATTGAGGTTGCGCATGCTGAAGATTAAGGTTGGTCTATGGTTGAGAACAAGGCTAAGTGTGTGAAAGGAAAGATGCATGATTCAGTGCTACAGGACACACTTTGCATGCAGTCCCTGACATCTCCATGTGGGTATGAGAGAGACCTCTGTATAGAAACATGGAGAGTCACTGACATTAAATGTAGTCAATGGTTTGATGAAGAAGCCCTTGGGAGATTTATTATTGAAAGGAAGGATGAAGTGGAGGACCATGTGGACTTGTATATTGTAATTGGAGAGAGGTTGGTAAAGAAGCCTAACGTAAGTGATGTTCAGGGGTGTGGGAGAACCAAGGAAGTCATTTATGTGCTTTTCTAGCCCAACTCTCTACCAAGGGATTCAGTGTCCCCTAAGTCCATTATTGATCAAAGAAGAATGGATGGAGGCAGAGCTAGTGAAAGCAAAGAAGATCTTTATTTTTCTGGTTACAGGTAAGTAGCCGTGTTGGTCTGCTGTAGTCAAAACAAACAAACAAAATTCCTTCCAGTAGCACCTTAGAGACCAACTAAGCTTGTTATTGGTATGAGCTTTCGTGTGCATGCATGTATCTGAAGAAGTGTGCATGCACACGGAAGCTCATACCAATAACAAACTTAGTTGGTCTCTATGGTGCTATTGGAAGGAATTTTTATTTTTCTGTTCCAACATAGTCTCCTCCCCTTGGAAGGAGGTGAGAACCAAGAACAAAGATTTTGAAAGAGTTTAGAAATTGACGAGCCCCATAGCCAAAGAACTCCCCAATGCATCATACATATGTCACAGAAAAAGGCAGTCCTTAATAGAAATTTGAGAGTGTGGCTTATCTTCTGCCTGACAATGGCCACTGATGGCAAATACCTTAGTTCTTGAATCCAGGTCACAGGTCTACCCTATTCATACACAAAATATGCCCTTAAGGCAGGATTTGTAAGTGAAAAGAACCACTGGGAGAAGTTTCCCAAGATATTTGCTTCTGCAGAGGAAATATTTAGGGTCATTAAGAGTCATAATGGCTTCAGTGTTGGAAAGAAGACGAAGTCCCTAGCAGAGAAGCAGTGGCGTAGCGTGGGTTGTCAGCACCCGGGGCAAGGCAAGTAATTTGCGCCCCCTAACCCGTGGATTTGCGCCCCCTAACCCGTGGATTTGCCCTAACCCCAGATGTTGCGCCCGGTGCGGCCGGCCCCCCCTGCACCCCCCACGCTACGCCACTGCAGAGAAGAATGACAAATCAAGCTGATGGACTATACCGAGATGGCAAAGCTGACTGGAAAACTCAAAAACCAAGAGGATAAAAACTTTATAAAAGAATGGGGAAAATTCACAAGTTACCTTGGAGACCACAGCAAGCAGATGGAACCAAGAGCAGGATTTTGATTCACCTGTAGTGTATAAATTACTATGGATAATATGGTTTGCTAGAGACTCCATGGAGGGGATGGGGGGAAGTCCCGAGATTCAGAGAATCTCTTTATATAGATATGTTTTTACTAGTTTTTACTAGGAGGGTCAAGATGGCTTCAGGATTGTTCTCCTGTACTATTTCAGACGAATGGCTTATATACATGTTTGTATGCTTACTTATGGACATTTATTTTATATTTGAAATTTAAAAATTCTTATAACAGTGGCAAGCTGTACAATGCTTTAATTCCAGTAATTCTCCTGAATCCAACCACAATTCAGGAGGAATGGAAAGCAGGGCAGATGAAACCCCCCAGTCAAGGAATGATGTATCAGCCCATCTGTAATTCACATTGGAATTCTACAGCCATTCTTCGAGCCCTCTTGGCCTCCAAAATGCCTTTGGCTTTGGCTTTGAGTTGCTGCCTTCTGAGAGGTGGTGTTGGCAAGCATCCCATGAGATTGAATCTGCCTCCTCCTCTTCTGCAGAGTTTCAGTCACAAAGCCCTGCCAAGGAGGAAAAACACATAAAAGAAAGAACAATTGTGCAGCAACCTGGGAGACTAAACCTCATTGCACTCCCCTCACAGACAATAATGTTTCTTTTCAGTTCTGCTAATGCTGCCTGACAATGCTGGAGGCAGCTCGGAATCCCCCTCCCTAATTGTTTGCTCAACTTTAACTCAAAGGAGGTTGAAATCAGATTACTTGTCTCTCGGAGCCCTGGTTCCAGCATTCTCTGGAGACATTCTGGTTCTTAATTTTATTACATCTCTGACTTGGGGACAGAATTTACGAAAAGAGAAAAATATTCTGCCCTGTGCCTGGCCGGCCGAAGCTCAATTTTTCTAGATTTAATGTGAGCGAGTCAGAAGAGGTGAAATAGATTTGCTGTATTATATGTTCCTAGGTCAGATTTTTGGATTAAAGCTGAAGATTCAAGTTGGCGCAGCAAAAAACACGTACAAATATGCTCACAGTAAACACTGGGGACAGGCAGTCAAGTTCCCCAAACCTTGGGAGCAACAAAATGTCATCACGTCCTGTCACTCCCAGTGTCCCTTGCTGTATGTTTATCAGAGTTTGTTGTGACAGCAAAGTGACTGAATACACTATTTCAAAAGATTTAAATGGGGGGGGGGAGGGAGGACTAGAACCATAGAGTTGGAAGGATCCCAATGGTCACCTAGTCCAACCCCATGCAATGAAGGAATCTCAACATGTGGTCTCCCATCCAACACTAAACCATAGCTTAGTGTTGCAAATGTGTCAGCAGTTTTATTGCTGCACCATTAAGAAGGAGGGGAACAAAGGCAGCACATAACCATCAGCCCACCCTGTACTTGTATATGCCAAACTGCAGATTCCGAAGTGGAATATTGATCTGATCTGGGCACAATTCAAAATTTTGGTGTTGACCTTTAAAGCCCTAAACGGCCTCAGCCCAGTATACCTAAAGGAGCATCTCTACCCTCATCATTTAGCCCGGACAATGAGGTCCAGCTCCAAGGGCCTTCTGGCGGTTCCCTCACTGTGAGAAGTGATGTTACAGGGAACCAGGCAGAGGGCCTTCTCAGTAGTGGCGTCTGCCCTGTGGAACACCCTCCCACCAGATGTCAAAGAAATAAACAACTATCTGACTTTTAGAAGACATCTGAAGGCAGCCCTGCTCAAGGAAGTTTTTAATGTTTGATCTTTCACTGTGTTTTTAATATTCTGTTGGAAGGTGCCCAGAGTGGCTGGGGAAACCCAGCCAGATGGTCAGGGTAGAAATAATAAATGATGATGCTTATGATGATCTGGGTCATGATTCACCCAGATTTGACCAGCTAAGTCCATTGTAGAATCCAGATAAAGCAGATTCCTCCTCTATCCCTAGAGGCAGCTTTGTCCCCTTCTTGCATTTTAACTGTGCAAAGAAACAAGCAAGCCACTTTTTCTCCCCCCTAGACCATGCAATACTCTGGAAGTGCTCTTCCCAGCTATCACTCCTTACTTCTGGCAGCCTGAGATGTTTGTGATAAGCAATTATTGCAAGTTGTTTCTAAGAAATAGGTAGGGAGAAAATGGGTTTTCTGAGAAAGATTCCTTAAATTAATGACAGTCTTACTGTGTTTCTGGGAAAAGATGGAAGGGCTTAAAACATGAACAGAATGGCTAGATGTTGTGGATGAATTGACTTTGGGGGGGAGGATGAGCACCCTATCAAAATTGGGCTGCTGTTAAAGCTGGAATTATCCCCCTCCCCTTATAAACTAACATTTTTAGGTGAAATATTGAGTACAGTGACTAAACCACAAAAGTGTGTTTGGATTTCAGTTAGCCACTTCACTTAAAATAGGAAATATCACTTGTTATACCAATATCACACACAGACGTTCCATGAATGCATCCTTCATTTACTAGAGTAAAGGTAAAGGGACCTCTAACCATTAGGTCCAGTCGTGGCCGACTCTGGGATTGTGGCACTCATCTCGCTTTATTGGCCGAGGGAACCGGCGTACAGCTTCTGGGTCATGTGGCCAGCATGACTAAGCCGCTTCTGGTGAACCCGAGCATTGCATGGAAATGCCGTTTACCTTCCCGCCGGAGCGGTATCTATTTATCTACTTGCACTTTGACGTGCTTTCGAACTGCTAGGTTGGCAGGAGCAGGGACCGAGCAACGGGAGCTCACCCCGTTGCAGGGATTTGAACTGCCAACCTTCTGATCGGCAAGTCCTAGGCTCTGTGGTTTAACCCACAGCGCCACCCATGTCCCTTCTCATTTACTATATCCATTCCAAATTGGACCTAGGGAACCTGCAACCTTCCAAAAGTTGGACTTCCAACTCCCATCAGCCCCAGCCAGCATGACCAGTGGTCTGGGATGATAGAACTTGTAGTTGTAGGAATCTTTATCTTCAAGATAAGCTTCTGCAGGGTCTCACAGAACCTCCTGGCATAGGGATTATCTGCTACCCTTAAAAGTTATGTTGTCTGCCTCCCAAGTACTAAGTAGCCCATCAACAGGACTGTATGTTTAATTAGATTTTTTTTTTAAAAAAAAAAAACCTGATTAAACATCAGCTCCACCCCTCAGTTCATTAAGGGCCTGATCCAAGGTAGGTGTGTCAGTTTGCATTTCTTAGTGTAGAAAGTATTGATCTGATGTGTAGAGATGTTTCCTATTCTACTTAATTCATGAAGGTTCTCGGAGCTTCTGGGAGCTCCTCTGTGTGAAAGAAACAAGCAGAAGGTTCACGGTGTTTGGGTTATACCTTCAGAGAAGCTGAGTACAGCTGGTTTAAACTGGATCTCTTATCTCTTCAGTCCAGGCCATGCTGACTACAAAGGCATATCTCTTTTCCTTCTGGTGTGGTATTCTATACATAGATAGTGCTAAGGTTTAGACCTAATATAAGTTATTTTAAGTTTAAGTTAGTCCGATGCAACTAGATTTCTTATGAACAGTGCCAGTCCTGAATGTATTGGATTTGTGGCCACTATGCTCATTTGCCTTCAGTAGCAGTAAAGCTCTGCTGAATGAAATATAATTTCCTATGCTCTATTTTTGGGGAATCCTGCAATGTGTTTAAGTTGTTACTCTGCTAACTATGCATTAGAATCTACTCTGGATCAATATTGAGTAGAATTTCATGACAAGGTGATCTGTGGGTTGGCCCAAGTTGTGCCAGCTTGATCTAGGGGCCTGGGTCTGGGGTGGGGTCCTGCACATAGTCCAAATTTTTATCCCAACGAAGCATTATCCTCAGGCAACCAGTCATGTATGGTGCTTAGCATCCACATGTTCATCAAAATACACCAAGAGTGCTCAATGAAATTTGAATAAACATGGTGATCTACTGTTGACATCCATCTCTCTCGGGAGACAATGGAAGAGTGCACCTTTGTGGGTGAAGACAAACTATTGGAAGGTTGCAGCGCCTGCTGAGGCTGTAGAAACCAACACGGGAGAGACAGATCTACATCTGGATTAGCAACACTTGAGCATCTTTAGAGCTATACATGGATTATACTGTTTATCCTGATGTCTTTAGAAACCAAGGTTAGTTTGTTTGGGGCCTAAAAAGACAACAGTATATCCTATTATTCATTGTTTCCATTCTACCCGGCTTTAAAGCTGAATTATCAAGCAAGCCTGGTGAAAGAGGGAACTGTTGGCACAGAACAGCCATATATCTAATTAATTAGTATTATTAATGGGGTTGCATGCAGTCATGGAATAACAGTCTCTTACTGTACTATAAAAGCAAGACAGTTTATTTGTTTGACTCTCTCTCTCCATCTGCATATGTGTGTTCCATTATAGACCTTTTCACAATGCAGAAGTTCACCTAAGTGAAGAAGAAACTTAGTCATCCAAGAGGAACTATAAATTCTTTTGAGACACAAAACACGTAAACTAATTGGAATAAGATCAGTCCGAGGTTCAGCTAACCCTTTGAAGTAGGATTTGAGCCTCCACAGCTTCCAGAATGCTCTGCAGGTCAGGCTAACACTATATTTCTTACAATCCAGCTTTCCTGCAAAAGTTTAATCTGAACATGGCTGCCAAATGTATCACAGAACCAAGTAATTTTATATCAACTTGCAATGATAACTTTTGTTGTTGTTGTTGTTTAGTTGTTTAGTCATGTCCAACTTTTCCTGACCCCATCGACCAGAGCACGTCAGGCACTCCTGTCTTCCATTGCCTCCCGCAGTTTGGTCAAACTCATGCTGGTAGCTTCGAGAACACTATCCTACCATCTCGTCCTCTGTCATCCCCTTCTCCTTGTGCCCTCCATCTTTCCCAACATCAGGGTCTTTTCCAGGGAGTCTTCTCTTCTCATGAGGTGGCCAGAATACAGGAGCCTCAGCTTCAGGATCTGTCCTTCCAGTGAGCACTCAGGGCTGATTTCCCTAAGAATGGATAGGTTTGATCTTCTTGCAGTCCATGGGACTCTCAGGAGTCTCCTCCAGCTCCATAATTCAAAAGCATAAATTCTTCGGCAATCAGCCTTCTTTATGGTCCAGCTCTCACTTCCATACATCACTACTGGGAAAACCATAGCTTTAACTATACGGACCTTTGTTGGCAAGGTGATGTCTCTGCTTTTTAAGATGCTGTCTAGGTTTGTCATTGCTTTTCTCCCAAGGAGCAGGCGTCTTTTAATTTTGTGGCTGCTGTCACCATCTGCAGTGATCATGGAGCCCAAGAAAGTAAAATCTCTCACTGCCTCCATTTCTTCCCCTTCTATTTGCCAGGAGGTGATGGGCTCAGTGGCCATGATCTTCATTTTTTTGATGTTGAGGTTCAGACCATATTTTGCTCTCTCCTCTTTCACCCTCATTGAAAGATTATTAAAATGATAACTTTATTTTGGCAATAACCATGGATTATCTGGAATGAATACCATAATTTCTCTCCAATTGTCTATTTCACATGTAGAAGGCAGATTTCCTCACTGCACCTTTATTGACATTGCAGCTGCTTGATCATAAGAAAAAAAGGAGTTATGTCTAGGTTTTATGTTGAAATTGTTAAAGATTCCTTAGAACTATTTTTGGGCAAATGACCTTCAGTCAGTCATTAATGTTAAACATTCCATCTTTGTTTTTTTTCACTTCAAGAACAACTTGCAGACATGATGTGGCTTCTCCATTCATTATATGCAAGATAATTCTCCAGGGGATTTTCCGCAACCACTTGATCTATATATTTCTTGCAGGATGTTAGTGCTAACCCAATTACCAACTGCTATTTGTGCCAAATTAGGGAACTTTCATTGGTCAAACAGGGCATGTAGCAAGAGATAAATGAATACGGTGAATATTTAAAGCATATATTAAACACCAGCCTGCACATAAATGTACTCATTTTAATAACTTAAGGAGGACAAATATTTTATTATATATTGGGAAACATATATAGATATAGATGATATATAGATCGATAGATACAGTAGATATGGGACGCGGGTGGTGTGCTGTGGTGTAAACCACTGAGCCTTGGGCTTGCTGAGTGGAAGGTCAGTGGTTCAAGTCCCCGTGATGGGATGAGCTCCCATTGTCTGGTCCCAGCTCCTGCCAACCTAGCAGTTCAAAAGCATGTCAAAGTGCAAGTAGCTAAATAGGCACCGCTCTGGTGGGAAGGTAAACAGTGTTTCCATGCACTGCTCTGGTTTCGCCAGAAGCGGCTTAGTCATGCTGGCCACATGACCCAGAAAAACTGTCGGCAGACAAAAGTCGGCTTCCTAGGTCAGTAAAGTGAGATGAGTGCCGCAACCCCAGAGTCATTCACGGCTGGGCTTAACTGTCAGCGGTCCTTTACCTTTTTATACAGTAGATATATAGGGGGCGATGCAGGTCCTTCATAGGAAAAGATAAAAAAGATGGAACACCTAAGTAATGGAAAATAAAGGAAAGGCTTGACGTGTGTCTGTTAAAGGCCAACTTTGTACATGAAAAATGTAAGGACAAAAGATCTGTTTCCCAGTTATCTAGTCTCAAGCTATTCCATAACATGGTCCCATAGCAGGTTCTCAGCATTTTGGTAGCTTGGAGTAGTGTCAGCTCGGAGCTGGGTCACTATAGCTTACCAGGTGAGAGAGAAGGAAAGGCAAGGTGATGGGGAGGTCAGTGCAGTGCAAACACATGTGCAGAGCCAGTCCAGTGCTCCTGCCTGTGTGTTTGCACTGTGCTGACCTCCATACCATCTTGTCACTCTTCCTCCCTATAGGCAACAGCGAGCCACATGCCAGGAAGTGAGCATAGAGGATTCACCCTACATGCCCAACTGCTTTGGATAAAAGCCCACCCTGTATGTATAAGGTGTGAAGGGCAAGGAACCACCTTCCCGATGACTGATTCCCAATCTGTTCCCAAAATGTCTAGATGCTTTCCTCCCTCTGGTCATGAAAGTACAAGGTTGGTGCTGGAATGTGAAGACCGTGCTTTTGAAAACGAGTTAAATTTACACTTAGAAAGGTTTCAGCACTGCAAAATGTATTACAATATGTACACAAATAAGCACATTTCCATAGTTAATGTACTTTTAAAATCTGTTTTCAGGCCTTTCACAGAGAAAAAAACATATATCCATTCCCCAAGACTGTGGTACTGCACCACAGTCAATGTAAGCATTCTGTGTTTTGCTGCACTTTCAGTTATTAAGGCCAGAAGTCTGACATTATGTTCATTATTGTTCCCTTGTAATTTAGACTCAGCCCATCACTTACGGATGTTTCATAATTACCTATTGTTGTTCTCATTGCCAAGAGCCTTCACTGGTTCCCAAAATGCAATATGTGCCTATTTTGAAAGTGACATACACAATGCACAGGAAGAAAGTCAGTTTAATTAATGGAAAGTCAGAGGCCTGCAGCTTTCTTACTTTGTTCTTGTTAACCATTAAGAGGCCTTTCTGTCTTTGATTCCTTTGTTATGAGCTGTATGCTAAAGGTTTACGCATTTGGCTTTTCCCCTGTTTTGATTCCCCGGCTAGCAGGACAATGGGTGGTGGCAGAGAGCAAAGCGGGCTTTATGGGCAATGGAACTACCAATTCTTCAGCTCTAAGTCTTTCTTCCACTAGAAATGACAGAGCATTAGGCTGCTCAACACAGACAGGATTCGTCCTCAAATTTGGAGCAGTTATTACCTGGTAGCATCTGCACAATATTTGCCATTTTCATACGACCTGCCCACAAAATAATACAGGAGATCAAATTATTTTTTTAAAAACACCCCAGCCATATACAATCTGCCCTTAACATGCTTAAAATTGGCTATCATTCCTGCATTTTTTTTCCCAATTCTGCAAAAATATAAAAAGTCATAGTTTGTTGCTAAAACAAAGGAAGTGTATTAAAGGTGCCCATCAGGTGGTTGGGAGATCTTTGGAACTATCTGTCTGCAGTTTGGCAGGTTTGGTCCAGTTATCAGGTGCTACTATGCCTGCAAATGTGTTCCATTCATTTGAAAAATGGGGAGGGGGCATTATAACTTACAAAAACAAACCCATAATTGTGAATGGAGGGTGTGTGTGAAGCTTCATTCTTCCAAATCATTATTTTATGTTGGACCCTAAGCTAAACCAGATAGCCTTCAAAATCAGTTCAGACCAAGACTGGCTGCTATCCAAAGCAATGAATCAGTGTTCAACTTGAATCTTGCTCTTTTTGCACACCCTCACTTCCGGCTTTGATAAACAGATAAATAGCATGATTCCCTTCGCCCAATTATTTATGTACATGTGTCTTTACTGATTACTACCACCTGTCCATTTTCTTGAAATACCGCTTAAAGTCTTCTAGTTGTGGAGAAACAATCATTAGCGTGGTATCCTTGCCAAGAATGCATAAAGATGTAGCATAAGGCAAACCACCAATTATTTATTGTGCCTTTCGGATTCAAAGGTGTTAGTTTTAGTATTTGAAATGGTGTGAAAATACTTGATCATATATACTCCCTGTGGTAGTATGGTTGCCATAGTAAATACACTTTGCTATGCTTGGTTCCTTGCGATGTGGGTACTTCCTGTAATAAACAGGAACTTCACAAGTCCCTGGCACCAATCTTCAACTGAGCCCCACTTTCTTCTCTTAATGGTGAGGATGTACTCTTCGTCAGTATTGATGCGGCTTCCTCCATGTGTGAGACAAGCGCATAATCTCCCATTGCCAGCACACCTCCCCAGGATGTGCAATACCACCTCAGTGTGGGTTAATGGTACCAGTGGATGATGATGGTTCCAGGATTTGGGGGGTCCTCAGGCATATAGCACCCTCAGTGCCTCTCTCAACCTGGAGGAGGTAGGACAGGCAAACTGGGAATTCTCTTAGGCTACATCAGATCTCCTTGGGTACCCTTTGCAAAATGGTAACACTGTTGGATTAGTGGGCCCTCTGCTGGTTTGAGGCATTGGCAAATGCCCAGCATTGTCATCTTCTGAACCGGGCTATCTCTATGGGCACAGGAACCATATGCTCCCTTCCAGAGGAAATTTTCATATATTACCTTGGTAATATGGGAGCAGCATTTTTATGGCAGCAACTCTGCCAGCAAGCTACCATATGAAATAGACACTTGCTTATTTTCATTTTTCAAAAGGCAAAATAATTTCCATAGTGCTTCAGAAAGATAAAATTCCACACCTTCATTGCATGGCTTTATTTTTCTCTTTCTCTGTGGTCAAGAATGGGGTCCTAAATTACAGCAGTAACAGCCTGTAAATTACACTGCAGGAACCAGAAATTATTCTGGATCATTAGAGGCCTTTGCTTATAGCTTCCCATTAACTCTGAATTGTTTCATTATCACAGCGCCATATATATATGATACTGACACAGAGCATCATATTTTTGAAGCTGATTTTCTTAGGAAAAGCAATTTTGTGAGGGGATAGCCATTAGCATCAGGCAAATCCTTCCTCTTTGGAATATTCACTGGCAAACTCAGAAATACACTGAGGCTGTTTCAACTACGCAGGGCTGTCTAACTTCTGCCAAAACAGAGCTAGGGGAAACTCAGAAAGTGTTTTATTATATTATAATTGTTTTAATTTCATAGGGTTGCCATATTTCAAACAGTGAAAATCCATGCAGAACAGTTCTTGAGCTTTTTTTAAGTTTTGCCCAAAGTTGTGGAGCTTTTTTGGGCTGTTTTTGAGCCTTTTTAAAAAATGGAAAATCAGCAAAAACGGCACTGCCAGAGCATGAGCTGCTAACTTTCTGTTTTGTTTTGTCAATTTCTGCCCAGAGGCAGCGGTATTCCATATATGTCCAGGAATTTCTGGACACATGGCAACCCTAAATTTCATTGATGTTGGCTGTCTTGAGCTCTAAATAAGGAAAGGTGGGCTGTCGCCATTCTAAATTAGATAATAAATAAGTGTTGCCATGTAACTTCCCAGGAAAGGGGACAGTTGTTCCTTGCACATAAAAAGAAAAATAAGATAAATTGGCATGTCAGAATAACAGCGAACTTGTCCCCTTCCAGGGGAGATTGCTTCAGTGAAAAGAGTGAGCACTGTCCTACCAAACTTAGGTTGCCCCAGCATCCTCCTGGAAAACTCCTTCTTTGCCACATTCCCAGGGGGTGGCACTGACTCTCAAGCCTTCTCCTTTGTGTACTAAGTGGGCCCCTCCCTAACGAAGACTCTTGGGCACAGTTTCTTCCCATCTTGAAAGGTCCAGGGGGGTCTTCATGGGCCTTGGTGAGGACGGCCATTTGACAGGCCTGGTCAGTGTACCCCCTGGCTATTCTGGAACCCATAAAACAACAGGGACTTTCACATTAGCCAACAGGCTAGCATACTTCTCCTTGGACTAGGAGGATGGGCATGGCTTGGCCTAGATTAACCATGTTGTGTGTCGAGACCCTGAGGCCAACCCCTCTTGATGAATAAAACACAAGGATACGGATATTAGGTTAAAGGTTATTAGGAAAATTTAGGCCACAATTTTATTGACTACAGAATGTGAGCGGTATTGGCTTAGGCAGTGGAATTTACCCGACTATATCTGACTCCTGCCTGCCATGCAGGGAGTCCTGTAAGGGTCAACCACCAATAGGGGGAGCCATGTCAATGCAAACCATCTCGAGCTCCCCCTGGGTTGCCAATGGGGTTATGGCATGGCTCTACCCCAGCCCCAGGCTTCGGACAAGCTCCACACCCCCGGATTCCTTTAACAGAATACCCTTAAGCTTGGAGGGGCAGGCTATGGCCACACCTCCTCTCCCCCATCATAAGATCAACCAATGCCTAACCGCCAAACCTTACAAAGTTGCGATGAACACTACGAGGTAGGCAAAAACCAAATGGTCCAAGCCAATTTGCCAAGTGGAAAAATTCCTACCAGGTCCCTCAACGGCGACCAACCGAGGTCCATAGCAAAGCCAATGTCAAAACCTGAAAATAGGGAGGGTGGGCGGGAGATCGAGGAAGCGAGCCAAAAGAAAGTTCCCTGGCTTGCGCCTTGGTTTAAATGGGTCCCGGCCATGCCACACACCCCAGCCAGTGGAACTATGACGCAGCTGGAACCTCCGGGGGATGCAGGACTCCATTCCCACCCCCTGGAGTGGAGTAAGTGGCCATGTGGTCCATCGCAACTCCTCCCCACTGGGAAGTGGAGCGGATTTGCTACAAATTGGAAGAATTTATTCTTTACTCAGGACAATAGTTCTCCCTTCTTCTCCCTGAAGTCACCCCTAATCTTCATGAGAGGATGGGCAACATGTTTATAAGCCATCAGCATGTTTTAAGATTAACTGCACTTGAACACAACAGGACCTTTAACTTAACTCTTGGAATGGAATTGCCCTGCGTTTTGGATCTGCTGTTCTAAAGTTGCTTTATGCAATGCAAAATGACGCCTCCAGCCTCTAGGAAGTTAAGGGTAAACCGAGGCCCTTTTTGAAAAAGCAGTGAAATGGCACAAAAGTAGTTGTCTTTGTAGTTTCTTATTCTGTTTTCTTCAAACAAGAAAGAAGAATGTACCTGACAGATTTCAGGAAATATATCATTAGGTAGGTCTCCCTGTAGTGCTAAGCAGTAATATGTCTTTTATTTTATATATATTTTTTAAAAAACACACACACAAAAACCATTGTGTTTCTGTAGACTTTCTATTCATTCTTACAAGTTTAACTATCTGGAGGAGCTTCTGGGCTAAAGTTTTAGCATTGAAAACATTCTGCCCTTATTTACAAATGTAGAGCACAATCTCCAGGCATAGTCCCTGTGCAACTGCAGTGCAAACTCTGGTGATAAACACAGATGCACAGAGGCAGTGCTTGCACGAGGTACCAGCAAGGAGCCCTATTTGCACCCCCTTGTTTCTTTGATGGAAGACAGGTGGGTTATAAATGCAATATAAAATATTATAAACCTGCTTGCACCATGTGGACTACAGAGTATTAAACTTCCACACTGGAGACTAAGCTCCTGAGGTGAAGTACCAAGGAAACATGGGCAAAGAGGGTGGGGGAAATATTGTGAATATTGTTGATGTTATTATGTAATCTCACCCTTTTCTCTAAGGAGCTCAGTGCAGTGCACCCCTGGAGAAAGAGTGGATATGATTATGCTTGGAGAAAGTAGAGAAAAGTTTTTTCCCCTCTCTCATAACCATAGAACTCAGGGATATCAGAATATGAAGCTCAATGCTGGAAGGGTCAAGATGAAAGAAAGCACTTCTCTATGCAGCACATAGTTAAATGATGGAATTTGCTCCCACAAGAAATGTTGAGAATTCAGTTCCACCTTAAGGAACAGACGTGTGGAATTGTTTCATGTCACATGCCTGTTTACATTCCAGCACAGTATGCTGGGAACTTCCGTTTGTGTATAGCTTTTCCTTTTCCCGTTCTCTCTGAGACGACATGAGAGAGAGACAACATGTTTCTTTGTCCTGATTTATGATTAATAAATCTGTAGTTGTAGTATGCTTTCACAAGCCTCACGGCTTTTCTGTGTGTGCAGTTCTATCTGCTGATAGCGTGCCCTGGCTCTGAAGCCCAGGTCGCTGATTTATGTCGGAGCATGGGCCGATGGAAGGAGACAGCACAGCTGGAGCTTGCCAGCTGGCCTCCCAGCCCTCTGCATGTCAACAAGAAGTAGTGATGGTCACCAACATGGATGTCTTTAAAAGAAGATTAGGCAAATGCATGAAGGATGAAGCTATCAATGGCTGCTAGGCATAATGAATAAGTGGTATCTCCACTGTCAGAGGGGGTACATCTCTAAATATCAGCTGCTGGTTATCACAAGTGGGGAGAGTACTATTGTGTTCATGTCCTACTTTGTGGCTTCTCATAAGCATCTGGTTGGCCAGCATGGATCTTCTCATGACCCCCCCCCCCAACTTTTAACCTCAAAACTATCCTATGAAATTAGGCTGAAAGATGTTTACTGGCTCAAGGTCATTCAAGGTCACAAACTGAGTGGGGATTTCTTTTTCTTTTCCTAATTAATCTTCTTAAAGATTATCAATATGTACAATAAAATCCAAACTAATCTAAAAAGAATATGGTATATCAAACAGAAAGAAAACTAGAGAAAACTAGAAAAGAAGGTATGTACAATAATAATTATCCTCATACGATCCTCATAAAACTCCATAAAGAGAGTTTCCTTAAAGGCTTATTTTCTGTTTTGGTGCAACATTACAGTGTTCTCTGTTTTTTTGTGCTTTTGGAGTGAATATGTTTTATAGACAAATAACGAATATTAGTTTCAATGAACTGGTGAGCTAATGCCTAGGTCTGCAACACTGATATAAAATCTGACACAGTGAAATTATCCATTGGATGCTTACTAATGATATGAAACTGAAGTTCTAATGTGCTGTAATTAATTGCCAAAATGCCATGGGAACAAAACTGATCAAAAGGCCTGGCAACGTTAACACTTGCAAGAACATTTCCTTGGAAATACCTGGTGCAAAACTAAATCTACAAAATAAATATCTCACATTAAGATGAATCTAATTGCTTTGACCTGAAGTACAAGGCTGTAAAGCAAAACCACAAATTATGAATTCTATTTCAACTTCTTTTTTCTTGAGATTGGAAGAAATATGTTCCCTTTTTTGTACAAGTCAGTTGATATATATATGTAAACTGTGCACTATTAGAAAATATCTGTGAAGCTTCATTTGAATCTTCTGCCTAAAAATTAATGCAGTCATCTCACAGCTTTCCGACACTTTCCATTTGTGTACTGTACATCAAGAAATACAAAAAATGTGTGATATGATGCCATTGCATTCCACATTTCCCCAGTCTACTTTATGGACTGCAAATTGTGAAGATGGGGAAACTTGGAGCTTGTTATTGTCGAAGATCAGAAATTTGAATCTTGGTGGCTCAAATGCAAGGCCAGCACAAAGGATCAAAAGTTCTTATTGGGCTCAAATTAAAAGGAACCCACCCTTTCTCCATGAAACTGCTGCAGCCAAGCAAGTGGAAATTGACATCTCACTTGTCAATCACAGCTCTGACTTCACTCATTGGTTAAAAACAGTCCAGTTCCTCCTCCTGCCTTTCACTGAGTCATCTCACAGAAATAGATTAGGAAGGTATGTGCACATTTTATTTCATAACTGTGATGTAGGCTCACTACATTGGTATCTCCTGTACCCACCTTTCTGTGGCCCTGAGCACATTTCATAGAGGTGTGGTGCTCCTCAGTTCAGCCCTGTTCCTGCCCTGCATGTTGACTTTAAACCAGAATATAACACATAACTAGAGAAGAACTTGTGTGTCTGTAGAATCTGATTTTCTCCTTTTCTTATTCTTGCAGTGGAGTTTCTGCTTTGATTTTTGTTTTGTTTCTCAAGTTACTCTACCAACAAACTCATACTTAAGAAAACAATGGACATGCCAGTTTTAAGTACTATATCAATAGTGACAATCTAGTGAGGCTGGAATGTCTTATCATTTTCTCTACTTCCTGATTTTCTCTTTAAACACAACTTAGCCCTCAATCACAAAAGGACTTAATTTTTGTTTTCTGTGATTGTTGGCTTATACATAAACTAGAAGATGTACTCTGCATTTCAGAATTCAGGGTGGCTGTTGTGTTTTTTAAGTAATGCTGATTACAGAAGTGTTACAACCCTCTTCAGAGGTACATTGCATAACATAACAAAATGCAAAGAAAAATCTCCCTTTATATCTTTCTTTAACTCTTAATTTGATGGTATCTCTAGTCCTTTCATTTATTCTGATGGTGCCTCTGTCATGTTGACCTTTGTAGGTCTGTCATACTGACCTTTGTAGGTAAGTATTATTGTCTCTGATTGGCAGCAGCTTTCCCAATCTGCTTTCTCTCAGGCAAAGGTCTCTCCTAGTCTTCTTACCAAAGAGCTACTCAGCTGGAGTTTCAAAGGCCAGAACCTGGAGCATTCCCCGTACAAAGCATCTGCTCTACCACTGAGCTATAAAAAAGGACCCCTGGCCATTAGGTCCAGTCGTGGCCAACTCTGGGGTTGCAGGGCTCATCTCGCTTTATTGGCCAAGGGAGCCGGCGTACAGCTTCCGGGTCATGTGGCCAGCATGACTAAGCCGCTTTTGGCGAACCAGAGCAGCACACGGAAACGCCGTTTACCTTCCCGCTGGAGCGGTACCTATTTATCTACTTGGACTTTGATGTGCTTTAGAACTGCTAGGTTGGCAGGAGCAGGGACCAAGCAACGGGAGCTCACCCCGTTGCGGGGATTCAAACAGCCGACCTTCTGATTGGCAAGTCCTAGGCTCTGTGGTTTAACCCACAGCGCCACCTGCACCACTGAGCTATAGTCTTATGTTTATTAGGGACACAGTCTGCTAGAAAGATCTATAAATGTTCCATTGAAATGAACGGGAGCTATAGAAGAACATAGATGGGATATTTTGCATATCTCCCAGTTATTTCCATTGAGCTTTTGAGGGGCAAATTCCATCACTAGATATTTTTTTTTTGTTCTCAAATAGTTTATTAAATGTATGTAAGAAATATGTCCCTGTAGTGTAATCCATCCATCCATCCAGTAATTTGCATGGCAATGCACCCCCCTTGGTCCTTCCCAATACCAAGAATAAGGCACATGGCAACCAATATTTGGGTGAAATCAGGCCACAACTTTATTGATAACATATATAAGACGTATGGCATAGGCACTGGGTAGACTGCACCCCTTCCGGCCCACCTGCTAGAAGAACTTGTGTTTGGGGGCCAACCAGAAATGAGGGAGTTCCTGACCTACGTCAAGGGGGAACTCCCCAACTGGATTGTACCTGGGGAGTACTGTGGCCCCTTGTCCCCACCTGGGCCTCTGGACAGAAGCATCTCCCCAGGATCCCTTTAATGGGATAACCCATTTCAGAGGGCCCAGGCAGAGGCTACAACCTCCTCTCAGTCCAAGACTACACCTATCCAATGCCTAAACCACCAAAGTTGCAATTCGAAGGCTAGATTTCATTTTGTTTATGAAATATATGTATGAAATATGTCCCTGTAGTATGATCCATCCAGTAATTTTAGTAACTGAGGAAAGTATTACCTCTTGTCTGGACCATAGAAGCATCTGAACTTTTATGTTAGAGAACAGTCTGTTTGGGTCAGCTATACTAAAGGCCTGGTAGACAAGCTATATGCTTTGGTATTGGCAAACAATTGAATGGGTGGTTGGACTTCAATGTTTTTTTGTTTTTTATTATTATTATTATTATTATTATTATTATTATTATTATTATTCATCTGGGGGGTGATTTGTGGAGTGAACTGCAGGTGACTTTCACACCTGTCATGAGAGCTGCTGCTCCATAATGCAGGAGTGAGGAACTTGTAGTTCTCCAAATGTGGTTGGGCTCCAACCCCTATCTGCCCCCAAATGATTGAACAATGGTCAATGAAGGTGCAAGCTGTCATCAAGAAATGTATGGAGGGCCACAAAGTCACCACCCCTGCCATGGGGAGACAGCACAATTCTCTATTAAGTGTCTAAGTGCTCCCTCTCATTGGTAAGGATTTAAATGGGCCTGCCCACTTAATTCTACAATTTATTTGGCTAGAGCAAGGGCTCTTACCATATGGAAGTGACTCCTATTTTGCAACCAGAAAGGATGGTCCACACAAAACATATTTTAAAGACAACAGGGCCATAGGCCTACTCAAAATGTGTCATCGCATCTTGGTATTCAGAACAGACTGAGGCAATTTAGTTCTATGTATAAAGAAATCACTGCGACCTAATTAGGGGCTGGGAAATCAATGTTTCCTATAGTAGAGGGATGAAAAGATGAGCCGGTGATTTGAAGACTTGGCTTCAGTATGTTGAGTCATTTTAAAGCAGAACTGTCATTAAAGCATCACTTTAGCTTTTGAGAAAGGTTAAACTGATTTGGTTGAAGAAATAAACTACAAATCTAACTCAAGAGGATTCTGTTTAAAAAAAAAACACTTCACAAAAACTCACAAAAGAGTCTGTTCGATCATGGCACGCATGCTTAGCTGATGGTATTCAGAGATTAAGAAAGGCACCTAATGCTTTCTGAAGTTAGCAGAAAGATCTGTCTTTGCTTTGATCAGTATTCAAAATTCCTGGAGAGATGAAACTAAATTATGTAGCTTCACCCTGGGTATCAGAGTTTCTTCAAACTTTAACCCAAATGTCCAGTTTTTTGAGAGTTGCCTAGTTACAAGAAATCAGCATGTAATTCAAACTATGGGGTTGAGCCCCACACTGGGAAAAAGGATTCCTGCATTACAAGCCGTTGGACTAGATAACCCTCGTGGTCCCTTCCAGCTCTACAATTCTATGATTCAACTGTGTCAAATAAAACATCAATTGAAATGTGCTTTTTAATTAACTTATAGTGCAATGCTATGCATGCTTTATTAAAAGTAAGTCATATTGTGTCTCAGGCTTACTTCAAGATATGTGTGCATGGGATTGCAGCTTTAAGAACATTGTTTTGTTGGCATTTATCTATCTCTCTCTCTCTCTCTCTCTCTCTCTCTCTCTCTCTCACACACACACACACACCACCACGCACACGGCATTGTTAAATGTTACTGTGAATTGCTTCTGACATTAGCCAAGCTTCTATTTTTAGCTGCTAGCTTGATCCAAGAGTCTGGTGAATGGGTGGGTACATTCCATTGACTCCAACCAGGCTGCAGATCAAGCAAAGGATCTCATCTGCATTTCATGAAATTGAGCAGTGCTTTATAGAGCAAACAGCTTTAGAGAGCAGATAAGCAAAGGACTTCTGCCCATTTGCAATACAAATACGATGAAAGGCAGGTTCCGTGGGGGTGGCGGGGAGTTGTTCAGATGCTTTGAGGGCTCTGAAATTTCCTCCGACTTGCTTTGTAGTGCACCTGATCTCTCATCCCAGGTGACTGCAATCACAGGTGGAACATTTTCCGCTCTGGAGACTTGCAGCCTCTTTTCATTCTCAAGGGACAAAGAGCCTCTCCTGCTCATCTGCTGCAAGCCAACTTGAGAATTAATATTGTATTTTGAATCACCAAAAAACACAGGATTTTTTTTTTTAAAAAGCAGTTTCATACCACTTTGAACTGTCATGAATTATATCCCACAAAGACTATAGTTCATAGTGCTGAGAGTTGTTACTGTAAGAGACCCCATCCCCTCCTCCCAAGCTACACTTCCCAGAGTTCCCTGGAAAGAGAAATCATCAATCTCTGCTCAGGTTGCCACCTTTCTTCTGGCAAAATACGGGACAGGATTGGTGGGACTGGGGTGGGCAATTATTTTTCACCTGGTGCTGAAATGACTTCAAAACAATCCATTACAATCTATTGCAGTGTAACTGGATGGCCACTCTGGAATTTGTCACACACATATACACAGACACACAAAATTGTAAATCTGTCTGTGCTTTGCTACCCAGAGCTGAAATACATGACCTTTCACACACATGTGGGCTGGGCCAATAAATAAGTAAATAAGGGGGCATATTCTGATGAAGGGGATGAGCTTTGTTTCACATGTTACATTTATGATGGAGGGGGGTGGAATAGGTGTTGTGGGGAGGGCAAGCCTTGTGGGGAGCTACTTTTCCCTGACCTCTCTCAAATATCATGCAGATAACCAGGGCTCCCCCCCCGACTCAGCTGACGAGTTCAGCTACGGCACCTCTCAGGTGGGTGCCATTGCCATTCTTAGAGAAGTTCCCTTCTCCTCTGAGAATGCCATTCTCATACAGAACAAGGGAGAAGCTCTGGCACCTCTTTTTCTAGAAAAATAGCACTGCAGATAACTATGTTCAGAAGTGGGGCTTTTGGGCTACACTGACACAGTATCTGCCCTCCCTTTTCCACAGGTGGGTGGGGTTTGTGGCACCGAGCAGGGTTCACCTGGGCAGGTGCCACCCACCTGCTTGGGCCTTCCTTTGACCTGCCCTCGGCCAGGGAGGACAATGCACAGCCAGCTGGGGGTGGGCCTAAGGCCAAAAGAAAAGAGGCTGACTGTTGTCTAAGCCTCTTTTGCTCTTCTCCCTTCCAGGATCTGCTTCTTCTTAGAGCCTCAGAACCTGTTCCTCTCTGGGGGATGGGGCTCCCGGAGCTCTCAGGATGCATGCCTTCCCCTTAGGTGGAGGGGGCAGGAATTTGGAGAGGATCCCTAACTTGGCAGACAGAGAGAGAGAGAGAGAGAGAGAGAGAGAGAGAGAGAGAGAGAATGAGAATGAACACAGGACAAACTGCACCCTGTACTGAACCAGTACTGGATGTAGCATTTTATATTGAAATACAGGACCATCCTGTATTATACAGGACCGGTGGCAACCCTTCCCCTGCAGCTGGCTCTGCTGATATGCCAACTAATATAAAAACAGGCAATACTGTATGGCTCTAGTCTGTGCTCTGAATTGATATAAGGCCGACCAAGGCATGTTTTACCACTTCTGCTGATTATACAGCAGGGATAGGGACCCATTTTCAGCTATTTCAGACCTCATTCCATTCCTGGAAACCTTCTAGGAGCCACATGTCATTGGTAGGAGGAAAAACAGGGCAAAACAAAGAATGCATCTTCCCCTTTGTATGGTCAGCTACTTTCCCCATGCATATATATAGCTGCAGTCCTTGATTTGTGCCTCGTCTTCTTATCCCAGATGAGGGAACAAATACCTACCTCTTCTTTCTCAGTGCCTTCATTTTGCCTCCAACCATAGCTGTCAACGTTTCCCTTTTTTTAAGGGAAATTCCCTTATTCCGAATAGGATTCCTTGCAAGAAAAGGGAAAAGTTGACAGCTATGGTTCCAACATTGTCAGCACTCATCCAGCTGAGTTTGCTATTAGCTCTTGACAAAGTATATAATTGTGTGTGTTTGTGTGTGTGTATTCATCTCACGCATCGGGGAGTGGGGGGAGACTTCACTTTTTAAGCACAATATGTGTATTCCAAGCCTGTTTTAAAGAAATTTCTGTTTATTGAAAGAAGTTGCAATGGACAACCATTTACACCTGTGGCTGCATGAGTAGAATGTTAAATCTTCAGGATGGATAAGCTTATTATAGATAAATGAGGTGTCAACAGAAGGGAATTCAAGGGTATGATTCAATTAAGGAGAGAGGGTAAGAGCCAACATTGTTCATTTACTTAACTACATGTAATTTGGATCAGATAGGACAAAGTTATCAGAAGCTGGGGCAGATTTGCCTTTTATGTCAATCAAGGGAAGTGCTTGACTCTTTCATGAAAATGGATAGAATAAAGTACTATAGGAGTTGACTTCAGCAAGCGAGGGTGAGCCATCATGTAGACAGATGTACCTTTTAAAAGTAAAGGTAAAGGACCCCTGGACGGTTAAGTCCAGTCAAAGGTGACTATGGGGTTGTGGTGCTCATCTCACTTTCAGGCTGAAGGAGCTGGTGTTTGTCCACAGACAGCTTTCCAGGTCATGTGGCCAGCATGACTAAACCGCTTCTGGTACAACGGAACACCATGACGGAAGCCAGAGCACACAGAAATGCCATTTACCTTCCTGCCATACAGTGGTACCTATTTATCTACTTGCACTGGTGTGCTTTCGAACTGCTAAGCTAGCAGGAGCTGGGAGAGAGCCACGAGAGCTCACCCCGATCTTCCAATCGGCAAGCCGCCGATCTTCCAATCGGCAAGCCCAAGAGGCTCAGAGGTTTAGACCACATGACCCTGAAAGCGAGATGAGCACTGCAACCCCATGGTCGCCTCTGACTGGACTTAACCGTCCAGGGGTCCTTTACCTTTATCTTATTCTTTCCAGTGGTGTTGTATGCAGGCTATAAAGTGATTCCTGACTGCATAATTTTATTAAGTTTTTCTGTTTTCCACCAAAAAAGAAAGAAAGAGAAAAGAGAAAATGATAAAGAGTATATTACAAACCCCTTCATGGATCACTGACTTGCCGTGGCGAAGGGGCTTGAAGAACTCAGAGAAGCTATGAACTATGCCGAGCAGGGCACCCAAGATGAACAGGTCATAGTGGAGAGTTTTGACCAAACGTGATCCACCTGGAGGAGGAACCGGCAAGCCACTCCAGTATCCCTGCCAAGACAACTCCATGGACAAAGACAGCAGGCATATAAAAGATATGACGCTGGAAGATGAGCCCCTCAGGTCGGAAGGCGTCCAACATGCTACTGGGGAAGAGCGGAGGACAAGTACAAGTAGATCCAGAGCTGATGAGGCGGCTGGGCCAAAGCCGAAAGGACGCTCAGTTGCGGATATGCCTGGAAGCGAAAGGAAAGTCCAATGCTGTAAAGAAAAATATTGCATAGGAACCTGGAATGTAAGAACCATGAACCTGGGTAAGTTGGAGGTGGTCAAAAATGAGATGGCAAGAATAAATATTGACATCCTGGGCATCAGTGAACTAAAATGGACGGGAATGGGTGAATTCAGTTCGGATGACCATCATATCTACTACTGTGGGCAAGAAACCCGTAAAAGAAATGGAGTGGCCCTCATAGTCAACAAAAGAGTGGCGAAAGCTGTACTGGGATGCAATCTCAAAAATGATAGAATGATCTCGATACGAATCCAAGGCAGACCTTTTAACATCACAGTAATCCAAGTTTATGCACCAACTACTTGTGCTGAAGAAACTGAAATTGACCAATTCTATGAAGACTTACAAGACCTTATAGAAGTGACACCAAAGAAGGATGTTCTTCTCATTATAGGGGATTGGAATGCTAAAGTAGGGAGTCAAGAGATAAAAGGAACAACTGGCAAGTTTGGCCTTGGAGATCAAAACGAAGCAGGGCAAAGGCTAATAGAGTTCTGTCAAGAGAACAAGCTGGTCATCACAAACACGCTTTTCCAACAACACAAGAGACGACTCTACACATGGACATCACCAGATGGGCAGCATCGAAATCAGATTGATTATATTCTCTGCAGCCAAAGATGGAGAAGCTCTATACAGTCAGCAAAAACAAGACCTGGAGCTGACTGTGGCTCAGATCATCAGCTTCTTATAGCAAAATTCAAGCTTAAACTGAAGAAAGTAGGAAAAACCACTGGGCCGGTAAGATACAATCTAAGTCAAATCCCTTATGAATACACAGTGGAAGTGAGGAACAGGTTTAAGGATTTAGATTTGGTGGACAGAATGCCTGAAGAACTATGGATGGAGGCTCGTAACATTATACAGGAGGCAGCAACGAAAACCATCCCAATGAAAAGGAAATGCAAGAAAGCAAAGTGGCTGTCCAATGAGGCCTTACAAATAGCGGGGGAGAGAAGGCAAGCAAAATGCGAGGGAGATGGTGAAAGATACAGGAAATTGAATGCAGATTTCCAAAGAATAGCAAGGAGAGACAAGAAGACCTTCTTAAACGAGCAATGCAAAGAAATAGAGGAAAGCAATAGAATGGGAAGAACCAGAGATCTGTTCAAGAAAATTGGAGATATGAAAGGAACATTTCGTACAAAGATTTCCATAATAAAGGACAAAAGTGGAAAGGACCTAACAGAAGCAGAAGACATCAAGAAGAGGTGGCAAGAATACACAGAGGAATTATACCAGAAAGAAATGGATGTCTCGTATACCCCAGGTAGTGTGGTTGCTGACCTTGAGCCAGACATCCTGGAAAGTGAAGTCAAATGGGCCTTAGAAAGCACTGCAAATAACAAGGCCAGTGGAAGTGATGGTATTCCAGCTGAACTATTTAAAATTTTAAAAGATGATGCTGTTAAGGTGCTACACTCAATATGCCAGCAAGTTTGGAAAACTCAGCAGTGGCCAGAAGATTGGAGAAGACCAGTCTACATCCCAATCCCAAAGAAGGGCAGTGCCAAAGAATGCTCCAACTACCGCACAATTGCACTCATTTCACACGCTAGCAAGGTTATGCTTAAAATTCTACAAGGAAGGCTCAAGCAGTATGTGGACCGAGAACTCCCAGAAGCGCAAGCTGGATTTAGAAGAGGCAGAGGAACCAGAGACCAAATTGCAAACATGCGCTGGATTATGGAGAAAGCTAGAGAGTTCCAGAAAGACATCTACTTCTGCTTCATTGACTATGCAAAAGCCTTTGACTGTGTCGACCACGGCAAACTATGGCAAGTTTTTAAAGAAATGGGAGTGCCAGATCACCTCATCTGTCTCCTGAGAAATCTCTATGTGGGACAAGAAGCTACAGTTAGAACTGGATATGGAACAACTGATTGGTTCAAAATTGGGAAAGGAGTACGACAAGGCTGTATTTTGTCTCCCTGCTTATTTAACTTATATGCAGAATTCATCATGCGAAAGGCTGGGCTGGATGAATCCCTAGCCGGAATTAAGATTGCCAGAAGAAATATCAACAACCTCAGATATGCAGATGACACAACCTTGATGGCAGAAAGTGAGGAGGAATTAAAGAACCTTTTAATGAGGGTGAAAGAGGAGAGCGCAAAATATGGTCTGAAGCTCAACATCAAAAAAACGAAGATCATGGCCACTGGTCCCATCACCTCCTGGCAAATAGAAGGGGAAGAAATGGAGGTAGTGAGAGATTTTACTTTCTTGGGCTCAATGATCACTGCAGATGGTGACAGCAGCCACGAAATTAAAAGACGCCTGCTTCTTGGGAGAAGGGCAATGACAGGCCTAGACAGGATCTTGAGAAGTAGAGACATCACCTTGCCAACAAAGGTTCGTATAGTTAAAGCTATGGTTTTCCCAGTAGTGATGTATGGAAGTGAGAGCTGGACCATAAAGAAGGCTGATCGCCGAAGAATTGATGCTTTTGAATTATGGTGCTGGAGGAGACTCTTGAGAGTCCCATGGACTGCAAGAAGATCAAACCTCTCCATACTGAAGGAAATCAACCCTGAGTGCTCACTGGAAGGACAGATCGTGAAGCTGAGGCTCCAGTACTTTGGCCACCTCATGAGAAGAGAAGACTCCCTGGAGAAGACCCTGATGTTGGGAAAGATGGAGGGCACAAGGAGAAGGGGACGGCAGAGGACGAGATGGTTGCATAGTGTTTTCGAGGTTACCAGCATGAGTTTGACCAAACTGTGGGAGGCAGTGGAGGACAGAGGTGCCTGGCGTTCTCTGGTCCATGGGGTCACGAAGAGTCGGACACGACTAAACGACTAAACAACAGCAACAATATTACAAACACATGTAAGGCAAATGTTGAACTAAGTAATGTGGAATGCTGCACAGAGGATTCATATTGTCGCATGCCACACCAGTCTCAGCAGTGTGAGATTTCAGATGCTCCATGTGCTTACTCAGGATTTGTGTTTTCTTTTGGGCATGAGGCACAGCAGAGACTGTGGTGTCCTTATGATATATGGCTTATTTACACATGCAACCTGATCCTGTATAGAGGGCTTCACAGCATCAGCACCCCAGTAGGATCTCATTTCTTCCATAGCCCGAGCCTTGGATTCAAACAGAATTCAAGCATTGTACTTTGACTCTCTATTTCTCTGACTGCTTTACATCCTGGCCCCAAAACTCTACTTCAGTTTCTGGCTTTATCTGCTTAGGGAGGGGCCCCCATTTATTTGTCACCTTGCACTGAACCCCTTAATGGCTCATCGTGCAGGCTATCACTTCAGAGGAAGCTAGCTTGCTAGATCCAGGGAGGTCTGGCACTCAGTTTAACTCCTCAAGGCAAGGATTAATTAGGGAGGTCTGGCACCCACAAACTCCTAACAGTACAGTGGTACCTTGGTAGCCGAATGGCTTGGCTCCCGAACAAATTGGCTTCCTAACACTGCAAACCCAGAAGTGAGTGTTCCAGTTTGCGAATGTTTTTCAGAATCCGAATGTCCGACACAGCTTATGTGGTTCCCAAGGCTTCCGATTGAGTGCAGGAAGCTCCTACAGCCAATCGGAAGCTGCGCCTTGGTTTTCAAACAGTTTTGAGAGTCGAACAGACTCCTGGACTTATTAACTTTGAGAACCAAGGTACCACTGTATATATAAAACTCAATATATGTTTTGAAACCCCCAACTAGGGAGTGAATTAGGAAAAGCAGTTCAGATAGTGTAACATAGTGATTAAAGGTCGCTGATTCAGACTGTTATGACCCAGGTTAAACGCTCCATTCATATTTTTTTTTAAATAATATTTATTGAAGATTTTCAAATATAACAAAAAAAGAAAAACATCCAAATTTAAGACCTTATTTTCATTGGCATCTTTCCAGGACTTCCCCTCCCCTCCCCCTCTTGTATTCCAATTCTTTCAAATAAATTCAACAAATTCTTACCCCCAATTTTAAACTTATTATCATTGACCCAATTTAAAAATATTTTCCCATCCCCTAAAATCGACCTGTTCCCTTCCACGAGTTCTCCTCTTTAAATATGCAGTACAGATTACAATAAAAGAATAAAGAAAAAGAATAAGATATAATTTAACACCCTTTGGATTCCAAATTTCCCTCCCCCCTTTCCCGGTTGCGTTCCCAATGTCCATCAATGTCTACTGTCGTCCTGGAGCTCCCACACCTAAGCCATAGTCCTTCACCAGTCCGCTTTGCCGTCTTTTTAATAGTCTTTGCCGTCTTTTGGTCATTTTTAGTTTCGAATGTCCAATCTTGGAAGGAGTCTGTCTCAAAAAGGTCCATTTTTTCCATCCAGATCTTTGTATTTAAGAGTAAAAACTCCAATTTTATTTCTTTAGACCTTTCAAATCTGGATGTCCCAAATGTTCCCACTTCCAACTTTGTCCAGTTCTTGTTATTCTTGTTGTTCTTGTTGATCTCTCTCCTCCTTTTTTTCCCCCTGCTCTCCTGCACAAATGTTCTAATTCCAAAAGCTTCTAATTCCTCTGCAGAGGCTTTGTTATTCAGGAACAAAACATTACGTCAAGTCCCTTCCATTCTTCAATAGATAAATCTATTGTCTCCTTTAGTGTATAGACCTCTGTAGACAAAATAGTATTCCATTTCTGCAGTTTCCCAGGAGATAAAAAGTCCTATTCAAATTCCATGCCAGCAATACTTGTAGTGTCCCACAGCTCCTCTAGAGGGATTATAGTAACTCAGTTTCCTTCCAGATCACACCCAACAGTCAAAGTAACTTGTTATTCCTTGTTTTAAACAATTTATATCCAATTTGTAACAAATGTAACCGGCAAAGTCCTTGTAACAAAGTTCTCTTTTTGTTCTTCCGCTTTGACAGCTCCTTTGACAGCTGTCAAAACCTCTATTTCTCCTCTCCCGGCGCTCTCACGGATCGCTCCCGGGGTTCGGGGGGGGGGGTTGCATTTTGATTCACATTCCACTTTTCTCCTCCAGCCCAGTCTTATAATTTTCCATCGCAAAATTAATAACTTTCTCAAAATAAGGTTGCACTCGATCTTAGTTGTCAAATCCTTTGCTTTAACTCCTCTACAACAGGGGGGAGGCTGACTTCCTTTTTGCACCTCCCCCGCTCGCTCCGAATTTTAAATTCCCCCCCCTTTTTAATCCAAGTTCCAATTACTCACGGGTTATTCTTTTAAGGCCAAATTTTCAATGGAAGAAGTCAGCACTCTCCGTCGAATGGCATGCGGCTTCGCTCGGCAGGGGAAGCGGAGGACTCATAGCACCCCCCCATCACCCGCTCCGCAGCCTTTAAAAAGGCTCCTTCGCGGGTCGGGGGGCGCAAACGGTGCCCACCGAGTCACCATGCCCATGGGTTTCAGCGCCCATGGTTTTTGAGGGTCCCCGCGTCGCCGGCGCGGTAGGACCCAGCCCCTGCCGAGCAGGCTCCCTCCGGAGCTCGGAGGGAGTCCGCCATTCGGCGATGGCGCCAACCCGGAAGTCTAAACACTCCATTCAAAGCCCCCATTTAGTAATGATGATAGCAGGTTGACCATAGAACAGTCAACATCCCTCAGCCTAACTTACCTCAATGGATTGGAGTGAAGACAGAATGGGGATGGAAGAGCCACGAGCTCTGCCTTGAACTGCTTGGAAAAAAGATGGGCAAGAAATGTATTTTTTTGTTTCATTTGAATATTTATGATCTGCACTTTCACAACATATATCAAGGAGGCTTAGAACATGAATAGAATTAAATCAATCAAAGAAGTCAATATCTATAAAGCATTAGGAAACATTGATAAAACAGCAATAAAGAGTGGTGTGTTAAAGAGGACAAAAGTGCATTGTGCGGGGGCTGTCTAAAAAGTACAGTTTCAAAAAGACAACCGAAAGAAGACAGAGACTGTTCTTGCCAAACATCTACAGGCAGAGAGTTCCACAGGGCAGGGTCTGCCATCCTAAAGGCTTGGTCCCTAAATGTGATAGTAATAGCAGCAGCAAGAAGCCATTTTGACGCGTCAAAACATATCAATTAATTAGTGGTGATTATGAATATAATAATAATTACTAATACACTTCTACTAAGAAACATACAGTTTAGGGGAAAGAGACATCGCTAAAAGCTGAAAGAAATGCTATTTCATCAGGCTGCACTCTAAGTTACCAGTCGCCACCTCTCTCTCCCCTTCCCCCTCACTTTTCTTTTTGACAATTCCTTCCTTCCACTTCCTTCCTCTCTCTCTCTCTCTCTCTCTCTCTCTCTCTCTCTCTCTCTCTCCCTCTCTCTCCCCCCCCTCCCTCTCTCTCTCTCTCTCTCTCTCTCTCCTTTTACATTTCAAACATTTGAAACTTCTGAAGCCTCATGGCGACATGGCGACTCATTACTCAGCTAGACTTGCTCCTCTTCCGTGCCTCTCTCACATTTACAAACAGGCAATTGGCTGAACTCCTTCCGTTCCTTTCTGGGAGTCCATTCATTTACACAAGACTCATTACCGGTTCAACAAACCTCTCTGCGCACTCCCTGCTGCATAATTGCCCTGCCAGGGGCTCCATTACACTTCTGAAAGGCCTGGCAAGCAACCACCTTTGCAGCTGTCCCCCGTGTCAACTCCGCAGCTCGGCAAGTCCCGGCCATATATTTTCGGCCCAGGAATCTTCCAATTAGCTCTGGAGAAAAGGGAAGGCACCTTCAGAGCAAGGGCAGTCAGAGCAGAAACATGAAAGATGCTGAGGCTTCTTTCATTGAGTTTTTGCATGGGACATGTATTGGAAAGACAGTCCTCCTTTCTACATGATTCCATGCTAAATTCCTTGCCAAGAAGAAGAAGAAGAAGAAGAAGAAGAAGAAGAAGAGTTTGGATTTGATATCCTGCTTTATCACTACCCTAGGGAGTCTCAAAGTGGCTAACATTCTCCTTTCCCTTCCTCCCCCACAACAAACACTCTGTGAGGTAAGTGGGGCTGAGAGACCTCAAAGAAGTGTGACTGGCCCAAGGTCACCCAGCCGCTGCATGTAGAGGAACGGAGCCACAAACCCGGTTCCCCAGATTACGAGTCTATTGCTCTTCAATGAATGCCAAGCCAGTTGCATTCAGTATATAGCATATTTAAGGCTCATTTCACTCTCACCATGTAACAACACTCTCAGGTAATCATTCTAAACCTTCGAATGCATTGCCATCACTTTATGTAAATAAAGTTGTGCTTATTTTGAACACCTGAGTCTCAAATTACACATGACATGCAGCATACCCTCCTACATTTCTCTGATTAAAATAGGGACATCATCATCATCAATATCAATATCAACAACAACAACAATTTTATTATCTATACCCTGTGCTTTTTTCTGGGGGTACTCAGGGGTACACATACCCCTAAACAATTTGTGAATCTAAATTTGGCTTCGTTGAGGGGCAGTATGTCAATATGAGTAGGAAAATGAGAGTACCCTAAACATTTTTGAAGAAAAAAAACACTGTTTATACCCCACCTATCTGACTAGGTTGTCCCACCCACTCTGGGTGGCTTCCAACATATATAAAAACATAGTAAAACATTTAACTTTCAAAAACATCCCTATGCAGGGCTGCCTTCAGATGTCTTCTAAAGGTTGTGCAGTTATTTATCTCCTTAGCTCAGGGGTCACTTAACTCCATACCCTCCAACATTTCTTTGATGAAAATAGGAAGATTCTACCATACCCCCCCCCATTTATCCGAAGAAAATAGGGCCATCCTAAGGAAAAGCGGGAAATTCCGGGATCAAATCTGAAACCGGGACAGCGCCTGTAAATCTGAGACTGTCCCTGGAAAATAGGGACACTTGCATGTCTTTCCTCAGGCTTTTTAAACAAAGAAAGAAAATCAAAAGTAGTGTTGTGGGGCTGTATGTTTGAGGCTGCAATCGAGGGGCCACAAGCTTTTCGGTCCCAGTGGGCAGATCCTGATGAACTTTCATTAGTTTTGTTTTTTTAAGCCAACAACGACAACACACAAATGAATGTGGAAATGTAGGGAACCAAACTGGAAACTGGGGTGGGGATGGGCAGATTCAACCATTCCATGTCACATCTGCTGTTTTGCTCACCTTTGCCACTGGCTCTGCCCAGTGATGGCTCCGCCCCCACCCACTGCTTGTATGTGGCCCCTGGAAATAGAGCCCTCAAATTGCAAAAAGCTTCCCTGCCCTTGCAGTCAGGAACTGGAGCAAATACAGAAGCTGTGGGCTGCGTAGGCGAAAGCAACAGATGAGATCCATTCTCTGAGCTGCTGCTGGAAGTGTCTGACTTCCTCATTTATTCTCTGCTGTTCGCTGCATGTATTCTTTGCCACCGCGTCTCTAAATCATGCACACAGATGCACCGTTGTAGAGCGGAGATGATTTTGTGTTCCTTGTGGGAGTGACTAATCAGTAATCTCTTTGCTGAAGTTTCTGCTTTTCTCTCCCACTGTCCACCTTTTCACTCCTCCCTTTTAATCCCAGCTTCTCCTGCGCTAGGAGACTCTGTTATTTTGTTTGATTTGTGTGCTGCACTGCAATGGCTGATCTGAATATGCTGAATTACAGGAGGAAGGAGGAAGTCACAGGTTGGAGTGGGAGAAAAATTTGAACCTGCCTGATTCACTCTTCCTGAAAGAATATGCAAAGCAAAATACAACCTGCCTTTGAAATTCACACTTCTCTGAATTTTGCAATGCAGTTTTTCTGTGAGATAGTGTCTATCCATATACTAAAATTAAGTGTGCATAAAAAATGGCATGCAGAATTTTTTATATTGGTGAAAATTGTCTTGTGGAAATGTGCGTATAAGGCAAAATTGCAGTAAAAAACTATATTAGGAGATATTTGCACTAAGGTTATTGGAATAAATAAATAAAATCTGCAAAATAAATAAATGAATTCACCAACTGATGTAGAAATATGAAGGGCTGAATTTAAGACAGGAAATATGAGAAGTTGGGAGAAACAGAAATGGACAGTCGCCCATTCCTAGCTACAAGCAAAGCGCAAAGTAGGTCTGTTTGCCTTAAAATATGAACCACACTGTTTTCTCCCCCACTCCAATCCTATCTCTACCTCCTCCATACGGTGGCCAGAATGAAGCTCAGCAGTACCACCCAATTGATTCAAGGAACTTTTCAATAGCCCTTGTGAAGATGTAGGTTGGTTTTGGTGGAAAGAACATGGATTGGTCAGTAACAGCAAGATCAAGTCTTGATTTTCATGTGTGAAGAAGCTATTGTAGATCAAACCTCAGAGACAGAACTTTTATTTCACCCAGCAACATCTCAAGCATAATATTTTTCAAAGCCATTCATTCACTCCTTTGGCCAAGAGTCCTAAAGTTACTGAGCAGAGGTGTGTGGTATGACACAGTGATGCACACAGATGCATGAATCAATCCTCAATTTTGTTCTTTTTCCCTACAGCTTTTAAACACACGAGGAAGGGAGATTAATACCAGAATCCCTCCCTAGGCATGAGATGTCCTTATACTGGTTTAAAAACAAACAATGCATATCAAAGGGCATAAGAAATAGTGGTTGCACTTGGCCTAGAAGTATGACTTCAGTACCGACTGTCTGTTGGTTTGTGTTTGTGGGGGGAAAAAACACCAAACATTCACATGAGAAAAGTTGGCTTCCATTTTTTATTTATTTCTGTTTCCTCCCTCGGGCAGGATGCTGTGAGCCTTTTGAAACGGCACACTGCTTCTGTTTTTGAAAACAGAAAGAAATCACAGAGCCTACAAAGTATTGCTTTCCGCCGTGATCATCAAACTGCAAGCCGTGTTCCGCCTGCAGCGTGCGGCGCTTCTATTGGTCTTTGGGATGAGGCAGTTTGATAGACGGTGGAAATCAGAGGGTGAATGTAGAGGATAACTGGTGTATGACTAATGTTCTTATTATAAACTGGTGTGCTTAAATTAAGAAGTGCAATGGAACAAGTGGGTTTGAGCCCCACGCTGGGCAAAAGGATTCCTGTGTTGCAGGGGTTGGACTACACGATCCTCATGGTCCCACCAAACCCTACAATTCTATGATTCTAAGTAATTATCAGCCCAGATTATGAAGTACCCCAAGGATGTCTGAATACTGACATTTTTCTAACTCAAGTCCCATATGCTCTATATGTTGGTCCATGAGCATCTACTCTTGGGATTTCATTTCTTTCTGCAGCAGAGTTCCTTTCACAGAATTGTTTTCCTGCATCTTTCACTTCTTTACAGCATCATCATCAGCATTCCAGCTCTTAGTGAAATCCCCATTGCGTGACCAGGCGGCGACCATCCCAGCCCCCAGGGACCACCAGAAAGGAATAAAGACTCATGACAACGTGTTATGGATTTAAAATTAGGCCACAACTTTATTAAACTTTCAAATGTAGGAAGACCTTGGCTTAGGCATTGGGCATGTATCCCTCCCAAACCACAGCAGGGGAAACTGGGGCTCCTCAGGGTACATGGGATATGAGGGTGCAAGGCACATTTGTACGCAGGCAGCCCATCCCATATCCCCACACACAGGGTAGTTCACTGACAACCTTTCAGTGTATAATCAGTGACACCCATTTCACCACCCCTTTAAGAGGTGACCCTGGAATTGCCGCCACAGGGGGGTGAGTCACCACTTCAAGCCCCCCCCCCCCATATAGGGAATAAAAGACTAAAGGATTCCGCCCAAGGCCTTAAACCACAAAAGTTGTCACAAATTGCTACAGGGAAGACCAAACCTGCCAATGAAGGAAAATTTCTTCCCAGTTCTTCAACAGCAACCAGTCAAAGACCGTAGCAGCGCCCGCTAAACAGGAAGAAAAAAGGTTAACCTGCAAACAAGAAACATTAAACAAAGGGAGGGTTGGGTGGGTAAAGCTCCTGAGCTGACTGCCTGGCTACTGCTGGCTCCACTTCCTATATATAAATGGGACTGGCCCCACCTCCCAGCAGTGTAAATTGACTAACTGAGGCTGGGCGTGAACCTCCAAAGAATAACATTGAGAGGCAGGTTAGTACATACAGCTGACAAGTTCCCCGGGGTCCAAAATGCCGCACACAATCCCGCAAAGGGCACCCACAGTGTAAAGTGTGAGTGCCCATTACAGGAATAAACACCATTTGGTTCTGTTTCTCAGTCTTTATTATTTACAAAACTTTTCACTGGTCACTAATAAATAGAAGAAGAAGAAGAAGAAGAAGAAGAAGAAGAAGAAGAAGAAGAAGAAGAAGAAGAAGAGTTTGGATTTGATATCCCGCCTTTCACTCCCCTTCAGGAGTCTCAAAGCGGCTAACAACCTCCTTTCCCTTCCTCCCCCACAACAAACACTCTGTGAGGTGAGTGGGGCTGAGAGACTTCAGAGAAGTGTGACTGGCCCAAGGTCACCCAGCAGCTGCATGTGGAGGAGCGGAGACACGAACCCGGTTCCCCAGATTATGTGACTGCCGCTCTTAACCACTACACCACACTGGCTCTTTAATAAACACAAATAAAACAACATAACCTTTTCCTCTTTTTTAGCCATCTGGCCAGAGACCTCATTCACATGCTCATTTAGACTGACCCAGACTTAGTTGATCACATGCCCTAATAAAGGGCACCTGTTGCTTGGGAAATTTTCTGTTGCCTAGCAACTTGTTCAAGACCATTTTCAAGTTTCTTCTAGAACATTCCAACACTGTACATTTAAAACAGTGTTGTACCACTTTAAACAGCCATGGCTTCCACCCCAAAGAATCGTGGGGACAGTAGTTTGTTTGGAGACCCCTATTCCCCTTGTGGACCTCAAATTCCTAAAGTGGTTTAACAGCTAACACCTCTTCCCAGGTAACTCTGGGAATTGTAGTTTGCTCAGGACTAGAGGGTCTCAGCACAACAAATGACAGTTTCTTGGATACTTTAAGAGATGCCCTGACTAAACAGTGGTATCCTATTGCTCTTGTTTATTCATTTGTTTTTATTTAATAAAATCTATACACCACACCTCTAAGAAGAAAAAAGCACTTCTAAGTGGTTTATTGTTTATTTATTTTTAAAAAGTGTACAGTGCTCTAAATGTATATGCAGAGGGGCCTGAAAATGGCAAACTTTATGAATGACAACATATTTGAATATATCTGCGTAGCTTAATAAACCTGCCTCTGGGGAATAAAGATTCTTAAGGGAATCACTTTTAAAATAGCTTATATAGCAAAGATGCACCATGTGGATTGGCTTTTTAGCGCTTGCTAAGAATGTTTTCCTTTCAACAAACCATCTAAAATCTTTATCCCAGTAGGTATCCGTCTTCGAGCCAAAGCGATTCTATGTATGTTTAAACTGCTTTTATATTTATCTATACTTGTTTTTTTAAAAAGTGTTTTATATAGTTGTTTTTAACTTTTAAGAATTTGTAACGTATATATATATATATATATATATATATATATATTATTGTAAATCACTTTGAGATGCCTCGTAGGCAACCATGAAATGCATAAGTCATAAAGATAGATACTTGACACAGTAGCAATTCCATACTCCGGCACATTCAGAAGTGCATCTACAAAGGGCTAGAGGGCAGGGGGGTTTTCCGCTCTGTCCTTACAGCAAGGATATGTCCTATTACAGCATGTCTTTTCTCTATTTGTATCTGTACAAATAGAGCAAGGGTCTATTTCTGAGCGAGGGTCAATCTAATGTCACATTCACCCTCAAGTACGAATTGCAATATACAAATTGCAGGAATAGAGAGGGAAAGAGAAGTTTGTTTCCAATCCATGTCAATTTCACATAGGTTTACCCAGGAATCTATTCCTTCTTCTTTCCACTGGTTCTGAGAAACAGAGAGATCCCCACTGAACTCGCATTTAAATACATGCCACTTAAATACGTATTGAGTGACCAGGCGGCAACAGCCCCAACCCCCAGGGATCATAAGGAAGGAACAAAGACACTGACAAAGTTATATGGAATTAAAATTAGGCCACAACTTTGTTACAACTTCCAAATGTAGGAAGACCTTGGCTTAGACCTTAGGTGTGTATCCCTCCCAGTCCCCCAGCTGGGGGGAAATGGGGCTCATCAGGGTAAATGGGGTATAGGGGTGCTCTGTGAGACATAAGTGTAACAGGCAGCCAAGCCCATATCCTGCACAAAGGGTAGTTCACTGACGATCTTTCAGTGTATGGCCAGTGATACCCAAATATATAACCCCTTTAAGAGGGGGACCCTGGAATCGCCGCTGCAGGGGGGTGAGTCACCATTTCAGCCCCCTCCCCCCCCCCATATAGGGAAGAAAAGACTAAAGGATTCCACCCAAGGCCATAACCACCAAAGCTATGACGAATTGCTACGGGGAAGACAAAACCTGCCAATGCAGGGAAATTTCTTGCTGGTCCTTCAACAGCAACCAGTCAAAGACTGTAGCAGCACCCGCTAAACAGGAAGAAAAAGTTAACCTGGAAACAAGAAACACTAAATAAAGGGAGGATAGGGAGGGTGAATCTCCAGAGCCAACTGCCTGGCTATTGTCGGCGCCACCCCCTATTTAGAAATGGGGCTGGCCCCACCTCCCAGCAAGAAACTTGATTACTGAGGCTGGGCGTGAATCTCCAAAATTAAGACTGAGTGGCAAGCCAGCCCCTGTTTGCCAGTAAGCTTCCTGGGAACTGTAGCACCATTTGCGATCCTGCAAAGGGTACCCACAATGAAAAGTGTGAGTGCTCATTTTAAACATATTATCTTACAAGATCTGCATCAAAATACACATTTTCTGCATTTTTTTGGGGGAGCTAAGGACTGCATCTAAAATTTCAAAGAAATCTAAAATCCAAAGGAAACAGTGCTGTGATCTGCACATTACTTCAGGAACTGCTGATCACATCAGTGCATCCAGGAATGTGCAAAAATTGCATTTTTCCCTCTAGCATTCTCAAGGCTTGTTAATATATTACAATGGACACGGGTACAAGCTGTCTCTATGCATGTACAAGTATTCATGTGACAGGGCATACTTGTGGATTTCTACAGCTCAACTCTTGTGTTGAGGTACACAAGGTGCACACCCACTGAATGTTACATGTCGACAACTACAATGATACATGTCTATGCAGATTGCGTTCTTCTTGGATATGAGTCCTGGAAGACCTACTCCATGCCTTGCAGGCCTTTTCCCACCATGACTGTGAGGTTGGGGCCCTCAGTTACAGAAGCTGAGGATGCTGAACAGGCTTGGGCGGGGGTATTTTATAGGGGGTTATTGGGGGTGGGTTGCTGATGTTGGTTTTTGTATTTTTATTTTAGATCTTCTTGTGATTTATATGGAAATTGTTTGGTTTGTGTCAGGCTTTAGGGAATCTGATCCGTCCCGTGGTGGTAGCCAAGAAGCAGATAAACAAGAAGAGTTCTTACTAAGTACTTTATTCAGTAAGGGACTCGGGTGGCGCTGTGAGTTAAACCACAGAGCCTAGGATTTGCCAATCAGAAGGTCAATGGTTCGAATCGCCGTGACGGGGTGAGCTTCTGTTGCTCGGTCCCTGCTCCTGCCAAACTAGCAGTTCGAAAGCACATCAAAATGCAAGTAGATAAATAGGTACCGCTCCGGTGGGAAGGTAAACGGTGTTTCCGTGTTCTGCTCTAGTTCGCCAGAAGTGGCTTAGTCATGCTGGCCACATGACCCGGAAGCTGTATGCTGGCTCCCTCGGCCAATAAAGCGAGATGAGCACCGCAATCCCAGAGTCAGCCACGAGTGGACCTAATGGTCAGGGGTCCCTTTACCTTTACTTTAGTCAATATTCACAGAGAGAGATGAAGGAATGCAGTCTCTCTTAAATAATGATATTGCTCTGACTAAAGTCCCACCCCTTCCGTCTCTCCTATTCTACATCATCCCTGTGTTGGCTAATCTGAGCTTTCTGCCTCTGAGCTCTCTGTTCTACTACTCTCAATGCCCACCTGGTCCTGGGAGAGGGTGGGTGGGTCAGGAATACTTTCCAAAATAACTGAATCTGTCAGCTATTTCTCCTCTGGTGCTGCTACTTCCTGCTGTTCTTCTCCCAATATTTCATAGCTTCTCCCCTCTGCAGCCTCTGAACTATGCGGGCCACACACCTGGTGTCATCATGGGGGGGGGGGGAACGACGACAAAATGACCATCATTCTGCTGAAGAAAATTGGGACGTACATCTTTGGTGCACCAAAAGACATTCTTCTCAATTTTCAGATAGTAGTTGACTCCCTCACATCAGCCCAGACCAGCTGTGGTGCCTGCATTGCAGGCTGTGCCAGTTTCTGTTGTTCCTGCTGAGGCAGAGGCAGCTCTTGGTCCTGCATTAAATCCTGAACTGAACCAATTTTCTCCCCCATCCCTAATGATAAGACATATTCTTAAGATTTCCATATTCTGACACAGCATAGCTTTAATTACCAGGTGCGGGAAACGAACAGGGAATGCCCACGTCTCATTTGCACACCTTCAAGAAATATGATTGGTGCTTATGGTTTCTTCCAGCAGGGCAGTTCTTTAAATAGATGTCCTTATTTTAGACATCCATGGCTGTCGTATCAATCTTTATTCTGCTAGTGCTGCACTTGAAAAATGGGACCCTTACAAGATTTCCCAACAGAAACATTCCTAGATTGAAAACACCGAAGACTTGAAAATGCAGCTGTTGTGTGTGTGTGTGTGTGTGTGTGTGTGTGTATCTCTGTGTATCCTAACACAGAGAGCCCTCCTAGGAAATTTTGCCAGTCTTTTCAAAATATATTCTTCTCTCGAAATTCTTGAGATGCCTTGCCTAAGGAGAAATCTCCCAGTTCACTTTATGAGACATTTCATCTGCGCGTTTTATGAGCAGATTCACTGGAGATAGAAAAATCAACATGGTATTTGGGCATATCTCTCCTTCCAGTTTGTTATGGATGAAACAGAAAGTCTCTTTTGTTGCAATTCTCATTGCTGGTTTTGTATGATGCCAACTTCAAGGAACAGCCTGGAAGGATTTAGGCAAAACACTTGTTTACTTTGGTTCCCTCAACCCTCAACCACTATGCACACCTTTTGTATTTATAAAGGCTGCAGAAGAACATTAAAATAAAGCGTCAGGGACACTTTTCCTCCTCTAGTTGAAATTTGATTTTGTTGTTCAAGCTGCATCTGCAGCCAATCAACATGCAGCACATTCTCTTTTTTTCTGAAGCGAATCCCATTAATATTCTTTATCTCATTGCTCAGAGCCTCCTAAGGACAAACATACCATAAAATGTTCTCATAAATCAAATTTAAGTGTACTGCAGAGGTAATGGGGATAGTAAAAATGTCATGCTTTGGCAGTGGTTTAGTGGAGAATGACCTATTTTCATATTAAAGTGATAAAATCAGTATAAAATTCATAAAAAATGATTATTTTTATTTTTATTTTTATTTTTTGCAGATAAGGAGCCAGTGAGATTTAGATCAAAGTTATAACCCCCTACATTTAGTGTGGGTTAGCAGCACCGAGGCAACTGAAGCACATTAGAGTCATTCCAAGACCTGCTTTAGTCAGGTGGAAGAACTTTCTCCCTGTTTTGCTAATAGCATGCAGGAAGCATTAGAAGAGTATTAAAAATGCACTTTCAGAATTATCCTTACCTCAGCCTTCCACCGCATGATTTATAACATGTAGAATCACTCTTTGTAAACAGTAGCATACTTTATACAGACATGCAATCTCCCTGTGAAACAGAAATTAAAATACTTTACTGAATATTATTCAGTTGAGCACTTCAGTCGTCATATTTTAGCTTTTATTTGGTCAGAGCAACAGCAACCACAGGGAATCCACAAAAGTAGAGTCCACCAGACTACAATGGCACCTCGGGTTAAGAACTTAACTCATTCTGGAGGTCCGTTCTTAACCTGAAACTGTTCTTAACCTGAAGCACCACTTTTGCTAATGGGGCCTCCCGCTGCGCCGCCACTGTGCGATTTCTGTTCTCATCCTGAGGCAAAGTTCTTAACCCAAGGTACTATTTCTGGGTTAGCGGAGTCTGTAACCTGAAGCATCTGTAACCCAAGGTACCACTGTATAAGTTACACTGGCTAAATACAGAAGCATTCCCTCACCTTAGCTTAACACATGCATAGAAATTAAATTGCATACTCAGAGGAAAAGCACGGCTGCATTCGGAGAGCTGGGTGCATGACTCAGTAGGGAAAGAATTTCTGCTTTCTATTACAGACCTGAGCCTGAACTTTCCCTGCACAAACATTCTTGACACATTCTTAATACAGTCCGAATAAGCAGATTCTCCTAATAATATTCTTTCACATGCTATTTTATCTCTCCTCATATGCAGATTACCTATCAATATCCCTACCTCTATTTTCCATCCCAGAAACACCAAGGGCCTTCTGGCAGTTCCCTCACTGTGAGAGGGAAGCTACAAGGAACCAGGCAGAGGTTCTTCTTGATAGTGTCATACACCTTGTGAAACACCCTCCCATCAGATGTCAGGGAAATAAACAACTAATGTGACTTTTAGAAGGCATCTGAAGGCAGCCCTGTTCAGGCAAGTTTTGAATTATTATTGTTGTTGTATTGTGTTTTTAATATTTTCTTGGGAACCATCCAGAGTGGCTGGGGAAACCCAGTCATGTAGGCGGCATATAAATAAAATCATCATCACCAATGTATATATCAATATGTTCACCCACTATAATACTTACAACACAATCCTATGCATGCCATCTCAATGTAAGTTCCTTTGAGTTCAGGGGGGCTCTCTCTAGGGTAAGTCCACATTAGCCTGCAGCATTAGAATGAAAAGTTGCAAAATTAATTCTCTAATTCTCTAGCCACTGAAGAAAGCCATCATTGAATGCCGTTTTTAAAAGTACCTTCCCAGATGACAGTGAATCTACCATATTATTTTAAATGCACGAGGCAATGTAAGAGCCACAGGGTCAAAGGAAAATCTAGAAGCCCTTCAAATAGAAACAAAACACACCCAGCTACACACATTTATGACTTTTTGCAGTCTCGCTTATAGTCAGATTATAATTCCTCCCTGTCCCCTAGAAGTGGCAAGAGTTACGGTGTTGACCTGGTCAGGTTTCAGCAAGTAGGATAAACTGCTGGGGAACATAATTGAGTTGTATGCACACTTCACCATCTCCAAAAACACCAGCAAGTTTAACGATATTGACAAGAAAAGTAGTAGGTTTCCCACATATCTAATTGACTATGCTTCCAAAGTATTAGCAATGGACAGAACTGTAATCATAAGATCTCAACGTGCGTACGCAACGTCAGGACCCTCAGCTGCAATTTAAGGCAATAAAGGACCCAGTCACTGCCACTGCCACTTTATCAAACTGTCCTCATCCCAAATAGAAAGAGTGACCAGCAATCAGGGAATTGCATCAATATATTTATATCGACTCTTAGTTCATTTTGGTTTCTGCATATGGAAAGGGCTAGTAGCTTCTTCTTCATTTACTCCCCACCCCCCAGTGATAGACACGTGTCAGTTGTCAGCCACAAGATCCTTTTCTCATGGCAGGATATAGTTTGCTTTTCAGAATCTTCTTTAGAGATTTGGTTAGTTTTCATACCTTGTACATGAGCTGGAACCTCCAAATTCTTCTGGAATATTTTTACTTTTGCTGAAATGTAGTGGCAGCGGGAAGGTAAACGGCGTTTCCATGTGCGGCTCTGGCTCTGGCCAGAGCAGCGATGTCACGCTGGCCACGTGACCCGGAAGTGTCTCCGGACAGCGCTGGCCCCTGGCCTCTTGAGTGAGATGGGCGCACAACCCCAGAGTCTGTCAAGACTGGCCCGTACGGGCAGGGGTACCTTTACCTTTACTTAGTGGCAGCTCTGGCCAGGTCTTATCAGTTACACAGTATTCTGGCTTCCTTCTAGTGACAGCAAAGAGAAGTCCATGGATGGAGATTTTAGAACTTCCCAGGGAGCAATTCCCCAAAGCAAGGACCTAAGTACAGGGATGGATCTGTGATTAATGATTTAGTTAAGATTCCTGCATTGTAGAGGATTGGACTAGAGGACCTTCAGGGTCCCTTCCAACTCCACAAAAAAAAATTAAAATAGTTTTTATTTACAAACAAAGAAAATGCAACATTCATTTGTTGTTGTTTAGTCGTTTAGTCGTATCCAACTCTTCGTGACGCCATGGACCAGAGCACGCCAGGCACTCCTGTCTTCCACTGCCTCCTGCAGTTTGGTCAAACTCATTCATTTACATATACAAAAAGAAAAAGAAAACAAGAAGAATATGACACTACACAAAGTTACAATCAAAAGTTAGAAAAAAGATTGCATCCACCTTACCCACCTAGTGTGTTTTCCCTCCACCAGTGCTCACCCGTATTTTGACTCCTATATTACAATTTACGTTGCATATATTCTAATTCAAATCTATGATGATTTATCCATTCTTTTCTCATTATCATTTAGAATTGATTATTCTGTACAAACTTAATCCAAGCCTATCAGCATGTTATCTTTTGAACAATGTTTATTCATATACTCCTCATACCATTTCTATTGAGCTCTTAGTTTCTGATTTGATTGACACCTTATTATCACAGTTAGTCTTGCTAGTTCTATAAACTCTGATAACTTATTTATCCAGTTGTCTTTCGTGGGTATATGGGCACTTTCCCAATTTTTCGCTATCAGAAACCTTGCCGCAGCTGTTGCATAAAGCAATAGAGTTCTCCTATCTTGCGGGATCTCTTTGCCCAGTAAGCTTACCAGGTATATTTCTGGTTGTTGTTTTTTCTCTCTAAACGGATTCCTAGCATTTTTTTTTTAGTTCTTCATGTACCATATAACAGAACACTTTCACTCTCCCACATGGCCACCACATATGAATGAGTGTGCCCTCAGCCTTCCAACTCTACAATTCTGTGATTCTATGGGATTCAATAAGGCTTGCAACATTGCTTGGTGGTGTTTTACACAGCCCTTGGATACAAGATGGGTGACACCTGGCTTGAGAGCAGTACATGTGAAAAGGATCTAGGAGTCTTGGTTGACCACAAACTTGACATGAGCCAACAGTGTGACGCGGCAGCTAAAAAAGCCAATGCAATTCTGGGCTGCATCAATAGAAGTATAGCATCTAGATCAAGGGAAGTAATAGTGCCACTGTATTCTGCTCTGGTCAGACCTCACCTGGAGTACTGTGTCCAGTTCTGGGCACCACAGTTCAAGAAGGACACTGACAAACTGGAACGTGTCCAGAGGAGGGCAACCAAAATGGTCAAAGGCCTGGAAACGATGCCTTATGAGGAATGGCTAAGGGAGCTGGGCATGTTTAGCCTGGAGAAGAGGAGGTTAAGGGGTGATATGATAGCCATGTTCAAATATATAAAAGGATGTCACATAGAGGAGAGAGAGAGGTTGTTTTCTGCTGCTCCAGAGAGGCGGACACGGAGCAATGGATCCAAACTACAAGAAAGAAGATTCCACCTAAACATTAGGAAGAACTTCCTGACGGTAAGAGCTGTTCGACAGTGGAATTTGCTGCCAAGGAGTGTGGTGGAGTCTCCTTCTTTGGAGGTCTTTAAGCAGAGGCTTGACAACCATATGTCAGGAGTGCTCTGATGGTGTTTCCTGCTTGGCAGGGGGTTGGACTCGATGGCCCTTGTGGTCTCTTCCAACTCTATGATTCTATGGAATACCTTAAATTTAAATTGCATTTAAACCTGTATTTTAAATTGTTTTTTTCTTTCTTTCTCTATTATGTTTTTATTGTAATTTTACTGATGTTAGCTGCCCTGAGCCTGGCTCTGGCCAGGGAGGGCGGGGTATAAATAAAATTTATTATTATTATTTATTATTATTATTAACTGCCAGAAGCCCCTCAGAGCTGCACTGTCCAGGCTCGACAATGGAGGTGGAGACACTTCAGTGAGATATAAACCCTATGTGCCCAGGTTTTCAGGATACGAGGACAGCCTACCTGTTCTCAAAAGGATTTCCACCTTCAGACCTTCCCCATACAAGTGGTCAGCATGAGGCCAGGAGGATTTGAATGATTTTGGAGTGGGGCTAAAGGTTTGACAACCACCCACAAACCACTTTGTGTGAGTAAAACATAAAGCAGGCCACAGTGTTGTGTTGTTGGTTTTTTTTGTTTCTTTGTTTGTTTTGACATTTTATGCTTGAAACAGAAGCTGTGGTTTTAGGAGTACTGCTGCCAATTGTAAATAGCTCTTTAGCAGAAGAAGAACTATTGAAAACTAAATAAAAAAACACAGAGAAGGATGTGGAACAGATTTCAGAAATATTTTAATAATCTTAATTACATTTGAAGAAAGCTTTTTCAAAATCAATAGCAGCCGAGGGAAAATATGATTTGTATTGCTTTTCAATAGCTGGGAACCTTTAGAGTTGATGCAATGACATGAGAAATGACTTATCAGGGTGTAATAACTTGTAAAGGGCATTGATCAAAAATGGCCATGCAAACTATACATTTGATTTACCAACAATAACAGAGCTTTCCATTCCACGTAAGTTTAATCTCCTTGCTATAAGAGAGCCAACCTCAAATACGACACCAGGTCTCAAGAAGGAAGTGTCATATCACAGGTGGGTCTAAGGCATTGCCAGTGACCTTGAAGGTTAGTTTCTTCTCCAGGCAAGTGGTCTGGGAACCCAAAATGCATTTTGACACAGAAAGCCAGCTTTCTTTTAAATTGTCAGGTTGTGTAATGAAGTTCGTACAATCTAGCAGGAAGAGTTTCACAGCTGCAGAACACAGAAAGGCAGTGTAGAGCTGATCTGTCTTATTTTATTTTATTTTTTTACACTTTGAAACTATGGTCTCTTTATTTATTTTGGCAAACCCAAGGGTTAAACCGAGTCCACTGATGCCACCTTTTTCTGTATGGATGTTGCTGTTTTGGCTACCTAAGCGCAAGGAATCAAATGCTTGCGCTCAGTAGTCGTATATAAATGGTTCCACTTTATTTTTCTTTAATCTTAAATGAAAGGGGGAAATTGCTAAAGTTCTGATCATCTTTCATATAGATGACAGATGTTAGCCCATTCTATTTCTTCACGTTATGAAACCGGAAAAGGGGGGGGGGGAGGGAATATATTTGCTGACCTTCATTAGTAAAATATCATAAATGATTAAGAAAGGCTATGAGTCAAAACAGAATTAATTCCATTTTTTCTGGTGATTCAAAACTGTAATTACATTAAGCATATGTTATATACTACACCAGGGATCTGGACTTGATTAATTTATCTCTATTTGCCATGTTTCTTATTCTGTGACATTTTAATGAGAATTCTCACATGCCACAAAGATGATGTGCTGGAAACTGGATGGAAGGGGAATACGCTGCAATTGCTTTATGGCATTTCTAGTTGTACAGAGACAAAGTAAGCTTTCTCAGAAAAGGCATTTTGAGATGAGGAGGAGGATGGGACATATAAAACTGCCTGATAGCGAATCAAACCATAGGGTGATCCAGCAACTCTCTAGGGGACATTCCCAGCACAAACTGGTGGTGCCAGAAATCGATCCTGGGATCCTTTCCACAAAAAGCAGTCATGGCAGCTATTCCTACATTGTTGAAGAAAACCACTTTAGAACTCTGTGCGTATGGTACCTGACCCACACATTGACCTTAAAGGATGGGGATACCCCACTATGGCTTTTGCTGGGGTGAGTGTCAATTATGCTTTCCAGTGCTATACCACATTCTGTTCTGCTCCTGTGCTCCTGTGAATTCAGATCATACATGAAGTCCTGGTAATGACTGCTCTCCACCCTTTACATGCCTGCGCACAGCATCCCTGATCCTACGTGACTCCCGGCAGAGCGCTCCTGGACCAGCCCTGCTTGATTGGGAGATTCCCAGCTGTGTCACCCCCTTGCCGGCCAATCAGGTTGGTCCGGGGGTGTGGCCTGCCCCATAAAAGCAGGATGCAGCTGGGGATCTCCCTTTTTGTTTGCCCACCAGCTGCTCCTGTTTTCCCACCCTCCCACCCTCTAAGGTTTTCCTTCTTGGACCTTGCTATGGACTTCGGTTGGTCGCCACTAACGGGCCTGGTAGGAATTTTTCCCCTTGGAAAATTGGCACCAGCCACTTGGCTTTCACCTACCTCATAGCAAACTTCATCACAACTTTCTGGGTATTGGCGGTTAGGCATTGGAATAGTTCTGTAGATGGAAAGAGGGGAGGTAGCGCCATCACCTGCCCCGCATATTGAAGGGTAGTCCGTTAAAGGATTCCAGGGGGCGCGTCCCTGTCCAAAGCCTAGGGAGGTGAGGGCCTAAGGCACGACCCCTATCAATAACCCTGTGAGAGCTCTTAGTCGATGTGCATTGGCAGGACTCCCCCTCCTGGTGGTTAGCCCTTCCCGGACTTCAAGCAGACGGGCCAGAGTCAGATATAGTCGGTTAGGTCCAATGCCTAAGCCAATACCACTCATCACCTGTAACCAGTAAAGTTGTGGCCTTTTTTAGCCCATTAACCGTAATAATTGTGTCATGTGACAAACAACAAAAGTCCGTATAGTAAAAGCAAATAGAAGGGGAAGAAATGGGAGCAGTGAGAGATTCTACTTCTTGGGTTCCATGATCACTGCAGATGGTGACTGCAGCCACGGAATTAAAAGATGCCTGCTTCTTGGGAGAAAAGCAATGACAAACCTAGACAGCATCTTAAAAAGCAGAGACATCACCTTGCCAACAAAGGTCCATATAGTTAAAGCTATGGTTTTCCCAGTAGTGATGTATGGAAGTGAGAGATGGACCATAAAAAAGGCTGATCACCGAAGAATTGATGCTTTTGAATTATGGTGCTGGAGGAGACTCTCGAGAGTCCCATGGACTGCAAGAAGATCAAACCTATCAATTCTTAAGAAAATCAGCCCTGAGTGCTCACTGGAAGGACAGATCCTGAAGCTGAGGCTCCAATACTTTGGTCACCTCATGAGAAGAGAAGACTCCCTGGAAAAGACCCTGATGTTGGGAAAGATGGAGGGCACAAGGAAAAGGGGACGACAGAGGACGAGATGGTTGGATAGTGTTCTCGAAGCTACCAGCATGAGTTTGACCAAATTGTGGGAGGCAGTGGAAGACAGAAGTGCCTGGCGTGCTCTGGTCCATGGGGTCACGAAGAGTCGGACATGACTAAATGACTAAACAACAACAGTAACATCTTGAACATCCCTGTAGCAAATCGGTAGCCAGCACAGATCTTTGAGCAAAGATCTTTTCAGCAATATCTACATCATGTTTTGGAGCAGATCCATTTTGTCCTTGGACCCCTTTTTTTATTCAACACCATGCCTCCACCAGCCATTATTTCCTTCATTTTTCAACTTGCTGTCCATTTTATCCTGTTCACCACCTTCTCCTTTGCCCAGCCTCCCCAACATGCATGTATTTATAGAAGACAGTGCATCTGTGCCCGAGTCTCGCCCTTGGGATATAATTATAATTGATCTTATGCGAAGGAATAAAATATCTTGACATCAGATTGCAAATGCATTTGCCACTATTCTCACCCTCATTTTTATTTAGCATGCTTGAAGAAATGACAAATGTTCGCATACTTCGGTGGGTTAAACTTTTATGAATGATAAATTAATGTATGACAGGCACAACAGGGGATAAAAAGTGGAAGCCAACTTTAATTCTTCTCATCCGTCAGTATTTTATGGCACCGTAACTGAAGTTCCCCCTACCTCTACTTTTGAGTCCTTAACCCTCTCTGCTGCAGAATAGTTTGAGGTCACACTCACATGGAATTCAGGTTACAATTATTGTGAGGTTTGAATCCCATAGAATTCAAACTGAAACACAATTCAAGAAACAAAAAAGGCAACAAAAATACTATTGAAAATCAATGCTGATATTTAATGTGATGGATGTGCCATCTCCTGTCTGCAACCACAAATCCATGGATGTGAGCACAATTCAAAGTGTTGGTGCTGACCTTTAAAGCCCTAAAAGGCCTTGGCCCTGTATGCTTGAAGGAGTGTCTCCATCCCCATCATTCAGCCCAGACACTGCAGTCCAGCTCCAAAGGTCCTCTGGTGGTTCCCTCATTGCAAGAGGTGAGGTTATAGGGCATTTTCGGTAGTTGTGCTCACTCTGTGGAATGCCCTCCCAACAGCTGTCAAACAGATAAACAGCTAAGCGACAAAGACATCTGAAAGCAGCCCTGATCAGGGAAGTTTTTAGTTTTCGATGCTCTTACTGTGTTTTTACTATTTTTATTGGCAAACCAATTAGATTGATAGCACATTATTATTATTATTATTATTATTATTATTATTATTATTATTAAGTTTGTGTACCACTGGCGGCCCATGGACCACAATTTGGGAAGCCCTGGTATGACAATCCTAAATAGGAGGGACTGATGGTCTGACTTAGTTCCCTATGTACCTATAGTTTCACTTCCATGTGATCAGACACTAAGGCAATGAAATCCTAACTGACTGACCATATCTATTCTGAACTGCCAGGGTTGAGCTTCCTGTTACTAATACAGTGTATCTTAAAACCTTTGAACACCACAAAAGGCAATCTCCAAAATGAATTGTTGACCAGGAGGGAAAATATCTCATGTACAGTAATAAAAATTGGAACATTTATCCTCGTGAGTTACAGTTGTGGAAATAACTTATTTTATCCCTTAACTTTGAGGCCCTCTGAGAAGTATAAATACAGTTATACAGCACCAGATGGAATAAAGAGCTACACTTAAACCGTTATTTATGCTTATGAAGTGTCAGCTGTTTAAAGAACCCGCTTTTGCTATTGCTAGAGATCCAGTTGCTGTTTTGTAAAAGACTATCAACTGGGGAGTAGATGTTATTTTCCCCCAAAATGTACAGCATCAGAAAAACGTAAGCCCAATATGAACATGAAAACTATAATTACTGTTATTCACCAAAGCCTTTGGTTGCACATACCTTGATGAGATGTGTGCATGTAGTAAAGTAGGAATATTTAGAAAATTATTCTTTGGCCAAGCAAAAGAGAGTGAGGCCTTGTGGGAGTTTCGTCAGCCACAAGGACCCTGGGAACGGAATTGTGTATCTTTAAAATTCTAGACAACTGACTCCTCAGCTGAAAGGTTTATTAGAACCCAGGATGTCTTGATTAATGAAGGATCTAACACCTGAGTTCAATGATGTAAACATCCCCCCTCCCAGTGTTGTTATCTGCCCTTGAATTGCCTGGGAATGTGTCTCTGGCGGAAGGGAGGAACCCCTTTGATTTAAAAGTTTGAATTCCAAATTGGCCCAGCTGTCAAGAGGTAAATTGATAGACTAGCAAGCCGATCATTGGTGCATTCAAAAAATAATTTGAGTTTATGATTGGCTTGAAAGTTACGACGCAGGTTGCGAATTGGAAATAAAAGATCAGAGAATCCTCTGCTCTTGGCCTCTCTGCCTTTGCCCTGCAAATCGCAAAGATGCCCGGCTCTATGGTTCCAGCTTAATAGGCCGCTATTCATCTTTTGAAATGGAGATCTTCGATCGTCTTCTACTTGCAGAGGCTTAAGGAACAACAACTATCCTATCTTTGTGTTAGAGTTGTAAGTATGTAATCTTAGTTAGTCTATGTAGCTTTGTTGTTTTCTTACCTGTAACGTTCTAAAAGATGTGCCTGCTATTTTAGCATGTTTCTTATGTTATTTTAAAATAAACATTTTAAAGATGAAACTGTTTTAGTTGTGTGCCTTTCCAAAAGGGAATAGCTAAGTCCTAGCCTTACGCTTGGTTACGCTATACCGTAGAACTTCTGCCTGCAAGTCTGTGGATACAGCTTGTAGAGAAGGGGACAGCCAGGCTAACGGGTCACAGCCTTCTCCCTGGGTTGTGATTCTGGGTCCCCTGGACAAGAGGGAGTGGTGGCAGCCCTACCGGGTTTTGTTTGTTCTGTTTAGCAAAAACGTATGTTCGTCCGCCAACCCTGTCCTGGGCGTCCTGGTCTGGCCGGAGAGCAGAGACAGGAGAAGGGAGGGGCAAGAGGTTGGGGACGAGCATTACTACAGTGCATATGCCAATGACGGGTTGATTTGCATAAGCATAGCATGCACATCACTTGATTTCTTACCTTATTATTAATTGCCAAGTCATGTCTTGCTGGTCAATGTGTGAACTGCCTCCCTTAGAAAACAGTTGATTTCAGGTGTTGTCAAACGATAACGAATGTGCAGTTTGTAGCATTTGTTTTGTGACTGTTCACACACAAACCCTTGGATGATGATGCAGTTATTCAACCAGGGCTGAGGTTCCCCACTCAGCCAGCAATCGTTTGCAAATACTTTGCATCCTTTGACTATTTAGCTGAACAGCTGTGGAGCTGACATGGAAACTACCAGATGAAGAGTAGACAAAAGCAGAATGCAGGAAGCTTGCAATGTCCTGAGCCAAGAAGAACTGAGATATCCAGGAATGTAGTTGCAAAAAACAACAAACAACATTTGGAGCATATCTCCAGTAGACAGCTTTTGCTGGAATATATATGTGGGGAAAGCTCTCAAAATACCAGTGGAAGCCTACTTGAAAAGCAAACAACTTCCTGGATGGGAAAAGTGGCTATTTTTTCAAGTTTTTAATACTTGGCATATTTCCCAAATATGACTTCTTGTTTAAAGAGATTAAGCAATGTGGCCCTCTTTCAGCCACTCTGTGACACCTCTTTCAGAGCTGAAGGGATAGATTTGAAACCAGTTTGTTTCTTTGCAGATATACTGACAGTTCTCCCTGCTGTCTTGACAAGGCAAGCAGGGCTTGGAAGCTGAACGTTGTTCTTGACGCCTCACATATTAAGCTGCCTTATAGCAAATGTTACTGTGAGTCCATCTATCTCAGGACTAACTCTCCCAAATAATGGGAACAGTAAGAAGAGCCCCGCAGGATCAAGTCAATGTCCTAGTGTAGTCTAGCATCCAGTTGACACAGGAACCAAACTATTGGAAGTCTACAACCAGGACCGGAGTGCAAGAACACTCTTCTCACTTCAGCAGTGGGGGCAAAACATAGCCATTATGCATACCAACCACTCTTACCCTCCATGAAATTGTCTCCTCCTCTTGCAAGAACGGAAGAAGAGTCCTGCGGGATCAGGCTGAAAACCCATCCAGAAAGAGACCTTCTGATCTCTGCTACTTTGCATTCATTTTTAAAGTAGGAATTAAGTCTGAGACCTTAATGGACAGCTAGTGCTCTACTGCTGGATTATTGACTCAGGACAATGTATGCTGCACTGTGAGGATGCATCTTCTTACTTCCTGCTTTCATCTAACCAGGTATACAAAAAATGTAGGGTGATGCTTTCGTTTTAAAAAGAGATTTTATAAATATATCTTTATATTTGTCTTGGGGACAATGAGTTACAACAACAATGGAGATCCCACTCTTAGAAGAACAGCAAAGGTAAAGGTAAAAGGTAAAGTACCCCTGGACGGTTAAGTCTGGTCAAAGGCGACTATGGGGTTGCAGCGCTCATCTCGCTTTCAGGCCAAGGGAGCCGGCGTTTGTCCACAGACAGCTTTCCAGGTCATGTGGCCAGCATGACAAGACCAATTCTGGCACAATGGAACACCGTGACGGAAACCAGAGCGCATGGAAATGCTGTTTACCTTCCTGCCACAGCAGTACCTATTTATCTACTTGAACTGGTGTGCTTTCGAACTGGTAAGTTGGCAGGAGTTGGGATAGAGCAGGAGTTGGGATAGAATCCACCCCATTGCGGGGATTTGAACCACTGACCTTCCGATCGGCAAGTCCAAGAGGCTCAGTGGTTTAGACCACAGTACCACCCACGTCCCAGATGAACAGCATGATGATACAGAGGGGCTACAGCTCATAGGCAGAGCATCTTCTTTGCATGCAGAAGGTCCCAGGATTGATCCCCAATATCTCCAGGCAGGCTGGGAGAGATCTCTGACAGTCTGGTCAATACTGAACTAGATGGACCAGTAACACAACTTCCCTTGTACCTCTTCAATGATGTGCTGCATTCCTTCTGCAAAGGATAGAACTACACAGCACAAGGAATGTTAGGCTGCTACATAAAATGAAGTGACCACGTAAATTGTCCATGTTCCTAACATGTAACAAAACTTACGCTGTGCCTTGATGTCAAAGCATGTGCATTTCCTTGCCCTATGGCACATAACTGAGGACCACAGAAGGCAGAGCATGAAAACAATGACCTTATGCATTGCAACGACTGCTAAGTGGATTGAGATGTTGTGGCAGTGTTGAACGTGACACAGTGGTGCTTGTTTTCAGCACCGTGTTCCTTCTATGAGGTAATTGTGTCCAAATACTTCAAAATCCCTCTGAAGCATGCAGTATTTGTGAAACCTGTTTATTTTCATTGCAGATATTTGTTGGTTTTCTATACAAGAATTGACCATCTAATTCATCTCTTTGCTATGGGATAATAGTTTCATGATGCACATTTACTAGTGGCTGACCTGATAAAGTTTTTGCATGACCAGAACATGGATTTGCACCTTGCTGGAACATTACTCACCTCATTGATCAAGCCTCCTTTTCTTGGATTTTTTTACTTTATTTCTCACTCAACTGATTTACCATACCAAATAATCCCTCTCCCTCTTTGGTGTTTGCATTCTTCAAATATTTATAGGGCTTATGTCCTGACTCTGTCATCTCTTGCCTGACTGTACAGAATCAGCTGCTTCTTAAAGCTTTCCTTGTACAACAATTCATCCAGCCCACTCACACAATTATTTGTGCCTCTTCTCTGAAGTTCCTCAACTTTTGTCAATATCCTGCTGGTAATGAGATGCTTAGAAAAGCACTGAGGGCTATCATTTCCCTGCTTTATGGAGTTTTACTTTTAGATTTTATATACAGCCATGGGTACTGTTGCCTTTTGGTTTTTAGTTATACTGTGCTACGAATGGTTACTTACATATTTAGTAGAAACTCTGTTTAATTTGCTGCTTTATCTAATTGCTCCTTACATGCTTTCTTTACATAAAGATTGTCTCCCTCCCTTGTATTCTACAATAAACTTCAGCTGCCTCTTTTTTTAATGCTTTATTACAGAATTATAGAGTTGTAGAACTGCAGAGATAGAAGCAATCACAAGGACTGTGTAGTCTAAACCCCTGCAATGCAGGAACCACAGCTTACAAATCCCTGACAGGTGGTCATCCAGCTTCTCTTTAAAAACTCCAGTTTAAGGAGAGTCCACCAACTTCCTACTGTAGTCCATTCCACTGTTGCACATGTACTTCTTCCTAATGTTTTAGTTGGAATCTCTTTTATTGTAATTTGAATCCATTGGTTCAGGTCCTACCTTCTGGAGCAGCAGAGAATAAGCTTGCTCCATCATTGAAGATATTTGATGACTACCATATCATCTCTCCATCTTCTCTTCTCCAAGCTAAACATACAGTATTTTTCACTCTATAAGACGCACCAGACCACAAGACACACCTACTTTTTGGAGGAGGAAAACAAGAGGAAAAAAAATTCTGAATCTCAGAAGCCAGAACAGCAAGAGGGATCACTGTGCAGTGAAAGCAGCAATCCCTCTTGTTGTTCTGGCTTCTGGGATAGCTGCGCAGCCTGCATTCGCTCCATAACACACACACACATTTCCCCTTACTTTTTAGGAAGGAAAAAGTGAGTCTTATAGAGCAACAAATATGGTACTCAGCTCCTTCAGCTGTTCCTCATAAGGCTTAGTTTCCAAATCCCTTGAACATCTTGGTGGCCCTCCTCTGCACACAGTCCAGCTCATCAATAGCTTTCTTAAACTGGCAAGGGATTATGGGTGTTGTTGTCCAGCAATATCTTGAAGATCAGGTTTTCCCCATCCCTGATATAAATGAAGTAGCAGCTATGAGAATAGCCATAAACTGGCTGCAGTCAGTGCTACTTCCCTTTGTGGGGGCAAATTCACTACTAATATCACAGCTCCCTATTCAGCCACCAAGATAATTTGCAACTTGGTGTACAACTGCCGAGCATGTAGCATCTCTTATTAAACATGTGTCAGAACTTCTGTGTGTCCCCCTCCCCCACAATAATAATCCTGTGAAGTTTGACATTCACTCTATTTTCAACTTACCTTTTGAAGCATGCCAAAAGAAATTTCAAAAGTGTTTATAAGAGAATGGCAACTGTCTCTCAGCTGCAATGAGTTGGAGGAAAAATCAAAGCCAATGGCTGTGTGATTTTTACTTTTTTTTAAAAGAAAGAGGGCAGGTTCAAACAGGCACGCAGTATGAGCAATCAGGCAGACAGCATGATCTGAGTTCCACTCTGCTAGCATGGATTAGAAGTGACTTTAGAGAACTTGCTGAAGTGGGAAAAGGAAAGCCAAAGGAAAATGTCGTGTGCAGATGCCATCTCCAGTGTGACAGAGACTATCCACCAGCAGGATATTCACTAAAGCGTTTAACCAAATGGTGGGTGCATTCATCCTGTTAGGATTTGGGCCTTTTGTGATTTGTTGGTTCACGGGCCATTAGTGTTTTTTAAGGGTGATTTATTTTATTTTTAATTTGATTGACTGGGATGCTCCCTGTGAGGTGGTGAGCATCAAGCATGTTAGTGGCTGTACCTGACTCTCCAGGTGAGAAATGTGGAGAGAAATGTGTTTGCATTGATCTTGGTTGTTTGGGTTTATTCCTGCTTTTCAGATGGCTCTTGGATTTTTAGATTGGTAATGGTTCTTGAATGATTAGGTTAGAATTCCTGATCTATATGGCTACATGCAAGGACATTGGGGGGGGGTCATTTTTTGAATGGCGTGTGTACATTCAATAAATTATGCCAATAGACATCACACGTGCAAGTCTGTGTGCATCATCTGAGACCCTGCAGCAGGATTCCTGATTCTGGGGGCTGCAGACAGACATCCCTTTCTTCAATTTCCCCTGATATTTCCTGACTTGATAATTTCTACATTTTATGTGATAAATGACATAAAAGTTATTTCTGGGAATCTAGTGGAATCTAGTGGAAGTTTAGCATACATTTCTATGCTAATTGCTTAAAAAAACAAAAACACCACAATTGGAACTTGGAACCCCTTTAACTTGAATATTTGTGGGAGTTTTGCATTGTTGTCTTCCCCTGGTTTTCATGAATCATGCCACTATCACTCATATGATCAAATTTGGAGTGGAATTCTAGCATGCAGTTCTTTCCTGCTGTTTTCATGGGTGGATCATGGGGGGACAGAATGCATATGTGCATCCAAGATGGCAACATATCTGTTGGCGTCCACCATTGTGTCACACTATGCTCACTGGTGTACATTAAATTTAGCCCAATACGGCAGCATGTTGATCAAAAAGCTGCAGTTACATGATGCAACAGAAACTGGGGAAAAAGTACTAGCATTATAACCAAGAAACGAATACAATAATCCCCATGGCTGAAAGCACCTAGGGAAATACTTACATGCATTCAGGTTAAAGAGAGGGCAGTAGTTTGACCCTGAGTCCTCCCACATGCTCATTGTATACAAAGGTAAAGGAAAAGGACCCCAACAGTTAAGTCCAGTCGCAAACGACTCTGGGGTTGCGGCGCTCATCTCGCTATACTGCCGAGGGAGCTGACATTTGTCCGCAGACAGTTTTTCTGGGTCATGTGGCCAGCATGACTAAACTGCTTCTGGCAAAACCAGAGCAGTGCACGGAAACACTGTTTACCTTCCCACCTCAGTGGTACCTCAGGGGCAGCTTGGGACTTCGTGGAAAGCATGGCCTCCATGGGGCTGTCCCTGAATAAGTCTGGCCCAACCTATAGCCGCGGACATGCCTTGGACCTGGTGTTTACCTCTATGGATGTTGGTGATGTGACACTAAGTAAAAGCGAAACGAAAGAAGTGCCATGGTCAGATCACTTCCTGGTGCAACTGGACTTCTCTGCGACCCATCCCCTCTGCAGGGAGGTGGGACCAATTCGGATGGTCTGCCCCCGCCACTTAATGGATCCAAATGGTTTCCAGAGAGTGGTAGGGGATGCTTTATCCCATGTTGATGGCCTTTCAGCTGATTCCCTGGTGGCCCGCTGGAATGTGGAGTTAACCAGGGCTATTGACTGTTTGGCTCCGAAGCGCCCTCTCCGATTGCATGGAGCCTGGAGAGCCCCGTGGTTTTCCATGGATCTGAGGGCAATGAAACAATCGTTGAGACGGCTAGAGCGCTGGTGGCGGATAACTCATTCCGAATCTGACCGGACACAGGTTACAGCTCAACGTCAAGCCTACCAAGTGGCGATAGCGACGGCGAAGAAGAATTTCTTCACCGCCTCTATTGCATCTGCAGAAAACAGCAGCAGGAGACTTTTTCAGGTGGTTCACAATTTAGCGGAACCACCTGCAACATCGGGGCCCAGTACGGGCCACATGTTCTCCTGCAATGATTTTGCAAAGTTTTTTGCAGATAAAATCGCTCAGATTCGGGAAGAAGTAGACTCCACCGTGGGAGCAGGGCCGGGGCAGGAGAGTGCTAGAGTCCTGTCTAGTCAAGTTGCGTGGGGTCAATTCCAATCTGTTACCTCCGAGGATGTGGACAGGCTGCTTGGACGAGTGAAACCTACCACCTGTATCCTGGATCCTTGCCCATCCTGGCTTATAAAAGCTAGCCGGGAAGGACTGGGCGATGGGCTTCGTGGGGTGGTGAATGCTTCCCTCTGTGAGGGAGCCTTCCCAGACCCGCTGAAAGAAGCGGTTATTAAACCGCTTCTTAAAAAACCATCTTTAGATGCAGCCATAATGGCCAACTATCGCCCAGTCTCAAATCTTCCATTCTTGGGCAAGGTGATTGAGCGAGCGGTTGCCGAACAACTCTAGGCACGCCTGGAAGAAGCGGACCATTTGGATTACTTCAAGTCGGGATTCAGGCCTCATCATGGGACTGAAACTGCCTTGGTCGCACTGGTTGATGATCTCCGGCAGGCTAGGGACAAAGGTGAGAGCTGTTTCCTAGTTCTGTTGGATCTCTCAGCGGCGTTTGATACCATCGGCCATAACATCCTTCTGGACCATCTTGAGGGGCTGGGAGCTGGGGGCACTGTCCTACAGTGGTTCCGCTCCTTCCTCCTGGGCCGTGTTCAGAAAGTGGTGGTGAGGGATGAGTGTTCAGACCCCTGGGCTCTCACTTGTGGGGTGCCTCAGGGTTCTGTCCTCTCCCCCATGCTTTTCAACATTTACATGCAGCCGCTGGGAGAGATCATCAGGAGGTTTGGGCTGGGTGTTCATCAGTATGCGGATGATACCCAGCTCTACCTCTCTTTTAAATCAGAACCAGTGAGGGCAGTGAAGGTCCTGTGTGAGTGTCTGGAGGCGATTGGAGTATGGATGGCGGCTAACAGATTGAGGTTGAATCCTAACAAGACAGAAGTACTGTTTCTGGGGGACAGGAGGTGGGCAGGTGTGGAGGATTCCCTGGTCCTGAATGGGGTAACTGTGCCCCTGAACGACCAGGTGCACAGCCTGGGAGTCATTTTGGACTCACAGCTGTCCATGGAGGCACAGGTCAAATCTGTGTCCAGGGCAGCTGTTTACCAGCTCCATCTGGTACGTAGGCTGAGACCCTATCTGCCTGCGGACTGTCTCGCCAGAGTGGTGCATGCTCTAGTTATCTCCCGCTTGGACTACTGCAATGCACTCTACATGGGGCTACCTTTGAAGGTGACTCGGAAACTACAACTAATCCAGAATGTGGCAGCTAGACTGGTGACTGGGAGCGGCCGCCGAGACCATATAACACCAGTCTTGAAAGACCTACATTGGCTCCCAGTATGTTTCTGAGCACAATTCAAAGTGTTGGTGCTGACCTTTAAAGCCCTAAATGGCCTTGGTCCAGTATACCTGAAGGAGCGTCTCCACCCCCATCATTCTGCCCGGACGCTGAGGTCCAGCGCCGAGGGCCTTCTGGTGGTTCCCTCATTGCGAGAAGCAAAGCTACAGGGAACCAGGCAGAGGGCCTTCTCGGTAGTGGCGCCCACCCTGTGGAACGCCCTTCCAGCAGATGTCAAAGCGATAAACAACTACCTGACATTCAGAAGACATCTTAAGGCAGCCCTGTTCAGGGAAGTTTTTAACGTGTGATATTTTACTGTATTTTTGGTTTTTATGGAAGCCGCCCAGAGTGGCTGGGAAGGCCCAGCCAAATGGGCGGGGTATAAATAATAAATAATTATTATTATTATTATTATTATTATTATTATTATTATTATTATTATTATTATTATCTACTTGCACTTTGACATGCTTTCGAACTGCTAGTTTGGCAGGAACTGGGAACGAGCAACAGGAGCTCACCCCGTCGCAGGGATTGAAACTGCCGACCTTCTGATCGGCAAGCCCTAGGCTCAGTGGTTTAGACCACAGTGCCACCCGTGTCCCGCTCATTGTATAATTAGAGCCAAATTTATAATCAAGGAACCTGTGATAGAATTGTCAGGGCTAGAGCTATAGTCTGACAACCTGTCCACTTGCCTTAATTGGTTGGGCAGCATTGTGGGATGACACCTCCCACACACCATGATCCGGTGAGTGACTATGTTTTGAGGGGCAGGCTGGTGGTTCAATGGTTATGCCCAATGTCTATGCCAAACCTCTTCATCTGTAATCAATAGTGTCCTAATGTTCTCTTGTCTGTTTATTTGAGAGCCAGGGATACACGGTGTTGAACAATTGTTACCAAAGGAAAAAAAAGTTTATAATCACTTGAAGTATTTAAATAATTGTTTTAAAATGCATTTTCCCTGTTTGTTGATTGGATTGCGTCTGCTCATATCAGAATCACTAGACCTCAGAAGTCAGTTACACTTACAACATATTTTGCCTCATTCTATGTATCCGTCAGCATATTTACAGTAGCAATAATTGCAACAGCAGCAAGTAATTTTTACATGACTAATAAAATGTTAAACTGTTAAGATATCTGTCACTGTTAATCATCAATTTTCACACAGAACCTCTCTTCGAAGAACATTTACTACAGACATGTTCCAACGTAATAAGGCTGGGCTACAAGAGTCAGATTACATTAAAGAACATCCTCCTGTTTCATTATTGATGAAGATGTGATAGCAAGATGATCTGATTGATCAGCTGACAAGATTCCTAAAAGCACAACGGAGGGGAAATCCTCCTCTTGGGCCTTGCATTTAGAATTACAGCAAAAATAATGCTGATGCTGGGAATTGGAACTTCACTTAGGGTGTGAATCTCTTCTCATTTATGCAGGGGAAAGGATGCTTCAGGGATATGTTCCACCCCTAGCTATGTGCTATGTTGAACAATATGTCAGCTCAAGTATTTCGGCTTGCCAGAAGGAACAACCACTCTTTTCTCCCCCTACAAGCTCTTCTGTGAGTTCTCCCAACCAACCAATCACCCCCACCCTGCCAAGCCAATTGAAGGAGCAGAGGATGGAAAAGCCCCAATGCACAACCTGAAGTCCTTGTGCAAGGTTTCTACTGATGGGCCTCAGGTGAATCTTGCCCTGATGTTGTTGTTGATTATGAAGATGATGATGACAATTATGGGGAGGGCCACTAGGGGGCGCATTGGAAGATGGCCGACAATATCATCTCTCCAACCCACACGGGGTAATTAAGAGGCTGTTATGGGAGTAGGCAGCCTCCCTTGTTGCCCCAAGGAAATGGGGAACACTGCCCTTGCCTGCTGTGCCCATAAATCACCCCCTAATTCGAAAGAAGGGGGTGAGAGCCCTAGGCAGAATGCCCCCTGTGGACCTCGGCTCTCCTGGACGCTGTCTCTGATCGCGCACTAGCTGCAGCAATTTGGAATAATTAATTACAAAAGAAGCAAATGTACATATTTCAAGTGAAGAAGGGGAGTGAAGTCTGCAAATTAAAGTGACCTCTGCGAAAGAAGACGACGGGTTGGAGAAACAGGAATATTTTACGATGAAGATACACCAAAGGCGGGGTATGTTGACAACGGGACTGAATGGGGGGGGGACCTTTTCTACTTTCCTTCTATGTGATTTACAAGAACCCCTCCTCATTAGAATCGTCGGTTGAACTGACCCAAGCAGGATGATTAAGATCTGTGTGGAGATAAACTTTAACCAAAAGTATGCTTTATGGAGATTGAGAAGCAATAAGAGCTTTTGGAATGGCGCAGCAATTAATTCGGAGTCGCCATCTTGCCAAAGGATTTATAGCCGGGAGGAAGAACAGACTTGTTTTCAGACTGCATTCCTGGTGAATCTCCTCAGAGGTTTTGAGAAAGGAGGTAGATTGGTGAAGATTAATGATGCTAAGACTGTTTTGATGTATGGAAGTGATGTTATATGGAAAACATCTGGATATGGCTACTGGATAAAAAATAATAATATCCATGCAGGATTACAAAATGTTCTAACCAGCTTGTGGAGACTATCAGAGGTCACAAAGAGAAAGGAAAAATATATGAAAATAACAACAAGAGATGTGGAAAAACAATAAGAAAGGACTGGATAGTACTGTGAACATCATAAGTTTAGATTTGTGGACATTAAAACAGCAGTAAGAAGCAAGAAGTTGATTGGATCCCCTTCGGAACTTGAAATATGGGTACCCCCAACAAAAATTTAAAATTCGGCTGTGTAATTTGGAATTTATGTAATTTGGTTTGATTTGATGTGATTGGTCGGTTAATAAAAAATTATTCTTCAAAAAAATAATGATGACAATTATGATTTATACCCCGCCCATCTGGCTGGGTTTCTCCAGCCACTCTGGGCAGCTTCCAAAAAAAATATATGAAAAATACAATAAAACATCAAACATTAAAAACTTCCCTAAACAGGGCTGCTTTCAGATGTCTTCTAAAAGTCAGATAGTTGTTTCTTTCCTTGACATCTGATGGGAGAGTGTTCCACAGGGCAGGCACCACTACTGAGAAGGCCCTCTGCCTGGTTCCCTGTAACCTCACTTCTCACAGTGAGGGAACCACCAGAAGGCCCTTGGATCTGGACCTCAGTGTCTGGCCTGAATGTTTGAAAATTATCAAAGAGGGGAGAAAGTTTTGGTTGAAATTTGTCATAGGTAGGGCACAGGATTTTCAGCATGCTTGCCTCACTTTCAAGGGGGCCAAAAGGTGTTGGCAAGTGTCCTTTCTTTCATTCTACCAATCACCTCTCTGGTGGTCTGCACTCTGCCGTTTTCCTGGGAGGAAATGGAAAGAATCTGTGTGGCATCTTTTATGTTCTTGAATGTCAGGATGCATTGAAAATTAGAGAGGCTAAAATGAATAAGTAAAGAGCCCTGAAAAGTTGTGGAGCCAATTGCCCTGATATATCATAGTAGAATTCCAAAACCTTCACTACAAAATTTGTCAAGCTCTTTAAACACACTGCCTCAATGGTGCTGGTGTAGGGAGGAAGAGAGATGAGTAGTTAGTAAATAACTCTCATATCCAATATTTATCTTTGTATTAAAATGCGTGTGATTTCAGGAATGATGGATTCCTACATCGCCTGGGTAGAAGATTGATAATGCATTCTGAAGAACTTATTGCAATACTAAGGATCTTTTATTTGGATGAGAAATCAATACCTATCTGCAAAGAAAATGATGAGAGTGCAGACAGGGCTGCCAGCTCGACCACCTTGACTGGGAAACTAATTGCTTTAAGTCTGGTCCATCTATCTTTTGCATCTCACCCACCATCTTTAGGTGTGTGTGTGTGTGTGTAATGTAGGCATTCTTTGGGAGCTGTATGTCCACCAAGAATGGACAAAGTGTATGTACAAATAAGGAAACAGAGATATAATGGAAAGAGCATTCTTATCTGATTTCAGCCTAGTATGAGATGTTGAGCCCCATATATAATATTAATTTAAATTCTTCTGGGGTTGTTGAGCAGATGGCAGAAGCTTATAACAGAGGGGTGGGAAACATCAGGACCAAGGGGTGAGTATGGCCCTTCAATCCCCTCTATTTGGCCCTGGGGACACGCATCTCACCAGTCCTGCTTCACACCCTCCATGAATGATTTTCTTAATGGCTGGAATGAACCCTTGAACTCCAGCAATCATTCTTGCTTGCCTGGATTGAAGATTGTGTGTGTGTGTGTGTGTGTGAGAGAGAGAGAGAGAGAGAGAGAGAGAGAGAGAGAGAGAGAGAAAGAGAAACCACCCTTCTCTACAGAGATAAAATTCACATTCATTGTTCCACCCATTTTTTATCACCATGAGTTTATTTTGTGAGTTGTGTATCACCCTGAGACCTGCGGGTATAGGGCAGTATACAAATTTAATAAATAATAATATGAATTCTTAAACTATCTCAAGGACTGCCTCTCTTCATGTGATCAAACCCAGATCATGCAGTCATCCTCTGAGGCCCTTCTTCATGTGCCTACTCCAAAAGAAGTCCAGAGGGTGCCACATGAGAATGAGCCTTTTCTGCAATGGCTCCCCACTTGTGGAATGCTCTCCCCAAGAAGGCCCACCTGGTGCCTTAATTACATATCTTTAAGCACCAGGCAAAAACCTTCATCTTCTCCTTTCACGAAGTAAGCAATCTATGTCCTTTTAAACTGGGTGGCAAAGTAATTAAATAAATGAAATAATAATAATTGATGTATGCAAAGTATGAAATAGATCAGTTTCATGCAGAGCACGCACTTAGATCCGATGACACAACTCCCCTTGATTCCAAGAAATGCTGACAACGTTGTCTGTGTTTTTATTCCTACAATAATTCTAAGATATAAAAGATGAGAAAGGAACTATATCAAATGTCCTTAACGCATACTGTTGGGGGAAAATATAACTATTTCCACAATCAGGCATTCTAACCTTCCCACCAACTGGAATCTCTGCCCCAGACCCAAAATGGCATCTCCGGCATGTAATGAAGAGAATTATAGGATTCAAATAAAACGTTTTCCAGTGCAGCCAGCTTCTTTGGGAGATACTGCAAGCAGTCATGGTTGTTCAGCTTACGGCATCTACACAGACAGATAAATTGATATTGGCAAAGAGAATGCCCAGCTACTGAAGCATTATCTTGGCAGAGCAGAAAACTATAGACATATAATCTACAGTACAGCATAAAAGATGAAGTAATTCCAAGTCAGATCAATAGCATCGTTTGATATTTTCTCTTAAAATTCTCTTTGAAGTAGATGGTCCGTGTCAAGTGTTCTCCTTCAATAAAGCTTTCATATAGCTGGGGGAGGCGAGGAAAGAACTTTAGAAAGTTCAGCTACCCCCTGCTATTACTGCACCTTCATGGCAGAAGGTGTTTTGCAGGTATTCCAGGATCTGTGACTGGAAACAGCTAGTTTAAAGCAGTGGTGGTTCATGGAGGTTCTCCAGTAATGATCAGACCAGGGAAAGATCTACTATGAAACCAGTGAAGCTTAAGCTTCAGGGCCTCTAATCCCAGAGGGGCCACATAGGTGACTTTAGTCCATATTGCTTACAAATTTTGATTCTAGTAGACTCAATTTGAGTTGCACAACTCAATTTTATTAATTTTTATTGTATATATTTCAACAATCCCAAAGCTTGAGAGTCAGTAGCACAGATGTAGTAAAGGTGTGGTGATCTGTCATGGAACAACATCATTGTAATTTGCTCTACGCGGGGCTTCCCTTGAAGCTGTCCCAGAAACTCCAGCAGGTGCAGAATGCTGCAGTGAGGCTCCTCACAGGGTCTCTGCAATGGGAGCATATTCACCCAGTGTTTTTCCAGCTGCACTGGCTCCCGGTGGAGTACAGGGTCAGATTTAAGGTGCTGTTTTTGACCTTTAAGGCCTTTCATGGCCTAGGACCCTTGTACCTACGGGACCCCCTCTCCCGGTGTGCCCCACGGAGAGCCTCAAGGTTCATAAATAGCAACACCTTAGTGTTCCCGGGCCCTAAGGAAGTTAGATTAGCCTCCACCAGAGCCGGGGCCTTTTCAACTCTGGCTCCAGCCTGGTGGAACGCTCTGTCTCATGAGACCAGGGCCCTGCAGGATCTGCTTTCTTTCCGCAGGGCCTGTAAGACAGAGTTGTTCCACCTGGCCTTTGGCTTGGAGCCAATTTGATTCCCTCCCCCTCTTTCTTTTTTCTTTTCCCTTCTCCTGCGATGAGGTTTCAATATTTTAATGTTGTATTTTAATTTTGTTTTTAAGTTGTATCATTCAATTTGCTTTTATTATTGCTTGTTAGCTACCCTGAGCCTGGCCTTGCCTGGGGAGGGCGGGGTATAAATAAAAATAATATTTGTTGTTGTTGTTATTATTATTATTATTATTATTATTATTATTATTATTATTATAATATAAGATAGCAGTGGTTACCCAGACCTCATTGCTGGTGGTAAAGGGCACGCCATGACAGTTCAAGCTTCAGGGCCCCAGAATGTAGGCCTGCCACTGGATTGGAGTCTATCAGCTGCAGTCAACATGGCCAGTAATCAGGGGTAATGGGAGTTGCAGTCTAGCAATATCTGAAGTGCCTACGGTTAACCACTTCTGGTTTAAAGTGTCTGCCTTCTTGATCTAGGACAGGCTTCCCCAATCTAAACCACATGAAATCCTTCATGTTCAGCTATGACATGTGGAACAGGCCATTAAGAATCTGATGGAAGGGACAGGGTTAGCAAGCACTTTTTTGTTCTCCCTCCCTCCGACCCCCACAATGGGAAACCCAAGAGGGGAAACACCTGGAGAAGGTTAGTGAGCATTTGAAATTTGGTGTATGCTGGTGTTTGTGTGTGAATGCTGATGAGCCCTGAGAAATATCTGAAACAGGAATGGGAAATGCATTGAACTACAATTCGCATCACCCCTGACAACTGACGAGGCTGACTGGGGCTGATGGGAGTTGGAATCTGACAAGCACTGCTTCTTGCTTTGGTTGCAATATGTCATGGGTTCAGTTTCCAGACAAGTCCCTGCAATGGGGGAAAGCAGGACTATAAAACCATGGCTCATTGGTTGAGAACTCACAGGAGCTGGTGCAGGGACTGGATAAATTACACCAGGTGTGATAAAGGATAGACAGCTGCCTCTGTCAGGCACCAGTTGACCTCCTCTCTGGAGTCATGGGTGCTTCTCCCAGTGCTCCACCAGCATTTGGGGTGAATTGATGCTTATTTGTAACACACACGTGCCCATAGCAAGCATGAGGAAGGGGATCGTTGAACACACCTGACTCTTTCCAGTCTGTGCCCCATTCACCTATTTTTATCTGTCATTCCATTCAATTTCATGTCCATTCTTTCCAAATTCAATTGAAAATTGTTCATTCTGTTATTATGGGTATTACGTTCACCATTAACTCCTGTATTATTTTATTACTTTGTTGATTGCTTACCTGGTCTCCTTTGGGAGGAAGGGTGGACTAGAAACATAATGAATAAATAAAGAACGACTTCAACTTCGGTTTCATTCTTTACTAAAATTATACTTTATCAACAGACACATGCTTTACTTTAGAGGGATGGTGATTATAAAGGGTGGGAAAATCATCCTGCAGTGCTGGAAGATGTTGAATCAAGCTTCTGTTATCCCCCCACAGCATATTGGGATTCATAAAATCTTCATGAATCAAAGTCCCAATAAATGTTGCTGTGTGGTTTATAATATCTTGATTATTATTTTTATATATAAAAAAGAATTCTGGCTGTGCCACTAATTAGGTGGAAGGATTCCAGATCTAAGTGTCTCATGACTGATTTGGAACTAAATTACTAAATCTTAATATTCTTCCCCAACCCACATAGGCTCAGTTGCTTTTGTTCTCAACACTTGTGAGCTCCTCAAAGCATCAACCTATTCAATATAATGTGATTGCTGCCATCAGTAAGGATAATATATATATTCCAAACATGCACAGTTCAGTCATTAAAGGTTATGAAGAGCTGGAGGGTTCCAAAACTGTACTGGCTACGGAATATTTTTGTTGGAGGGGGCCTGGGCAAGAAGCTCAGTGGACAGAATTACAATTCTTTCTCACTACCTCTAACTCCTTGGGTGTTCCATGTCAGGTAAAACTAATGGCAGTGTTGGGATTGTCATTCTTGACATCCTTGATGATGTCCATTGTTGCTCCCCATCTGAATCGAGCTCTGAACCAAGAGATGGTGCAGGCCAGACCATTAGCATGTTGTTGTATGTTTGTGAACTCATTGATCAGAATCTCTACATTGTTCTGTTGAACTTCATTAACCAGCTTTCTGACATCACTGGCTTCGTTTCCTGATATCACTACATTGTTTGAACTACCTCAGTAATGCAAGTAAGCCTAGGCTTACTTATGGCCATTTATGGCCAAGGTGCGGACCTGAGGGAAGCCTTCCTCCTCCGTTGACTCTGCCCCCTGGCCTGGCCCAGGTCTAAGCCTGCACCCCCATTTGCCAATCCCAGGTGCAGGCTAGGATCTGGCTCCTGATAGGCAGCATGGGCTTACACCCACATCCAGGTCTATCCAGGAGACTAGACCTGAGATTCCCCCATCAGGGCCTTAGAGGGGCCTCCACCATGTGTCAAGGACTGGTCTGAAGAGGAATGGTGGAGACCACGTCCCCCTCCTGCGCTTCCCAGAGGAGAAGAAGACAGTATAGATTTACAACAGTGGTTTGCAGGAGGTCACAGTTCAGAGGCTGCAGAGGGGAGAAGCTGGGGAATATTGGGAGAGGAGCAGGAAGAAGAAGACCTGGGTAGAGACAGCAGACAGACTCAGTGTCTTTAGAAAGCATTACAGACCATCTGCCCCCTCTCCCAGGACTCAGTGGGAATTGAAAGTAGGAGAACAGAAAGCTCAGAGGCAGAAAGCACAGATCAGCCTGACATATAACAGGAGAGATGGAGCAGTGCAATTATACAAGAGAGATAGTATTTCTATGTCTCTGTCTGTGACTATTGAATAAAAGACAATGGTAAGAGCTTCTTGTCTTTCCTTTACTGGCAAACTGCTGTGAGGGAGGAGGATGGGATTCCCTGAAGCCTGACACCATCCTGCAATGCCGCCTCACCAAAGGGGTTAGAGGACTTGGCTGAAAAAAGTATAAGAAGAAGAGATAGCAGAAGCATAGTATCTAACTGAGAACAATCTAACACGATTAGCTCCAGTTACGGTATGTTGACTAAGATGAAGTGGCACTTAGACTTTCAACTAGGTTTTCAGCTAGGACTCCCTTATCAGCTATTTTGTATACCTCTTCCATCATCGAACCCTTGTCCTGGGCCAACTGGAAAAGACCTACAGAATGTGTGATCCGGTATGCCAAATGTTGCAATGCATGGCGGTGTTCCAGGGGTTTTGCTGTCTGTGTTGGACAGAGAGAACAGGGTGAAAGGCTGTCAAATACCCAGCCATACAATACATGGCTATCAAGAAACATTCTAGTGGGTGGGCCCTAAGTTTTACTGTTTAACCACCACATGCTATACCTGCTGTCAAGGGATGGGTGATAATGAACAATTATCTCTTGAAGCAGCAGGATGCTGTGTAACAAATTCACTCCGCATTTAATTAAGGAGGCAAGAAATTATTCCACTCCAACACTTGAGGCACGAGAAGAACACAGCAACAACAGAACCCTATTTCCCCACCCCACCCCCGCTTTCTTCCCAGTTGTGGGTGCCCAATTAATTATTACAGCTAGGTTTTGCACGTAGACTTGAAAGAGAGCTTCTTTTTAGTATGCAAAGAAGCGAGTTAGATACGCAGAGAATTCTGGGATATGTGCAAAACATACCATATCAGAAAATAGCTAATTAATTGCTAAAATCAAAATTCAATGAACCAGTAAACAGTTTTCATCAAGTGTATTAATGAAGAGGAAATATATTTAATAGACTGATAATGTATTATTAAAATTAGACAAAACCAAAGTGAGCTCAGAGCATTGAAATTCGCTGATAATCCTTTGCTAAAAGCTTACAACATGTTTATTTTTCAGACTCTTTGTGTACTGCTTTGAATTACTGGTTTCAGTATTAATGAGATCTCGGCTGCTGCCTCCCCCTGAGTCATTCCTAGGTTGATTCTTCACCATCCACATAACAGAACTAGTAAGGAGGGACTGGTAGTGATTTTAAAAAGAATAATAATCCAAAAATAACAGTGCATGGTAGGTGGGGGCCCGAAACCCCTTACAGAATTGCTGCAAAATATTGCTTCCATTTTTCACATCTCTCTTTCCAGATATCTCAATCTGCTTCTGAGCTTCCCAAGGGTGTTGAGAGACCCAAGCAATCCTTCTGTCCTTCTGTCTCATCTGGTTATTGTGTGTGACGATCCAGCTGTTGTGAAGCCAGAATACTGGTTGTGCGCAGGTGTTTGTATGCTCTGGTCTTTACACTAGTAGAGAGATTACACTGAACACAGGGACAAGCTGCCTCTTCACATGTTCAAGTGTTGGTGTGATTCTTGATTCGTGCAGCTCAGCTATTGGTAAGGGTATCCTGCTAAAAGAATCTGGGAGGAATGGCTCCTGTTCGACACCCAAACGAGGGCTAGGGCAACAAAGGGGACTTCTTGGGGAATGCCCTGATTTGTAGTAGGGCATCCATTTGAGTTGGCTTTGTGTGACCAGGCAGCAACAGCCCCAGTCCCCAGGGATTGTAAGGAAGGAACAAAGACTCTGACAACATTATATGGAATTAAAATTAGGCCACAACTTTATTAAACTTTATTAAACAGTTCCCCAGGGGGAACTGGGGCTCATCAGGGTAAATGGGGTATGGGGGTGCTCTGCAAGACTTAAGTGTAGCAGGCAGCCAAGCCAATATCCCAACACACAGGGTAGTTTACTGATGACCTTTCGGTGTATGGGCAGTGACACACACACACACACACACACACACACACACACACACATATATATATATATATATATCCCCTTTAAGAGGGGGGCCCTGGAATTACTGCCGCAGGGGGGTGAGTCACCACTTCAAGCCCCCCCCCCCATATAGGGAAGAAAAGACTAAAGGATTCCACCCAAGGCCATAACTACCAAAGTTGTGACGAATTGCTATGGGGAAGACAAAACCTGCCAACGCAGGAAAATTTCTTCCCAGTCCTTCAATAGCAACCAGTCAAAGACGGTAGCAGCTACTGGTAAGGGTATCCTGCTAAACAGGAAGAAAAATGTAACCTTCAAACAAGAAACATTAAACAAAGGGAGGGTAGGGAGGGTGAATCTCCTGAGCCGACTGCCTGACTACTGTTGGCTTCACCCCTATATATAAATGGGACTGGCGACACCTCCCAGCAAGAATCTTGATTACTGAGGCTGGGCGTGAACCTCTAAATATTAACACTGAGAGGCAAGCCAGCCCCTGTTTGCCAGTAAGATCCCTGGAAACTGTAGCACCACATGTGATCCAACAAAGGGCACCCACAAGGTAAAGTGTGAGTGCTCATACTGTAAGTCATACTGTCAGCAGACAGGTTGGAGTGATATATGCAGTTGCTTACCCCAATGCCTATGGCCAAACCTTCACATCTGAAACCAATAAAGTTGCGGCCTTATTTTATCCCATAAAACCAATATTCTGTGTTCTGTCTAGTTATTTCATTCTTAGGGAACCTTGGTCATGGGGCCTTGTGACGTAATAACTATATATGTCACAACTCAGCTGTTTTGTATACATGGATAGTTCACTCATTGACTGTAACATGAGAACACCCCTTAGGCTCAGATCTCCTAAGTTAGGAGCTTTTCCCGGTATTCACTACTACCTCCATTTTCTAGTTACCTATTTTTTGCTCTATAAGACTCACTTTTTCCCTCCTAAAAAGTAAGGGGAAATGTGTGTGCGTCTTATGGAGCGAATGCAGGCTGCGCAGATATCCCAGAAGCCAGAACAGCAAGACGGATTGCTGCTTTTGCTGCGCAGCGATCCCTCTTGCTGTTCTGGCTTCTGGGATTTAGAATATTTTTTCCCTTGTTTTCCTCCTCCAAAAACTAGGTGCGTCTTATGGTCTGGTGCGTCTTATAGAGCGAAAAATACAGTAGATGGCTTGATCCAGTAGATGAAATGCAGAATGAAAAAAAGAAAGAAAAGTTGAACCCCAAAACAAAAGAGAGCATGTATCAAGATGGCATGTGAAGGATAATGAATGATGGGATAGAATAAAATTCTAAATAAATATGCATGCTCTAGTTATCCCCCGCTTGGACTACTGCAATGCGCTCTATGTGGGGCTACCTTTGAAGATGATCTGGAAACTGCAATCATCCCCTTGAATGTCAGACTTCCCAACAATCTCAAAGGGGCATGCCAGGACAAACCACCTTCATGCTGGTGTGTCCTTCTGACGATTGGGAAGGTGTGCAGATGATCTCAAAGGGAGCTTTGTGAAGCCAACCAGAAGCAGCGCCTTGGTTTCTGAACATTTTGGAAGTCAAACAGACTTCCGGAATGGATTCTGTTTGACTTCTAAAGTATGACTGTATTATTATTATTATTATTATTATTAATTATTATTATTATTATTATCATTCGGGAGGTCTGGGGTATGAGACTGCCCAAAGGAAAAATAGGAATAGTAAAATGTAATAAAGAAATCTCTCTCTGTGTGTGTTTCTCTCTCTGTTGCTGGATTCAATTTCTGCTGCTAAGAATGGGCCAGTTGGCTGAGGAGGTCAAATAGCTTTTGGTTTATTAATTTCATGCAGACCTATCCCTCTTGCCAATGCAGTAAGGAAGTGGAATGAGTCCATTAGCACAAGGAGTTGCAGTCACAGAATGCTCTTTGGTGCACTCAGCCTCTCACTAGAAACATCCTAATTATTTCTATCAGGGATCCATCCATTTAGCAGAAGAGGTGTTGATGGAATTTAAAAAGTTGCCTAGAATAAAGAGGGTGATGGTATTGAGCGCTTCTTAAATATAAAGAATTTGCCACTGACCTGCACAGTCATACGGCACCATGCTAGAAGAAAGAATGTAGGGAAGAAATAACTTGCTTTCGGTTTCCTTCAAATGTCTTCCTTAGCCAGAGGATGAACAGCCACATTTGCTTCATGTTTTTAATCCAGTGAGAATTTTGGGGTATGTGGAACAGCCACCATTCTGAGAAAAGAAAAGATCACTTGTCTTATCCAAATTGTTTTGCCTTCCCCTAAAATTTCCTTGGAATCCCCTTGGCCTTCGTTTTGCACTTCAGTTTGGAAGAAATCTAATTGACAACTCTTGATAGAATGCCCGCTTCACTAAGGAACAGGAACATAAAAAAAACTGCTATTCACAGAGTCAGGCTGTTCATCCATCTACCTCAATACAGTGGACACTTGGGTTGCGAACGTGATACGTGCAGGATGCACGTTCGCAACCGGCAGTGTTCGCAACCTGCGTCTGTGCATCTTACACACGCGTGGGTTGCGATTCAGCAACCCGTTCCGGTACTTCCGGGTTTCGGCAGTCTGCAACCCGAAAAAACGCAACCTGATGTCACTGTAACCTGAGGTATGACTGTACTATCTCTGCTGACGGGGTGGGGGGAGTCTTCGGGGTTTAAGGGAGAGTTTTCTCCCAGCCCTACCTTGACATTCTGCATATGGAGCATTTGCTCTACCATGGAGGAATGGTCTAGTACAGTGGTACCTCGGGTTAAGTACTTAATTCGTTCCGGAGGTCCGTTCTTAACCTGAAACTGTTCTTAACCTGAACTTTAGCTAATAATAATAATAATAATAATAATAATAATAATAATAATAATTTATTATTTATACCCCGCCCATCTGGCTGAGTTTTCCCCAGCCACTCTGGGCGGCTCCCAATCAGTGTTAAAAACCGTACAGCATTACATATTAAAAACTTCCCTGAACAGGGCTGCCTTAAGATGTCTTCTGAACGTCAAGTAATTCTTTATCTCTTTGACATCTGATGGGAGGGCGTTCCACAGGGCGGGCGCCGCTACCGAGAAGGCCCTCTGTCTGGTTCCCTGTAGCCTCACTTCTCGCAATAAGGGAACTGCCAGAAGGCCCTCGGCGCTAATGGGGCCTCCTGCTGCTGCCGCGCCACCGGAGCACGATTTCTGTTCTCATCCTGAAGCAAAGTTCTTAACCTGAAGCACTATTTCTGGGTTAGCGGAGTCTGTAACCTGAAGTGTATGTAACCTGAAGCGTATGTAACCCAAGGTACCACTGTAGTTGATTACATAAAAAGCCACAGATATGCTTTGAGACAAATTTGACAAAGACACAATGTGGCCAAATTAAGGAGCGCTTCATCTAGACTTTTGAAGACCCTGGCCAAGATCACCTGACCTGATTAACAGTGACAGGAAATAGCACGAAGGCACAATTCACATCTCTAAACATTTGTTCCAATATTGTCCCCAAGCCATTCATTGAAGCTTGATAGGAAGAGGAAGCTATTTTTAAAATAATAATTCTTTTGAATAAATTCTTAATTGTCAAAGTCTTTATCATTTAATCCCATGCTTTCCATACCTAAAGTACTTTACTATATAAATATTACTCGGTCCTTTCATTCTGCTTTAATCACAACATTCCCCTTCATTTCTCCTCTGTTCCAGGAGCAATAATTCATTATTCAATATCTGAAATGGGGGAGGGGGGAGCAAAAGAGAGCATGCTTTTTTAAAAAAATCCCCCTTTGTTTTCTTGCAATGTTATCTGCATGTTATTAAGTATTGTCATTACCAACCGAGCAATGACACAACTCTGATACATTCTAACATAAGGTTGGGAACCTTTTCCAGCCTCAGCCCTGCATCCTATGCAACTTTCCAGGGGGCACATCCCAATGCTGGGTGGGGCTACAGGCAAAAGTGGGTGGAGCAATGAATGCAAATTTAACCTTTGCACAGTACAGTAGCCCTTACACACACAAGAGACTGATGTCAATATATCCCACTTTCAGATCACCCTCTTCCTGCCCAGTCAAGAAAACAAGGTCCAGAGTGTGGCCTGCCACATGTGTTAGGCTGGTGGCATGCTGGGACAGTGCCATGGTCATCATTGCAGCCATGAAGTCCTGAGCCACCCAAGAGCCAGTTGCCTTGGTATGGATGTTGAAGTCCCCCAGAACCAGCAGTCTGGGAGTCCTCAACACTGCCTTCATGACCAGCTCTGTCAGTTCAGGCAGGGAGACTGCTGGGCAGTGAGGTGGGCAGTAAATCAGCAGAATCCCTAACTTGTTGTCAGGGACTGGGCAGAGGAGGAATGGTCGAGACCGTCTCCCCATCCTGATCCTTCCAGGGAGGAGGAAGAGGAAGACAGTATAGATTTACAACAGGGGTTTGAGGGAGGTGGCAACTCAGAGGCAAATGAGGGGAAAAGTTGGGAAATCATGGGAGAGCCAGAGCAACACCTGGCTGACACGTTGTTGTTAGAAAGCATTCCAGACCCTCCATCTCCCAGAACCTGGTAAGCCTTAAAAGTAGGAGAGCAAAGAGCTCAAAGACAGAAGGCACATAGCAGCACCCATAGAAGTGACAAATGAGGAAGTGGGAGAGACGGGAGGGGTGGAGATTCACTCGGGACAACACCATTGTCCAAGAGGCTGGGTTCTATAGCTTCTTTCTGTAAAGATTGAAATAAACAAGGTCTGTAAGGAACTTTTCCTTGTCTTTATAATTTCCTGGGCAACCAGCTGGGAGCTGCTGACAGCATCCTGACACCTGTCCTGATTACTGAATGCCAGGGCTCACACTCTATATCCTCACCAACACCTGGACAGAGAGCTTGAAGAGAGAGAGATGGAATCTCTATAGACCATAGCAACTCCCCATCCCTAGCCCTCAAGTGTGTCCTGATGCTGCACCCAGGTAGGCACCAACTCTGCCCTGCTCACCCACCCAGGTCTCAGTGATACAGATCCCCCTTGGCCTCCTCATCCACAATTGGGTTATGGATGAGGGAGGTCTTATTCAGAGCCAACCCAACATTCAGCAACAGCAGCCATAAACCTGAGAGCTGGCTAAGAGGACAACCACAATTCCCCAGGTTGGAGGAGGGGCTGGCACACAGCACTGTCACTGCCTGTGCTGTGTGCCCCTTACACGACCTGCCCCCCTCCAACGCCATACCTCCCTCTACACCGAACCACTGCAGTCAGGTACTCCCCAGCTCATCTCCTCCAAGATGCATCTCCCCTCCCTCAATAAAAACAAACAACAAAAAGTAAAGCCACACAAACTGAAAACAAAGTGGCTGTGTTACGCCAGAAGATTAGTGTGCATATACCAGTTGGTATATGGCTCTGAAACGCACTGGAGAAGAAGGGGAACGCCTTTTCCGGAGCTGCACATAGCAGAGGATGCTCAGAGTTCAGGGGCTGCAGGGGCACTCCAGGGCGTTTTTCTAACAGTTAAAACATTTTAAAAACATTTTAAAATAGTTAAACCAATTGTAACAGCAGCCCTGTCTCTCATTTGTAACTGGTGCTGCAGCCAGGAAATGCAGTTTGGCTGAAGGTGCAGAGGTCATGAGACGAGTGCTGCTCTCAGCTGCTGGGACTGGCTTTCCTGATGATGAGATGCTTCACAGGTGCAAGGCTAGTAGGAGGGAGAGGGTGAATGTAGATGGTAAGAGGATTTGAGTCTCTTCTCTTACACCCCCTCCCCGTTCACCTCTTTGCCACAACCAGCAATCTCTCCATTCCTCTTTTTTCCCCAGTTGTGCATTCTCCACATCAGTTTGTGATTTATTCCTTTTTAAGGTCCTATGGAAATTCCCTAGCATTTTAGTGCAATTTTTTCCTCATACACACAGTTTTGCATGCAGTTCTGCTCAATGTACATATTTCCCCAATACTATGCATTTTGACATGCTATCTTCAGCATCCCTGTCAACGTTTCCCTTTTTTTAAAAGGGGAATTCCCTTATTCCGAATAGGATTTCTCACAAGAAAAGGGAAAAGTTGACAGCTATGATCTTCAGTAATATATACATTCACATATGTAACTTTCCTGCAATACCAGCATTTTCGTATGCACAACTGGAGTGGAGAACTGCAGTGCAAAATTCGGAGAAATGTGAATTTTGGAGGATGGTTGTAATTGGGTTCTTTTTGCATACTGTTTTGGAAAATGTGAATTAAATAGGTTTCCCTCTAAATGCAAACTGAACTGCATCTCTCCCCCATCTCTATCTGATGGTAGTGACAGCCAGTTGAGACCAATTTCCTCTCTGAAAGGGAACACTCTAGGTCCCTCCCATCATCTTACTTAAGGGAGGGAGGGATGAATTTCCTTTTCCCCTAGGCTTCTGTCAAGTAAGAGATGTAATGGTTTCTGACTTATTGATAATATGAAAGCCACTAACCTACTTAAAAGTTTACTACAAAGATGTAGTTGGGCAGGAGAGAGCTGCTTCCTGCATATGGCTCCTATTAAAAAAAAATATTGATGCTTCTTTTGAATTTGGGCTGGGGACTTCTTTATCAATTATTACCCTTCCAGTCTAACTCATGGTGATGTATATTAGCAGACAGCCTGATCGGGTAATAATTCATGAGGCTATGATGTCCCCTTTCTACCCTTTTGACTGAAAATGAACCATGAATTTTGAAAGCATGTTGACATCTTGTCATTTTTACAGGACTCTCCTCACATTTTTCACTTTCTTGACTTAAGAAGGATGATTTTATATATATAAAGTATTCTGAGTATGATATTGTAAGGGATTTAAAAGCAGAACTTGTTTCAGCATAGCTTGAAGCGCTATAAAAATTAGGCTGGGGCATTACTTTGTCTTGATATTTATTTATTATTACATTTAGATCACACCTTTCCTCCATGCAGTTCAATGTGATGTACATGGCTTGCCCCCCTCTCCATTTCACCTCACAAGAACCTGTGAGGTGGGTTAGGCTGAGGGAACATGAGAATTCCACAAATGTGTGGAACTAACTGGGGATTTTAATCTTGTTCTCCCAAGTCCTAGCCTGACACACTAGCCTCTGCAACACACTGGAGGGAGAATGGTGTGTTAGAAGATAACAGCACTGTGACATATGTGGCTTTCTGTGCAGACATCAGCACCGCACCTTTGCAACAAGTGTTGACATTTTGGGAATGTATTGAACGCCACACAGACAAATACACACATGGGCACCCTGCAGTAGTGGAGTCTAGGAAAAGTATTGCCACTTGATTTAGCTAATGGTGTAAGCCAGGAATGAACAAAGCACCAGCTTTGGTCAGTTGGGTCCCACTGATATTATTATTAGAATTAAAATAACTTGAACCAATTAATTTCAGGCTTCAAATTTGTTATACATTTCTCTGATAATTTGACTTCCCACCTTCCCTTCCATGCTGTTCTTTATACCCATCTCATTTATATAACTGCATAATATCATACTTTTCACCATATTCCTGTATTGTATCACACATTTCATTTAATATATATCCCTCTATTTCAAATAGTATCGCTTCTTCCCGTTGCTCAAACTTCAAATTCTACCCACAATTTCATTTGGCTGTTATATTTTTTCAAATAATCGAAAAAAGTATTCCACTCTTCCTGGTGACTGGTTTTCCATGGGCTGTGCTACCTCTGATGTTCTCTGATCATCAATGGGAAAAAATACTTCAGCAAAAAAGGTGGTTGAAAACTTACAGAGTTAAATACAGCTTTGCCACCATATTTATGTAGGATTAATCTATGCCTGGACGAGGATGGCACTGTGCTCTAAACCACAGAGCCCAGGGCTTGCTGGTCAGAAAGTCAGCGGTTCGAATCCCCACAACGGGGTGAGCTCCCGTTGCTCAGTCCCTACTCCTGCCAACCTAGCAGTTCGAAAGCACATCAAGTGCAAGTAGATGAATAGGTACCGCTGTGGCAGTAAGGTAAACAGCGTTTCCGTGCACTGCTCTGGTTCACCAGAAGCGGCTTAGTCATACTGGCCACATGACCTGGAAGCTGTCTACGGACAAATGCTGGTTCCCTCGGGCAGTAAAGCGAGATGAGTGCCGCAACCCCAGAGTCGTCCGCACCTGGATCTAATGGTCAGGGTCCATTTGCCTTTACCTTTAATTCATGCCTATATAAAGATCCCAAGAAGCTGTGATATACCAGTACAGACTATTTTCTCATTTAGACCAGGGTTTTTTAAGCTGAGTGGCAGTGACCTTCTAGGGTCTCGGACAGATCCAGTTCAGGGTGAGGGGATCAGTACCAAGGCAAAATAAGCCAATCTTAAATCTACTTCTTATTTTTTTTAATTTTTATTAAATATAAACAGTTAAATAGGTGTATCAATGAGAGGACAAACAGGGCAATTACCCAGAGTGACAAATTTGAGGGGCAGCATTTGCAACATCATCAGGGGAGATCCAGACTGCTCCCTGTCACAGGCTCTTCCTGCTCACTAAACCCCGTTGCCCCCTCAGCATTCAATCTCTCCCCTTAGTCTTCTCTCTCTGACCTTTCCTCCATGTCCCACCACCAATCCCCTGGTTTTGAGCCTTCCTCCTCTGAGATCTCCCTTGAGGGTTTCCTGGCTGGTGTTTCACACCACAACTCTTCATCCAACCAACCAATCCGTGACAGCTAGTTTAGCTTGACCTCTCTAAGTCCCCACCAATGAGTGAAGTCAGTGCAGTGGGCTGAGGGCAGAGAAACACCTCCTAGTAGCCCCACCCACAACCTTCCTGCCAGATGCTGTGGGCGGGAGGAAGTCAGCCCAGATCGCCCCTATTCAGAAAAGTCAGTAGTGGAGGCGGCGGCAAATTCTTCCCTGTGGGCAGGTGCTTTTCTCCACTCTTCTATAATAAAAGCATATAAAAAGCACATATTTTATTTTCCGCAACAGCAACTTAAAAAGAAAGATATGGCTGGAGATGCTTGGGATATTTCCTTATATTTTGAAGCTTTGCTGTCTTGCCCCAATCAGTCTATGCCCACTCATTTTGCTATATGATAAGCAGATTTCAATTATTTGTCATCTTTCATCTTGTTGCTATGATTGCATTCGAGATTTTACAGCCCCGTCTGTCAACAATTCTGCAATTCATTTGCTAAACTTCTAGAGCATCTTTGTTGTTTTGAAAGAGAAGGAAATGGAAATGCCATTAATTAGAAATAGCTTATTTTATTTTTTTTGCTTTGTTTTTATCCAAACCTATTATTACTGAATTTACTCACATCTCCATCTGCACCCCTGTATTGCCTCAGGCAACTGCATGATGATAATCTCAGTACTCCAGATACCAGAAGACACATCAGTACTATTTTCCTACAGCTGCTACAAAATAATCATTCCTGTTGTCAAAATCCAGGTCAGAAGGATAAAATGAGAGGGGGAGAAGGGCTGGGTGGGGAATAATTGGACTCAAACTTTCCAACTTCGTTGAAGTTGTATTAAGCTAGGATCCATATCTTGTCATACGGGAGTCACTCATGAAAGCCACATTTTTATCTGCATTCTTCCTTCATTGTGATCATGCGCTGCATGCAGCACTGGGGGGCAGGCAGCAAGGCACTTTCCCATGCTCCTCCCCCACCTATCCTCTTGCACCCCCAATATAAACAGAAAATAAACAGTGGTACAATAGAACTACCACACATGCAAAAAAGTGACACATAAGGAAACCAATGCAGCTAAAGATGAAGATTCAAACATAGTGTTTTAAGTGCAATATCACAAAGAATGAAAGCCAAGCATATTTCTGGTCCAGCGGATTATGAAATGGAATGAACACTGTTGGAAAAAAACTGCAGCAGAATGGAATAATAGGCCCAAAAGTGTGAATGAATGTCAAGGCCTTTTTGTACATCCATAATACACTCCCACCAATTTGGATGACTTAAAAGGGGGGGTTATATAATAAGGTTATCGATAGCTACTAGCCAGGACAGCTATGTTCTCCCTCCTTTGTTGGAGGCAGTGAATAACTGGATACTAGTTGCCTGGAACTGCCAAAGGAGATACACTCATCTCATTGTTATGAGTTTCCCGTAGGCATCTGGTTGGACATCGTGAGGACAAAACTAGATGGGCCTCTGACCTTATCCATCAGGACTCGTTATATTTTTAACGTTCTTAATAAGGGATGCAATGATCCACCATTTTTATCATTTCAGTGTCAATTTCTTTTCTATTATGGTCCTGTTTTATCTCTTCATGGAGCATATTGTAGGATCTGCCTTGTGCTTCACAAGCTATGCTTTGAGCAATGCCAGCTTTAATCCTAGGCCCTTGAGGGCCAGTGTTGTCCTTAAAGTTGCCTAACAAGCAATCCTGCCGTTCTTGAAATCCTGACATAACCTGGCTTGACACCGATGCCTCTGATTTTCTCTTCAAATGCTTCAACTGTATGCTCCCGATGGACTTTGCAGATGTTGACTGGCAGAATGAATCTCTCAATAGGCTGATTTAGCATCTGATAGAAACATCAGTCTAGCTGTGGCATTTATGAGAGCTGGTTGGACAGAAGTTACCGTATTTTTCGCTCTATAACACGCACCTGACCATAACACACACATAGTTTTTAGAGGAGGAAAACAAGAAAAAAAATTCTGAATGAAACAGTGGATGTATCATTTTTTGCTTCATGCTGTAGCAACAGACATGTGATTTGACGGTGAGTTTGGGGTAGCCCAATGCAAAAATCCTGAGAATCCATGTGGACCTGTGCTTTGTAACCACGTTTTTGCACCATTGTGGCCCCAGGCAACAGTAGATGCGTGATTTTTTTGGTGCAGGCTATAGCCATAGACATGCTATATGATCTGATGGTGAATTTGGAGTGACCCTGAGGCTGAATGCAGGAAAGCAGCAGCCTCCTCTACAGCTTTCCCTCCTCCGTGACGCGGGATCTGATTTTTGCCTGATTTTTGCCTCTGCACTCGGACCAGTCTGCTCCAGTCCCAGTAAAGGAAGAATGGATGCAAAGACTTATGGAATATACAGAAATGGTGAAACTTACTGGAAGAATAAGAAATCAAGATAACAAACTTTTTTTTTTTTTACAAATGGAAATGGTTTATTGAATATTTACAGAAAAATTGTAAACAGATAAAAACATTAGCAGGATCAATGTAATAACCTGCAGTTTTATACGAGTATATATTTACAGTAGATAGTTAAATGAGTAAGTTAAATGAATTTGGATATTCAGAAGATATGAATAAATAAATAAATTTAAGGAAGGGGAAGGAAGTAAAATTTTGAAATGGTCCATGGATTGTAAAATTAATGAAATGTATAAATTTGAAAAGTATAAATAAAACAAACAAAAAAGGACAGAGGGAAATGTTGAGGTACCGGCTGCTAGCCACTCTCCAGTCTCAGTGTTCAACACTTGAGATAGCTGCCTCATTCTGGTAGGGTCATCCCCTGACCTTCTCCATATTTGGCTATGGATACACAAATGAAAACTAGCTTCAGGTGCACATGGATCTATCTGAATCAATGGGTGGATTAAGACATACATTCATTTTCCTGGTTGTAATGCTAGTGCTTCTCTCCCAGTTTCTAATGTTCCTTTCACACCTGTTGCCTTCTGGAACGGTGACTTTTTGAATGGTAGACCACCATGTTGTGCTAAATTTCATTCACATCAGTAGGTGTGGTGTGACACAACAGCAGAAACCACGGGACATGGTGTGCAGCCACCTTATACGCACTTCTGTTCACCCATGAAAAAGGCAGGAAAGGACTATATCCTGGAATAAGGCCTCATATTTCACCACATGATTTTCTTGGTTAATGGATATTTTTTTCTGGAAGGAACGCACATGGAAATGAGTGCTAAATTTCCACTAGGTTCCACTAGATTTCTAGAAGTGGCTTTTTCATCGTGGGAAAGATCACATAAAATACAAAAAACTATCAGGTGACAAAATGTCAGGAAAATGGCATAAACTGCTGCTTGAATGCAGCCAGGGTGAAACTGTTTAAGACAGAGATAGAAGCAACAGAATAATCTTTATTGTGTAGTTCCACAAGAGAATACATTATATCCCTTTTCACCATACTAAATCCATGACATTCTGTTGAACATGCTTTAATTGGTATAATCACTAGATTAATCATCTAAAGCCTTAGATGATTAAACAGTGGAGGAACAATATTAATAGAAGAGGTCAGATTTTAATCAGCAGGGCTGAGAGATAAAGGCACACTTGTTTATTTTGCAAGGCCATTTTGTTTCCAGTGTGAGCTATTCTAATAGGGAATAAAAGGCTAAAGCATAATGGTGGCTTTTCATTTTAATAAAGAAAGAGACCTTTTTTCTTATTGATTAAACTCTAAGAATCTCACATTTGGCTTTCGATATCTCAAAAGGCACTTATGTAGAGTTCCTGATAGTATGCAAAATAATTCAGATTTTAGCAGTTGGTTTGCCATTAAAAAGGCGGACAATTCTTTCTATAGCCTGAGTATCAAAAGTGAGCCAGTGATAATATTCATAGGAAGGGAAATTTGTAGGTCGACAATAACTGGAGAAAGTTTGAATTGCAGTGAGTCAAAATGCAGCTTTACAGTGCTTTGCAGGTTTACTCAGAAATAACAGGGCAATCCTAACCATGTGTACTCAGAAGTAAAGAGGTAAAGGTAAAGAGACCCCTGACCATTAGGTCCAGTTGTGACCGACTCTAGGGTTGTGGAGCTCATCTCGCTTTATTGGCCGAGGGAGCCAGCGTACAGCTTCCGGGTCATGTGGCCAGCATGACTAAGCCGCTTCTGGCGAACCAGAACAGTGCACAGAAACGCCCTTTACCTTCCCGCCAGAGCGATACCTATTTATCTACTTGCACTTTGACTGTTTTCGAACTGCTAGGTTGGCAGGAGCAGGGACCGAGCAAAGGGAGCTCACCCTGTCGCAGGGATTCAAACCGCCGACGTTCTGATTGGCAAGTTCTAGGCTCTTTGGTTTAACCCACAGCACCCCCGCATCCCTGTGCTCAGAAGTAGGTCTTACTTAATTCATTGGGGCAGGAGTTAAAACTGAAGCCTTTGTCTCACAGACCCTCCAAGTGTACCTATTTTTCAGGGATTTAGAGATTTACATAAGGCGTCCTGGTTTCTGATTTGATCCTGGAATGTCCACTTTTCCTTAGGGCTTCCTACATCAGAGAAATGTTGGAGGGTCTGGTTTCACTGTGTTTAGTAGAGCTCAGTTCCCTGGAGTTTATGCAGTCGTAACTGGCAGAGTGAGGTGGCTGTTCTTATCTGACCTCCCATCACCAGTATTCCTGTGGCTTACTGGGAGGGTCAGGCGGCAGTGAGGTCAGTGTGGTGCAAACTCACTGATGGTGCAGTGCTCCTGTTGGTGTATTTGAACCACAGTGACTTTGTCACTGCCTCACCCTCTCGGTAATCCGCAGCAACACCAGTCAAAGGAGACTATGGGTTTGCGGTGCTCATTTCACGCCAAGGGAGCTGGCGTTTGTCCACAGACAGTTTTCTAGGTCACGTGGCCAGCATGACTAAACCGCTTTTGGCACAATGGAACACTGTGATGGAAACCAGAGTGCATGGAAACACTGTTCACCTTCCCACCACAGTGATATTTATTTATCTACTTGCACTGGTGTGCTTTCGAACTGCTAAGTAGGCAGGAGCTGGGACAGAGTGACAGGAGCTCACTCCATTGTGTGGATTCGAACCACCAATCTGCTGATCAGCAAGCCCAAGAGGCTCAGTGGTTTAGACCACAGCACTACCCACGTTGACTGTGTTTAGGTCTGCAAACCCATTTTCTCAAGTAAGGAATGTGTGTCTTTTATACCAAGTATTATTTCCCGCAAACACAAAAATATACCTTAGGTTTTGGGGGTGTTTTTTTTTTATGCCCATGAGTTTACAAAAGCATTTAAAATAAATGAAAACTGAACCTAGAAGTTATCATTTAATAGGAAGACAGACACTTCAGGGTTTGTTTTACAGGGCCATTAACTAATGCTGTAGGCAATTGAATGCAATGGCCTTCGGGCCTGTGCTTCCCCAAAGAAATGAAGCATGTAGTAATGACTCCATAAAACATGTCCTGTCATGTTGTATTGCATAATTAATTCAGATTGTGATTCTTGGAATGAAAGTACATGAGGCAAAGAGAACTCTGTGCATCACCCCTGAAATGAGTGGTTCTTGTCCTTCCTTCATACACTCCCTTGCTGCCACAATCCAATTGTATGCTATGTATTCGCCTACAGTGACCTTGTTGGTCACTGTAGGCTAATACTTGGGAGTCACTGAAGTTCCTTCCCAATCATCGTGGAATTTGCTGATCCCCTGGAATGCCTCCCAAGGGTAGCTTTGGTTGCTGCCTCTGAAGTTACTGCTGCATTTCCAATAAATGTAGGCTCAAACGTTAAGGGCTAAGCTGAATGTGACATTAATCGTTCACATTTTCCATTGTTTAAATAGCATCTGTGTGACTCCCAGAGCAGGAGTCTGTAATATACAGAGGGTTTTTTAAAATTGTGTATGCTGCAAGCACTTATTAGCCCAAGGAGGGAAGCTCCCCTTGCCAGCTGAGGAGGTGGCATTTTGGTGTGGCTGGATAGGCAAATTTCTCAGTTTTTGGTTTCTTTCAGCTTCCCATTTGTTTAAGCATAAGTTTGGTCCTCCACATTTCCACATCAGTTTGCATTTAAAATAAGTGCTCGTGAGAACTCACCAGCATTTTAGCGTGAGCGTCTCTTAATATGCAAATTTATGCACAGTTTTGCTTATTATACACTTTTTTTTTTTAAAAAAAAAAAACAGTTTCCTCTAACGTAATCACACTTACCTTCAGGGTCGGGTACCTTTGTGGGACTGTCAGCCTGCTGTATGCACCATGATTTGGCATGGGACTTGGAGGTGGTGTTTTTTATATATATACTTTCTCATATTGAATGATATTGTCATTTTCCTGTCCATTCATCCACAATGCAGAGATCCTTCTGAAGCGCCTCACAATCCCTTTTAGTTTTCACTGCCTTGAACAATTTGGCATCATCAGCAAACTTGGCTCCTTCACTTCTCACCCCTAACTCTAGCTCATTAACAGGCAAGTTAAGAAGCTCAGATCTCAATTTTCATTTGTAGGGGACTCAACTTTCTACATCCTTCCCCTGGGAAAACAGTGTATCCCTACTCTCTGCTTCCTGTTTTTTAACTAGATACAGTGGTACCTCGGGTTACAGCTGCTTCACGTTACAGACTCCGCTAACCCAGAAATAGTACCTCGGGTTAAGAACTTTGCTTCAGGATGAGAACAGAAATCGTGCAGCGGTAGCCGGAGACCCTGTTATCTAAAGTGGTACCTCAGGTTAAGAACAGTTTCAGGTTAAGAACAGACCTCCAGAACAAATTAAGTTCTTAACTCGAGGTACCACTGTACTGATTCATAAGAGGACCTCTCTTTTTGTCCCATGACTGCTAAGCTTACTCAGGTATACTTGCTGGGATATTTGATTAAAAACTTTTTTGAAAGTCGAAGTACACAATGTCAACCCGATCACATATACCTATATGCTACTTGATGCTCTAAAAGAACTCTAAAGGTTTAGTGAGGTAGCACTTACACTTGCAGAAGCCATGCAACCCAATTTCTACATCAAAGGGGGGGAATGATTCCTTCTTTGGTGAAAGAATGAGATTTTCTCTTCTTTTTTTAAAAAAATGGAATTCATCTAATATATTCGAGAAGGTTTCCAAATATCTAGGTTGCCACCAAACTGAACAAAAGTGAGATTCATGTTTGAAGAAACCAGCACAGGCAGGAAAACATCAGAGGAATACTGAAGAAAGTTAAAAGAGTTTCAATGTGACTAGCAAGAAACATTTCTCAAGTAGTGTCCTTCCTAGAAAAATAAGTCCCCTAGAAGGTGTAAGCCAAATTAGCTCTCAGGAGCATTTTGGGGTGTTACAAAAGCATACTTAAAATAGGTCATAAAATTTGAAACTTTGTGTACGAAATGTGGCTTGATCCTTAAGAATTTCTAGGACAGTCTGCTTACTCAAAAGCTTTTGAGATTGTAGGAAGCGAGGCTTCTCTTCCATATTTTATTTTGCCCAACCAGGCTTTAACTTTAATTAAGGTGGTTGTTATGCACACCACCATAATTATGGTATTACTAATTGGCCAAATCCTTAGCTAATGTAAATCAGTGAAGCTCCATTTACCTCTGTGAAGCTACTCTAATTTACATTTGCTAAGGTAGGGCTTTTTAATCTTTATTTAGTATACAGAGTCTCCTCTTCTTGAATTATTATTATTTTTAATGAACTGCAGAAATTTCTTGTGGTTTCTCCTGTTTGTGGGCAGCTTTGACGCATCGTGGTTGGCAAGGGGTTAACTTTGAACTACGTGACCTATGGTTGGGAGAGGGATGTCATGCTCCAGAGCTTAAGCAATATATAAGAATGAAAACATAATTATGAAACAGATTTCTATGATCATCTCAGGAATTAGAAACATGCTAAATGGATCATTAAATGAGACACAGAGAGATAGAGGTATAAATATTAAAGGAATCGTTTATAATGCAGAGTTGTCAAATGAGTATCCTCTTGGAACAGTTTCCTATCAATAATGCAACAGAAACACTCTAGCCTTTGTGAGTATTATATTACCTGCTTGAAGTCAACTATATCATTCTTTAATTGTGCTGATTATGCTGTTCCACCTAGGCAGTTGCACTCAAAATGGTAAAAAAATAAATAAAACAATTCAAAATTCAAAAATGTATTCTGTATTTTGGCTTTTTCGTTTTGTTTCAACCATTTTACAAATACAAGGAAAGTCATGTGAGGGCATGGAGTCTGAGGGAGGGTGGGAGAAGGTAAGAGGTGATATCCTAGGAATGTAAAGAAATCATGTATGGCATGGAGAAAGTGGACAGAGGGGGGGGAAGGTCCCTCTGCCTTAACACTAGAACTTATGAACAGCTGATTTTGGAGGATTCAAGACAGAGAAAATAAAGGACCTTTTCACATAGCACATAGTTAAACTATGGCATTCACTCCCACAAAGAGGTAGGTAAAAGGTAAAGGACCCCTGGATGGTTAAGTCCAGTCAAAGGTGACTATGGGGTTGCACCGCTCATCTCGCTTTCAGGCTGAGGGAGCCGGCGATTGTCCATGGAGAACTTTCCAGGTCATGTGGCCAGCAGGACTAAACTGTTTCTGGTGCAACAGAACACCATGACAGAAACCAGAGCGCACAGAAAACCCTTTACCTTCCCACCACAAGGGAGAAACGTGCTAAGAGAAAGGCACACTTGGCAAACTCCCACCCAGAAACCAATGTCCCCACTTTGGAAGGATGTATGGATCCAGAATTGGCCTCCACAGTCACTTACGGACTCATTGTTGAAACCGTGTTTATGGAAGACAATCTTACTCAACTACGAGTGATCGCCAAAGAAGCAGCTTTTGAACTGCTAGGTTGGCAGAAGCAGGGACAGAGCAAGGGGAGCTCACCCTGTTGCAAGGATTCGAACTACCAACTTTTCAATCGGCAAGCCCAAGAGGCTCAGTGGTAATGATGGCTGCCAACTTGGATGGCTGTAAAAGAGAGTTGGGTGATAAGGCATGATAAGGCTATATATAGCTCTTAGCCACTATGGCTATGTTCTTCCTGCATGGTTGAAGCATGAATGTCAGTTGCTGTGATTCACAAGTGGGGAGAATACTGTTACACTCAGGCCCTCCCTTCAGACTTCCTTAGGGCATCTGGTCGGCCCCTGTGAGAACAGGACACTAGACTAGATGGGTACAGATGTTAGGCTGAACCATCTCTGATTCACCAGGCCATAATAATTGCAGTACAAGGTGATGACATGATGCAATTGCCACTTTTGCAGGACTGATTCAAAGCGTGGCATCCAATTCCATGCACATATGAGTGTCTTATTCTCAAAAGTGCCTAGCAAGCTCTTCAAAGCAGGCTTCTAATGGTTCCATAACCTCTCTCCTGTTCATAAGACACAAGCCTATTCAGCACCCAGAAAAGATCTGCTGGATGGCTAACAGTGGTGCTGGAGAAGTACTTCTTCATCATCCTCATTGTCACGGGGTGGGCACTGTAATGGGGTCTCACCTGTGTCCAGTCAGATTTACTTGAGGATCCACATCATGTGCTCCAGCTGTCATCCTTCCACCTTCATTGCTTATAGCTCCCCAGAATATTTGCAAGCAACTGTGTCAATGACCTTTTTCAGTCCCATAGTTCCAAAATTAGACCTTAACAGGAGCACTGGTCACGTCAACCAGAAAATTCCCCAAATTATTCAGAAATCCTGCCTTTGTCATAAGTATCTTGGGGCAGACCATCTTGCTTGCTGGTGTCACCACTGTCAAACCAAATCTCCCCTGATCTATCTGTGACAATGGCATTATTGCATCTCCCCTATCAATGGATCATCAGTGATCCACTCTAGAGCAAAGACCAAATTGAGGGTATGTCCTGCCACATGTTTGGGTTTTTCATTGGTAGTTTGTTTATTGTTCACCCACTGTTGGGAGTTTGAATGTCATAAGCTAATTTGAACGGGCTCACACAGAAAAGCAGGTTTGAAAATATTGTTAAACAAACGAGTGAATAGCAAGTTTCTTTTTAACAATAGCTAGCATAAAGGTGGAGGAGGACCTCGGACAATTCCAAGACAGAAATGCTTAATGTTCAATTCAGTTTTGGGGAAAGTCCTAGCAATGTCATCTGATTGCCTGCATGCACTCCTGCCCCAATGGAACGCAAATAACTCATTTCCAACACCTTTGTATTTACAATGCAAATATATATAATCACCAATGTGCCCTCCTCCCCCTTTAACAGTGAGATTTTCAGTCAAAACCTCTCCACATTATGAACTAGTGCCCAACACAGATGGATTTCATTGCTCCATCTGTGTCCATCTCACTTTTAATTTCCAGTACACAATTAAAAACAGGATCTCAATACAGAAGAGAATACAACCTTTGCTGAAATCTGTTCAACTGCCTACTTGCCTGTTCAGTGAATATTGCCATTATCTGCAGAGGCTGACTTTCTTCCAAGGTTATTTTTGGAGATGGAATTAGAGAAGTGTCCGGACACATAAACTGCTTTGGTATTTCACACTGATATGAATTAATGAATCTTCAACGAGGGGAGATTTAATGTACTCGGAGTTGGAATGCTAAGTGATCAACTAGTAGAATACTAACGAACTGTTTTTTTCCTCCCACCTTGCATTTTACTGGGTAATTGGATGATTAACAGCCAGTTGAAGAGTTTCAGGAAATCTGGCTTTGATTGCCTAATATATCAATAAGGATTTTTTTTTTTAACTGTGTGGATCAAGAGATAGCTTTTGCGTTCATTAGTGACATAGCCAGTTTAAACACCCTATAATAAATCATCTCAAGTAACCTGAAACACACAGAAGAAAATGATGCTCTGTTTAGATTATAATAATGCCTGAGGAATAATATATTAGAAGTAAACAGAATATTCACAAGGAAACATTGGAGTGCCATATTTAGCTGTTTTAGCAAACATAATAGGCTGTTTGAATACAAAGCCTACCATCAATATTGAACTTCAGAATGAAGACGGGAGGATTCGATGCCATGCATTGGTCAAAGTGGATAAGGCTGCAATACAAACTCCAACCAGGCAGTGCAGGTCTACCATTGCAACCACAGCCCCACCAATCCTGATGGACAAGGTAGAATGGGAGTGATATTAAGATTGCTGCATCATCTTAGAGCTGGAACAGAGATTAGGATCATATGTCACCATGTGATGCCAGGGGGGATGGTTCATGATCCAATGGATGTTGACAATCCCATTTTGGTATTCACACTGCAGTTTCCCAGCAGATGCCCCCAGCAGTGGAGAGAGAACACAGCCTTCACGGCTAGTAGCTATCCATAGTCATTTCTTCCATGCTTCATTTGGAGTTGCCAGTATTTGAAAGGAAGTCAGATACCATACACTCGTCCTTAATTCTGCACTACATCCAGAGCTGAACTGCCTAATTGTAGTGCTTCTCAAGCTGCTTCACTGCATCAAAGAAATGTGGATTTTTTCCCCTTACCTTATAATAGCCCTAAACATACTCTGCCATCAGAGACAGATTTATGGAGGCTTGACCCCCTGCATAGGGCGCAGAGTTCAAGAGAGTGCCTTCCTGCCTCCTTCCTAAATCCTAGTAAGTGTTGGGCTTTGGGAAGGAGATGTGAGGGTCCTAGAGTCCTCCTGCCTCTTGCCCACAGCCTAGTTAGCACTTGCCCAACTTTTGGAAGGAGGATGGTGGGCTCTAGGACCCTGTTGGGACCTCATGCTCCCTTCCCAAAGCCCAGTGCCTCCCATAACCGGCTTTGGGGAGGCAGCACAAGGGCTAGAAGAGGGTGTCAAATTTTGGCCTTGCACATGGTGCCATATTACCAAGGTCCGTCCCTGTTGGCATCCCATTGATTGCATTAATTCTAACCTGTCAAGCTCAGTGATGATCTGAAGTTAATATTTCTAGTCTGAGTTCCTTAAAAAAAGAGAGAATGTAGCCAAATATAAAATTGCTGCTTCCTTCTAAGTTTGGCTTAGAAACGCTAAGCATGCTGATCCATTCAAAAGGCTCCATAATAACTGGAGGTGAAAAGAGTAGAGAAACCCCTATTATTTCTGAAAGCTATATTTAAAGAGGAGAAGGCCAGCCAATGGAATATTTCCACCGATTGCTTTAGAAAAGCAATTTCACAGTGCAGCACCTCAGTATTCCCAGAACTGATTTAGATTCAATCATTCAGTTCCCAGGGCCTTCAAAACTGAGCCACACCAGCTTTGCCCACTGCAGTAGCCAGCCTGTTTGCCTGACAGGTTTAGCAGTTCATCATAAATCTGAGCCTTGTTACTACAGGTCTGACCTTGTTCTGATCCATGGTTTTACTGCTTCCCTTTATCCCTTATGTTTTTCTTCGTCTCCCGACAGCTCATTTATCCAACCTGCTGTGGCCTCCTATTCAATCACATAATGGTCTTGGCAAGTGAATATTCTTGCTACTATTAAGTTACTGCCACAAAGATGATGTCCGTTGCTATTCTAGAACTGACCTTTTAAGCAGGGTTTGACCAGTGCTTTCCTCCTCACTTCTGACTGTATAAGATAGATAGATGACAGATAGATGATAGATAGATAGATAGATAGATAGATAGATAGATAGATAGATAGATAGATGATAGATAGATATAGATAGATGATAGATAGATAGATAGATAGATAGATAGATAGATAGATGATAGATAGATAGATAGATGATAGATAGATAGATGATAGATAGATAGATAGATGATAGATAGATAGATAGATAGATAGATAGATAGATAGATAGATGATAGATAGATATAGATGATAGATGATAGATGATAGATAGATAGATAGATGATATAGATAGATAGATAGATAGATAGATAGATAGATAGATGATATAGATAGATGATAGATAGATAGATGATAGAGATAGATAGATAGATGATAGATAGATAGATAGATAGATAGATAGATAGATAGATAGATAGATAGATGATAGATAGATAGAAGATAGAGATGGAGAGGGAGAAGGAGAGGGAGGGAGGGAGGGAGGGAGGGCGGGAATAAACAGTGAATAAACTGACAGGGTTTGGAGGAGGTACATCAGCTTCAAATTGCAAATTTGGAGTTTCTTATGTCGCCAAGCTCCTCTTCCTCTTTCACGCATCAAATTCACTATTGAATACAATCAATACACACTTGGATGTTGCTAGCCCAGAGATGGAAGGAAGAGACAACCCCAACCAAAGAAGAATGGCAAATCAAGTTGATGGACTATGCCAAAATGGCAAAATTAACTGGGAAGCACAGGAACCAAGAAGACAAGAAATTTAAAAAAGAATGAGAAATGTTTATAATGTATATACAAAATCATTGCAGACAGGTCAAAGCATTAGCAGGATTCTAAATACACTTGGAATGTAATAGAAACTACAGACAATTTAGGAAGATGAAAAATATGGAGAAGTATTGATATGCAGATGAAAACAGAATTAAGAGGACCCATGGATGGAAGTGGGGGGGGGGGGGGAGTCAGGAGATTCAGAGTAATCTTGATACGTGAATGTGTATGATATTTTGGTGTAACTTTATTCTTTTTCTTTTCTGTCCCCCTTTCTTTTCTTTCTTTATTTTTGAAAATCAAATACAAATATATAAAAAAGAAAAGAATACAGATCAATACAGCTCTATGCTTATTGGATTCCACTCTGGTTGGGTACCCTTAAGAGGTCTGAAAAGGCCACGTAGCAAGAGGTGCTCTCTTCTTCATCTGGGAAAAGCCCAATGAAAGTGCCTGGCATGCAAAAGGTTCCAAAATAAATTGTCATAACATGGGAAGGCAGCTTCATGTGTTCACACCAGGCTGGGCCTTGCAAAAACTTTTGGAATGGGATCCTTGCATTACCCAAAAGTGCCCTGCCACTATACCATCACAGTAGGTTGTTCTTCCCACTGTTGGCATGCAGAGGGCCGAGAGGCCAGCTGGCTAGCCCCGGCTGGGCCCTCTCTTTTCAGCCATCCCGCTTAGAAGACCATCACCTCTGCTCTGACGTAAATCAGCGACCCGGGCTTCTGAGCCAGGGCACACTATCAGCAGATTGAACTGTGCATACAAAATAGGCATGAGGCTTGTGGAAGCATACTACAACTACAGATTTATTAATCCTAAATCAGGACAAAGAAACATGTTGTCTCTCTCTCTCGTCGTCTCAGAGAAAAGAGCAAAAGCAAAAGCTATACACAATGGATGTTCCCATGGAAGACTGTGCTGGAATGTAAACAGACATGTGACACGCAACAGTTCCACACGTCTGCTCCTTAAGGTGGAATGGAAATGTCAACACCCACTTCCCAACATCTAACTATGTTCCTCCTTCTGCACACACAGTTCTCTATTGTTAGAGGCAGTCAATGATTGGCAGTGAGGTATACTTCCAACTAGGCCAATAAGTTGGCTGTGTTGTGCTGCCTGTATTGTGAGATCATTCAAGTTTTAAGTGGATCTCACTCTTATATCCCAAACAGCAATCCAGTGAGCCAACATATGGCTGCTGACATGAACAAAGCAGGAACGCATACTGCTTTGTAAATAAAGACTCTCTCTTTTGGCTTAGCTCCCGTTACTTAGTTCATCCATTATTAGTGTCCTCAGTGTATTCTTCTTTTGATTTCCTAGTACTACAAAGAATCCTGAATCTACAGAACCCTGAATTTAGGGGAATTGAAAACCATAGCACAAATGTTTCCTCATTTTGAGAAAGTTGGGTATCAGCAATGCAGTTTAATCTCATGGAATTTTTCTGCCTTCCACTGATTAAAAACATGAACTACCATTCTGTACTTCAATATGGCTAATTTTAAGCACTTTCTCAAAGCTGCATTCTTTCACAGGCACACCCGTGTGAAAAAGGCAACTTCTCACGTTGGGTTTCACTGAAAAACAAAACATATGGCGAATTTTAAGCTCTCTTCCAATGCTGTATTCCTTTGCAGTCACACCCATGTAAAGAACAGGTCTTAAAACGCTGGGTTTTAATGAGAAACAACTAGATTTTTTTGCTTCTTTTTTGGGGGGGGTGGTACATGGTGGTATGCCAGGCATAGGCAAACTCTGGCCCTCCAGATGTTTGGGACTACAATTCCCATCATCCCTTGCCAACAGGACCAGTGGTCAGGGATGATGGGAATTGTAGTCCCAAACATCTGGAGGGCCAGAGTTTGCCTATGCCTGTGGTACGCCATATCACCACCTCTTTTTGCCTTCTCCTCTGGAGCTTCCCCAGAGCCATTTTGGTGCGACCTGCCAAAGTGGGTCTACCACAAAGTGGCATGCCTAGAGCAGCCAACTTTTTCCTACTTCTTTCCTTGCTGCATGGGCCACTCTAGCTGACCACTTTGTGATAGATTGGTCATGCCAAAACGCTTCCAGGGGGCAGGAAGAAGTGGTGGCGGTGGGGGGAGGTGGAGGAAGGCAAAGGGGGAGGGCAGGGGTGCATATTGGCACCTTCTTTTTTTCAAATAAAGCACAGGAAACAACCTTTTTTAAAAAGGTTTATTTTGTAGTAAGGAGGGCATTATTCATCATGATCATGACTGAGGTGGAAAGGTCAAAACTACCCTTTCCATGCACTGCGATCCAAATGGAAATTACCTCCTTCCACCAACCTCCCATACTAGTTGGGCCTCTGTCTTTAAGCCCTGAGTTTCTATTGCACTTTCATTGCTAGCAAGTTCAAGATCGTATGTGTGTGTGTTGCTGGATTTGGTAGAATTTGTTTTAATATGACTACTCCTACTGACTTAAGCTGTATGATAATTTTATTGATTAATTCTTTTTGTACACCATTTTTGAATGGTATTTCAGCTTTGTGGCATAGGATGCTTATATTTAAGCTTGCTGCAACCCTGGTACAATTAAGATGTATTATATAATCAATCTAGCTGTTGTACCTCTGCCCTGTGATACCGTTCATCCTCATATTGGCACTTTATATTTTGTTCTGTCCTTTTACACTTATATTTTGCATCAGTGGTGTTTTCATACATTTGTTTTCCTTATTCCCTAAGACACTACTGCTCCAGGAATGCATCAGTTGTTTCCAAGGACACGGCTCTAATCATTTGAATTGTAACAGCAGCCTTAACAAATCATGTAGCTTCTCTGATTCCTTTCATACAAATTGTGTTTTATTCTCTTCAGCAGTTGGCTTGGTCAAAGGCTTCCAAGCTGGCATACAGAAAAACACAGGACTGGGGTTGAGCTATTCTTCTCTACAGTCCATTCAGCAGATCGGATCAGTCTGGTCTGAGGACCCACCTTTAATGGCAATATGTGACATGGGATCCTCACCAGTCATGACATTCTTGTGGTTCAGAATCCTGGAGGTAAAGACCATGGCAGAAATGGCCATCTTCTGTATCCTCAAGGACCACTCTGTTGCCCAAACAGCAGTCCATGGGTCAGAAATATATTTTGCCACACATTCTGAACCTCTTCTATGTTGCAAGCCTCAGTAATGGTTGATATGCACTAGTAGCAAGGGTATCTCAGTTAGGGAGCACATGCTGTCAAACATAGTATAATACACAAACATAGGTTGCATACAAAATCCAAAAGAGTGATGCCACTTTAACACAGGGGTTGTCTCTATGGCCCAGTTCAGAAACCACACTGAACCATGGTTTACCACAGGGCTGGGGCCAGGAGGCCATATTCTGCTCTCCTGTCCTCTCTCATCTTTACATCTCACCAGTCCTGCTCCACACCCATCTCAAGTTTATTAGCCACATTTTAGAATTTGGACATGGCCCTAAAATGCATTTAATTGAAAACTGAAACTGTGGTCAAATGAAATGGAAACAAAAGCCATGCAGCCACACCAAAATGTTAAGAGAGGTGCAGGGAACACATGAGCCTGAGACTTGCCTAGGATCCTCCATAAAACCATGGTTTATTGTTCGTTCAAACACAGCCAATGAATGGGACACTATTGTTTCATTCATCATTTGTCACAAAATGAATGCAATAGGAGCTAAGAGGTCCCAACTGAGCGACTGTGCATTTATCACTGTTTGCGTCTCCTCTGTTTCTTTCATTCTCATTTCCAGTAGCTGAAGCAGCATATGTAGGTTTGATAAAGGAGGTTCCAGGGAGTGGGCTTGGGAAAGAGAGGGGGAGAGAGAGAGAGAGAAAGGAAGAAAGAGAAGAAAGAGAAGAAAGAAAGAAAGAAAGAAAGAAAGAAAGAAAGAAAGAAAGAAAGAGAAAGCTGAAACTCTAACTCTCCAGTTTTCAATTCAGACATATTGTAGCCAATTGTTACTGTATTATATCAAAATCCTATTGCTGGCTTGAAAGCTGGTACCTCCTTTGACCTCTTTTATTATACAACTGTGGAAAGCACTCCCTTTTAAAGACATCTATCTTTAGAATCTTGCATTATTCTAGGGTAAAGATTTTCACCCAATTAAGGGGAAGGAAAGCTGTTTTATGACATTCAAGCAGGGCTGAATAAAAATGAGAGAAGGGGAGAAACATTGTAAGGTCCTCCCTCATTATAACATGTGTAGGGAGTGCACACACACAGAGAGAGAAGATATAAGCCAGTTACCACAATGCTGCTGCCATAAATGTTCATTGAGCCCTGTTTGAAGGACAGCTACATACAGTACTTGCCCTAGATGAGCCTTCGCTAACCTGGTGACCCCATGCCCTATCTTTTGAACTACAACTCCCTGACCATTGGTCATATGGGTTGGCACTGATTATTGGGGGAGGCAGAGCTAGTTGCTTGGCCCAGGAAGTTAATATGTGGTCAATGCTCCCTGTGTATAGCTGAGGCAAGTCCACATATTTCTCATCCATGTCCCACAGAACTAGCTAGGTGTGTTTTGATGCACTTCTACATCTTCAATCACTGGCTGGTGCTCACAACTCCAACAGGATCAAGGTCACTTATTTTATTGCTGCAAATTTCAGCTTCCAATATACAGCTTCAAACTGAAGCGGTTGTGTGTGTATGAAGTTCTGTTTCGAACCTGGCATTTTCTTCAGCTAAGCAATGCAAGTTTAACTTCCTGCAGGGGAAAAAAAATACCCATCAGATACTATATACTGAGCCTCTTTGTTATTTCCTAAAATGTGCAATGTCCGTTATTCCTCAAGAGAGTCTGTGACCTTTTCATTTATTAACTTGAGTCTCTGCATTTACTGTATTCAGTCTTCTCAGCGAGTTTCCGAGAAAAAGCTTTATCAGACATCAAAGACAACGTAATGCTGAACAAATCTCAGACTCAAACCAAGCCACACACTAAAGGCCCTCATTATGCTAAGTCCTGGGGCTAACATCACGATTCCATCACATGTTTGTTAGGCCAATGTCAGATGCAACATCTGAAAGAAGTGGAGCCACTTTCGTTGGATTTGATACAAAAAAAAAAAAAAAAATTCCTTCCAGTAGCACCTTAAAGACCAACTAAGTTAGTTCTTGGTATGAGCTTTCGTGTGCATGCACACTTCTTCAGATACACACATGCACACAAAAGCTCATGCCACGAACTAACTTAGTTGGTCTTTAAGGTGCTACTGGAAGGAATTTCTTTTTGTTTTGACTATGGCAGACCAACACGGCTACCTATCTGTAATTAATACAAAAAGATACCTTTCAACATCAGGGACTAGCTCTTCTGCATGTTTTCAGTAGAATTCAGTTGTCCTCTTTCCTAATGTCACCAAGAACCTCCCCAACCCTTTGTTGTTGTTGTTTTGAAATATTTTTTATTGGTTTTACAAAGTAAATCACACAATTAACCCAATTAGATTTTAAAATAAAACAAGATTCTTCAGAATCTTAGGACTTGCCTCCTCCTCTCTGTGGGTCCTTAAAATTTCTTAATCAACTGCATATTATAGTTCGTCCGAATTATAGCTGGACCATAAAGAAGGCTGATCACTGAAGAATTGATGCTTTTGAATTATGGTGCTGGAGGAGACCCTTGAGAGTCCCATGGACTGCAAGAAGATCAAACCTATCCATTCTTAAGGAAATCAGCCCTGAGTGCTCACTGGAAGGCCAGATCCTGAAGCTGAGGCTCCAATACTTTGGCCCACCTCATGAGAAGAGAAGACTCCCTGGAAAAGACCCTGATGTTGGGAAAGATGGAGGGCACAAGGAGAAGGGGACGACAGAGGACGAGATGGTTGGACAGTGTTCTCGAAGCTACCAGCATGAGTTTGACCAAACTGTGGGAGGCAGTGGAAGACAGGAGTGCCTGGCGTGCTCTGGTCCATGAGGTCACGAAGAGTCGGACACGACTAAACGACTAAACAACAACAACAAATATGTCCAAAGTCTTTGTAATATTGCAAGAGTTATTCGAAGCCTGTCAAAGAGTTCAAGTGTTTACAGTGTTCTTTTTAAATACAATCTATATTTGTCCCATTCTCTATTGATCCTCCTGATTTTTGATTTTCTCTGTCAGTCTAGCCATCTCTCCATAGTCAAGTAGTTTCATCTGCCCAACCCTTTGAGCAGAATTTCACACTAAAAAAAGTAATAAAGTGATACATGAATTAATGGGGAAATAGTCATGTGACACTTTTAATAAAATGCCAGCTCTGTCCCAATGTCTCCGTTCTCATCCACAACATGCAGGGTTCATTCATCACCTCATCGCTTAATGTGATATATGACATCATCTGCCAACAATGCCTTACTGCATTCAACATAGGAGAAGCAGGCCAGTTTCTACACAAAAGAAAGAATGGATACATATCAGGGCAGAAGAACTGGCAATATTGAAAATCCAGTGGTGGAACATTTTAACCTCTCAGGATATGTATCTTGAAACTGATCTTAAGGCGACCATCCTTGAACAAATGTGAAACCTCTGAACTGCAATACATGAAGAAATTCAGTCCTTAAAGACTGTCTTGCAACACCTTTGAAAATACTAATAATAATACTAATAATAATAATAATTTATACCCCGCCCATCTGACTGGGCTTCCTCAGCCACTCTGGGCAGCTTCCAAAAAATATTAAAATACTGTAATACATCAAATCTTAAAAGCTTCCCTAAACATTTCTTCCTCAAGACAAAGATGTGGAACACACATTTCCCTGAAGTGTGAACAAGGCTGCATGAAATTAAAGGCAATGGGGGAAGCGTTGCAGAGCTGTTTTCACCAAGCCAGGCCCACCTACATGTGGCAGGTAAAAATGTGGCTGGGCTGAACAGGGGTGCTGCCGATCAGTGAAACAACCTCTGCACAGTGCATTGCTAGTACCATGCTGTCCAGTAATTCATCCAGTTAGCACCTCTGGCATGTGCCAGTACTGTGCAAGTGTTTTAGAAGATGACAGCCTGCTCAGCCTTAGTCCCCAAAACAGACCTTCTGTCCTATGTCCTATGTCTTCCAAAGTATTTGCAATAAGTAAATCGGTGTGATTAGATTTCTCTGAAGATGAATGTGTTAAGAGGGGGGGGGGTGTAAGTCCTCCCCTATTATTATGACATGCTACAATACTGAAGCTGGCTAGGCGTGTTTGATTCTTGTGTTTTGTTAAAATTAAATGTCAATAAAATATAAATGAGATTTGTGTGTGTGTGTTTATGTATGTGTATATATATATATATATATACCACACAAAAAAATTCTCCTGGGAAATCAAACGAGAAGTGTTCTACTAAAGTGATTTTTAATGGCTGAGGTTATTACAACACTCGGAAGCTGTTTACGTGCAGCCCTTAACTACATAGAAAGCGACAAAGGAAAGCTGTGACTTTTTAATCAGGCATACTGTGGAGTGAAAGGAATGGTAATAAATAAATGGGAAGCTTCAGCAAATCCACCCCTCTTCACTTGATTTTTTTTTAAAAGCAAAACTAAGTATCAGGAAGGCTGTTTGTCTGCATTATCGTGAGAGCTGAAGTAGCTGAAGCAAACCCCTCCGCCTCTCTTATGCTATTGTAATCTTTTGAACTTTCTCCCCCAATAAGAAACTGATGTTTATTAAAAAGAAACCTTTCACTGGCATTTTATTTTTCTCTTTTTTCTGAAGTGTGAAAACTGGGAGAATGCCAAAGAACTACCTTAATTGGAACGTGAGAAGCTGCCACATAATACATCAGAACAATAAACCATCTATCTCGATATTGTCTACACAGACTGACAGGAGCTGCCCTAGGTTTTAGATACAGAACATTCCCGGTCTTACCTGGAGGTGCCAGGAATCAAACCTGGGATCTTCGGCATAGAAACATGTTCTCTACCACTGACCTAAGACCCTCCCCCAATTTAGCTGTATGGGTTTTTCCAAGTTTTTTTATTTTGGGGGGCCATCCCCTCCCCACATTCTGTGGCAACAAACCTAGGCTGTTATTTACAAAATAACACCATGCAAATCTGCTTCCTGAAGATCACACCCCAATGCCATAATGCCTGTGTGAGTTGCTGTGTGATGAGTAGAATACATCACCACCATATACTATCAACAAAACTTGCATTTAATAGCAAGCCAGAATTTATCATACTTCCAGAAACATTACATAAGCTGAAAAGGAGCTGGCCTTTGAAATCCACACTTCTCTGAATCTTGCAGTGCAGTTTTCCAGCCAAGTATAGACTTCTCTTCCTCCTCCTTTTATCCACAGAACAACCTTGTGAGGTAGGATCACCTAAGAGAGAGTGACTGGCCAAAAGTCACTCCCATTGATCCTCATAGCTGAGTGAAGATTAGAAACCTGGTCTCCCTGGTCCTAGTTCAACGCTCAAATCACTTGTATTGTATTATGTTTTATATGCAAATTATGATAATTCATCCAAGAAGCACAAAGCATTATATACGCCCCCTAAATATAAGAAACACATTAAATGTAGTTATTGGCTTTGAGTAAAAGTCAGGTTATCCCTATATTTCTCACTGTCCCTTGGAACATGTATGGCATCATTGCAAGTTCAGTTTGTACCTTCTTATCCTCAACCACCAGAGGGCTAAGTCTTCATATATTATCTATCCTGTCACCCCCTTTTCATGCTATGTTTTCTTCCACGTTTGACTTATCAAGCTTCTTACTGAGTAGCTGTGGAGTAAGCATTTGCAATACTCTGACATAAAGTGTCATCTGCAGCAAAGGGAGCTTGGTCTGTGATGAAAGACTAACAGCACACTGCTCCTTTTTCCTTTGGCTTTGTACTCGCTCCTGTATCCTATGATCCCCCCTTCTTTCTTTCACTGAAGTTTCCTTTTCACTTTCTATAGGAGACACACAGCCATTAGATGGAAGATAAAGAGTGGCAATCCGAATTGGTTACAGTGACAGAACATTTTTGAGAGACTCAAAATCCCCCTCCTCCTTTCAGAGAAGAATGCTGCAAGGCATTATTAAAGAACATTCATGTAGTGAAGAAAACGATCTTACACAGAAGTGGGGGAAACTACAAAAAACAAAAACAAGATGCAAACAGAAACCCAACTCACTCTTGTGCATACTCCTATCACAACAGAACAGAACAGAACAGAAACAGGAGTAGGAATGTGTGAAAGCCTCTGGAGAAATTATGATCTACTGGAAGATCTCCTAGTAACCAAAAGATAGGTGGGTGGAGACAGAGGCCAAAGTAGACAGAGCAACAAATGTAAGCTTTATCTGTGTACTGTGGACTAGTCTCTCTCTCTCTCTCTCTCTCTCTCTCTCTCTCTCTCTCACACACACACACACACACACACATTTCTGTCCTCCATTCAGGCAACCATTATCAGAGTTCAATGACATTGTTATGTGTTAAGTTGTGGGTGAACATATCAGACGACACAGCGATTCTTCAACAGCTCTTGTTTATTCACAGGCCAGAACAGAACTGAACTGAAGGGTTCAGCCAGTCTGCTTATATAGAGCTCCAGTACAACGTAACTGTAACAAATTTCTGTAACTATCCAATCACTGAACGTCACTTTCGATCCCTTATTTGCATATGTGGACCTGAACTATCTGCAGTATCCCCCTGCTGGCCCAGGGTGAGAACTTCAGTACATAACATTATGTATTCAGTGGTCTGTGTTTGCCTGAGCTTGAGTCTGGACTAAGGATTCTGAGCCCCTGTGCTCTGATTTGATTCATGATATCTAGTCACAGAACAATTCAGGATTTGGGCCTCTGCCATTGGCCCTTAAACTCTGAGTTACGATTCACAGCTTCAAAGTTTAGATAGCCAATCATGTTGGGAGTGGTCCAGGCCTTCAGAAATGTATATAAACAGTTGCTTTGCCCCTGTTTTCTAGTTCTGATACTTCAATAAAGGTTCTTGCTGTGTCTTGCCACGTGGAAACCCACCTATATTTCAGACATATTCCAGCCAGGCAAAAATATTCAAGGAGGGTGCAACATAGAGCTGGTGAGGGATGTGGCCTGAAGAGGATGTGTGCGTCGGAGGAGGCACAACCTGGGGAGACTCCTGAGGGCCACACAAAGAGGCCAGGATGGCAGCATTTGACCTTTGAATCTGAGGCTCCCCACTCCTGCTATATAACTCAATGTGGAAAGGCAGAAAAGCAATTTCCCCTGTCTTAGCCAGCAAACTACTTATGATCATCATGGCTACCAAAAGCCATAGAAGAAATCAAATTAAGATAAGCTGTAGTGCAATGGGCAAACTACATCCCACCCCTCAAGCTTCAATGAAATATGAGTGCTAGTTCCCAGAGGTGATTAAGGCTGAGTAAAAGGAAAACAAAAAAGGTTTTGGCTCAGCCCCCCCACCGAAAATGTTTTTATTCCATGGCAGGAGTCAGGAAGCAATAAACAGTTTGACAAAGATTGTTGCCTGGATAGTTTTGCATTTGCTTTGTTTGCTCTGCAAACCTATTTTGCAAACACACACACAAAAAAGAAATAGGAAATCCATTTCAGGTACTCTGCCATGGCGGCCCCATCATCTGTATTTACATAAAACTGCAAAAAATAATTTTTTTCTTTGCTGAGACAGAAGTTGCTCTGCTGTTAAAATGCAATCCTATATAAGTCCAAGTAACAGTGCATAATCGTTCTCCCAAAAGCGTAGTTTAACATTTTATCTGAGATTCCCACAGAAGTTTCTGTAACTGTTGGAAGCATCTCCAGGGACTTAACCCATCATGAAAATAAAAAAGCAGCATAAAGTCTAAACACTGCACATCACAGTCTGTGACAATTGTGTGTATGTTTGTCTCTCTGTGTCTACACTGTGTCAGAGAGAGTTTGGAGATGCATATGTGCCTTGTGGGGGGTGGCTCTTTCTCACAAGATTAATGCCCCATCACCACTGCCAGAAGACTCAAAATTATATTAACTATAAACCACCAAATTTGGTATCCCTCGAAACATATGCCAAGGTTTGTGCAATAAACCTTGAGTTTGGATTATTGCAATGTGCTCTTTATGTGGCTTCTCTTAAGCCTGGTCCAGAAACTTCAAATATTGAACAAAGAGCCCTGCTGGAAGAGGCTAATGACCTATCTAGTCCAGCAGCCTATGCTGGGTTTGGAGTGTTAACTTCAAACCCCAATTTGATGCATCAGTACAGATTTCTGGATGGCAGCACAGAACTCAGGGATTGTGGCACAAAAGAGTATCTTTTTGGGCATAGGTTTGGAAGAGATGCCAAATTAGGTGGTGGGGGAGTTGTAATGAACACAGCTGAAATTCTGCCTTGCTAACACAGACAGGGAGCTGTTTCACAGGTCAAAAATCAAAGGGGGTGAGAGAGCTGGGGAGTTCTCCAGGAAAGAATTGTGGCAAGCACACAGCCATGGCTAAGTGCCAACTGAGCAACTGTATTTTCTAGTGCATCAACACTTCCTGGCATGTCAGCAAGGGGGCGCTGATCTGGAGCATGTGAGTAGTTTGGCTTCCTCTTCATGAGTAGCACACATGGTGCTGTGCTATCAGATGGGCACTATAATCAGTTCTAGAAATCTAGCTAGACATGCCACTGCCTCTAATCCTATGAATGATATTGCAGCATCTGAAGCTGGGAGGGTGACTAGTCAGGGTGCAACAGTTCCTCCGAACTTGTGGTCTCCTAAGGTGGAGTGTTGTTGTTGTTGTTTAGTCATTTAGTCGTGTCTGACTCTATGTGACCCTATGGAACAGAGCACGCCAGGCACTTCTTTCTTCCACTGCCTCCCGCAGTTTGGTCAAACTCATGGTGGTACCTTCGAGAACATCATCCAACCTTCTTGTCCTCTGTCGTGCCCTCCATCTTTCCCATCATCAGGGTCTTTTCCAGGGAATCTTCTCTTCTCATGAGGTGGCCAAAGTATTGAAATCTCAGCTTCAGGATCTGTCCTTCCAGTGAGCACTCAGGGCTGATTTCCTTAAGAATGGAGAGGTTTGATCTTCTTGCAGTCCATGGGACTCTCAAGAGTCTCCTCCAGCACCATAATTTAAAAGCATCAATTCTTCGGCGATCAGCCTTCTTTATGGTCCAGCTCTCATCCACCCCAAAGATGCAAGGAACAGAACAGCCCATAGTTATCCTTGGGCTGAAGCACGATAGCACAAAACCATACCGTTGCTTTCAGCCCACATGCCATTTAGCAGATGTTTTCTACGAAGCCAATTATCTGTGCAACAATTATGAAAAGATTATGCCTATTGATAGTTTCACAACACAAGCTTCCTGTGGGTCGAAACACTGAGAATGAAAAGCACCCACGATATATGCTTTTAATGTTTTGACTTTGCATATAATTGCCTTACTCCATGAGATAAATGTGAATGGATTTAAGTGTTATATAAAAATGAGTATAGTAATAACCCTTCAGAAGACAGAATGCTCACTATATGTTCTTGCATGATGTAATCTTCCATATCCAGCTCTCAACAGCCTTACCTGCTTGCTGAATTTGTATCATGGGTGATAGACTTGATAACAGCTGAAACCACAGCCAATACTTTCTGAAACAGTGATAACTTTGCTCAGATCAACTCTCAAAACAGTGGCTCGAAGAATCACCTTAGGTGAACTTGCTGTTAACATCATATGCCTAAGCCAGCCTTTCCCAAAACTCGAGCACTGAACCCTTTCCTTGTTGATGGCTTTAGATGCCTATTAGGTCCATAAATTACCATATAGCATATATTCAACACACAAAAAACAGCAGCAATTTGTTGTTGACAAAGGACTGCTGGACATATAAAGGGCCCCATTACCTTCAGTAGCTTAGGGCCTCATCAAACCTAAATCCGGCCCTGGGCTTACTACAGTTCTGCACAGAAATCCAGGGATGTAGGATCACAATAAGGCTCTCCTCTTTAGACAGCAGACAAGCAAACTACCCTAGAGTGAGCTCTCTCTGCTTTGGGTAGCTTTATTGTTTATGCCATCTTATTAAGTCAGGGATGGGCAACCCGTGGTGAGGTACAACTCCCATCAATCTTGATTACTGGCCACTTTGGTGGGGCTAATTGGAGCTGATATGCAACCGACAACATTGGGAGGGCCATAGGTTCCTCATCCCTAATGGCAAGGGGGAACCTTAGCACAATCTATTATTATTATTATTATTATTATTATTATTATTATTATTATTACCGGTAATCCTTTTTCCCTGACAAGGAGTCAAGTGCTAATGTTTGGTGGAACGATCACACTGCCTTCCAGATTGCTAAAGAATCTTCACACCATGCTAGGCTACATTTGCTAAATGGTCAACTGTATTCACCTAAACGAGTTCAGAGTATGGAAAATTGGGATCAGAGTTTAAGGCTGAATACACAGCAAACACTTAAAGTACATGACTCCCTCCCCCAAAAAGAGAATCCTGGGAACTGTAGTTTGCCCTACTGAGCTACAACTCCCAGCGCCCATAACGAATTATGGTTCCTGGAATTATTTGGGTGATGGCATGTGCTTTAAAAGCACTTTAAATGTATGGTGTGTAAACACACTAAACAGAGACTCAGAGAATAAGCCCCATTGAAATCAGTGAGCTTTCCTTCAAAGTAAATATGTGTAGAGTCAATGAACATTATTTGGAAATCTGCCCCATAAACAGATTTATCTTCAGTTAAGATATTAAGCTCCTGCCCCTTAGGCAAGGTCATTCAAAGCCAGCTTTTCAAGACCTGACCTCTCACATTCCCCACTGAGTTTAACTCAATTCCTATACTTCTGAATGTAAGCCTCTCAACCTCTGATCATATCAATTTCATCATCGAGAATATTAATGCAATCATTTCCAAAGCTCTGGATAACACTGAGGGCCAAGGATGAAATGGGCCATTCTGAAAAAGTTATTAGTATCCATCTCGTCACAAAGGGGGGAAAGCCATTGTACTAATATAAGCATTTATCATTACTGATGGGAGAACAAGTAATTTTATTCCCCATTCTGACATTATCACTCACAATCATTACCTCGGCTCCTTCAGTAACAAACTGCAAAATAGTATTTCCCACAAGAAAGAAAAGGGGAGGAGAAGGGAAAAAAGTTAGATGTTTCTCTGTTTTACAGTACAAGGATAGTTTTGCAAGCATTGCAAAAAAACTAATGTCTCACTTAAATTAGAATATAATTCACTATGAACCATGAGGGGTTGCTACAGAAATAGAGCTGAAAAGCGTATCATTTTCTATTTATTTCTGCCATATCTAATATTTTATTCTGTGTATTGTACAACTGAGCTCTCTTTCTGCAGCATGCCGTTATTGCATTGCATGTGATCAGAAAGCAAATGACATTGCCACAAATTTGGGATATTGTTCCGCTGAAGGGGAGACTTGGCTCAAGTCTTGCCCAAAGCTGCATTCTAGATTGTTGCCCTCTCTTCCCTCCTCTCTCTAGGTATATTAGGGTTTATTTGGGTTGGAGGTGGACATGGGTGACAATGCATTTTCCCCTTATTCAAATTGTAACCTCCTTTGCTACTGGGTACCATCCATCCTCCCTTTTCTTGCTCATAAAATGCTACAGTAAGCGCATGACTTAGTTGAAGTCAAAATGTGGCAGCTATACCAGCTGAGACACTACCTGCCTGTGCACTGTCTCAACAGAGTGGTACATGCTCTGGTAATCTCCTGCTTGGACTACTGCAATGAGCTCTACGTGGGGCTACCTTTGAAGGTGACTCGGAAACTACAACTAATCCAGAATGTCACAGTTAGACTGCTGCCTGGAAGCAGCTGCTGGGACCGTATAACACCAGTCCTGAAAGACCTACACTGGCTCCCAGTATGTTTCCAAGCACAATTCAAAGTGTTGGTGCTCAACTTTATTTTTTTTTTTATAATAATTTTTATTAAGGTTTTCCAAATTAAAACAAATCAAAACAAATTAAATCCAATCTATAAACTTTTTGCCAATAACTAGGACTTCCCCTCCCTACCCCCTCTTGTGTTCCAAATCTTCCAAATAAGCAATTAAATTCAACAAGTTCTTATCCCCAAATTACACTCTTCATCAATAACCCAATTTATCCAAATTCTCATCCCCTAAGATCGATCTATACCCTTCCACGAGTTTCCCCCTTTCAAACATAGTACAGATGGAAATAAGATAAATATGAATAGTAATTTTACAGCCTTTGGATTCCAATTTTCCCTCCCCTCTTTCCCCTTTGCGTTTCACCTATCCCTCCACTTCTAATATCTTCCTGGAGTTCCCACATTACACTATGTCCCTCAGGTTCTTTGCCAGTCTTTAATTACGGATGTCCAATCGTAGAAGGAGTCTATCAAATAAGGGCCCATTTCTTCTATCCAGGTTTTTATATCCAGGAGTAAAAACTCCAATTTTGTATCCATAAGCTTGTCAAACCTGAATATCCCAAATGTTCCCCCAGTTCTGTCCAGTTCTTGTTATTTCCTTGTTCTTGTCAATCATTCTCCTCCTTTTTATTTCTCTGTTCTCCCACAGAAATGTTCTTTTTCCAAAAGTTTCTAGTGTCTCTGCAGAGGCTTGTTATTCATGGAGCAAAGCATTGCATCATGTTCCTTTCATTTTCCAACAAATAGTTCCATTGTTTCCTGTAGTGTGTAGACCTCTGTAGACAAAATAATGTTCCATTCCTGCAGTTTCCCAGGAGATTAAAAGTTCCATTCAACTGTTCAGATTTCCTGTGAACAACACATGCAATATCCCTCGGCTCCTCTAGGTGGATTGCAGTAACAAAGTTCCCTTCCAGAATCACATCCGCCAGACCAAGTAGCTTGTTGACCGATATTTAAAACAGTTTATATTCAATTTATAACAAATATAACCGGCAAAGTCCTCATAACAAAGTCTCTATTTTAATCTTCCTTTTTGACAGCTCTTTGACAGCTGTCAAAACCTCCATCGCTTTTCTCCAGGCAGTTTCACGAATCGCTCCAGGGATTCCGGGGGGGTTTGCTTTTTTTAAAACAATTCCACTTTTCTCCTCCAGCTCAATCTTATAATTTTCCCTCGCGAAGTTGCTGATTCGGCAAGATAAGGTTACACTCGATCTTAGTTGTCCAGTCCTTTGTTTTGGCTCTTCTACAATTTAGGGGTGGGCTGACTTCCTTTTTTCCGCCTCCCCCGTTCGCTCCGAATTTTAAAAATTTATCCCCTTTTTTTTTAGTCCATATTCCAATTACTCACGGGTTCTTCTTTGGAGCCGAATTTTCAATAGAAGAAGTCAGCGCTCTCCGCCGGATGGCATGCGGCTGCGCTCGGCAGGGATAGCAGAGAACTCAAAGCACCACGCTTCTCCCCGGCACCCGATCCGTAGCCTTTAAAAAGGCTCCTTCACGAGTCGGGAGAGCACTAACGGTGCCAGCCGAGTCTCCATGTCCACGGCCTCACTCTGGCCGTGGTTTTTAAGGGTCCCCGCATCGCCGGTGCGGTAGGACCCAGCCCCTGCCAAGCCGGCTCCCTCCGGAGCTCGGAGGGAGCCCGCCATTCGGCGATGGCGCCGACCCGGAAGTCCCAAAGTGTTGGTGCTCAACTTTAAAGCCCGAAATGGCCTTAACCCTGTATCCCTGAAGGAGCATCTTCACCCTCATCATTCAACCCGGACACTGAGGTCCAGCGCCAAGGGCCTTCTGGCAGTTCCCTCACTGTGATAAGTGAAGTTACAGGGAGCCAGGCAGAGGGCCTTCTCAGCAGTGGTGCCCACCCTGTGGAACACCCTCCCATCAAATGTCAAGGAGATAAAGAACTATACAATGTTTAGAAGACGTCTGAAGGAAGCCCGATATTGGGAAATTTATAATGTTTGATATTTCACTATGTTTTTATATGTGTTGGAAGCCACCCAGAGTGGGGTATTATAATATGCCTCCTCAACTCTGGCACCTTGGAGGTCATGAAAGAGAGAGAGAAAAAGTGATCATACTGCTATTGCCAGCGCCACTATGAGGCGCTCAGAGAGCCACTAAAGCATCTGGGGGGGGGGGAATGGTCATGCCAGCCAGAGCTCTGTTGATGCTGCCACATTGCCCACATTGTGCCAATGGCAGCATTCCTTGCAGAGTTAATAGCAGCTGGGGATGATTTCCATCAAGATTGTGGTGGGGGAGGAAAGAGTTAAACCTTCTCCCCTTGCACATGGTGTTCTCTCGTTAAAACTGGAAGAACCAATCCTGCTGTGGTGAACATGGTGATGATGATGATGGTTGCTAAGTATGTAGGCAGCATCACATCTGCTACATGAATCCCTGTTCATGAGCTCAAAGAATGTGTGAGGGCATAAAATGTGAAGCACACGTCCAGCTCACCCCAAATTTCCCCGTCTGCCTCACCCCTCACCTTCCGACACTGAGTGGAAATGTCTGAAGAAGTCTTGCCAGGACCTTTTGTTGTTGTTGTTTAGTTGTTTAGTCGTGTCCGACTCTTTCTGACCCCATGGACCAGAGCACGCCAAGCACTCCTATCCTCCACTGCCTCCCGCATTTTGGTCAAACTCATGTCAGTAGCTCTCCAACCATCTCATCCACTGGCGTCCTTTTCTCCTTGTGCCCTCCACCTTTCCTAACATCAGGGTCCTGTCTTCCACGGCCTCCCACAGTTTGGTCAAACTCATGCTGGTAGCTTCGAGAACACTGTCCAACCATCTCGTCCTCTGTCGTCCCCTTCTCCTTGTGCCCTCCATCTTTCCCAACATCAGGGTCTTTTCCAGGGAGTCTTCTCTTCTCATGAGGTGGGCCAAAGTATTGGAGCCTCAGCTTCAGGATCTGGCCTTCCAGTGAGCACTCAGGGCTGATTTCCTTCAGAATGGATAGGTTTGATCTTCTTGTAGTCCATGGGACTCTCAAGAGTCTCCTCCAGCACCATAATTCAAAAGCATCAATTCTTCAGTGATCGGCCTTCTTTATGGTCCAGCTCTCACTTCCATACACCACTACTGGGACCTTTAGCTTAATGCAGTTAGAAGGTGGCTGATAGGCACATTCAAAATAATGCACTTACAAAACTCTTTCAGACCTCCCTGCTCAATGTGTTGAGTAGATGAGGACAAGGTCATTGGGGGGCAGGGGCAGTGTGTCTGTCCTATGCCCTGTGCATACTTTATGCCATCACATATTACGTATTTGAATGCCTGAACAGGCTCTAGTGAACTGGCCACTGCCTGAGACATAGTTGGGGAGGGGACTGTGCCTTCTGCCCCAGACACTGGGCTCTTTGGAAACACGGAGAATGTTAAGCCAGTGTAGGTGTGTGCTTCTCCTCCTCCTCTCATACAGGGAACGGCTCTCATTTGTGGACACCTTTATGACAAGGCCATAAATCTGCTTGCTGTCACAGATGCTGGGAGACTGAGCCTTCATCGATAATAGGGATGGATCACAGGCACACTGAGTCCGCTTCTCCATCCACACTGATCTATTATGGTGACAGGCAGTCTGCCAGTGTATAATAAGCATGAATTGGGCTTGTCATAATGGTGACTGGCTCTGTTTTTCAAGATGTGCTTGCATGTAGATTATCCTCAAGAGTGAAAGCTTAGTGAAATGATAAGTTGCATTTCACATCCAAGCAGATGTAAAGAGATCACATTCTATAGATGCTATAGCTCAGAAATAATGCAGTCTGGAAGAAGGGGTGTGTGTGTGTGTGTGTGTGTGTGTGTGTGTACATTCTGCAGACAACTGATTTTCCTGAAAGACAGATAATCTGAGTGCAATTTATAAATTATAGCTTGGGCTATAACAATTTTTCATCATATTACTTTTTTTTTTAATGTGGAAATTGCCATTTCAAAGACTACAAAGGGGCTAATGAGAAATCACCACCATTACCCCACACATTTCTGTACCCTTTTTGTAGCCGTCATTTGCTAGTGTGCCATTGTTTTACTGATTAAAGAAAGAACTAAAAGCTCAAAAGGGCTTTTGCTTGCAGCCAATCAATCATACATATGTGACAATATCACAGACTCATGCAGCCAATCAGATTTGCCTGCATGTGACATCTCAAGGAGCCTGTTGTGCCTTATTGCTCAGGTAAAAAAAGCTAGGTATTGATGTGTCTATAATAGGTGAAATCAGAGCCAATGAGAGGGGGAATTGCCCCTGATTGGTTGGAAGTAAGAAGGCAGGTAGCTGGGACTGGATGGGACAGTGATTAGGTGGGACAGTGACCTAATCAGCCTAATGAACCAGACTCCATTACCACTAGAGCTAAACTTGTGTTTCCCACAATAAATTTATCAAATATAAACGTAATACATAAGCATGCATTATCTCTTTAAAAAAAAAAAAAATGATCTTCACAGGTTCCAGAAAGCTGATTGTTCCAGATACAAAGATATGTGTATGAACATTTACTGCTTCCACAGTCTCCAAAAATACTGATCTTTCCCAAACTGATAATGAAATGTAATGCTTCCCTTAATCATAAACCTCTAACTTACAGACTTCTGGTCTCATGTCACATATACCCACATTTGTCACATATATCCACACCAGGAATAATGTGTCTTGTCACATATATCCACACCAGGAATAATGTGTCCAGTTCTGGGCACCACAGTTTTAGAAGAATATTGACAAGCTGGAACGTGTGCTAAGGAGGGCAACCAAGATGATCAAGGGTCTGGAAACCAATCCTTATGAGGAGCACTTGAAGGAGCTGGGTGTGTTTAGTCTGGAAAAGAGGAGACTGAGAACATATATGATATCCATCTTCAAATATCTCAAGGGCTGCCACATGGAAGATTGAGCAAGCTTATTTTCTCCTGCTCTGGACTCGAACCAATGGCTTCAAATTACAAGAAAGGAGATTCCAACTAAACATCAGGAAGAACTTTCTGAAAGTAAGAGTTGTTTGACAGTGGAATGGTCTCCCTCAGGAGGTTATGGACTCTCCTTCCTTTGAGATTTTTAAGCAGAGGTTGGATGGCCATCTGTCATGGAAGCTTATTTGAGGTTCCTGCATTGCAGGGAGTTGGATGAGACGACCCTCAGGGTTCCTTCCAACACTATAGTTCTATGATTTTGCCTAGTCTCCTCCACAGCTCCTCTCACCTGGCTAGAAACAGAACTCGGTGTTCTCTAACTGCCAGTGTGAGGATGAGAAGGCTATGAAATGTGAAATGCAGCATAACTGTTACACTAGCTGAAGCTCCTTGCACAACAGCTTATATGTATGAAGCTGCCACAGAAAGTATCAGACTGCAATGTATTGGTTTTATAATTGGTTATAGGGTGCAAGCCCCCCCCAAGTACACCACTAACTGACTTTAAATTAGCACGAGGTCAAAGATTCAAACGTGATTTGTGTTTGCATATCAAGTAAGGATGATGAAGGATGCTTTTGCATACACTAATGCTGTATAGGAGTCACTGCAGAGTCAGGAGTAGCCGCACAAGTAAGGGTGGACCAAGGGATGTGGGTGGCACTGTGGTCTAAACCACGGAGCCTCTTGGGCTTGCCAATCAGAAGGTCAGTGGTTCGAGTCCCCATGACAGGGTGAGCTCCCATTGCTCTGTCCCAGGTCCTGCCAACCTAGCAGTTCGAAAGCACGCCAGTGCAAGTAGATAAATAGGCACCGCTGTGGTGGGAAGGTAAATGGTGTTTCTGTGCGCTCTGGTTTCCGTCACGGTGTCCCCTTGCACCAGAAGTGGTTTAGTCCTGCTGGCCACATGACCCGGAAAGCTGTTTGTGGACAAACGCCAGCTCCCTCAGCCTGAAAGCGAGATGAGTGTTGCAACCCCAAAGCCGCCTTTGACTGGACTTAACCGTCCAGGGGTCCTGTACCTTTTTACCTTTTTAAGGGTGGACCGCCCATACACATCTGAATGTCACTGTGAGAACAGAATGCTGCACTTGGACCGGATGACCTGATCCAACAGGGCTGTTCTTCCATTCTTATGGGGAAGAGGAGTGAGCATAAGAAGAAAATAGAGTGAGTGTGAGTGTCAAAATGTGGCATTGTCAATAGTTCCTTTCACTGCACAAGCAAATAAAACAGGTCAGAAGTCCCAGTAACTTGCATTTTGCATTTTAATTAAAAGGATGAGTTTCACAAACATAATGAGAGTACGAATTATTCTTTACTGTTGTTATGGTCATTGCCAACACCATCATAAATCTCCTTATTTCACTCCCAAACTGTTAATGTGAATGACTTGTGATTTCATTCATGCTCAAGGTTTAATTAACAGGCAGCTCTGATGTGCGTTTTTAAAATTATTCTTAGCTTAATGGTAGATTTTTCTCCAGTAGAAATGATGTTCATACTTCATTTGCCTTGAAATAAGCAATTAAGAAACTACTGATTCGCTTGTGGAACTACATGGCAACACCTACAAAGGCAGAAGAAAACTCCCCCCCCCTTTTTTTTTAGGTTAGGTTATGCAGAAACACCAGAGGCAATATATAGTCCAGTACAGAATACAAATATGCCTGTAGGCTTTCAGTCTGCTCTAAAGAATCCAAAATAATGTTATATTCACACAGTTAAGTTCATTGCTTCTGTCCTGCTGGAATGCCACAAGTTAAAACAGGGCTGGAGAACATGTGATCTTTCAGTCTTAATCCCATTTAAGTAGTTGTGGCTTTCCCAAAAGAATCCTGAGAACTGACTGACAATTCCCAGAGTGGTTTAACAAGTCATCCTTCTTCTGAGGGAACTCTGGGAATTGTAGCTCTGTGAGGAACATGGGGGTCTCAACCCCCCTAACAAACTATAGTTCCCAGAATTCTCTGGGAGAAGCCATGACTGTTCAAAGCGGTATGAGATGGCTTTAACTGTACAGTCGTACCTTGGATCCTGAACGCCTTGGTACTCAAATGTTTTGGCTTCCAAACACCTCAAACCAGGAAGTAAGTGTCCCAGTTTGCGAATGTTATTTGGAATCCGAAGAACTGAAGGAGCTTCTGTGGCTTCTGATTGGCTGTGGGAGCTTCCTGTGGCCAATCAGAAGCTGTGCTTTGGTTTCTGAACATTTTGGAACTCGAATGGACTTCCAGAACAGATTCTGTTTGACTTCCAAGGTATGACTGTATACTGCAGATGAGGTCTGTAGCCCTTCTCTGTTATGAGGACTCAACTTTGATATTTGGTATTTGTGACCTTAATGGTTGTTGTTCTACGTTTTATTATTTGTTTGCATTAGGGATTGTTCAGCCACCTTGAGTTTCTTGAAAAATGAGGCAGGGCAGAAATCTTTGAAATGAAATCCGAGAGACATTTTGGCATGAGGAATTTCATGAACTGCTCCAGCATCAGAGGCTGTTGAGATATATAGCTTTTTATATAGAAGATGCTGAATTAAACTGAGAGTTTAGAAGCCTGAAAATGAAAGTCAGCAGATGAAAGGAGAAGAAAAGGAGTGGACTAAGCAAAGCAAAGGCTGACTCTTATTACAAGCTCTCCTTTGAACTTGGCTCCTGACTGTCGCAGTGAAAGAGAAATGACTAACAGGATTGCATTATTCCCTTGTGCAATGTGGAGTGTGCGTGCAAGACTGCTTAGATGTGCAAACTAAAATAACCAGGGCTATACAAACTCTTGATTGTAGAAAGACAGCGAGACTGGGGCGCAGAAGGGAGCAGTGGCACATTAACCTCTGTGTCTGATTAAAGTGAAATAATTAAGCAGGGTAGAACAATTTAAAATAAAGAAATAAAATAGGTAGCTGTTTTGGGAGGGGGTGTGGTTCATAATCTGCTCCAGAGACAAGGAAGGCAAATTTTGAAGAAGAAGCATTTCCTGTTGATTTTCCCATCTCTTAGTGCAGCTGGGATGCCAGGCTTACCCCATGGGCAAGGGAGATTCTTGGACTTTTAGAGCCCACTGTGTGTGGAAGAGGATGTGTGTGTGGTACAGGCAGAAATTAAACTAGTGCTGGTTTTCTGGTTTGGGGTAGAAGCTGAGGCCTTGTATCTGGCAAAGACATGGAGCCTTCATCAGGGGAGAAGAATAGCACCCCTAGATGTGAATTACATACCTTAATGTAGGGTTGCCATATTTCAAAAAGTGAAAACCAGGACACGAAAGTTGTTGAGCTTTTTTGGGGGAGCGGGGCAGTTTCGAGCAGTTTTTAAGGAAATTCGCCAAAATCTACACTTCCAGCATGGGTTGCTAAACATCCGGATTTTCCTGGACGTTCCAGTGATTTTCGCCAGGACACTGTTTACGAGGGCTGAATCCCAATTATGTCCAGAAAAATCTGAGTATATGGCTACCCTACCATAATAATTAGGGAAATTCTAATGATTAGTGATTATGCAGTGAACATTCAAATATAACAATACAGTGGTATCTCGGTTTAAGAACAGTCCTGTTTAAGAACGATTTGGTTTACAGACTCTGCAAAACCGGAAGTAGTGTCCCAGTTTGCGAACTTTACCTCGGTCTAAGAACGGAATCCGAATGGTAGAAGGGCACCGGCGGCGGGAGACCTCATTATGGAAAGTGTGCCTCGGTTTAAGAATGGTTTCAGTTTAAGAACGGACTTCTGGAACGGATTAAGTTTGTAAACCGAGGTACCACTATACTTTGAAAACAGCAGGCCATCATTTTAAGTCTAGAACTAGGCATCAAGTAAGGCAAAGTCTTGACAAACTCAAACCGATACATTACATGCCAGCAAACATTTTTATTTTTTTTTAGTATTCTCATCCTTGCACTCATTGATTATGTTCATACTAAAATTAACCAAGGGATTCCTTCAATTCCCAATTCCATGCACATTGACTCTAGGAGGCTGCACAGCAGCTAATTAAATACAACTCTTTCTAGTGCAGTGCATTTAGACTACATGATACAAAAGACAAGAACCAGGTCCAGGTTTGCTCCTGTGCTTTGCTTGTCCCTGGATAGGAATGTCTCTAATGATTCTTAGCTATGCCACTTGCCATCAATCAAAGCAGCTGAATGTCAAGATGAACACCTAGCATTCAAGGTGTTGTGGAGTCATAAGTTTCCATCTGTTGCTAGAATCCCTGCTCATTTAGCTTCATATTTTGGAGCAGTGCCCACAAAATGTGCCTCTGCCAGAGTTTGAGCAATTTCCCTCTCACACAGCAATGACCTACACACAACTGATATTGTTCAGGAGGTTACTCTGGCCCTCTGGAGAAGCTTGGATGGGGCAAAGGGAGGACAAAGGCAGCTACCAAGTATGAGAGAGAGGTGAGAAACATTTCTTGTGCTTGCTTAACTTAGGAGGAGCCAAGGCGATTATTTCAGTGGATCTCAGATTCAACTTGTGCAGGTCTTTCCTGCAGCCTACATGAACTCTGGAACCTGTGCAATGCCCACAGTTTACTTTGAATATGCACAGAACTTCTTCCGTGGGCAAACATCTACATAAAGGATATTAAGTAAAGTGTCTAATAGGTTAATTTCCACATGAGTTGGTAATGCTGATTTGTCCTCCAAAATGCAACTCTCTGAATCTAGTGACTGTCTTATCTCTGTTGCTACATGTGTAGATAAGGAGCTCAAGTTACAGTGTCCAGTGCTGAGAAAGTGTGGGAGATCTGAAAAGAGAAGGCAGATTGGATCTGTGGAAGAAAACTGAACACTTTGCAAAGAGTTGCTAGGACTTTGAAAGTGAGTGGACTCAGGACTTCCTGTGCGGTTTGAAGCAGCAAGGACTTTGAAGCAAAGAATCCTCTCTGGGATCAGAGAGAGATGTCTAATTGTAACAACTATACTATATATAGAGTGTAATCAGGGCTTTTTTTTTTTTCATTTGAAACTCACCAGAATTCAGTTCCAGCACCTCTCAAGTGGGCACCATTGCCATTCTAAGAGAATGAGGGATGTGTTCATGATGAGTTCCAGCACCTGTTTTTTCTAGAAAAATAGCACTGAGTATATAGCACTGAGTATATAGTTATGTACTAAGCTTGGATCCTATACAAGTAAACAGTTGTGCTAGCAGGAGCCCAATGGGACTCCCCCCCTCCTTCGTAACCCCTTGTCCTCACAAATCAGATCTTGGGGAGTTGGGAGGAGAGAAGATATCATTTTCTCTGGCAAAAAATGCTTGCAGAGCAATCATGATAGTACAATGTCGAATTTCATACTCTGTGGAAAAAGAAGGTCTCCAAAGGCTTGAGGGAACTGTTATGTGTGTGCGTGTGTACTCTAAATGAGAGTATCTAAAGCATGGAGATGAGGACTCAGCATGCTTAGTGGGAGTGGGCAGAGAATGCTGAGTAACAGATTCTGGGGGTGGAGGATGGAAAACTGGGAAGGGGTGGAATGGAAAATCTTAGAAGAGGACATGTCTGGCCAGCTGGTTCCCTGGTTGCAGATCCCACTTGTCCACCTTATTCACAAAATCCTGCCTTCAAAGCATACAGCCTCATCTTCCGGGAGCAAAGGGTAGAGTTATGACTTCAGCCACTTAGAGGCTTCAAAGCTGTTAGATTTTTATTTGCCTGTGGATTAGCTTACTTAAATGTGCTGGCAGGAAATGATAGAAGTAATATTGTGGATGCTAAAAGGGCACATAACACCATGGAGTACACTCTGTGGTAAAAACACAGCCAGCAGCGCGCGGCCCCAAAGGGATTTTTAAGCAACAAGAAATAGCTGGAGGGAAGAAAAGCAAGGCATGCTGCAATTTCCCCTCCTCCACAAAAATGAAGCTCCTTCCCACACTGAACAAGAAGGATCAGTTGATATCCAAACCAAACACCACTCAGCTGTTCTGTACAAAGTGGAAGCAAAAATGACCAAGTTGCCATGCTTTCCAGCCTCTTGCCATTATTACTATTAAACCATTACTATATTGAATTATTTCCACAGAGGGGGGAACCTGTAGCCCAGGAATAAGGAATCCTCAGACCCAGGGGCTGAATGTGGACCTTTTTATCTGGCCTTTAGATCTCTCTTTAGACCGCACCCCTCATTGGCCATGCTTAAAACCTCAACTGTTTTTGCCTACTTGGAATGTGTCCTTTGACTCTGATCTGCAGGTGTGGTGGCGGATGTGCTGGACCGTTGTCTTGCCTCAGAAACAGACTGGATGAGAGCAAATAAATTGAAGCTCAAATCCAGATAAGATCAAGGCATTGTTAGTGGGTCTAAAACCACTGAGCCTCTTGGGCTTGCCAATCAGAAGGCTGGTGATTTGAATCACTGTGATGGGGTGAACTCCCATTCCTCTGCCCCAGCTCCTGCCAACCTAACAGTTCAAAGGCATACCAGAGTGAGTGGATAAATAGGTACTGCTGCGGTGGGAAGGTAAACGCCGTTTCCATGCGCTCTGGTTTCCATCACAGTGTTTCGTTGTGCCAGAAGTGGTTTAGTCATGACACAGAAAGCTGTCTGTGGACAAACGCCGGCTCCCTCAGCCTGAAAGCGAGATGAGCGACACAACCCCATAGTCGCCTTTGACTGGACTTAACCATCCAGGGTCCTTTACCTTTTACCTATTGGGTGGCTCCCTAGACCAAATGGATCAGAAGTTGCCTTGATAGGGTTACGCTCTTTATGCCACAGAGAGGTGGGGGGGTGAGTGCCTGTAGCTCGTTGTCCCCCCACTGTCTCTGTGTTTTCCACCCCTTTATGCATCTAGTGAACTGCTGGAAAGAACCAACACATCACTTATGTGCATACACATCTGTGCATACACTCTGCTTAACATTTGAGCAGACTAGACTGCAGACGGGGTGCATGCTTGGATATATAAAGACTGATCAACAGTGGCATGTCAGAGACCTATCCTGTCAATGAGAACAAATCTCTATGTGCATTCACAGGAATGCACAAGTTCACACCTACACATACAAGATCACCAAATTGTGAGTCGCTGCTCATGCAGTGAAATTTTGGTGTCATGGGATCTCAGAGCTGAGAATATATAATCTCACGCAGCTCCATATAGACTGCAGCTGATGAGCCTCATAGGTATTGTTTATTCAATGAGGCCAGGCCAGCACACTGCATTACATCCAAAGAATGCCAAATAAGAGCTCTGCTTGTATTCTACATGGAAATATCCAACTATGCACGATATCCCTCTGTAGACACCTGGCAGCATGAAAGGTTTTCTGTGAGGTACATAACTGAATATATATTTGTGCTGGTTGCTCTGGAGTCCTTGGCTCTCCAGAATCCTGTAGTTAGAAACTACAGCAGATCAATGTTGGAGGGGCATCAGTGGTTGAGCACATACTTTTCCTACATAAGATATCCAGTCCAGTTCCCTCAGTTGTTTTTTTAGCAGTAAAAAAAATATGTAGATGTCCTGAGAGAGATCTCTGACTGCCTGATACTTTTGATCTGGTTGTATATACAGCAGATATCGGGATTCTTTTCATGTGATGTTTTACAAATGCTCATGAGTGCCTTTGAGCGTCAGTACGGCACAAAGAGAATCTAGGTGCACTTATGCATATGATAAAGACTGGAACAAGGGTGTAGAATTCTCAGGCATGTTGTTGTTTAGTCATTTAGTCGTGTCCGACTCTTCGTGACCCCATAGACCAGAGCACGCCAGGCACTTCTGTCTTCCACTGCCTTCCGCAGTTTGGTCAAACTCATGCTGGTAACTTCGAGAACACTGTCCTACCATCTCGTCCTCTGTCGTCTCCTTCTCCTTGTGCCCTCCATCTTTCCCAACATCAGGGTCTTTTCCAGGGAGTCTTCTCTTCTCATGAGGTGGCCAAAGTATTGGAACCTCAGCTTCACAATCTGTCCTTCCAGTGAGCACTCAGGGCTGATTTCCTTAAGAATGGAGAGGTTTGATCTTCTTGCAGTCCATGGGACTCTCAAGAGTCTTCTCCAGCACCATAATTTAAAAGCATCAATTCTTCGGCGATCAGACTTCTTTATGGTCCAGCTCTCACTTCCATACATCACTACTGGGAAAACCATAGCTTTTACTATACGGACCTTTGTTGGCAAGGTGATGTCTCTGCTTTTTAAGATGCTGTCTAGGTTTCTTAGGCATAGATTCTATCTATCTGACCTTCTGGACTTTTACCAGCCCATAACCTTCACTGGCCTTGCCTGGAATGTTTTTGCGAACTGTGATAATGCTTCATGAGTATATGGACAGAGGGTAGAGAGGGATGTGTGTAGTGTACAAAGGTGAAATTTACACACATCATTCTGCCCATTTTTGCCTCTGGCCCTCAGAAGGTTACTAAGCAGGGAATGCAGACCTCACAGTGAAAAATCTTCTCCAGTCAAGATCCAGAGATTATTTTGGGGGCACTGGTTGTTTTTTATACTGTTATCTGTGCAAATAAATGCATCAGATGCACTGAGGAACAGGAAGCTCTGGCAAACGATGACCTAATTATTATTAGTAGTAGTATCGTTAGATTTATCTATTCCCTTAAATAAGTATAAAGATGGCACATCTTACGTAAAACAAGAACCCCCTCACTAAATTCTAATATTTAAGAATCCAAGTGTCCCTATTTTCCAGGGATGTCCCTGATTTAGAGAAGCCACCCAGTTTTTTATTTGATCCAGGAATGTCCCGCTTTTCCTTAGGACGTCCTTATTTTCATTGGAGAAATGTTGGTACAAGCCACATGCACACATTGGGATCACCGCATAGTTCATTTTTAAAGCTATCTCAACTCCAAGAAGCAACATTCAGCACTCAAATTCCTGATGATACAAAAAGATTTTTCCTGGCACCAAAACTAGAAATATCTCCTAAAAGGATATTATTTGTTAAGCAGAGAGCAGGACAGAGAGAATTCAAAGGCAGAGAAAATTAAAGAAACAATAAAGCAGCAGAATGAAGAAAGTCTGCAGATCTTTAACTACAAAGGAGAGGTGCTCACAGTAGCCACTTATTGAAAATTCTGTGTGCACTAATCAGCAAATTTGTGGATCAGAACTCAATGGAGTCCTAACCATAACTACTCAAAAGTACAACTGAGTTCAATGGGACCTACACTTAGATGAGTGAGGTTCAGATTGCACCATTCATTCTCTAATGGTTTTTCCATTTCCAAAACGTTCAGACCATTTTTTTTACTCAAAATCATATCAAACATGCATTTAAAAATTCCCATTGAGCAATAATACAGTTAGGGAAGATGTGTATTTAAAATTAGAGTATTTGTGTGGATGTTTGTTGGGAGATCAGTTAAGGCTCTCCATCCCACCCTGCCATCCACTACTTGGATGCATTGCAGATTCCTGCAGGCATTGCAGGAGGTTGAACTAGATTACTCCTGTAGTCCTTTCCAACTCTACAGTTATGTGATTCTATTGCTACCAGATGGGTGGCAGTAGTATCCGCCCTGCTATCAAATTGTGCCTTCTTTATGGTATTTCTGGCACCTGGTAAAGGGTCTTATTCACTCCAGCTTTTTAAGTGCCTGACTGGAAAAGAGCTTATGAGAATAAACTGGCAGACTCACCTCCCCAACACCACACCTACCATAACTTGGTCTCCTTTCATCAAGCTGTCTAGAGCAAGCCTAAGAGAGATACTATAATCTACTTGCACAAGTTGCTGGAAAAATCAGCTGTAGCCAATACTAAATAGAGAGATTTATTTATTTCATTAAAAACACACACAGAAACTCAGACTGGGAAATAGGATTTGTCTGTAGGACACTAAAGGTAAAAGGTAAAGGACCTCTGGATGGTGAAGTCCAGTCAAAGGCGACTATGGGGTTGCAGCGCTCATCTTGTTTTCAGGCCGAGGGAGCAGGTGTTTGTCCACAAGGTCAAGTGGCCAGCATGACTAAACCGCTTCTGGCACAATGGAACACTGTGAGGGAAACTAGAGTGCACGGAAATGCCGTTTACCTTCCCGCTGCAGTGGTACCTATTTATCTACTTGCACTGGCATGCTTTCGAACTGCTAGGTTGGCAGGAGCTGGGACAGAGCAACGGGAGCTCACCCTATTGTGCGGATTTGAACCACCAACCTTCTGATCGTCAAACCCAAGAAGTTCAGTGGTTTAGAGCACAGCACCACCTGCATCTGCTTATAGGACACTAGGCAGGGCATGGCACTGATATGTAGATGGGCCAAATTATAAAAATGGGCCAAATTATAAAAATGCTAGTGAGATAATAATGTTTGTGGAGTAATTGGGAAAGCTGCTGTACCTTAACCAGTACTGACTAGATCACCTGTCTAAAAGAAGTTGGCTGAATGTAGGTAATCGCCCACCATAAATAATTGCATTTTCTGCTGAACCATCAACCTGCGGAAGCAACAATCTCACTTCCCACTTACAGACTTACCTCTCTTACCAAACTCAAAATCACCATTTCTCCCTTTTTCCTTTTGTTTGTTTCATTGTGGTTACATGACATCTCTTAAAGGGAGAGAGCAACAAATCCCACAAGAGTTGTGTTGAGGATCAGCTTGACCTTCTGTTTCCAAAAGCTTAGAGCTTATCAGTTGGATCCAATCAGACGAAAAGGTGTTTTGACTTTACCAACAATAATGAAAGCAGACAGACTTCTCCTGGCCCAATATATAGCAAAATGTTTATGCTTGACTGCCCAGAAGTGTAGACTCTGGAGTCTTCTGCCACAAACTTTCATTTTCCAAGGAAAGGGTGACAAACAGTTCACATTTCATGACTGCGTGCCTCTGGATGACTGGGAAGCCAAAGGACCCACGAGCAACTTGTACCTGTATTGATTAAAAAGTGGGACTTATTTTTATCAGGTGGCAGCTTAATAGATCTGCTTGCAAGCTGAATAGCCCCCAGAAAAGTTTCATTTGCTCTTGTGATTTATGACTTCATCAAAAGCTTTGAATGGAATTAATTCAATGCAGTGTACTGTACCAAGGCACTTTGTTACATTAGTTTTAAATCTAAAAATATGAATCCACAATGGTGGGTTTTTTATTATTATTATTGTAAAAATTTTACAGTGGAAAAGATTGAAACTATTAAAATAATTGCTTTTTAAATGATGTTAGCTGTAATTTATTCACACTCAGTGATGGTTTAATTTGCAATAATTTACATCACCTATTCCCATAATTCTCCTACAATGTGATTGTTCCAGAAAGCACGCATGATCTATTGTTGGAAGGCAGTGCTGAGGAAACTGTGACCCTCCAGATGATGGGAAATACTGTATGGAATATAAATTCTCTATAGATAAGCCTGTTCCTTCATCCCTGATCCTAAGGAACCTATTCTGAGTTCTTACCATGCATCTAGTCCTTTCAAGACAGCTTTAGGGAATACTTTCCACAATGTAAAGGCTTACATTTATATTTCCCTGTGTGTTGAGTTGTTTTCAAGCCCTTGTGGATGACTCACCCATAGCCCAACTAATAGGATTATGGGGTGTGAACAGCCCACCAACCTTGCCCTAAAGGAGCAGGTGCCATCATGATGCTAAGGGGCCCATTTTGATTCCATGTCAGTGGAAAACCTTCCACTGCTTACTATCCATCTGTTAACCAATAGGAGTATACTTCAAAACTGGAATATAGCCTGCTGAGTAGAGGTAAAACTCTCTGTTGTTCCACTTTTGCCTCTGGTCCTGCCCACTACTGACATATCCCCCTCTCCTGAATGTTACTCATGTGGAAATGTGGCCCCTGGGCTGGAACGTATTTGTCACCCCTTCTGTAGGGGGAGATACCATGTATGCTGCCTTGAGTTTCTAGGAAGGAAAGAAGGGAGGGAAGGATATACATGTAGTAAATTAGATATGAATCTAGGGAGTGTTCCTTTAATTGTTTCAATCTCAAATTGACAACTTTATTCTCCATAATGCGGTAGCTAGACTGGTGACTAAGAGCGGACGCCAAGACCACATAACACCGGTCTTGAAAGACCTTCATTGGCTCCCAGTATGTTTCTGAGCACAATTTAAAGTGTTGGTGCTGACCTTTAAAGACCTAAACGGCCTCGGCCCAGTATACCTGAAGGAGCGTCTCCACCCCCATGGTTCTGCTCAGACACTGAGGTCCAGCACCGAGGGCCTTCTGGCAGTTCCCTCCCTGTGAGAAGCGAAGTTACAGGGAACCAAACCAAACAGAGGGCCTTCTTGGATGTGGCACCCACCCTGTGGAATGCCCTCCCATCAGATGTCAAAGAAATAAACAACTATCTGACGTTTAGAAGACATCTGAAGGCAGCCTTGTTTAGGGAAGTTTTTAATGTTTAATGTTTTATTTTGTTTTTAATGTTTTGTTGGAAGCTGCCCAGAGTGGATGGAGAAACCCAGCCAGATGGGTGGGGTATAAATTGTTATTGTTGTTGTTGTTGTTGTTGTTGTTATCACTGTATGCCAGGCATGTTATTCATAGAATCATATGGAAGAGGTCACTAAGTTCTGTCTCTAGCCAGGTGAGGGAAACAGTGGATGAGGCTAGATGAAATCATAGAATTGCAGTGTTGAAAGGTAGCCCCAGCAGTGTAAGAATCCTGCCCACAACCATCCCTGGGTGGGCTTGAACCACCAATCTTCTGACCCATTGTGTGCGCATCACATAATATGTACAATTATGGGTAAAGGAAGTTTGCTTCTCTTTTCAAAAAGCAAAGCAAGATAGACATGGCATTTGGCAAACATTGAAGGGGCAGCTCAGCTAGAAAAAGCCTCCAATGCTTTATTATTATTATTATTATTATTATTATTATTATTATTATTATTATTTCCAAAGAAACAGAAGCAGTGAAATCATTCGTTTTGATTAGTATTGCTATGCTGCCTTTCTAGGATTACTCTGGAGTTAAGAGCTCTCTACACAAGATGAGCCTGTGTGTACAAAACTGTTGCCTAACAGGAAGTCTCTGGTGTAAAACAACTTCTAAAAGATGCCAAGAAAAACCTTTTAAATAATGCAGGAGTTACAAGTGAATGAGAGCCATCTAACAAACGCGGCAGAATACAGTGGAGATGGAAATGAGGGTGGTGGGAAGGGAGAGGAGGAGCAGGAGCAGGAGCTATGAATTTCTGCTAAACTGGAGGGGAGGCGGGAGATGAAAACAGTCACCATTCATAGTCCAGCAACACTAACGTTTTATCTGAAATAGCCTTGGTCTACCTTGAAGCAATGACAGCCTGTAATATAGCAGTGTTTCACTTTTGCAATATAATTTTATGTTTTCTTCTGATGTGAAATCACTTGGCAGAGGGCTGTGGAAAGAGATAGAAGGGAGACTCTGGAGACAGAAGAACAAATGAAAAAGATTTGATGACTCAGTGAGAGCTGACGCTTTCATGTTAATTTGTACTGTAGTGTGAAGGTTCTTGGCAAGGACAGAAACTTTGGCTTTGTGGTTTTTTTGTTTTGTTTGATGAGGGAGGGGAGCCAGAAAAGGGAAGGCAAAGGTAAAAAGAAAAGAAAAGAAAAGGGGTGGTTGGGTGGGCATTTGTATGCTTCCTGGGCAAACTGGAAATATGTGGGACCATACAGTTTTCACTTAGCATGTGGGTTCGAATAAAAGAGAAAAAAGGGTGGATGGAAAGAATGCCAGTTAAGCAGGCTGGAAGGAATTCAGGATTTCAAAGCAGGGCATTGTCACTAGAAAACAGAACGCATAATTTGCTTATATTCATAGCTCTATAATTTGATTTACCCTTGCTTGGTTGAAAAGGACAAGGTAACTAAATGAGATTGTGTGTGTGTGTGTGTGTGTGTGTGTGTGTGTGTGTGTGTGTATGCATAATATATACACACACACACACCCCAAACAAACAAACAAACAAACAAACAAACATGGTTCATCCTGGGATATTGGAATAAATAATGATATTGATAATTTATATGCTGCCCATCTCACTGGGTTGCCCAAACCACTTTGGGCTGCATTCAACGAATTAAACACATTAAGCACTAGGTTTACCAGTAAAATACAAAGATTTTATATAAGAGATAGTTTTGTGTGTACTTTTTATACACTGAAAAGATACAGTAAAATCTGGAGTTACGCCTAATCCAACTGGGAATGGCTTGGAAGCAACAGTCTACTGTGAAAACTCGACCATTACAAATTCCTTCCCCATCCCTATATATTATCCTATTTAATCCCTGCCATAAACTTTGCTTGCAGACCAGCTTCATCGGTTTCAGGAGGCAGCAGCACAGAAGACTAAGACAAAGATGATGAAGAAGAAACCTTGAAACGGTGCTGGAGGATAAACCTTTATGCAATAATAGTAGTATTTTGTGAAGCAATAAAATGCTGACTGTATCAGTTGACCACCTTCATTAGACACACAAGGTTAAGGTTCCTCAGTCAAGGCAATCCCTCTTGTACATGCAGAAAACCAAGTTATGAGGAGGAGTAGAATGGAGTATCTGTTTTCCCTAGTTCCCAGGAGTGGCAATTCTACGGTGGAAAGGAGCCATGATATGGAATCCATGTCTCCACCCATGTGATTTTGGATTTCAAAGATTACTGAGCCGTGTAAGGAGTAGCCACATTGTAATGGCGCAATTTCTGCTGAAAGTAACAGTGGGGAAAACCCTACTATGCTTTTGAATTCTCAGACTTTCACACCACGCTCTCAAGGAAAAGCATTTCCTTCTCTGAGATGCTTTTAAAATTATTCTGGGCATCCTCAAAGTTTTCTGAGGCAAATTTAAGTTCTTATTCTTATTTGATATTAATCATTTACATGTTTATCATGTTCTGAAGCTTGTGTACCAATACATTATTTAAAAGAAGTTCCTTGTTCTTTCTTCTTTTCTCATTTAATACTTGATTCCCCAACCCTTCCTCAGCTCATATTATATTACCATTCTGATTAAGAATTTCTCAGAATTTGAAAGTTAGATAAATAAAAGTGAATCTTAAATCAAAAGCACCAAAAGTAATATTGAGACACACAAAATGAGTCATTATGTGGGTCTTAGACCTCAGGCCCTGTTGACGCTAATGAAGACAGGAGGTGTGTGACAGTCCCTGTAATTATTGCTTCTGAGTCTAATATTATGGAAATTAATGTATATGAAACAGGGATGATAATGAGGATAGCTAGCTTAGGGATATCATACAGATCCTGTACTTTTCCTTCATGGAACTAATAGCAAGAAAATGTTAAACATTTTTTCCTAGAGTACCTGATCGTTAAATGGACTACTATTTGCATGTGAAGACCCCCCAAGCCACTCCCAAAATAAATACACAATAGACACAGAATTTTAGTTTAAGGTCTTTTGGCAATAATTTTTGGCCACAACTTTATTGACTACAGCATGTGAGTGGTTGCTTAGGCATGGTTCCAGACTACCTAAACCTGCACTGTGGCAGGAACAGGACTGACAAACGGGCACTAACAGAGGTCAGTAAGGGAAAGCATTCTGGGGGAGCGTGAAGCTGGCTACAGTCTCACAGCTCACCTCAGATGCTCCCAGAGACTCTGGCGTGACCCTAGCCCTGTGACAGGGTTTGGACAAAAGCAAGACAAGTCCCTGGATTCCTTTAATGAAATTCCCTAGCAGCAGCAACAGAGGGGCAGGCACAGCCAACCACTTCCCTTATGAACACATTGAATCAATGCCTAACTGCCAACCTTACAAAGTTGTGATGATTAGCTACGCAGTAGGCAAAAACCAAATGGCAACAGCCAATCAGCCAAATCGCAAAATTCCTACCGGCCTCTAGACAGACATAGCAAGACCAAAAGAACAGCCCTAAATATAGGGAGGGAAGGAGGGTAATCCGGTGCACGTTGCAAGAAAGAGAAAGTTCCCAGCAACGTGCAGCAGCTTAAATAGCCCCTTGGCAGCCAATAAACAACCCAACCAGCCAAATTTCTGCCCCAGCAACCAAGGGCATCCAATGGGGTGATGTGGCTATCCAAATGGTCCTGCCCCACAGCAAGGAGGCAGTTCTGGTGATCTCACCACAACGCATGCTCTCCATGATGGAGGACACGATTTAACAAAGCAAAACTCAAAGGGAGTCCTAATAATGAATCTGGCCCTCACATGGTAAGGGGCCAAGCAAAGGTAGCTGCTATTCTGATGCTGGCAGGATCAGGCAATCTGAAGGGAATATTGATGCCTGCTTGCTGTGTTCCTGGAGGGCACATCAAACGAGAGAAGTTATGCACACACTTGCCTGCAGCCCTGATATTGAGTGTTCCAAACAACCACCGAGGAAAATCAGAATAACTTTAGGTTGGAACAATGTCAGTGACAAGGAGGAAATGTAACAGCTTTTCCTCTCAGCTTGCAAATTTAAAAAGGGTATGATTATTGCTGGGTACATACACTGCCCAATTGAGCACATCCTTCAACAAAAGTGCATTTCTTCAGTAAGCACTTTGATTTAATTTACATTCAAAAAGTGGATGTTGAAAATATTGGAGAACTGCATCCAATAAATGAAACCATTCATTCTGATCTGGGGAGATGTATAGTGCTTTGGAATTACCAAGCTGCTGGTTTTAAAAACTGGCACTACACTCTGTCATTCATGCATTACTTACTTACGCACTTTCTTAACTTTCCACATGGTGGTATTTTCTCCAGGAATGAAAGCACATGCCACCTTAGCCATTCCAGGAACTTATTTCCATCCTTTCCCAGGTTTGTATCCCCTCTTCCAAGAAAGCTGTCCTTGCAAACACCGACACTTGCTGTAGCAAAAAGTTTCCGAAAATATATCTCCCATCATAACAACTTCTATTGTGTTTTGGATCTGGTTTAATTAATCGCCCTTTATGGGCAGATTATAAATATCCAGTGATTCATAGCACACCAACCTTTGATTCCACATTTTAAAAAAAATATTAGCCAACAATTAAGTTGCAATTCTGGATGCACTTAGGGCACAGTCCACACCCTCCAGTAGAGGTTAATGGTAGTGGCAGAGTTGCTACTACCTCTAGAGTCCTGCCACTCATGCCAGCATGATCCCCACCACCACTGCAAAAAACCCTAGCCATGTGAAAGACATTTAAACATTATCACCATTGCTGTTCATCCTGGTACTGGAAGTGCCTGCCAAAAATATAAGAGCAGATAAAGAGATTACAGGTGTTTAAACAGTGAGTTTAAATTAAAAGCATATGCTGATGATTTAGTGATAACAGTGGAAGACCCAAAAACTTCACTCCCTAAAGTAATAGAAAAGATTCAAGAATTTGGGGAAGTGGCAGGTTGTTGGGGAGATTTTGATGTTGCCATTTTGTGATTGACAGCCCTATGCTATATATTCCCTGCGCGCAGCATTGAGCTTCATCTTTTCGCTGCGCGCATTGGATCAAATATGTCCAGTCGCAGACGACTCTTGGGTTGTGACACTCATCTCGCTTTACTGGTCAAGGGAGCCAGTGTTTGTCCACAGACAGTTTTTTCCGGGTCATGTGGCCAGCATGACTAGGCCGCTTCTGGCGAAACCAGAGCAGCGCATGGAAATGCCGTTTACCTTCCCGTCACAGCAGTACCTATTTATCTATTTGCACTTTGATGTGCTTTTAAACTGCTAGGTGGGCAGGAGCAGGGGCCGAGCAACAGGAGCTTACCCCATCGTGGGGATCGAACCGCCGACCTTCCAATCAGCAAGCCCTAGGCTCAGTGGTTTAGACCACAGCACCACCCACGTCCCTTCAGATGCATACCCTCCAACATTTCTCCAATGAAAATTGGGATGTCCTTAATAATAATAATGATAATAATACCATGCCCATCTGACTAGGTTTTCCCAACCACTCCACACACCTTCCAACATATATAATAATAATAAAACATTTCAAAAATAAGCAAAAGTATTTGGATATATGCATGTTGAATGTGAATTTGTCACACATTATTGCAGTATAGTTATACTGTAAAAAGTTTAAAATGGGGGGGGGGGAAATCATTTCAAAAACTTCCCTATACAGGGCTGCCTTCAGAGGTCTTCTAAAGGTTGTATAGTTACTTATCTCCTTGGCTCAGGGGTTGCATAACTCTATACCCTCCAACATTTCTCTGATGAAAACAGGGACATGCTAAGGAAAAGCTGGGATCAAATCAGAAACCGGGATGGCTTCTGTAAATCTGGGCTGTCCCTGGAAAATAGGGACACATAGAGGGTCTGCTTTCAACTACAATTTTTATCAGCCCTGAGTCCTGGTCATATTAGCTGGAGCTGAGTGACATTGCAATCCAACACATTAGGAGGGCCAGAGGTTCCCTAGACTCTAATCTATGGGGACTGAATACTTAGTATGACCACCCACTGGAGGGGCCAATCCTTTTCCCTCTTGGGTTGCAACTATGGTAAAATCAGATCATTGTACCTTTGGAAAGTTGCCATATGTCCTCTTTTTCCAGGACACATCCTCTTTTTCATGGGTATGTAAAAGTCAGCAAATATGTCCTATTTCCTTTTTTTTCTTTTGAAAATATGGCAACCCTATTAGCTGTCTGTTAACTTAAATTGTTTGGGCCTACCTTTGTCCTCCATTTAAATTTCATTCTATAGCCATAGATTGATTTTAATCTTCTTAATCAAATGCTTTCCGACGGTAATTGTTCATTATGATTCTGGCACACGCCTTAGTCCATCAGATTTTCCCCTCCTCTCAATGTATATGATTTTCAACTTTGCGTTAATTGCCAGAGCTAATTAAATTAAACATGGATTGAGTTACCTCCACTAAAATGACAATGACATACGGTTTCTCTGCTCTTTCAATGAGACAGTCATTTACATTCATTAGATAAGCCTCAGGATTGCTTTGCTCGGGTGATTTTGATGGATTATTGCACATCATCATGTGTCTGAATGCAAACAAAATGAAAAGGATAATTCAGGCCAACACGATCAGACAGGAGTGGACAATTTTTCCAGCTCGCTATCTGATGGTCTCCTGCTTTCCAATATTATCGACAAGTCACTTTGCAGGATATTCCCATTTAAAACGTAGGGGGAAATCAGATAATTGCACCTGATATCTTCAAGGTCTGATGAAATTGTGGACAGAGAGTGTGGACAGAGATATCGCTCTACTAATCAACACACTAAGTAGGTCAAGGAGCCCATCTCATGTTCATTTCTTGTGCCAATGAAGAATTTCCCTTCTGATGCAAATTCAGGTGTGTGATTTTCCTCAGGATCACCACTGGACCAGAATGGGTTACAATCAAGCATGTCGGCTCCTAGGGGCCCAGGCACTCTGGGGGCCTCAATCTTTCTTTCTTTCTTAACATCATTTTTATTTGATTTTACAAATATAAATTTATAACAATCCAAATGCATATCCATATACAGAGATTAATCTGAACCTCACAACTTCCATGGGTCCTATTATCATCATTTAAAGCTGCATAGTGTTCTGTAGTCTATATTTTGTATCCATCCATATTATCCATAGTATTTGTTACATTACAAGCAAGATTAAAATCTTGCTATTGTTTCCATCTGCTTGCAGTGGTCTCTTAAATAAATTATAATTTTTTCCCCATTCTTTTTTTTTTTTTAAAATGTCCTCTTGGTTCCTGAGCTTTCCAGTCAGCTTTGCCATTTCGGCATAATCCATCAGTTTAGCTTGCTATTCCTCTCTGGTAAGGACCCTTTCTTTTTTTCCATCTCTGGGCTAGTAACATCCGAGCCACTGTTGTTGCATACGTAAAAAGTAATTTATGCTCCTTTGGAATGTCAGTACAGTGGTCCCTTGGTTCTCAAATGCCTTGGTACTCAAAGAACTTGGAACCCAAACACTGCAATCCCGGAAGTAAGTGTTCCGGATTGCGAACCTTTTTCAGAACCTGAACATGCTCCGTTTTGAGTGCCACACTTCCGTTTTGAGTGTTACACTGAGAACTGTCTGTTTTTGCTGTTTATTTTGCATTTTTGTGGCTTTTTGTTGTGTTTTGTTTTTGCGACTGTGTGGAACCCAGTTCAGCTACTGTGACTGCAGTACATTGTTTATTGCTTTCATTTGATGGATCAAAGGCCTCGTTAGATAGTAAAATCCATGTTAAATTGATGTTTTAGGGGTTGTTTTTAAAAGTCTGGAAGGGATTAATCCATTTTGCATTACTTTCTATGGGAAAGTGTGCCTTGGTTTTGGAATGCTTTGGTTTTGGAACGGTCTTCCAAAACGGATTACGTTTGAGAAGCAAGCAAGGTACCACTGTATCTATAATTCCTAATAGAAAAGCTTCTGGCTTTTTAACAAAAGTTATTTTAAACATTTTTTTTTTTTTCATTTCATTATATATTATTTTTTTTAAAGGGGCTGGGCCCCCACAATGTTAAAAGGGGCCCCTGTATGACATCTGGTCATTATGTGACATTGTGTTCAGGGGCCCTCAATCTTCTGGAGAAGGTGACACCTCTATTTACAGTCATCCCTCCATGCCTGCTCTGATCCCACTTAGCAGGTCCTTTTCATTTTAACCTTTAAATGTCTGCTGAAAACAATTCTGTGCTACAAAGCTTATGCAGGCAGGCATGAAAATATATTTCCGTAATACCTGGTGATTTCTGATTTTAAATGTTTATGTAGTTTTATTGTAGTTGTATTTTATGTATGTAATCTGCTTTTATTTTTATTTTTAAAAGAGAAAGAGTGGTATACAAATATGTTGATGAAAACATAAATAAAAATAAAATCACCCTCTGCAGCAAATATTATTTGCATTTTTAACCCGCATGTTAAATGCAAAGTCACATTAAACTTTATGTATATTTTGACTCTAAGTGTAAGGAACATAGTGCAACCTAACAAGCCACATGATTTAATAATAAGAATAAGAATAATTTATTCTTTTCCCATATATAAAGTTACATTTGTTATTTAACAATTATATTCCAATTCAACAAAGCTAGTGACATCCCGCTCACCCAGTATCAACCCAGAATACATACCATTGTGTTTTAAGGTTCTGTCCTATCTAATTTCATCCTCTTTAACATTTCTTAATATATTCTACTGTTTTCTTACACTTCAAGCCATGGGAATTAAAGGCGGACAAACGTAGCCAACTGAAAGCTGACAGCACATCACAAGGGCAGGGTTTTGATTCAGATAGCAAATTGCCACCCTGTTTAAATTTTGTTAATTTTTTGTTACCACAGAAGTTACCACCAGGACAGTCAAACTGCTGACTCTCATTTTGTCCATTCTCATTTTATTATCATTGCTCATTTCCACACTACACACTTTGTATGTAGGGAATAATGCAATTCTAAAGATACATATACATAATGATGCATTAAAAACACCAGGTTTTCCTTCACAAGAGCTCAGAGTAGCTTATGTATAGTTCCTGGATGGTCTCACAATTTAGCAATTTAGAAGGCCAAGCGGGTCAAATTAGCTTCAGGAATACATCATGCATGTACTTCAGCAAGTATCTGAAACTATTTGAACACTTGGCACATGTTATATAAATGCTGAGCATTTTATCTTCCTTCTCATTATTTTTATGCTCAGAAATATCCTGCAAGGTAGATGGTCCACAAAATCCATTTAGTTTCATAGCTCTACAGGGTTTTCATCTTGGGTCCTCCATATCTAAATTCAATACTATATGTGCTGTACCATGCTGGGCCCAATAGCAAATTTGCTAATCAAATGCTTGAAAAGATGATGTTGATTACAGATAATAATGATAATGCTCCACATAAATATATACTTCTGTCCCAGATCTCAGATACTGAGATCTCGCTGTCTCTTCCTATGCCTAAAATCTGTACTCGCCGTCCCATTAAGAGCTAATGGGAGTAAATAGCTGTGCACCATTCTAGAGGCGACGAAAGAGTTGCCATTTGTACTAGCAGTTTATTTATTTATTTGTTTTGAAAAATGCACCTTTCCAAAAAGCAATTAAACACTTCCACAAACTTTTTTCTTGCTCTTTAAATATTCATAATAAGAGGAAGCATGCATCATTTCCAATTAAATCCTATAGCTTACAAAGCTTATAGGAAACAGCTAACTGCAGCAATATCCACAGCAATTTCCTGGCCATAGTACATTTTAATCACAAAGTGCCTGTGCTTGCACTAGTATTTTTTGTTGTAGTAGTTGCTTCTCATCATCTTATTCTTATGAATGCTAAATCTGAAAGCAGTATAGCTTATGAAGATGTGCAAGGAAAGGAAATGTTATTAAATAACCATTGATAGGAAGGTACAGCAATCACAAGGAAACATAGGGTGGAATCCAACCTAGAGCTAAGACGGTTGCTCTATCAGCACAAGCGTTCCTGCTTTCCTTTTCCTTCATCTATGTGATGTTCTGTGGGTTCTCCTGAGTCCCCAGAACCAATTGGGGGTGTACAAGGGGAAGGGAAGAAAGCCCTGTTTCTACAGTGGAACTCATTGTGCTGGCTCATAGAGGTACAACTACAGTGGTACCTCGGGTTAAGTACTTAATTCGTTCCGGAGGTCCATTCTTAACCTGAAACTGTTCTTAACCTGAAGCACCACTTTAGCTAGTGGGGCCTCCTGCTGCTGCCGCTGCACCGCCGGAGCACGATTTCTGTTCTCATCCTGAAGCAAAGTTCTTAACCTGAATCACTATTTCTGGGTTAGCGGAGTCTGTAACCAGAAGCATATGTAACCCGAGGTACCACTGTATTTAGCTGAATCCAGCCCATATGCAGTGGCTGATTTATGTATAAACTAAACAAGCTATAGCTTAGGGCCCCACTCTCTTGGGGTCCCCCCCAAAAAATTAAAGAAAACAACAACTGGATGTACATTTCCAAAATATAAGATAAAAAAACAAAATAAAACCTACATTCAACACAAAGAAAACTGACAAATTGTTGTTGACAAAGGGCAGCTGGACATATAAAGGGCCCCATTAACCTCAGTAGCTTAGGGCCTCATCATACCTAAATCCGGAACTGACCATATGCACCAACTATGGAGGCAGGGGGTGATGTCTCTTTTGATCATATTGGGAGAGAGAAGAGCTATTCCACCCATTCTTGTGGTTTGCCTTCCAACATGGGTAGGCAAACTAAGGCTCGGGGGCCGGATCCAGCCCAATCGCCTTCTAAATCCGGGCCACAGACAATCTGGGAATCAGCGTGTTTTTACATGTGTAGAAAGGGTCCTTTTATTTAAAATGCATCCCTGGGTTATTTGTGGGGCATAGGAATCCATTAATGTATATTTTTTTCAAAATATAGTCTGGCCCCCCACAAGGTCTGAGGGACAGTGGACCAGTCCCCTGCTGAAAAAGTTTGCTGACCCCTGCCTTCCGAGTAGGAATTGGACTCCCACCACCACACACATACTTGTAATCATTTAAGGGAACACAGGAAATTGACAATTACTTACTCAGACCATCGGTCTGCCTAGGTCTCCATTGATTGGCAGGAGGTTTGAGACATGCCATGGATTGAACCTGGGAAAGCAAATTTTCTCTACTGTCATCATCATCATCATCATCATCATCATATATCATTTATATCCCTCCCATCTGGCTGGGTTTCCCCAGCCACTCTGGGCGGCTTCCAAGAAAACATTAAAATACAATAATTCATCAGATATTAAAAGCTTCTCTAAACAGGACTGCTTTCAGATGTCCTCTAAAAGTTGGATAGTTGTTAATTTCTTTGACTTCCTATGGGAGAATGCTCTACAGGGTGGGCGCCACTACTGAGAAGGCCCTCTGCCTGGTTCCGTGTAACTTCGCTTCTTGCAGTGAGGGAACCGCCAGAAAGCCCTCAGAGCTGGACCTCAGTGTCTAGGCATAATAATGGGGGTGGAGACTCTCCTTCAGGTATACTGTGCCAAGGCCATTTAGGGATTTAAAGGTCAGCACCAACACTTTGAATTGTGCTTGGAAATGTACTGGTCTCAGAGGCCGCTCCCAGTCATTCATCCCCCCCCCCCCCCACTTTCTGGACACGGCCCAGGACGAAGAAGTGGAACCACTGTATAACAGTGCCCCAAGCTCCCAGCTCCTCTAGATGGTCCAGAAGGAGGTTTTGATGGTATCAAAGGCCACTTAGAGATCCAGCAGATCTTTCACTTGAAAGATCGTTCACTTGAAGGGAAGAGATGAGATGTATATGCATGCTTCCTATTAAGCCAATATTTTGTTTGGTCCTAAGTAATAACAGTGTATACTTTGAAATGCTTCATGAATGGAAAATGGCAGCCCGTTTTCAGAAATGAACACTGTTCATTCTCCAATTGCTGCACAGCTCTCAAATCCTCTAGGAAATGGTTCACTGGTGCAGCAGCTACACCAACATTGATTATTGTCATTGACTCTTTCACATTGATTGTACTGACACTGCCTAAGGACTTGGACAAACACATTAGATGACTAAGTAAACAAAGCATACTTCCCCCTCTTTTTTCTTCTTCTTGTACCAATCTCATCTTATCCTCCAGGAGGAAAGATCTATTGGTAAACGAATTACATGACAAAAGTTATATTTATGCACTCAATAGTAGCTAGCATAGCCACCGTTCAGACACAAAATGCTCTCATATTGTAATGATGTTCCACACATAAGTATGGAAATAATGAGTACAGGAAGAATATGCCAGCCATATGTTTTGAGTTTGAAGATGAAAATAGCAGTTGTTCACCAGGAAGGCAGTGATGCTTGCCACATTTATCTGCAGTCAAAAACAGTGGATTTTTTTTCTTCAAAAAGCGGGACAAACAATGGTTTGAGACTCATTTCAGCTTTGCTCAGACTCTCAACAGAATGTAAAATGGAAGGCTGCAGACCAGCCACTAAGCCTCAATGAACCAGAACATACATATTCTCCAAAGAGTTTCAAGTTAATGTGAGATCCCCAGAGGATTCTCGCCATCTGTGTAAATGAGGCCAGGAGAACTTTTGTATGACATTTGTAGGAACAGTTGGGAGACGTCCCATCTTAATTAATAAACAATTACCCACACACTGCTTTCATGCTTGCACTCCAAAAGTTCCACACACAAAGGACAATAAAACAAGGCCATATGCTGATGGCTAATGGAATAGTTTCTGTGCTAATTAATAGATGTGTGATTTAACAATGGCTGGTGCATTTTGATTTATGTGAGGTGTCTCCAGCTTTGTGCAAACTTTCATACTCACGCATTTGCCCCAGGTTGTATTGTTTATTTCTTGCATCGACTGACCATTCTTTCTTCCTTCACTTATATAGACAGTCTTTAAAAGCATAAATTCATGCTCTTGCCAGCATTGGCCTGCACCAGGGCCTAGAAGGGTCTGCTGAGGCCGACAATTGCATAGATTAGATTGGGCTCTTGCTGCTGAAGGGCGTGAGAGCACCCACAACCTGTACCAGCAGAGGGTGGTCCACTAGAGTGAATGAGGCACTGCCTACCAAACCCCAGGATGCCCCCAAATGCCTGCTGTCTTACAAACCACTCCATGGAGGTGGCACCAACTATAGCTTCCTCTTCTTCTGTCTTATGGTAGCCCTTGTAGGACGCAACACAGAGGAGGAATTGGTTGGTGCTGCCTGCCATTGGTTCACCTACAGTTGCTTTTTCTGCCTTCCCCCTACTCAATGGGGTCTCAATGGGGACCAGCCACTGCTGGCTGGAATGCTTAATATTGCAAAGCTCCTGAGTGTTTCCGCACATGCATTCTTCACTCAAAAATGTTGCAGTTAAGATATGCAGCTGAAAAACAGGATTGTTTACGAGAATCCAGGTGTTGTGTGACAAATTATCCTACATGTAATGGATGCTTCACCAAGAGGTAATTTTCAGACAGAGCAGAAGTAATACCCAGGAAGGAAGGGAGATATCTTGGTAGTAGCAATAATTCTGGGGCTGATTCACTGGCAGAGATTCTAGCCAGTGATGTGAGCTAATGGCATCATGGCCTGTTGCTACTCCTACAGGCTTCCTCAGAAGAACAGACAGGATTCACCAACCTTCCTTTATTCTTGAAGTCAGCTTCTTTCTACATGCTATTCAAATTTTTGATGGGAACCCACTGTTTTGTGAATACCTCCCTGCACAGAATTACAATGAAGGCTCTGTAGAAATGCTGATAGAAGTTAAAAGCCCTAACTCACAGCAATGGCTTCCAACATCATCTCACCTTGGAGAAAATGTAAGAAATGGATAAATAATTTCGGTACGAAAACAACATAAAACTGTTGTCCACTGTCGCTCCCACCCTCAAGTGCAGGCAAATTTGCTACAGCCCAACTTCCCTAGGAATAAGACTTGGATTGATTTGACCCTGGGAAGGAGCTGAAGTAGGCATAGGGTTACCTGCTGGACAATCGGGAAGGGGAAGAAGCCTGACTTTATAAGCTGGTTCCTCCCTAAACTCTTCACTTTTATTTTTTGTGGTGCCTTCTGCCCCTCCTTTTTTCTGTTTGGTGGCTGATTAGGTATTTTTGAGGAAGCCCCTGATTGGCCACTGGTCTCCTCTTTTTTGACTACACTATACTGCTAGGAGTCCTTGGAGTGGTGTTTTTAAATTGTTTTATTTAGCTTTTAGCAGGAAAGAAAGAAAAAAAAAAGATCTGTTAGGGTAAGTACATGAGACATTGTTGCCTTAGCGGCACTTTTTGGTCATCCTACCTTGGCTTTGGGAGACCTCGGTGGTGTCTATTAGGTTCGGCAAGTGCACCAGGGTAAGGGAACAACTTTAATTGGAAACATTTCACAGTAGAAAAGATTGACCACCCAAATTTCCCCACTGCCATGATCCTCTGAATCAAACTCTCTGAAGCTGCTCTCTGAAAAGGCTTGCATGTTGAAACCCCGAGACCACCCCATTCCATAGGGATTAATTTAGACAATACACAGAATGTTGATTTTATGAGATCAAATAAGACCAGAACTTTATTGGTTAAGCGTGTTCTCCTTCATGGAGAGCACGTGTTGCGGTGGGGTCTAAAAGGACACCGCCTCTTGGTTACTGGGCAGGATCATTTGGATGGCCACGACTGTGATTGGGCCAATTTGGGTTGTTGAGGAGATTTTGATGTTACCATTTAGAGGATTGGCCCGAAGGTTATATATTCTTGGCACACAGCTTTTTTCAGTATCTTCTGCTGCGTGCATCAGATCACATGCCTACCCTCCCTAATTTAGGGCTGTTGTGTTTGACATTGCTATGCCTGTCATGGGGTCATATTCTTTTGGGGCGGATTGGCTGGTGCCATTTGGTTTTTGCCTACGGCGTAGCAAATCGTCACAACTTGTAAGGTTGTGGTTAGGCATTGGTTAAAATTTGGTTGGTGGAGGGGTAAGGGTTGTCTGTGCCTGCCCCTCCAATGTTGCTGCAAGGGAATTCCGCTAAAGGAATCCAGGGGTTTGCCATACATTTGTCCGTATCCCTGGCAAGGGGCTAGGGCCATAAAAGCCCCTGGGAGCATGCGGGGAGAGGCGAGGGCCTGTGGCTCAGCTCCATTTCTCCCCAATATTGTTTTCCCTCACTGGCTTTCCCTGGAATCCAGAAGTCAGTTCTGTCCCTGGGCGGGGGGACAGATAGTCATAACCAATGCCTAAGCAACCACTCACATTTATGTATTTTAATAAAGTTGTGAAAACCTTTTATTTTTTATTCATAGATCTCCTGCATCATGTAGAATTTGGCTCTGAGATGCAGTTAGGTCCCTGCCCAGCTAAAAGGTTGCAGGATATGTTTCCTCCATACTTTTCCTGGAAATCCTCTTCCCCTCACTTCCAGTATTTCTTTCTCTGGGAGCTAAGAATAAACACTTAACAAAATTGCAGCCTGTAGCTGTTCCACAAAACTTTGGCTTTTCTGTTATTATTTCTCATTGACCTTTCCTTATTTGTCACCCCACCTGTTCTGTTTCCACCTGAGCGCTAGGAGACTTGGAAATGACATACTTACTTAGACATGGCTTCAAACTGGACTGGCATTTTGGTCACTTGGATTCATAACTTATTAAAAACCTTTCTGCACACAAACAGCATAGCAGATACTCAAATAAAGAACATTTGGGCCTATTTGTGGTACAACTTTGGTTTTATTTCATTGCAGTCTCTCTAGCAAAGCATTTAATTTGTGTCCTTCTGAAAAAGTTCTCCCTCTACTGACCTTGTTTTATTGGAAATGTTTATTGTAGTCTTGAAAGCCATTTGTTAAAATGAGGGTTATTTTTAATGGCTTCATTGCCAGGACTTGAGGACACCAATTTTATCTGTTTGCCCTGGGAACTGGGGAACTCTTGCTCAGATAAGAGGCTAGCATCTCTCAGTCTCTGCTTCCTCAAAGGTGTTAAACCTACCTCTGAAGTTCATTACACCCCCCTATAGTTTAGATGGAGGAAATTTTCATTCAGTCCATGGTTTTGAGTAAATCAATCTAATTCTCCCTTTCTAGATTAAGAGATGGGCCAGATTGCAGCTGTCATTTGGACCACACACTTCTCCAAATTTTATGATGCAGTTCTCAGCCAGAATCAGACACATTTTGTAGAGAAGTGCATTCAGAAACCCATATTTTAGAGTAAAAGGCAGATAATTGAGATGCATTTTTTTGGTGCATTTACCCCCAATTGCAGAAAACAGGATGAAAAAAGCTCATGACCAAACTCAAGCAAAAACATGTTGCATTCCAAGGAGCATTGATTCTGAGCGCTATAACTCTCTGAGATTGTGTGGTCTGTGGTCCTGGAATGTGTAAGTTGCTCGTGGGGGTGCGTTTATGCACATATACCCCCGGCATATTCAGCGTTCAAGGTGCATGTTGAGCAAGACAGTGCCATATATGAGCTCAAACATCACTCCTACATTATCTGATGCACACCTCCTGTGCTCTAGGGCTGTGTGTAGATCTCCCCATCAATACGAAAGAGCTGAAGTTTTACTGAAGTTTGTCCTTTCTTTTTTGGGACATTTTACATATTCTAGAATCAGAGAGTTGGCAGAGACCTTACCTTAGACGTCCTCCAGTCCCACTCCCTGTTCAGTGCAGGATGCAACTACAACATCCCTGACTGACAGTCATCCAACGTTGATGTAAACTTCCCACATCTCTCCCATGTCCATCTCTCCCATGAGTCAGCACCAGGGACATGGGTGGTGCTGTGGTCTAAACCACCAAGCCACTTGGGCTTGCCGATCGGCGGTTCGAATCCCCATGATGGAAAATGAGCTCCCATTGATCTGTCCCAGCTAATGCCAACCTAGCAGCTCAAAAGCACGCCAGTGCAAGTAGATAAAGAGGTGGGAAGGTAAGTGGTGTTTCCGTGCACTCTGGTTTCTGTCACGGTGTTCCGTTGCATCAGAAGTGGCTTAATCATGCTAACCACATGACCCAGACAGCTGTCTGTGGACAAACACTGGCTCCCTTGGTCTGAAAGTGAGATGAGTGCCACAACCCCATAGTCACCTTTGACTGGACTTAACCGTCCAGGGGTCCTTTACCTTTACCTCTCTCTCTCTTTTTTTTACTCACAAGCTTCTCCTGACATTAGGAAATGTCTCTTTAACATTTATCTGCAATCAGCTTACTTGCAAATTTTACAAACTGGTCATAGTCCTGCCTTCTGGAGGAGCAAAGGACAGTTCTCATTTACATGCTGTGTAACAGCCCTTTGGACATTTGAACATCCTTATCATGTCTTCCTTTATATTGTCTTCTGTAGGCTGACCATGCTCATGGCAGCGTTTCCTCCTATTGGCTAACTAAAATTAGTTTGCACTCCCCCTCCCCCCACCAATTCCTAAAGAGGCCATTTACTTTTATTACCACTCTTAAAAAATCCCTTTTATCATGAGCACAGCATGTGAACCTCGCTGATATACTGTGAATTCATATCTCATCTCTTCTAAGGAAACAGATATTTCTCAAGGGTGACTAAAAAGATGACAAAAAATATATGTGAGAAAATTCATAGTACTGAAAAGATGCCACTGAGGGCAGGCATTGTCACAACTCAGACAACTGAAGTTCATTTATGGGGGAAAGGATTATCAAAAACAAAACACACACACACACACACACACACACACACACACACACGTGCATATATATTCAACTCTCCTCCCTCAGCCACTCATTAACAATGTGAGAGTTTTCTTCCTTCTTCAACTTAGCTTTTATCATTCTTATTTTGGAGTTTTAAAAGCACGCAAGGCTCGGGGGCAAACTGGTATGAAAAATCATGATTTCTGTGTTTTGTTCCTGTGGAATGTTTGGCCTTCTAATATATTGGCATAAATGTGCCTAATGATTCTCCAGCCACTGTGTAATGTATTAGTGTAATATGTTAGTAATGTATTAGTGTAATATGTTAGTAAGATGTCCCACCACAACTTGGCCCAAAGTGAAATCACTGTGCGAGGGGTTTTTTTCTGACAAAATGATCTGAGGAGATTTGAAGGAAGAGAGAGCTATTTCAGCCAAGGCCAATACATTTCACTGGCCATGGCTGCTACTAGCACAAAATCCAGATAACATTTCTCCCCAGGAAACAAAAAATGAGGAGCATTCAGTAAGACTTATGTCAACCTAAAAGAGCACCCAGGTTGTGTGATATGGGAATAGGGTTGTAAATTGGTGTTAATTTCCATCCTGATGTGAATTGGTTAAAGAAAGTTCTTTCTCCTTTGTATTCCACATAGCAAACCATGATTTGATTTGTTGCTGTTCTTGTGTGTGATTTTCAATGGCATATCTTTATGTAGTTAATTTTTGTCGTGTTTTTATTTTGCATTAGCTCTAGAGGCAGATATGCCTCCACATTTCAGGAGCTCTAGGGTGGTGGAGAGCAGTGCTACCCTATTTACTCAAGTCTAAGGCACCATCAAATCTAATGTGCACCTCGGTTTTCAGAACCTTGAAACCAAAAGAAAATATTTGTTGGCAAATGTAAATGTGCCATCAAATCTAATGCGCACCTTAATTTTTGCAACGTAATTTGGCCAAAAAAGGAGAGCACGAGTAAATACGGTATTTTTATAGAAAAACAGATGCTGGAACTCACCATTCATGCCTCCATTGTTTTCTTATGACGGCAATGGCGCCCACCTGAGAGGCGCTGGTACTGAGTTTCAGGGAGTTCCAGCTAAAAAAAAAGTCCTGTTGGAAGGAAGCCTGAGGCTCAGGCAGGAACAAGGAGCTAACTTCATGAACTGGTGTGGCGAGAAAGAAGCCGAAAGCCTCTGCAGGCTGGGGATTGATCCTTGCCCTGGGCATGGGGCCAAGCACCACTTTTGGTCATTTGGCCCCATGCCCAGGGGAACACCCTCTGCTTCCTGCCGCCATTGGCCAATATGACAGCAGGAGGATGAACTGGCCTGAAATAGGCTAGTTCACAGAGGAGGCCCAGGGCCTGCCCGCAATGCCACCTGCCCGAGAAGGGGCAGACAGACTTACTGCCAGGTAAGAAAGTATAGGATTGCAGCGTAGAATATTAAGTTTTGTTAATAAAGCCATCAGGTTATTTGTGGCTGCCATAGACTATTAAGGCTTTCCCTCCAGAATATCAATAAGGGTATTTGTAGAAGGACAGCTTCAATGGTCTTATTTGCTTTATTCATTATTTACTTATTAAACTTATATTCCAACCTTCTCAAAGTTGCCCAGGATTGCCACTCTGTAATCCCTATGACATTAGTCTCAAGAGCAGAGGCTCTGAGGAGAACTTCGTTGGAGGTAACCCATACCTATTGTTATTCATCAATTTATATACTAGTTCATGCCAAATTAGACTTCTAAATAGTCTGCAAGGTATACAAACCAGTTACAAAAACATTAAAATATAAACATCCACAATCAAAATAGACAACCCATTAAAACAACACAGCAATTAAAATCTGTATGTATAAATAAATACTTGTTGACTACTGAGTTATAAATAACTCCTGCCACCCTCCAAGGACTGAAACCTCTTCTCTTACCCGGAAAATATACTTTTATTTTTTTACCAAGTAGAAAGCATCCACATTTCATTCTCAGTGTGCTGGGCAGGTCACAAGTGTACATAAAGACTGAATACCTGTCATGGCTAGTGGTCTGGAGTAACGCTGGTAGCTGAACCGAGAAGCAGTCAGTCAAGTGAGCAGGTGGACAAGCAAGGACAGTCCAAGAATAGCTCAGTTTACACTAGAGTTGCTCACATAAAGCAGCCATAGTCAGCAGTCTTAGATGACCACATGGAATCATATTGGTAGCTTGTTTTCACCTGACCTTCTGCTCAGGTAATAGCTGCAATATCTCCCATGGGTCTTCTGCAGAGATGGTTCTGATGCATAGCAGAGAACAGGTCTGAACCATCTCCTTTTTTAAAAAGGTAGGTTTGTAGGTGAAGGATTTCATTGCCCATGGGTCACAACAACACAGAAGGGATTTTGTTTTGTCTTCATCTTTAAGTGAGCTGAGTCACACGCCCTAGACTAATTTGCAGTTCAGAATGTACTTGCCCTTTGTTTTTACACGTATTTGAATTTGGTCCTCAATTTTTTAAAAAATATAGAGTGAGTTCGGGGTATAAAATGTGTACAAAAAAGCACCTTTTAAGATAAAACACATATACAAGTAAAGCAAAGGACTCAGCTACATTTGTAAAAAAAAAAAAAAAAAGCGCTTTGAATGGATTATGAACATGCAACACCAGTTGGCGGTGGTATTCTATGCAATTTTCCATAGCATTTTTCTTTTCTTTTGTTAGAACGATTTAATTTCTGACTTATTTATAGTGCGTTTTTCCCACTGTACATAGATCCACCCTTCAATGCTTTTTTAAATGACAGGTTGATGCAGAAGTCAGATGGGACAAATTTACAATGAGCACATGGCAAACTCAAATAGACTGGAAAGAGATTAATCTGCCCATCTTTGGTCAAACCACCTTTGGTGCCTTGACAATTGCATCTACCTAGACACTTGCCAGGTGGGAGCCATAGAATGACAATGCCAGGCCAGTATTAATTCACCTGCTCATTTAGACATATAGAATCTAAGAGTGAAAAACAAAAACAAAACCTCTGGAAAGACTTAAGGGGCTATGAGAGCTACAGGGGGGGGGGAACCTATTATAGGGCCTCAATTGAAGGGGTTTAAAGGGATGGTGTGGGATGTGTTGCTGTAATGAGAGAGTTGCTCGCATCACAATAATCTTCGGAGGAGATAGGGCGGGAACACTAACAAGGAAACTGAACGATGTGAAAATAAACTACTTCACAGCATGCTGCTGGCAAAGATTAGTATATGAGTCAGGTAAGCTATGTTACAATATCCAGCACTTAAAATCTTCTCAAATGCTTTGAAAACATCACCTACATGTCACTGTTACCTAGATGAAGTCTAGGCTCTTCTTCCTGTTTTACTCATGGTGAACTGGAAAGCAGCTGAAAGGGTGATAGAAAGTAGGCAAATATTTTGTGCTCCCACTTGCAACACATCTACTGCATGCGTGTTGCATGTCAGGGCCCTGTGCCCTCCCCCATTTGTTGAATAATAAAACACATGGACACCAGTGCTTTTGGTTAATGGGATAATTAAGGCCACAACTTTATTGGTTACAGAATGTGAGTGGTATTGGTTTAGGCACTGGTATTGAGCCGAATGGTGGGACGCAGGTGGCGCTGTGGGTTAAAGCCTCAGCGCCTAGGACTTGCCGATCGAAAGGTCAACGGTTCGAATCCCTGTGGCGGGGTGCGCTCCCGCTGCTCGGTCCCAGCGCCTGCCAACCTAGCAGTTCGAAAGCACCTCCGGGTGCAAGTAGATAAATAGGGACCGCTTACCAGCGGGAAGGTAAACGGCGTTTCCGTGTGCGGCTCTGGCTCGCCAGAGCCGCGATGTCACGCTGGCCACGTGACCCGGAAGTGTCTCCGGACAGCGCTGGCCCCTGGCCTCTTGAGTGAGATGGGCGCACAACCCCAGAGTCTGTCAAGACTGGCCCGTACGGGCAGGGGTACCTTTACCTTTACCTTTTATTGAGCCAAATATATCTGACTCCTGCCCTCCATGCAGTAAGAGTCAACCACCAGTAGGAGGAGCCCTGTTGGTGTACAACTAAGAGCTCCCCCAGGGCTCCCAATGGGGTCATGACATGGCCCTAGCCCATACCCAGGCTTCAGACAAGATCCACACTCCCAGATCCCTTTAACGTAAATATTTTGCACTCCCCCTTGCAACTCATTCACTGTATGTGTGTTCTCACTGCATTGCCACCTCACTTGTTCCTCTCATCTCTGCCCACCCCGCTATCTTGCTACTCAGCCTCTCCTGCACCATCACCCTTTCAGAAGGGCCAGTCCCACCCCGTCTGAGGCAAGGTGAGGCAACCACCTCAGATGACAGGATCCACAGGAACTGCAGATCCAGCCTCAAAAGAATTCATTGCCTGCTTCTGCTGCCGCCACAGGCATAGCGATAGTTGCAGCAAGCTCCTTATATTTGGTAGAGGTAGTTAGGGAATTGCCTTCCTTCAGTATCTCATTTTCCCCCAATCTTAAATTTAATTATCCACAATCATTTGTGATTTACTTTTCTTTTATGTACTTGTGACAATACATCAACATTTTAGTTTGAATTCCTCCTACTGTACACCTTTTTGCAAAACAATTTCCTGTGATGTAATGCATTTTTGTGTCCTATTTTCACCACTTTGTATGTTTTTCTGTGCACTGTACACTAGTATATGGATTTTTTGTACACGTTACTGGGCTGGAAAACAGTTGGAGAATTGTGTTTTGGTTTGCATATTGTTTCAGAAAGTGCAAATGAGGTTGAGTCACCTTTAAATGTGAATTGAATTGAATTTCTTCTCCATTGCTAATGGTAGCCCACCAGGCACTTCCAATGTAGGCTTACTGGCTGGGGGAGAAACAATATTAATTCCCCTCAGCCAGTGCCATCTGCATTCGCTGGTGGGTCCAGTTCTATAGCCTATTCTCTTATTGCTACTGCTGGGGGTGTTCTCTAACAGCATGAGCAAATATGCATGTGTCATGTTCTCACCTCTAGAGATTTAAGAAGGGGTGGGTGTGGGTGTTTTCCCCCTGCTTCTGCTTCTTCAGTACTGTTTCCATTCCGCTGCAGTTTGACTTCTGCCACAAACTATGTTATTCTTTGCACTGCCCACCATGGCAAAATTATGTCAAGTTAATGGTGTGATATACATAAGTTGCATTATTCCACCCCATTCATTTCAGTACAATGCAAAGGGGGGGGGGGAATGCAGTCAATTATGTGTCATTTGCAGACGGAAAGTAACAACATCAGCAAATACAACTTTTATTTGCTGGATTGATTTCCATTCTGGACATGGGACAAATAAGTAAGTATTGTCAATTTCCACTCCTGTTTCTGCTTTCATGAGAATTCTCTGGCATCCCTACTCACCACTAGGATTTACAGAATTTGGGGACATCAGGACACATTCAACAGCCCAAGGTAGAACCTTCTTTCCATTTTTAGCTCTCCTACCTTGCCTAATATCACAGTTTTCAGCCTTCCATGGTTTCACATGTACACACAGAGGGTTGCAAGCAGACAGAAATGTTTTATGTTTCATGTTTACCTGGGCAATTTATAGTTTGGATGTTCAAGATTCATGCCACAGAAACAAGACGACTTCCTTTTTTTTTAACCTCTAAAATTCATTGTCTAATTGGATGTTCACAGCATTCAGGACAGAAAAATCATTTACAACCTGACAATCCTTTAAGGGAATTTGAGATTTTCACTTTAACCTTTACAACATTGTTATGATTTATGCATTACTGCAGCTTGCTAAAGGTTAAAAGCAAAGCACAATCATACACAACACCATGGGAATATTCTACATTTCGTCATGTCACTCCCCCTTCTTTTCAACCAAATTAGGTTTTTTATGGGGGGGGGTGAGTTTGCAAGTAAATAGAATGGAGTTCAGTGAGACTCACTTCCAGGTAATAGATTTAATTATATATTCAAGATTCCCAACATATTTCCACCAAATGGAAATGCCCACCATCTTAACGTCATCCCCAACCTCACACCCATCTTTCAAGTCTCCACCACTATTATAGTGACACTATACAAATTCAAAAGAAAGTCGTTGCTTCTTCATTTTAAACATTTCCCAAAGCATTTGTAGTTTCTTGCATGATGAGAACGCTCTTTTCATTAAAATGTGCATGTTTTCTTACAGTAACATGTTTTTCTTGTTAAGTGCTAATAGGTGGCATTTGGCATCCCACAATATGTGTATTGTGCCCAAGGAATTTAAATGTTCAGCTGTTACGAAAGCAGCTAAAAATGTTCTCTTGCAGTCTTGGGCAGGTGTGGGAAACTTTTGGTGCTGTTGAACTAAAGCTCCCGTCATTGCTTACCATCAGCATTGCTTTTTGGGACTGTTGGGAGTTGTAGTTCAGCAACTTCTGGAGCAGGGTATACACACTTGTACACACAGAGACGCGGGTGGCGCTGTGGGTAAAAGCCTCAGCGCCTAGGGCTTGCCGATCGAAAGGTCGGCGGTTCGAATCCCCGCGGCGGGGTGCGCTCCCGTTGCTCGGTCCCAGTGCCTGCCAACCTAGCAGTTCGAAAGCACCTCCGGGTGCAAGTAGATAAATAGGGACCGCTTACTGGCGGGAAGGTAAACGGCGTTTCCGTGTGCAGCTCTGGCTCGCCAGAGCAGCGATGTCACACTGGCCACGTGACCCGGATGTGTCTTCGGACAGCGCTGGCCCCTGGCCTCTTGAGTGAGATGGGCGCACAACCCCAGAGTCTGGCAAGACTGGCCCGTACGGGCAGGGGTACCTTTACCTTTACCTTTACACACAGAGAAAGCTTTAGGGGGAATAAGGCTGCAAATCAATCTAGTGAGGACTGACCATGCTCTGTGAGTCCCTTTAGTTTTAGCCATTGTGGTGTAGTGGTTAAGAGCAGTAGACTTGTAATCTGGTGAACCAGGTTCGCGTCTCCGCTCCTCCACATGCAGCTTCTGGGTGGCCTTGGGCTAGTCACACTTCTTTGAAGTCTCTCAGCCCCACTCACCTCACAGAGTATTTGTTGTGGGGGAGGAAGGGAAAGGAGAATGCTAGCCACTTTGAGACTCCTTCGGGTAGTGATAAAGCGGAATATCAAATCCAAACTCCTCCTCCTCCTCTTTTCCTTCTTTTTTTTCTTCTTCTTCTTTCTCTCTGTATGAAATGGAAAGCCAGGCAAGAGGGGTAGTCAAATTGGAATGGCTGAAATCCTTAACAGGAAACATTGCATGCTACAACATTTTATTGTCGATCCCAGTTGTGATACTTGAAGTGGTAGAGGACAATCTTATCCTTACGACAATTATATTGACTGTTCCCTGCAATGAGTCAAGCTTTGGGCTCTCGTGCTACTAAATGATCTCCCAGCTTCTTATTTTTTGCTTTCCCTTTGAAGAAACGCTACCAACTCCTGGAGTCATTCTTTTTTCCCCTCGACGTGCGAGAGCCCGTGTGTAGTGGAGTAAATCAAAGCACAAGGTAAGTCCTCCAAGTAAGTTAAAAAGAATAAGGAAAAGCAATGTTCTACTATGGTACAGTGAGCAAGCAGCCTCAATGTACAGCCCAGACATCTATCAGACAATGTCTGGTTCTGATTGGGTGGTCAGAGCTCCCACTGCTTTTCTCAAGGAGTGTGTTATTACAGAAACACCGACTTTGGTTGAGCTCAGTGTCTCGGAGATCTCTATATAATGGTTTTGTGCATAGAAAATACACATCTTGATGTGGCTACTGCAGCGGGAGGCCATTATCCTGTTGTAGCGCTTCAACATTGTCTTTCATACCCTGGCAATCCCCTGAGTGACAAACGTTTGCTGAGTTTAAAAGAGACTCGCTTAGGTCGCATGAAGTATCAAGAGAAGAAGGGAAACTGCAGTGAATGTCTTTCTCAATCCACAGCGCATTCGTTCTTAGATTTGAATGGTCTCTGGGAGAGTCCTTTTTATAAAAGCAAGTCACTCTTTCAGTACCAATTTATGCAGCAGGGCTGGAATTCAAAACCAGGCTTTCACATAGACACCAGGGTTTTTTCAGCTGTTTCTGACCACAACCTCTTATTTCCAGTAGCGTAATGGCAAATTCAGACATGCAATGTTCCTTCATGATAGTCACAAGTATGACCCTTCACAGCCAAACCCCCTTCTAAGATGATAAAACCATCTAGGGTTATACAATAATATTTTAATTCCACAATAGTTATAATTAAAGATGCATTGCAATGATCAGTGCAGATTTCTATAGATCTACTCTTTTTTTGTGCATATGCATGGGCAAATGATTTTGAGTATTCCAGTGTTTTTTCTCCACAGTGACTTAAGTTGAAGTTATTCTCAGTGGGTTATATATATATATATATAGAGAGAGAGAGAATATTTCATGTTTATGGGGGTACGGGCTGTAGGCCACTAATGATAGGGACCCAGCTTTGACCCTGCTATAGAAATTGTAATTTGTCTTTAGTCCCCCCACCATAAACACAAACTAAATCTCTATTTAATAATTATTATAATAATTGTATTATTTTTACCCCGCCCATCTGGATGGGTTTCCCCAGCCACTCTGGGTGGCTTACAGCATATATAGGTAAAGGTAAAGGGAACCCTGACCGTTAGGTCCCGTCATGGATGACTCTGGGGTTGCAGTGCTCATCTCACTTTACTGGCCGAGGGAGCCGGTGTACAGCTTCTGCGCCATGTGGCCAGCATGACTAAGCCACTTCTGATGAACTAGAGCAGTACACGGAAACACCGTTTACCTTCCCGCCGGAGCGGTACCTATTTATCTACTTGTACTTTGACATGCTTTCAAACTGCTAGGTGGGCAGGAGCAGGGACCGAGCAACGGGAACTCACCCCGTTGCAGGGATTCGAACTGCCGACCTTCTGATCAGCAAGTCCTAGGCTCTATGGTTTAACCCACAGTGTCACCCGCATCCCTCATACAGCATATATAAATACATAATAAAATATTAAGCATTAAACTTCATGGTACAGGGCAGCCTTCAGATATCTTCAAAAAGTTGTGTAGTTTTTTCTGTCTCCTTGACATCTGTAGGGAGGGTGTTCCACAGGGTGAGTGCCACTACGGAGAAGGCCCTCTGCCTGCTTCCCTGTAACTTTCCTTCTCGCAGTGAGGGAACAAGCATGAGCCTTTAAAGCAGAGGTCAGCAAGGTTTACCTTGCGTGGGCCTGTTCACTGCCTCGGACACCCTCTGTGGGCCGGATCGCAGGGGCACATGACCATGCGCTCCTGCGATTTCAGGTGTGTGCGTCTGCGCAGACGTGATTTCCTGCACCGCAAAAGCGAGTCCCCACACCACACTTCCCACATTTAGCACAGTGCGCGGGGACTCGCCAAGTGGGTGGCTCAGTTCGAGAGCAGCTTGTGGGCTGGGAAAATGACCCCCGTGGGCTGTTTGTGGCCTATGGACTTTAGATTGCCGACCACTGCTTTAAAGGGACTTCAGTTGTTTGTCCACTACTTTGGCTTCATTTTCATCCTGCCAAAATACACATTTCCCCCAAATGAAAATGCACCTTGTTTATTATTTGAAACTGAAGATTGGGCCAGAAAATTCTTGATTGCAAGCGCCATTCAGTTATTAGCTATTACCCTCTTCCCCCAGTAATTCTACAATGACTGGGGTGCAATTGCTTCTGATGATTTCTCCAACAGCGAAAAGAAAGAAATTAAGTGTATTGTAGTCTTTAGCGGATCAGCCCCTTTCTGAGTTGATTCCATACCTTAATAGATACTTACCTTGTAGTATAAATTACCCTGGAGTTAAGCAAACAGATTCACTCCATGTTAAAACATGGTGAAGCTTTCTGCCTGCTGTTTCTCGTGCACCTGGAAAAGCCAGCAAGGCACTTCAGATTTGATTGGCGTTATCCAGCTCTAAAAGAGTAGCAGCTTGCCTTCCCTTTAGGTATGGCTTGTTTTAGCCATGATTCTTCTCCTATTTAAGCACATATTCAGTGATTAAAATACCAATTTTAAAAAGAATTTTCATGCGGATATTTCTTTAAGTGTCTTAATGCAGAAACAGGAAGGAACAAACATAGCTACTCCGGATCTAGGTGTACAAAAAACAAAAACAAAACAGGCCTCCAATGGCTGGTGTTACGGGGGGGGGGGGGAGTAGGATATTTAACCCTTTGGTGGCAATTCTGAAGTACTGTCTCTATAGTTGAATGGCTGTCATTCACACTTGTGGTGAAATTATGCATTTGAGGACATTTGTCCCCCCGCCCACCACCACCCACACACTTATGCTCAGTACTTTAACTGAAACAGCTAAATTGTGCCCCCTCCCACAAGTGCGCCACAAGGATAGCAGCACATTACACAGAACCCCCAGTAGACAAACATAAGGCAAAGGGGAGGAGAATGCAATTATGATCCTAAAGAGAAAGACAGAATTTGATTAGCCTGAGTTATAAATAGCAATTTAAAACCACAGGGTAAGATCAATTCCGTTAAGTGGCAATTTCTCTGTATTATGTTTATTTTCCCTCTATTCATCATCAAATGTCTTCCAGTTTTAGTACTTTTAAAGAAAAAGGAGGGGCCATTGTTCTTTGATTTGTAAAGAGCTCATTACTTTCGGCTACAAACAGTGTGGTTTTCTAAAAGGAAGGCTAAATTATGAGCATGGGGAAATTCCTCCCTATAACCTGTGCAAGTAACAGCAGTCCTATAAATTAATCTAGCCAAGACTATAAGCAGGGGTCACCAACACGGCATGCAACTGTGCCTCCTATAAAAAAATTCTATAAAGAGCACCTCAGATGGTTTGTGGTATATGAATGTACACCAGGGGGCAGGAATGCTCAGTGCAGCTCCTCTCCACAGTCACACTGATTGAATATACAGTGGTACTTTGGTTCTCAAACTTAATCCGTTCCGGAAGTCTGTTCCAAAACCAAAGCGTTCCAAAACCAAGGCACGCTTTCCCGTAGAAAGTAATGCAAAATGGATTAATCCGTTCCAGACCTTTAAAAACAACCCCTAAAACAGCAGTTTAACATGAGTTTTACTATCTAATGAGACCATTTATCCATAAAATGAAAGCAATATTCAATGTGCTGTACTATAAAATATGTAAGACAGTATTGTAGATGATAAAAGTAAAAATTAAATTTTGTTCTTACCTGCACTGATGATAGTCATTGTTTGGATGGGAGGCTTTTATCCATTTCCACAGCCACACAATCAGTAGCTGAACTGGGTTCCACACAGTCACAAAAACAAAAAACTCCGGAAAAGCCCCAAAAACAAAAACGCAAAATAAATAGCAAAAACAAATGCACCAAACTTAATCCATTCCAGAAGTCCATTTGACTTCCGAAATGTTTGAAAACCAAGGTGCAGCTTCTGATTGGTGCAGGCGCCCGGGAAACAATAGCCGACAACTGTATCAGACGCTCGGATTCCAAAAAAAACGTTCGAAAACCAGAACACTTACTTCCGGGTTTTTGGCATTTGGGAAACAAGGCGTTTGAGTACCAAGACGTTTGAGAACCAAGGTACCATTGTATGTAAATCTGAAGAGAACTAGATATAATTGTAACAGGCAAAACTGTTATTTCCATAGAACTGAAACGATAAGTCTCTTACACTTCTATTATAATGCAAGGAAAACTGTGTTGGATCAGGTCCAAAACCCATATAGTTCAGCATCTTGTTCTCCCAATGGGGAAGAACTGCAGGCTGGACCTCATATCCTCCAACATTTATCCAATGAAAATAGGGACGTCCTAAGGAAAAGCAGGACATTTTGTGATCAAATCAGAAACTGGAGCAGCTTCTGTAAATCCAGCACTGTCCCTGGGGGGGTCTGGGGCCTAAGTCGAGCAGCACTATCTCTACTTAGTTTCCAAAAACTGGTATTCAGAGACTTGCTGCTTGCAACAATGGAGGATAATCATAGCTATAGAAATAGAAATTGGGGGTGGGGGGGACACACAGAAATAGAGCATTTTTATTATTATTTAATGAGGCTTTTGACACACTCCCCACTTCTCGGAGTTTCTTGTTTGGCTGTGTATCCACCATTTTAATTTGAAATGGCTTTAATTAGTCATTATCGATGTTGTTAATTACCTTGCAGCTCCTTAATGGACAGAAAGGTGGGCTACAAATATTCTAAATAAATAAAGAGGCGCAGGGTTGACAATGTGAGAATAATGACTTGCCCGAGGCTGCTTATGCAAGAGATGAGATTTGAACCACTAAAGTACACCCCTACTTTTTGGGGGGAATTGTGTAGACTCAGCCTTTCAGATTAAGCAGCAGCCTAGAAGAGGGGTCAGAACTGCCACCCACCACAACTTGTGTATCCATTGCTAAGGTGAAAGGTAAAGGACCCCTGGATGATTAAGTCCAGTCAAAGGTGACTATGGGGTTGCAGCACTCAGCTCGCTTTCAGGCTGAGGGAGCCGCCGTTTGTCCGCAGTCAGCTTTCCAAGTCATGTAGCCAGCAGGACTAAACTGCTTCTGGCATAATGGGACACCATGACGAAAACCAGAATGCACGGAAATTCTGTTTACCTTCCCGCTGCAGCAGTACCTATTTATCTACTTGCACTGGTGTGCTTTTGAACTGCTAAGTTAACACTGAGATCTAAACCACAGTGCTTCTTGGGCTTACCAATCGGAAGGTCGGCGGCATGAATCCATGAGACGGGGTGAGCTCCCATTGCTCTGTCCCAGCTCCTGCCAACCTAGCAGTTTGATCTCTCAACAATCCTCACATATATCAAACATATATCCACAGTGCCTCTGTGCCCACCAGATTTTGTTGAATTACAATTCCCATGAGCCGCAGCCAAAATGCTTAATAATCAGGGATGAAGGGAGTTGCAGTTCAAAAGCATCTGGAGAGCACCATGTTGGCTATCCCTGTTCTAATAGACGGGGGGGGGGGAGAGAGAGAATTCATGAGAATAGGGCTTTCTTTTTGTTTTTCATAACCAAAGCATATTCCTGGCTGAAATAGGGCTATTGATTCCAATCAGTACATCTTCTCATTACAAATTGAATTGATCCTTTCCCTTTATAGATCCAGCTGTGCAAACATACAGCCTGATCTTTTTGCAAGTTTCAAAAGAGAGCAACAGAACCACACCAAATTTCAGAACGCCTTCCCAGAATACACATTCGTTTTAAAAACACACTGTTTTAACGACCCTGTCAGTTGTTCCATTGTAGGCGACAGCAACAGTTGATTCAGGAAGTATTATTCTTGTGCATCCAAGAAGAAGAAGAAGAAGGAGGAGGAGGAGGAGGAGGAGGAGGAGGAGGAGGAGGAGGAGGAGGAGGAGGAGGAGGGGTGGAGTTGGGATTTGATATCCCGCTTTATCACTACCCGAAGGAGTCTCAAAGCGGCTAGCATTCTCCTTTCCCTTCCTCCCCCACAACAAGAGAAGTGTGACTAGCCCAAGGTCACCCAGCAGCTGCATGTGCAGGAGCGGGGAAGCGAACCTGGTTCACCAGATTACGAGTATACCACTCTTAACCACTGCACCACACTGGCTCTTATGCAGTTCAGCACAGCTTTAACCAGAACAAAACTGCTGGACAAAAAGAGGAATTGAAGAAAACTTTTTTAGATAAAGATGTGGAATTTAAACTGCGTGATTATGATATCGCCCCTGTAAAAAGTACAGAGTATATTTAAAATTTTAAAAGATGATGCTGTTAAAGTGCTACACTCAATATGCCAGCAAGTTTGGAAAACTCAGCAGTGGCCAGAGGATTGGAGATAAGTCTACATCCCAATCCCAAAGAAGGGCAGTGCCAAAGAATGCTCCAACTACCGCACAATTGCACTCATTTCACAAGCTAGAAAGGTTATGCTTAAAATTCTACAAGGAAGGCTCAAGCAGTATGTGGACCAAGAACTCCCAGAAGTGCAAGCTGGATTTAGAAAAGGCAGAGGAACCAGAGACCAAATTGCAAACATGCGCTGGATTATGGAGAAAGCTAGAGAGTTCAAGAAAGACATCTACTTCTGCTTCATTGACTATGCAAAAACCTTTGACTGTGTTGACCATAGCAAACTATGGCAAGTTCTTAAAGAAATGGGAGTGCCTGATCACCTCATCTGTCTCCTGAGAAATCTCTATGTGGGACAAGAAGCTACAGTTAGAACTGGATATGGAACAACTGATTGGTTCAAAATTGGGAAAGGTGTACGACAAAGCTGTATTTTGTCTCCCTGCTTATTTAATTTATATGCAGAATTCATCATGCGAAAGGCTGGGGTGGATGAATCCCTAGCCGGAATTAAGATTGCCGGAAGAAATATCAACAACCTCAGATATGCAGATGACACAACCTTGATGGCAGAAAGCGAGGAGGAATTAAAGAACCTTTTATTGAGGGTGAAAGAGGAGAGTGCAAAATATGGTCTGAACCTCAACATAAAAAAACCGAAGATCATGGCCACTGGTCCCATCACCTCCTGGCAAATAGAAGGGGAAGAAATGGAGGCAGTGAGAGATTTTACTTTCTTGGTCTCCATGATCACTGCAGATGGTGACAGCAGACACAAAATCAAAAGATGCCTGCTTCTTGGGAGAAAAGCAATGACAAACCTAAACAGCATCTTAAAAAGTAGAGACATCACCTTGCCAAAAAAGGTCCATATAGTAAAAGCTATGGTTTTCCCAGTAGTGATGTATGGAAGTGAGAGCTGGACCATAAAGAAGGCTGATCGCTGAAGAATTGATTCTTTTGAATTATGGTGCTGGAGGAGACTCCTGAGAGTCCCATGGACTGCAAGAAGATCAAACCTATCCATTCTGAAGGAAATCAGCCCTGAGTGCTCACTGGAAGGACAGATCATGAAGCTGAGGCTCCAGTACTTTGGCCACCTCATGAGAAGAGAAGACTCCCTGGAAAAGACCCTGATGTTGGGAAAGATGGAGGGCACAAGGAGAAGGGGACGACAGAGGACGAGATGGTTGGATAGTGTTTTCGAAGCTACCAGCATAAGTTTGACCAAACTGTGGGAGGCAGTGAAAGACAGAAGTGCCTGGCATGCTCTGGTCCATGGGGTCACGAAGAGTCGGACACGACTAAATGACTAAACAACAACATAGGCATTCTACAAGATTTTACAACTGTTACCTGAGGATTGGTACCAGTAATTGAAACGAAATGGCTTACTTTTAGAATTTGGGAGTGCCAGCATAGAGTGAGGTTCTGCTGTGCTTTGCTGAAAGCCTGTTTGATCATTGTGAAGAGTTGTGGCACACAAGGTGGCCATCGCATGACTGCTGGTGCAAATCTCAAAGGAAGGATAGTTAAGCACTGTTTTCTGTTTGCATAGTGTTGTGATTTGTCCCCACCCGAAAACCTTAACAAAGCCAGAGCAATGGGGAACATAGGAAGAGTATTGTGTGAGAGATGCTTGCACTATAGACTAGATAACCTTTCTTTTTTCCATGGGAAGGGAGAGCAAAGAGTACTTCAGCTTGATCAAATAATCTGTAGATTACTAAAATAAATCTCATCAGGAGGCTCCTAATGACGCTAAGCAAGGGGAAGGCAAGAGAATTGTTCAAAAATCATTAAACAGTTCCCTTCACCATAAACATGCAAAAAGCACAAATCAACAGTATTAAAAATAAATAAAAAATCAGTACACAGTCCCCCAAAGCATAATCTCTACTTCCACACCATGCGGTTGCCATGCGGGTTTTTTTGTTTGTTTGTTTTACAAAGTTCTCAGTTCAAGCTAGTCAGGAGTTAGCATGGGGCTCAAATCACAGGTCCAATGTTTCTGGAGCCCTTTGATTTCTCTTTGGCCTCTCCTCTGTTTGCGGATCAGAGGTTCCAAACACACACCCCAGTCCCAAAACAGTCTCTGTAGTTGCACACCTGTGGCTTCAAAACACAAGTCCATGCAATCATCCATTAGATTTTATCCCTTGTAGGGGATCAGAAGAGATTCAGGCATCATACAGCCTAACCCCCAAACTCATAAAAAGAGCTTATCCCAGAATATGCAATTTTTAAAATGCATTTTGGTACACTTTCTTAACTTAAAAACATATCGCAAAGTTCAGAAAGGTACAAGATCTGACAGATAATTGTGTTCTGAGACACAAATAAGGTCAATTCACTTGAAAATGCAGGTGGAATGAAATTCTTCTCCACCCCTACTTGAGTTCCTCCTCTCTTGAGAGAGTGGGAGATAAAAAGGCATGCCTTCATCCTGAAAACACTGTCAAAGCTTTTGAAAAATACAAAATAGCTTAAGCTGCTCCTCTCTTACCATCATTCAGCTTTTTATCAGTACTCCACACCTGACCTCACCTTCTTGTTTTCTATGGTGCAGAAACAATGCTATTATATTGTTTTCTTTCCATTCCACATGTAGATTCGTATCATAGTAAGTCGTACTCAGAGTGGATTGACTGAAATCAAAGGATTTTCAAGGGTCCATTGCCCTGCAATGCTGGGATCTCAACTAAAGCATCCATGGCAGATGACCATCCAACCTCTGCTTGAAAACCTCCAAGGAAAGAGAGCCCACAAGTTCCCGAGGGAGCCTATTCCACTGTCAAACAGCTCTTACCATCAGAAAGTTCTTCCTGATGTTTAGTTGGAATCTCCTTGCTTGTAACTTGAAGTCATTGATTTGAGTCCTTCTAAAGGGTGAGGATTTCCTTACAGGCTTTTCAGTGGTAAAATACAGTCATACCTCATGTTACGTTTGCTTCAAGTTGAGCGTTTTCAGGTTGTGTCCTGCGGCAACCCGAAAGTACAGGAAATGGTTACTTCTGGGTTTCGTCGCTCACACATGCACAGATGCGCAAAATGACGTCACATGCATGTGCAGAAGTGGTGATTCATGACCTGCACACACAGAGAAATGCAGACGTGGGTTGCGTTCTGCTCATGTTGCGAACGGGCCTCCAGAACGGATCCCGTTCGCAACCAGAGGTACCACTGTATAGGGAAACTGTTCATCAGGGTGTGTGTGTGTGTGCGTGTGTGTGTATTCATTTTAGACCTGGTAACAGGGGTGCAAAGCCCTACAACATCCTGCTGCTACTCCAGGGTGCCAAGGTTGCATACATTCAAAAATGAAATGGTGAGGGAGAGAGAAAAAAGGAAGAGAAGTGAAGTGGGAAAGGCAAGAAAGAGGCAGCTGGCAACAGAGACAGAAAGAGCAGGATGGGGGAGAAGGAGGAAGGAGGGGGAGAAGCAGATGAGAAGTGCATGCAAGACAGACGAGTGGTTCTCTTGTGAGACAGAAACAGGTGAGACACATGAAGACAAGGAAGCAATGGATGACATCAAGAGTGTTCATTGGAGATGGCAGGAAGGAACATGAAAGAGACAGGGATGAAGGAAGATTTTCCTATAATCCACTATTTGAAAATAATGCTTTCCTAGAGGGATCTTGTCTGGATCCAGAAACACACATCCTTCTGATCTTACACTATTCTCAAAGCTTCAAACTAGAGAATGAAAAAATATTTGTAAATCTGAGAGTATGGCGTGGTATGCAAAATTCAGCATGATCCGTACTGATAACCCAACGAGCTCTGAGAGATTATTATGTATTCAGTGAAATCATATTATTAATGGTTGGCATGGAAACCCACAAGGAAATCCAAAGGACTAGCTTGTAAAGCCTGCTCTCTGCCTGGGGTCACACTCTGATTATTACATTGAAACCAGTCCAATTGGAAACACAGTTCCTTGGCAGCTGGTATCACAGAAGCCGACTCACTTCTTGAAGTCTGCACTCTCTCCAGTGCTTGACTGAGAAGCCAAGACAATGCATATTATCAAGAGATGTAAATTAATGCAATATTGGTATAGGCAAATTTTGCACTGAGTGACCGTATCGTCCTATGGTAGGCAGGCCTACAAACAACAAAAAACCTTGATCACTATTGGGTGAGGGCTATTGCCCTTATTCCTTGTTTCTAAGCATCCCAGAAGTATCTGGTTCACCACTGTTACAAAACAGAATGCTAGACTAGCTGAACATTTGGTCCTATCAAGAACAGGCATGTTATATGTCCCTGTAGAGGTCTGGATTCTGCAAGCCTTGAGGTCTCAAATTTTGTGCAAGGTAGTAAAAGCAAAATGGCACTGCAAGAAAATTCAGGGGGAAGTGACTTGTATGATGACAATGGCAAGTGATTTTGTCAACAGCTCCCCCCCACCAAGTATTTATTGGAGAGCCGTATACTAATTAATCCACTACTTCCTTGAGAACAAGTCCCATTGAATCCAGTGGGGGCTATTTCTGGGTAAACACATGTAAGATTGCACTATAAGGAAGGAATGAGCTTGGTCTTTGAAGCAATTCCATATTCCTATGTTTTTGTTAACAAAATTAGGGCTGTTGCTTATGTTCTGTGAGTGGTGCATGGGTAGGGCAAACAGAGATGGTCAGATCAATGCAGTAAGGACTCCGTTCTAACCCAGGCATGTGTGCAATGGGAAGACTATGAAAAGTATTTCCTTCCCATTCCATACTATTACTGCCATGGGACAACTACTTCATACTGCCCTCCCATCTGGTCTGCTTGGGCTGTGCACCTGATCCAGCTTGAATCCCAGATGTCAGACTGAATCAGGCTGATTCAGCAGCCCCAGATCGCCCTGGGTTTGACTATGGTACCTTATCCCCTGCGTGTCTTGGCTGAAAGAGTGGCAGTGGGTTCACCTATAGCACTTGCAAGGAAGGAAGTGATACTTCATTAAAGAAAATTAACAAGTAAGACTCAGTGGCATGGAAAGACCCAATACATTCCTCTTAGAAGGCAAATAGTTTTCAGGGATGGGTCTGATCTAGGAGTACAGGACAGAGTTCACAAGTGCAAGATCAGGAACAAGAATTCTAAAACCGCATGGGAGCTGTGAAGTTGTTCCAACAAGGTGACAGCAGGATAGACAAATATTGAGGATTTGGAGAGCAGAACAGTAAGAAAAGAACAATATTGGACTGGCTAGACCAGGGGTTGTCAACCTGGTCCCTGCCGCCCACTAGTGGCCGTTTCAGGATTCTAGGTGGGTGGTAGGGGGGTTCTGCGGCACAAGCTGAATCCTCCTTCCATCGAGCACTGGTGGGCGGTAAGGAAATTTTACCATCAAGAAAGATGCATTAGTGAGCGGTAAGTATGAAAAGGTTGACTACTCCTGGTCTAAACCAACAGTCTGGCCTGGTATATGCTACTTAGGGCAAGAGATTGCAAGGTTATTCAGTGAGCTTCAGGACTGAGTAAGCATTTGAAGCAGGTTATGTTAGCTTAAGGGACGCGGGTGGCACTGTGGATTAAACCACAGAGCCTAGGACTTGCCGATCAAAAGGTCGGCGGTTCGAATCCCCATGATGGGGTGAGCTCCCATTGCTCGGTCCCTGCTCCTGCCAACCTAGCAGTTCGAAAGCGCGTCAAAGTGCAAGTAGATAAATAGGTACCACTCCTGCGGGAATGTAAACGGCGTTTCTGTGCGCTGCTCTGGTTCACCAGAAGCGGCTTAGTCATGCTGGCCACGTGACCCGGAAGCTGTACGCCAGCTCCCTCGGCTAATAAAGTGAGATGAGCGCCGCAACCCCAGAGTTGGTCACGACCAGACCTGATGGTCAGGGGTCTCTTTACCTTTACCTTTTATGTTAGCTTAACCACTACAGCATATTGGCTCTCTGTTCTGGCAGCAGTGCTTGGTAAGCTGTGGTCCATTCTATATGACACTTTCCTTTTCTACAGATGCCAGGGGTGGGGAAGGAGATGCAAAATGTCCACTGCTAAGTTTCAATGTTAAGTCAAGAAAACTTGCACTTTAAGTAAAACAAAGCTAATATCAGACCATTAAATACTTCAGTTCTGCAGACCTGCTGTTGTCCCCCCCCCCCATTTTTTTAATCAGGGAAATAAATGGCTGGCTATTTGCATTTACGCAATTGAAATAAGCCAAGGATTTTCAGGATGCACACTTAATTGAGAAAATAATAGCTTTTCTAATGATAAGAGAGGCAGAAATATTGAAAGAATAAGAATTGACAAGAAAGATTAAGGGAAAAGAATGTATGTTGGGAGATATCCCAGTGGATAAAGCATGCAGAAAATACTAGGCACACAAAAAACTGATTTTAAAACTTTCAAAGCCTAAAACTAAAACGATTGTTACAGAGACTAGGGGAGAAAATACTACTATCAAAGAGATAAGGATAGATACTTAACACTCTGGAAACACACAATTTAATAGCTGAGGGGGGGGGGGGAGTTTAAAAATGAACTTTAATTATATGGAAAGTGAACAATAAAAAAATTAATAAGCTATTTCTTGAATACTACTGGGATATATTATGAATCAGATTAGAGGAGAATGAACAATGGATTGATTCATTTCTCCAAAAGTAGCAAAAATTGACATAATTTGCAGAAATGGATGGTGAAATCAGGAGGGTTCCCCTAGCTAGAGAGTTTACGCATTTGTTGCAAAGAGGCATGGGACAAAACCTTGAAGTCTGTGGAATGTTTTTACTGATTATATGAGATGTCAAATAAATGTTGAGCAAAGTATACTCCCTCAAAGTTCCTGCCTCAAAGGTTGATCAGTGCCAAGATCCTGAAATACACTGTGATGGGCTCACAACCCTTCTGCCAGGCTAGGAGGAGCTTGGACTAAGCGGATGCATCCCTCCGTTTATTTCCACCAGCTCCCACCAATGGAGTGACACTACCAGCACAGATCTCCCCCTTCCACCTGTCTTCACTTTTGGGTGGGCAGCAGGGCCGTCTTTACCTGAGGGTGCAAGGGGTGCGGGGCACCCGGGTGCCGAATTCTGGGGGGTGCCAGGCGCCTGCTCCTGAAGCCACCTAAGCTCTTAACTATCTACCTGTTATGAAACAATAATTTTGATCAAGCTAGAAAAACAAAGTACATATATACCTAGGTATTACTGAAATGTATACCTACTGTTTCACTAAAGGAATTTCGACTTTGTGCACTCATTTATCAAAGACGCGCTGTCATTCACAAAGACGGCGCTTGTCAGACTCAACAGCGCCATGCAGGTGAAATTAACTCTTACATCAAAATATTATGTTATGTATTGTATTCAGCTGCTATGCGGCAGCAGGGTCAGCGGCACCTTTGACATGACGGATGTTTCTCCTAAGTAGGTTCCTACACAATACTTATCATTTTAAGTGTGGTGGTGTTGTATACTTGAGTATAAGTGTATTGTAAATAAACGAGCAAATAAAAAAGTTTGTTTCTTTTTCCTCCCTTCTTTTGTAAACGTAAGCATGGTGTCTGACATAAGCATAAGAAAAGTTAATTCGGGAGTAAAGCTAAATTTGGGGGTGCTGGGCGGATCTTTACACCCCGGCGGTGTATATGCTAAAGATGTCCCTGGTGGGCTGAAAGCCCATTGATGGTATCTGTCAGGGACTGGCTGGATGAGGAAGACTAATGAGGGCCACCCACCCAAGAGCCTCCCAGGAGTGATGACTTAGATCCTGGATCCTGGTGGTGGGATACCAGCCACACTTCAGAGGAGGTGTGCTACAAGCTAGGAGGTACTAGAAGCAGGAAGTTTGAGAGACCACAGAGAGGCAGAAGCTGGCAGGTGGCCCAGCACATGGCAGACGCAGGGACATAGGAAGGCGGGAGGTTGGGGCGGTCTGCCCCGGGTGTCATCCCCGAAGGGGGGTGACAATATCTGCCACACCCATCGCTCCCCTGGGCAGATCAACATTGTGCTGATTGCCCCCCCCCCCCCGGCAAATCGCCGCCATGCCGATTGGCACCCCCGGGTGGATCTTCCCGCCCCAGGGTGCACGACATGTGTGCCGCTCTGGTTGCCCGTGCGGCTAGCTTCGCTGCTGGCAGTGTGATGAGGTTTCCAGCTTGGATACAGGTTCCGACAGAGGCAACAAAGGAGCCAGACCCTGTTGCTCTCCTGCAGCTCCAACATGATAGCTTCTCTACTGAAGGCTCTCTGGCCCCACCGACTGCCAGAACACGAAGGATGTTACATATTGCTGAGCAACTTGCCAGACAGGCACAGAGAGAGGCTCCAATAGGTTGCATCATTGTGGGTTGCTGGGAGGTATAAGGGGGGTAACAGGAAGGCTGGTGTGGTGCGATTCATCAGCACAAGCACAAGTGTCAGGCTTCAGGGAATCTGATCCCCCTCCCTCATGGCAGGCAGGCAGTAATGGAAAAAAACAAGATGCTCTTACCAAGGTATTTATTCAATATTCACAGAGAGAGAGAGAGATAGGATGTCACCTCTTGGATAAAGGCGTTGCTCTGAGTAAAATCCCACCCCCTCCATCTCTCCTATTATATGTCATCCCTGCGTCTGCTGATCTGTGCTTTCTGCCTCTGAGCTTTCTGTTCTACTATTCTCAATGCTCGCCTGGTTCTGGGAGGAGGGGATCATGAAGGTTTTCAAGAGACACTGAGTCTGTCAGCTGTCTCTCCCCTGGTGCTGCTGCTTCTTCCTGCTCCTCTCCTAATATTTCCCAGCTTCTCTGAACTCTGCAGCCTCTGAACTATGACCTTCTGTAAACCACTGTTTTAATTCTATACTGTCCTCTTTTCTATACTGTAATTCTATACTGTTCAGGATGAGGGGCAGTCTCCACCATTCCTCCTCAGTCAAGTCCCTGGCAATAAGTGCTGGATTGGCTTCACCAGAGCATTTGCACCATGCCAACCTCAACACCGCCTTGTCTCCCCTCCCTAGCTCCTGGTAAGCAACAGCAATTCAATCAACCAGATATCAGGTGAGTGATGCTGGCTGCTACTGGACATTTTCTGGGATTAAATCACTTATTGTGATCGCTGTAGATAATTAATTCAAGGCACATGAACTTATACGTGTGCCACTGCTGAGAGATGAATAGCACCAGACAAAGAGTCTCATAGGGTGTGAGATGGAGGTGAGGTTTGCGCAGTGTAATAATTCATTTACAGGTGCCCCTCCGGAAGTTTTCAGCTTTTGCCTCTGAGCCCCTAACACCTGGCATATTTTCGGTTCATATTTCATAGCAACACTCTTGAAAGTCAGTGAGAAAACATTTCTGTTTCAGATAAACCCACATTTGACCTTTCTTTCTTTCTTTCTTTCTTTCTTTCTTTCTTTCTTTCTTTCTTTCTTTCTGAGAAAATCTGTGGATTTTCAAGCATAAAGGTAAAGGGACCCCTGACCATTACGTCCAGTCGTGACCGACTCTGGGGTTGCAGCGCTCATCTCACTTTATTGGCCGAGGGAGCCAGCGTACAGCTTCTGGTTCATGTGGCCAGCATGACTAAGCCACTTCTGGCGAACCAGAGCAGCGCACGGAAACGCTGTTTACCTTCCCACCAGAGCAGTACCTATTTATCTACTTGCACTGTGACATGCTTTCAAACTGCTAGGTTGGCAGGAGCAGGGACCGAGCAACGGGAGCTCACCCCATTGTGGGGATTCAAACCGCCGACCTTCTGATCGGGAAGTCCTAGGCTCTGTGGTTTAATACAGATATTTCCAAACACCAAAAGCAGGATGAGTTGGCCCTAATATCTAAAGCAAAACACACATAATGCATTGGGGTAAGGAAAATGAATAAGTCTTCCGACAGCTAAAATGTCAGGAAAAGAAGAAATATACAAGCTTTAATACCACAATATAGAAAATGTATTCAAATAAAATAAAGGAATGACTGCAGGTGCTTAAACCCTAATAAATAAACGATATATCCACATGGATGCCTGATCAATAAAGTGGTGTGACAGATTATAAATTGTGCTTAAAAGCAAACATGTTTCAAACATTTAGGTCTTCTTTAGTGGTCCATATATTTTTCGTACTATTTTGCTCACCTTTCTGGATGACATTGGGCCATGTGCAACTTAGCACTAAGTAGATTATTCTATTTGTGAAAGTAGTTCTCCTTGTGCAACAGAACCATCTCCCACTCTCCTCCCCCTGCATGCCCCCTAGATATATTCCGGGTTCCTCCCTTAGCCCTCCAGAGCAGAGAGCATTTTAGGGCAAGATCAAGAATGAAATCCCCTTGTGTTAGGGGGGGAATGCAGTTGAAATCCACCCAATTAAATGACTCTGAACCAGTAATAATCATCCTAGTCTTCCAAAGTTATTTTTGAAGTTATAAATTCTGGCAGGATAAAAAGCCCGTCTGCATTCATTCATTGCCAGCAACATTACCTTGTCGTCTTTTGTTTTATACATCAAATGGGCAGCATCGCACTTGCTTCCATCTTCTTTTTCAAAGTTTCCTTCTTTATGCATACATGTTTAGGTAGATGCTTGCCTTGTAGAAGAAGATTGTTTATTTGGGCTTGTTGTATCATAATTGAAGCAAGCAAACAGGGAGGCACCTACAGTTCAGGCTTCAGGGAAGCTGATGAAGAGACACATACAAAGGGTCTTTTTCTCTGCTCGCTTTCATTAGGCTCTGGCCCTTCAGTCATTTTACACGTAACTCTCTCAGAGGATCTTCTATCACGCACCCAATTACAGAAACTGAAGGAGGAAGCAGGAGGCTAACCTACAGACTAATTTTGCATTTCTCACTCTCTCTCTGCGTGTGTGTTTTTTAAGAGAGCGGAACATTATTCATGGCATAAAGGAAAAGATTTGTTTAACATGTAGCCTGCTAACCAGATTCTAAAAGACAATAATGATCACAAAAACTGGCAAAACCGCAACCGAAATAATAACAGCTACCACAGCCCAGAGTGCATCATTAGAATACAGGGTTGCATTCAGGGTAGTGCTGAGAATAGTGTGCTTTCAACACAAAGATTTCTCCTTGTCCCAAAAAACAAAATGCACCCTTAAATATATTCAGGGTTTTCCCCAACCCTCCAGAGCAGCATTGGGAATGACGAGAAAAGTTCTGCTCCAATAGTGCTAATTCTTGAGGCAGCTACATCACAGAGCACAGGGTGGCCTCCAAGTGCATTCAGACATGGGAAATGTGTTGCTTTCCTGATTATAATTATAGCACTTCTCTCCCATTTTCTGAAATGTTTCTTTCATATTGCAGGACCCACACTTTTTAACCTTTACATAAATGATATGGTGCCACATCTAACACAGGCGCAATCTCCAGCTCCATCAATTAGTAATACAGTGGTACCTTGGGTTACAGACACTTCAGGTTACTGACTCCGCTAACCCAGAAATAGTACCTTGGGTTAAGAACTTTGCTTCAGGATGAGAACAGAAATCACGCGGCAGCAGCAGGAGGCCCCATTAGCTAAAGTGGTACCTCAGGTTAAGAACAGTTTCAGGTTAAGAACGGACCTCCGGAACGAATTAAGTTCTTAACCAGAGGTACCACTGTAGGAAGATATCCTGCCTGCTGTATGCCAATGATGTGATGGTCCTATCACTCTCCTAATTAGGTCTTAATAATCTGCTCACAGCTTTCAGCTCATATTGCAAGTGGGAAGAGCTTGTCGTGAATTATCTTTGGGAAGCATAGCCCCAGTTTCAAATGGAAAATGGACTAGCAGAATCTCAAGCAGATATTCTCCTTTAGGTACCTGGGAGTTCTTTTCACTGAGACACTATCATGGAAGGAGCATATTGAGGCTGTGAAACTCAAAGCGCAGAAAGCTTGTGGAGCATTAATGAAATTCTATTTTACGTTGGGTGGCCAGTTACTAGAACCTGTGTTGAAAATCTTTTCCAGTAAAGTGGTTTCCCAGATGCTCCATGGAGTAGCGATATGGGGCATGGATCCAAATGCTACTGCAGGACCTGTTCCATTATGGAACTGTGGTTTATTGACTGATGTACCAGCACATCACACTAAATTTCATTCACACCAGCAGGGGTTGTGTGACGCAACAACAAATGTCATTCAACAGCATTGCTACTCCCTACCCTTTTTGGACATGTACTTCTGTTCCACCATGACCTCCCCATCCATAAAAACAGCAAAAAAGAACAGTCTAACAGTATACCACCCCAAATCTCACCACTTTACACCTTTTATTTTCTGGCAAATCCATTGCAAATGGGTTTTTTTCCCTCCTGAAATCAAGTCACATTGAAATGAATGGTACATGTGCTATATTCTGTTAATTTTCCAGAAATGGGTTTTACGTCATGTGAGAGCTCAAATATATCACAAAAATTAACAGTTAAGGAAACATTGGAGAAATGGAATAAACTGCTATGTGAATAGAGCATTTGCTTGAGAAATATGTTTCAGTTTTGCAACTCATGCTTTTTTGATAGAGTTTACTATTATATATCCGTACAAATGTCCTCAGTGTGAAAGCACTTCAAGACCTTATCTTCAAAGAGGCTACCCAGTCCATGGGATTTTAATGAAACTTTCACAATCTTTTTTATTATTATTATTTAAGATGTTGAATGTCTCAGGTCTCAAAACTCACAATCCAGTCACAAAGGTCCTGGGTGTTTATTTCTGATCATCATTTCAACAGCAGATGAAAGCTTGATGTTCAACAAAGGAGGAATGAAAGCAGAATGCCATTAGAAAGAGGAACCAAAATTCAACAAGGTTTTCTTAGAGCATTTGAACAATGTTGAAAGTCATGCATTTCTCTCTCCCGCCCCCTTAAAGCTTCTGTGATCTTTAATCCAGGAAGGGCATAACAAAGGAAATTACCTATTATAGCCAGAAGTGTCACTCTTCACCGCCTCCCACTTTGGGGGTGCAAAAATAACTTTTGGAAGTCATCGAAAGACAGGAAGCTCAGGCAGAGACTGTTCAAGTCTTTTTGCCAGTAGTCTAACTTACTTATTAGTATTCCTTTTTTTCTCCATTGCCATGAAGGAAAAGCATTGGCTTGTTTTCATACAACCAGAAATGGCTATGCCAAATCTGTAGCAGCCATTTCAGCACAATATTGTTTCAAGAGTGATCCTTTGATTAACCACCCCATAGAAAAGCAAAGTGTGTGTGTGTGTGTGTGTGTGTGTGTGTGTGTGGTGTGTGCGTGTGCATGTGTGGTTGGGTGGGGGACCAGAATCTGACCTCTTCCCGAAGGAGGCGAGACACACCATGCTTAGCCATTATCGTTATAGGAATAGGATTGTTGCTAAGCAACAAGTCTCACATAATCTTCTGCAGCTTTTGTATCTGAGGAAAATTGAGGCAAAGAAAAGTTTGGGAAGCTAATGAGGAAGAAATAGCTTCAGTGCAGAACAATCGATAGTGCACCTGACCAGAAAATAAACTATTAATGGGACCATAGAAAACAAAGCTACTTAGACTGACTCAAAGGCAAATTTATTATCACCAGGTGTGTTTAATTGGCTGCACACTAATTCTCCTTTTAGCTTGGAATCCTTTCAGCATGGAGAGAGGGCTACAGCTACCTTGGCCCTGGCTATAATAATTTACGGAGGGTTTCTGCTCAGTGACTTTAAGAGGTGCAGCAAACCAGCTGTTGTTCAGATCACATTTTATTCTGTCCCCCTTAAGCATTCAATAGCCAGTCTACAACCTATTATGGTGCTGCCAGAGCTAGAGAATGCACTTGTGCCTATTTCAGGCAATTCTTGGGTGAAATTTCCTTTAACGGAGTGGCCAATGTTATTTCACTTAACGTGCATGTGTATGTGTGTAGTCATATCCAACATTAATTGGAGTTGACCCAGTGAAATCAGTGGATTTAAGTGGAGCCCATTGACACAGGATGCCCTGTTGGTAATGGCTCTAGTGTGAAAAGAAGGCCTCTGCAGTATGGATGCTGGAGAATTCTGATGAAAACAGAAATGAGAGAAACAATTACTGGTATTTATGATTCATACTAGGTCAAGAACAGAAGTCAATCCAGTGAATATAATTATTCCTGTATTTGCTGTTCCTTTCAGTCTGCAACAGCCACTGTTCCTTTCAGTCTACAAACAATATGTAATGGTCAGGAGTCCAGGTTCCCAGCTTGATAACACAGTAAGCGTAGGTAATTAAAAAGGAGAGTTTATTGCAAAAAACAAACAGATAACTCCAGACAGCTCTAAAAAAGCCTCCAGCATCATTACTCAAGATGACCCTTTTGAAAACTCCTTCCAGAATAATATCTTCCAGAAGATATTGAACTTTCGCACTCTACGTCTCTTGTTTTCCTGTCTAGCAACCCTCCCATTCACTGACTGTGTGGACTGATTGGATCAGCTCCAACCTCTTCCTTTTCAGATAGGCTGTCTCTGAGTTTGTTCACTCCATTTTGTGCTTCCTGCAAGCTTCAGCTGTGTCCTAGCCTCCTCTCAGCTACTGCCTTATCAGTCAGCCCATCAAGGTCAGGAAGAACTGAAGTCTGCAGCTGCCGGCTCCCCACAGCCTGACTAACATCAAAGCCTCTCTGTTCCTGGCTGCTTTCTGCCATTGGCTGCAAACCTTCACTCAGAGCTGGCTCATTCCTGACAGTAATTGATTACACACCCCACCTACATTTCCACTATGTTTCAATTGCGCTTAAATGAATGGGATGGAATGATGTAATGATAACATAACTTACGTAATTTACATAACTATGCAATTAATTATGCACATCACACCATTTACATAATGTCACTGCTGTAGACAGTGAGATGAGTAATATAGTTTTCAGCAGAATATGAGCTACTGCAGAACAGAAGCAGAACTGCATGCAATGAATATAGGGCAGGATGAAAAACAATGTTGTCCCTACTTGACACAGGAATGCACCTGGTACCAACAGTCTAACCCTTCTTATGTAGCTTAAGATGCACCTGTTCACCTTTGGAAGAGAACTACACATTTTTAGTTGCCCTTCCTACATATGCAGTTGGAAGCTATTATTTACTTACTTACTTACTTACTTACTTACTTACTTACTTATAAGCATTTATAAACCACTTAATATTTTAAAGATTTTTAGAGATACGCAACATCAAAACAAACAACACCATTTAAACAAAAACAAACTAAGGCCAATAAAACAGCACTATAAAAACATATTGCAAAAAGCATATTCATGCAAATAAAACTGGAATTTGAGGTATTTTAGCACATAACTGTTGTTAGCCACTCTGAGCCTGGCTTTGGCTGGGGAGGGCAGGATATAAATATTTTTTTATTATTATAACACCGTTTCCAATCTTATGGGTCTGATACCTATGATATTCTTCAGATTGCAGTGCTACAAGTTGAAGTTCCCCAGATAATCAAAGTGATCTTACAGATCTGCACAGGAGCAGGTGGCCTTTCAGATAACCTGGTCCTAACTTGTTCCGGGCTTTAAATGTTAACAACAAAAAATCTGACATGGCCCAGTAGCTGCATCATTCTGTACCAGCTGCAGATTTTGGACCAATCCCAAGAGAAGTCCCACACAGGGTGCATTGAAATAGTTCAGTTGTGAGGTTGCCAATGCATGATTCACAGTGGCTTGTAGGCTTTTATGTTGCTAATGCTTACAGAGTCATGAGCTTACCTCATCCTGGGGACTTGCCGTGCTCATCTCACGCAAAATATGAGCATGGTGATGTCTCTGCTTTTCTCCCAAGAAGCAGGCGTCTTTTAATTTTGTGACTGCTGTCACCATCTGCTGTGATCATGGAGCCCAAGAAAGTAAAATATCTCACTGCCTCCATTTCTTCCCTTTCTATTTGCCAGGGGGTGATGGGACCAGTGGCCATGATCTTAGTTATTTTTGATGTTGAGCTTCAAACCATATTTTGCGCTCTTCTCATTCACCTTCATTGAAAGGTTCTTTAATTCCTCCTCACTTTCTACCATCAAACTTGTGTCATCTGCATATTTGAGACTGTTGTATATGAGAGAATGATCTCTGATGGTGTTTGCAACTGACTCAGTTCCTAATTGTGCTGAGAGCAGTTCACTCCTCAGAGCATTTAGCTTGTCTTTCTTTCTTTGGATGGGAAATGTTTTAATTTGTGACATGAAAAGGGCCCCCCCTTTTTTTACAATAGTAACATTGGCTAAACAGACAAGCAAACTTAAATCCAAAATATCAAAACACAGTGGCAGCTTTTCCAAACTATAAAAATGTAGCAGCCATGTTCCAAATTCAAGCCACCTGACTTCCACCCTTCTGAAATGTCCACTGTCTCCATATCGATTTCCAAGCTCATTATTACCCAAGTTATATATTTTTTTGTCTATGTTTATTAATATGACAAGATGGCCAAAAGGAAAGAAAAAAAAAACCCACTGAATTGAAATGGCATTTTAAAAACTCCCTGTGAAAATTCCAGCGGACTGAGTTCTCTAGCTCTGTTTAAGCACCCCGCCAAAATAACAGTGGCTGAGTGAACAAAAATAATTGACTGAACAAATGCGAAAACCTCATTCAAGACGGGCAGCATTTTTGCGATCACTTGAACCATCGCTGCTGGAGTCTCAAGTAACCACCACCCAAAACGAGTGCCTTTTACTAGGCTGGAAAATGTTCTGGTTCAGAGTGTACAATACATCCTCAGGCAACAATTGGCTTTTCAGTGAATATTGTACACCTTGACTTGACTTTTCTTGTACTTCATTGTAAGGGCAGCACAGTCAGACTGTTGTGCATTGAAGCTGCCTTGAACAGCCTGGATTCCTACTTTTTTTCAGATACAGTGGATGGACGCTCCGGTTGCGAACGTGATCCATGCGGGAGGCACGTTTGCAACCCGCAGCGCCGCATCTGCACATGTGCGGGTCACGATTCGGTGCTTCTGCACATGTGCAAAGCATGATTTAGTGTTTCTGCGCATGTATGAGTGCCAAAACCCGGAAGTAACCCGTTCCAGTCCTTCTGGGTTTGGCGTGGTGTGCAACCTGAAAATGCACAACCTGAAGTGTCTGTAACCCAAGGTATGACTGTACAGCGACATTCCTTTCACAGTACTAGTTCAGGGCTGGCGCTGGCATTTGTTGTTCTGCCTCCAAGCAGCAAAATGCCTTGAGCTAACCTGGCCTGGAATTATTTATTCATTCATTGTCTTAGCACATTTGTAGCCTTCCCTTCATTGCCACCAATCCCAGGGAAGGTTGCAAGGAAAAATATAAAACAACACAACCAGTTTCATTTTTAAAAACCCCAGCATGAACAAATACAAATATCACAATTAAGGTGACCATAACCTCCAAAACAAAACTGCAGATAGCTTCAGCAAGTAAGGTAACTCTGCTAACATTCCAAAATGTTAAAATTATTTTCCATCACCCCAAGCATAATAATTTATATCTGAGCTTGTTTACTTCATCCTCCCTCCCAATCAATTTTCCTTTAGTGTGTCTTTTTTATTGAAAGTCTGAACACATTGACTGTCTTGTTGTAAAGGTAAAGGTAAAGGTACCCCTGCCCGTAACGGCCAGTCTTGACAGACTCTAGGGTTGTGCGCTCATCTCACTCTAGAGGCCGGGAGCCAGCGCTGTCCGCAGACACTTCCGGGTCACGTGGCCAGTGTGACAAGCTGCATCTGGCGAGCCAGCGCAGCACACGGAATGCCGTTTACCTTCCCGCTAGTAAGCAGTCCCTATTGATCTACTTGCACCCGAGGGTGCTTTCGAACTGCTAGGTTGGCAGGTGCTGGGACCGAGCGACGGGAGCGCACCCCGCCGCGGGGATTCGAACCGCCGACCTTTCAATTGGCAAGTCCTGGGCGCTGAGGCTTTAACCCACAGCGCCACCCGCGTCCCTTTGTCTTGTTGTAGTGACCTCTAAATCACTGTGGAAGTCTCTCTCTCTCTCTCCTTTGGGGAGCAGATGGTATACACACACACACACACACACACACACACACACACACACTTAACTATTTAATAGCCATCGATTTATCATTGACCTCATATACACAAACCACAAGACAGCCCCCAATGATTTTGAATTGCATGCTTTCTTTTCTTTTAAGGAGTAGGGCAGACAATATAAACAGGAGGGGGCCGACACCTCCTTGCAACTTTTACATTCTCTGTCCTTAGAAATGTTTTCCGTTATGAATATTCTCACCTTCCCTTCTCTTGGCAGTGAAATATATTTCATTCCGTAAATTATATTTCAATCAAAAATCCACTCTCACTGTGAGCTGTAAATAAAATATAGAACCTCCAAGATGCTGCCATCTAGAAAATGAGCTGGTGCTTAGCTATGTAACTATTCCCTTTCAAACGTCCAGGGGGAATAGCATTGTAAGCACTATTTCATGCTCTGGTGTCTGCCATAGCGATAGATGCTTATAGAAGCCCACCTTCTGGTGGAGGGCAAGAAATTGCTTATGCATATGCCAATTCACCCTTGAACAATGTGACACTGCCATTAAATCTCTCACTGAGTGACAAAGCAACAAAAGATTTTCTTCTCCCTGAATGTTGTATTGAGTGCTGGAAAGTAAAAGGTGGCAATGGTTACTGATGGGACTGGGGAGTCGTTCAAAGGCAATTCTACGGCATTGCACTGCTGGGTGTTAGGCTCTGAGCAAAAGCTCAGTGGAGCATCACAACAAATTATATATCACTTTTATTATTATTATTATTATTATTATGAAGACTGTAGTCCGCGTAGCGTGTTTCCTTTGTGAATAGGGACAGGTGGATGTGGAAACTTCTGAGTACTTTTGGGGTGTCTTTGTCACAGTAACAGAATCCAACAGGCTCACCGTACCCTCCGACATGTGAGACCCTTCCAATCTTTCGTGCACAATTGTGATTGCTAGGCATAAATCAACCCAAAGGTGGTGCTTGTCAAAGCATCATGAAACTCTGAGGTTTCTGAAATGAACCTACCCAGACACTGAGATCATCATCTGAGACCCTTCTCTGTGTGCCTCCTCCACAACAGGTCCAGAGAGTGGCAACACTCGAACAAGTCTTCTCTGCAGTGGCTCCTCATCTGTGGAATACTCTTCCCAAGAAGGTGCGGCTGGGTAGGTCTTCATTATATACCTTTAGTTGCCAGGCAGACATTCCTCTTTAACCAGGCCTTTGGCTGATTGACATCCAATGCCCTTTTAAAATGTGTTAGGGAGGAGGGGGTCCCAAGTCACAAGGTGGTTAGATTGGTCTCAACTAGGGCCAGGGCCTTTTCAGTACTGTCCCTGACTTTTAAAATGAGGCTGCATTTTAAATTGCATTTTAACCTGCATTTTAAATTGGTTTCCCCCCTTTTTTTCTTTTTCCCTTATTATGTTTTTACTGTGATTTTATTGGTGTTAGCCACCCTGAGCCTGGCTCTGGCCAGGGATGGCGGGGTATAAATAAATTATTATTATTATTATTATTATTATTATTATTATTATTATTATTATTATTATGTTGTTGTTGTTGTTGTTGTTGTTGTTGTTGTTGTTGTTGTTGTTGTTGTTGTTGTATTGTGATTTTATGTTGTAACCAAAATTTATACAGATTTAATAAATAAAATATCCCCACTACCAAAAAACAGACACATGAGACACCTTAGAAACTCTTGCATTCCTAGCAGCGCCAAAGCCAGACTTTCCAGTGTCATGGCTGGGCTAGCTATTCTCGCCAGTAAATCACAGAGAGCTACAGAATGTTACTGAAACTCTGCATTGCAATAACCTCTTTCAGTTGATCACCATGATCTGTATTCATCAGAGTAAACGGAGAGTCATTCTTAAATGCTCCCTCCTTTTCAGAAGAGCTCGAAAACTGAGACGCCCAGCTCTGTCACTGTTTAGGAACTCTCTTAACAGGAGATAGCTCTGCTGGACTATCTTGGACAAAGGCAGCCAAGGACCTCTTTGTCTCAGGCTAATCCTTAGTGACTGAATTTAACATTTGTAAGCACTGCATAATTGTTGGCTCTGATTACATTAATTTCAGCACAGTTGACTGAAGCTGTGGAAGTCTTCTTGCACAGTTCCGCCAACACACCTCATTATTTGCACTTCTAGACATCCAACATACCTGATACTCTAATTCTAGGCTCCTGCTGACCCTTCATTGCCTTTCCATTAACTTCTACCAATCATGATGAAGTTGCCTAGTGATTTTGTGGCATACAGTAATTAAGTGGAAATTTAGCAAACTCCTACGTGTGGGGTATGCTGCTTGGATGTAAATTCATTCATACTAATGTGATAGGGAGGGATACTCAAATAACTTTCAAAGATAGAAAACATATTGACACATTAAATATTTTCCATTTGAAGCAATATGATACGCTTTAACACTGGTCTCTCTTCCTGCTTATAGTACATAAACTAGAGGTGTGTGGAATTTAATATTATCAAAATTAATTTGGCCTCGTCTCCTCTGGCATTTATCTGAAAAGGAACCTTCAATTTCTGTTTTAGGAAAAATTGCCTTTAAAATATGCTGAATGCCCTTCATAAATTTGACCAATTTGACCAAAGATATTTGGTGTTGCCTTTAATTTTTCACTTTTCACTCTAGATGAAATGTCACCTCCACTTTTCACTCTAGCTGAAATGTCAGTGATAGTGATAACCACAATTTTATGATATTTTAGTTAGCCCTAATAAAGGTATTACAGCACTATGTGGGTTAATCTACTAAACAAAACCAGCTACTTACTTTTTTCGTTGCCCCAGTGAATGAATCAAGACAAATAAATGCCCTTCAAGTTATTAAGTTTATTAATTTGGAGTCACTCTCAAATCAGAAACATCACCTTTATTTTTTTTACAAAATGGCAGCTACAGCTACCTGGGCTCTAGAGCTGAGGAACGGGGTGGACTTTGGTAATAGGGCACCCTGTGTGAAGCCAAAATCACTTCCCCCAGCCCTTGTGCAGCCTTCCGAAAGTCAATGTCACGGTCCGGTCTACGGGCGATCAAGGTCCCAGCTGAGAACGTCGGGACCGGGGGCAAGATGGTGGGGTGGGAGCAGGAATGAGAGTCCAGAAGCTAGGAGTCCGAGAGTCAGGAAGCAGGGAGTCACAAAGCAAGGGTCTGAGGCTTGAGAAGCAAGGAGTCACGAAGTCAAGGGTCTGAGGGTTGAGAAGCAAGGAGTCAAGAAGCCGAGGTCTGAGGATCAGGATGCAAGAAGCCAAATGCAGCAAGGCAGGAAATGTGTTGCTGTGGCAAAGAGCCAAAGGGAAATGCTGACCTTATATCCCTTCCCGGCTCTTGCCACCAGGCGCAGTGAGCTACCAAGTGGCCTCACCTGTGAGGCCGCGCCTTGCCTCTCCAGAACAAACTTAGGAAGGCCCCAGTCCTGCAAAGCCCTACTGGTCCCAGGGCCTGGCTCCTGCATGCACTCCTGACAGTCAACTAAGTGAAGTACTGTGCTTTGGGAGTCATAAAGCTCTGGCAGGGTCCTAGAGTCCTCCCGTCCCTTTTCTATAGCTGAGGAAGCACTAACTAGGCTTTGGGAAGAGGGAAGGAAGACTCCAGAACCCTGTCAGAGCCATCACACCTCCTTCCCAAAGGAACAACTTACTAGGCTTTGGGAAGGAGGCAGGAAGTGCCCTCTTGGCTCAGCACGCTGTGCAAGGGAACTAGTTGTGTTGACCTAATTCACCTGTGTGGTTGTAGCTGGCAATTTGGGTGAGAGTCAGGGTAGGCAGTATGCCATGGGGGACTTGTGGTTGTCCAGCAGTGATGGTCCTGCTGCCAGGCCTGGACAAATTCAGATAATCAGTCCACCCTTTGTTTTGAATGGTGCCTTGTGGCCTGAATCTATTTTGTGCTCCTACGACTTGCAGCCATTCCCAGAATTCCACTGAAACTGGCAATCTTCCCTTATGATATTTCTCATGTCAGTGGAAGAAGTTCAGCTAGACTCATTCCCGAGTAAACGTGTTGAATAAACAATGAAACATATTAGTGGAACGAAGTTGTGGCAGACCAATTTCGCAAAACTGTTCCTTTGAATTACTATGCCAGCTTCTTGTGTTTCTAATCAAATCACTGTTTCTTGGCAGTTCAAACACACACAGTGTTATTTTAATTCATCAATATTTTCTTCATAGAAGGAGTTCAATCAGATGTATGTGCTTCACCCTGATACTTGGTTTTTTCTACACTACGTTCACAAACTGATCTGAAAAAGCATTCCCCCCCCAACAGCAATTTTGGTGAATGCTAGAATATAAAGCATGCAAAGACTCACAAACAGCATATTCCACTGAGGCCTTTTCAAATCATATCTGTTGGTAGCCTTGTGGAGCTTGTGCAGATTGGATTGCTATCATATTAGCATACAATCACATTTTGGTAAGTTTTCTTTGTGCTCAGTGAATTCAAACAGTTGGATAGTTGTTTGCACCACTTCATGAATAATGCTTCCTTTCTCCCCAACCCTGGTGCAAGCACTTTTCCTTTTCCAAGTCCTGTCTCTCATTCACTCCCTCCCTCTCAAAATTGGAATGTTTCACAATTGAAAATTGTTACTATAACAGCATGGTAACTCTCAGCTTCCATCTCACCTCACGTCTTCACTGTTAAAGACATTTTTCCATCTCTACCTGAAGATGCCAGAGATTGAACTTTGCACCTTCTGCACACAAAGGAGGTGCTACACCACTGAGGTATGGCCATTTGTCTCCTTCCGTGTTCCTGGTGTCTGCCTCCTGAACAGCAACCTTAAAATTTGTCTCAGAATCTTGCATTGTACAACATTTGTTGGCACCTGAGCTGGTTTGTAAGCTATTCCCCACACAAATAAATCAATAAACCTGCCTCCCCAATTAAGTTTGGCTATTTGGCTTGATTCATTTTTCTGCCGGTGTTCAATCCTATAATACTTTATTGAGTGTAAGCCCTACTGAACACAAGTGGGACATACTTCTGAGTAGGGATGGAGGAGAAATTGGATTCAGTTTGTATTTAAAGTTGAACCTACCAAATCTGGAGTTTCCAAAGCAGCATGCAAACTGAAACACAGCCATCTTTTCGAAATTCTCTGAATTTTGCAGTAATGTGTATAAAAATGCATGTGCTAGATAAAGTGTATATATATTCATGAAAAGAACATTCAAAATGGGAAAAAATGGGGAAAATGTGTATTTTGGCATATTTGCATATAGACATCCGTATGTATACCCATCCTATCTTCTAAGGAAGCATGCATGGGATTTTGCTGTTCATTTTTCATTGCTCTATATTTTGCGCTTCACTTTGAAAAGTACTGTAAGCATCTTTGAAAGCCATGATGGAAAGGCAGGATATATAAAATAGATAAACAGATATGATAAAGTGATACTGAATTCTACATTCACATCAACTGCTATAGTTTTTTTAATGAATTGTGTTTAGTTTTCCTAAGGGAACAGAAGGGATGGCTGAGTTTTTCTCGGATTTGCCTAGGTATTTTTATTTGCTGCATTACATAGTTGGCCATCCCATTTATTCACAAACTTTTTTAAAAATTTTAATTTTAAATTTACATGAGAGGCAGGGATGATGTGTATTTAGTGCTAATATAGAGATAACAAGGGAAAGGAATGGTGTTATTGATTTCCGCTCTCTGTGTTCTCAAAGAGATTTGGCCTCTTGCCAAAGGCAACGCGAGCGAAAGTCAGGTGTGCAAAAAGAAATGCTTAATACACAAAGCTAATTCCATTGCTCATGCTGCTCCTCCACTTGAGACCAAGTTCTCAAAAACAGCAGGAGGTAGATTTGTTTCTGGGATGTACCATTTCAGACCACAGAGAGGGGCAAGGAAGAGTCCCCGAACATAGAAAATGATTGTATCCTGAAATTATGCTAGAACCCATCTCTTTCTTTGCTAGTTTTCTCTGTGGGGAGAGTTTGATGATGATGATGATGATTTTGGTGATGAAGATGATGAGCTTATTGGCAAAACCTATTTGGTGTTTCACAACTTTCTGACTAGTTGCAGGACCTTAGCCAGACCTAGCAGAGTACACGCAGAATCCACGGAAGCAATTGGCAACTTGGCTGCAGACAGGATAGATGAAGCAGGAACCAGGAACTTGTAGTTAGGTGTTTATTATATACAGTGGAGTATTTACAGGAACAGAACATATCTTTAGCTAGCTCTCTCTGACCTGTTCGCATCCCAAGGTACCACTGTAGTCAAGAGACAGGTTTACCACTTCAGGGGCCACAGCATAGTAGAACACATGTTTTTCAGAAGGTCATAGATTTGATCCTTGACACCGCCAGTTAAAAAGTTGCTGATGATGGAAAAGACTCTTCTCTGCCTGAGACAATATTGCGCTACATAGAACAATTGTCTGACCTGATTGTATAAGGCTGCTTCCTATGTTCATATGCTGTTTGTGAGGAGTAGATCGAAAATCAGGTATAGTTGTGTCAGATTTCCCCTTCCCTCCTTCCCTCCCTCCCCCTGCTGTTTGGGGATAAGTGTTGGATTATGCTATTTCTTTCATCATGTAACTGCATGTTGGAAATGAGAGGGGGGAAATCCCTTTTGAATACAGCTGCAAAGTGATATTCACTCTGGTGAATAACTTATCTAAGCTTATTTAGAAAACCTGAAACACTGACTGGCTACGAACTGTTAGAAACCAAGTATGAAAGCTCCCATTGTTGATACATTTTCTTCACCTGCTTAATCCAAAAGGGAAGCCAGACAACAACATAAACCCCATGTTTTTGCTATAGCCGAGGCAACAAATGTAACATGAGCCTGATATATGCACAGCTCTATTTCTCCATAACATCTGAATCAGAAGAAGCTCTGAAAGCTCTGGTTCAGTGTCTGAATGCAGTGCCAGACTGCATGAGGGCCACTTGATGGTGCTTGCATCCTGGGAAGGTTCTTTGGGTGGGTGGGTCCAGTGTCTGGCAGATAAGCAAATGTGGTCTAAACCACTGAGCCTCTTGGACTTGCTGTTCAGAAGGTCAGAAGGCTGGCAGGGTGAGCTCCCATTGCTCTGTCCCAGCTCCTGCCAACCTAGCACTTCAAAAGCATACCAGTGCAAGTAGATAAATAGGTACTGCTGTGGTGGGAAGGTAAATGGCATTTCTGTGTGCTCTGTTCCATCATGGTGTCCCGTTGCATCAGAAACTAGTCATGCTGGCCAGATGACCCGGAAAGCTTTTTATGGACAAACGCTGGCTCCCTCGGCCTGAAGTGAGATGAGCGCCACACCCCATAGTTACCTTTGACTGGACTTAACCATCCAGGGGTCATTTACCTACCTTTTACCTTTACTCCCTCTGAAGGCACAAGTATGAAGCCTTAGGGAACTTATGGATACATCTTTGTCACTAGAAGGCTAAGTGTCCTCTGTGGCTCAGAGTGCCTCTTACCAGCTTTGCCCAGTTTGCTAACAGCAGCCATTCCTGGACAGGAATAGCTTGTGCGTTGGTAACCTTGAGGCTGGGCTACTGTAATGTGTTCTATAGGGAGCTGCCCTTGGACCTGGTGCAGACTGTGATGGGGGCACATAGCTGACAATATGTAACACCACTGTTTAAACTTCTGCTGCCTATCTATTGCTGAGCCAGGTTCAAAGTCATTGCAATAATATACAAAACTCGGAACAAATTAGGCCCAGAGTATCTTAAGGACCATCTGGACCAGGCATGGCCAAACTTGGCCCTCCAGCTGTTTTGGGACTACAACTCCCACCATCCCTAGCTAACAGGACCTGTGGTCAGGGATGATGGGAATTGTAGTCACCAAACTGCTGGAGGGCCAAGTTTGGCCATGCCTGATCTAGACCCTTATATCTTAGCCTGATCACTGAGATCATCTATGGGGTTGTTATTGGTTGTCCCCTGACTTGGCGAGGTTCATTTGTCATCAGCACAAAATAGTGTCTTAAGTGTCACCACCCCAGTCATTCAAAATGTTCTTCAAGTACAGATTCAGCAAGCACCTTCTGTTTCAGCCTTTAAATGCTTGCTGAAAGTTCTTCTATGCCATCAGGCCATGCAAGCAATTAAGAAAATGTATTTCCATAATAGTTAGTTGATGTTCTCTGGTTTTAAAGTGTTCAAGTGTTTTTATTATATAGAGATATTATTGTAAACCATTTCAGTTTGTTATGATACAGTGATGTGTGTGGGTGTGTGATACACACACATTGTCATATCATGATGGATCTTTTTATTTGTTCTGCTCCATTCCTTCTCCCACCTGGTGTTTGCCCTCTCTGCCCTGCCTCACTAACAGTAATTGAGCCTTGTTAGTTTTCATTGGATTGTGTCCTGGAATCCTGCATATATTGGAGCTCGACAAAGTTTGCTGATGCTCCTCCCTCTTGTGTTCATATGGTGCAGTTTGGCAATAGAAGGACTGACATTCAGAGAACTGAAATCCCTGTTGATATATATGAAGTTAGCAGGGCTTTTTCTAGCTGTAACTCACTGGAACTCAGTTCCGAAACCTCTCAGGTGGGCACCATTGCCTTTATAAGAGAACAAGGTGTGTTACAAGGGCTCTTAAAATTACAGGGTACATGCCCAATAGCCTCCTGCACACAAAGGTATGTTCACACACATGCACACATTTTAACCTCTGTTTTTCAGCTGTTCCTAAAAGCAGGAAAGGCACTTTCATTCACAATTATTACATTCATCGATGTACATCCCAATACATTTCCTGCTCCTTTGGAATACCAAAGCAAACAGTAACAACAACATTTTTTGGATGCAATCCTTTCAGCATTCACCACCTGGGTCCATTGTTGGAAGGAGTGATGGCTATGCTTTGCCCAATTTATTTGTCTTCAATGCTCACTTTTGTGGCAAGTTATGGCAGACAAAACCAAAAATGTCTGCATGAATCTGTCAATCAGACCTGAGTCTCTTGGAGTTCAATGGCAGTTCTAGGAAAGTGTATTTAGTATTGCTGCCCAGATGTTTCTCTGAATGAAGTAGGTTGGGATTCCCTAGACTAGTGACACCAGGTGGTTGATTCCAACTCGAGGATGTTGCACATAATTAAATGTTTCTAAATCAATGTTATGCTGATCAATAATTACACATCTTGGAGTCACATAGTGAAACTGAGAATGAACTATGATTGATCAGAATATGATCCACGAAATTGGCAATGCCCTTGGTATTCAGACTATTTGCAATGTTCTCTGCACTTCCATGCAGTCTATACAATAGATGTTAGGACATTTATTTTGGTTTCACTGTGTTGCAGGCCCATGCTATAAGGAACAAAGTAGTGTTTTGAGCATGCAGGTCTATGAGCATGTGTATTCTGCATTGCAGGGGGTTGGACTAGATGACCCGGGAGTCCCTTCCAACTCTACAATTCTATGATTCTATGATCGTATATGTTTTATCAGCACAGTAGTACTTCATTATTTCAATAGTCCCCCCCTCCCAAATAATACTGAACACAGACAAGCGTGGTTGCCGAAAACAAGGCGATTCAATCAGACTTCAGTTTAACTGAATATTCATTCTGAGAAAATCTCTACTATGTTTTACTTATCTCAGTAGTCACAGCATTATCTTCAGTCAAGCTCTCATGCTTTGTCTGACTAAATTATGTGAAATTCCATGAACCTCAGAGACAATTCCTAATATTGGAGCTTTGCTATGTTGACAATTCTCAGTAGACTTGCTGGCTACAGCTGAGCAAAACTCAGCTATTTTCTTAGGAATAAGTGCATTTTCTTTGGTTTCTATCCATGTAGGATTTCAGGCTCCCTGCTGAATTGCACACAGGCTGAATAAACTCAAAGCCTTCACAGAGAGAGAAATTCAGAAATAGGCAAGTGCCAAGCAATTTCTCTTGAAAACATACAGTAATTCAGAATTGAATTTACATCACATTGACATTGTATGTCAGTCAGTTCAAGGTCTCAGAGTCATTATGTAGGTTCTCTCATGAATGGAAGTTCATTACAAGTTTTAGGTCACATTCATGCCATACATTTAAAGCAGTATGATAGAAGTGTTACGATATAGAAGCAATGCAGCTGCGAGCTGGTAGCTTGAAAACATCACATGATGGAATGTTGGGACTGTTCCGTGGGAAACAGAGGGACAGTCAGTTCACAGTGCGAAGCACCGGAATTAGCTCAGAGTGTAATATGAGCTCTTCCTTTTGTTCCTGTACAGGAAGTGCAGGAAGTGTTTGGTCACTCGACTGCTGGAGTTTGAAGAGAGCAGTCATGTTTTTTGTAATGCTGCAAAGACAGAAATAAAGGCATGTAAATACGTTTCTGTCTATCTCTTTCCCCTGCTGGGGGGGACAAAGGGGGGGGTGTTCTTCTCACGCTGAGAAGAATCGCCTATCACGACCTTGCCTGGATCTTGCTGGGGAATGCAGACAGGGAGGTCAACAGGAGATCAAGCCGGGTGCCTGGAGAGTTACCAGTTACGACTGATATAGGCTTGAATTCCGACAAGAAGTTCTAAACAGTTATGGCTTCCTGAAAATAATTCTGGGAATTATAATTAGTTAAGGGCGCTGAAAGATGGTGAGAGGCCCTGATTCCCATCCTAGAGCTACAATTCCTTTAAAAATTCCTTTTATTAATTTTCCATTTTTAACAATATTATAACATCATATCTCATTTATACATTTTTAGCTTCACTGAGCCACTCGACTTCGCTCCGTTCTGTTGTCTGGTTTTTATAGAAAACATCTTAGTTTCACACATTTATACCGTCTCAATTCTACATTTATCCTAACTTATCCTAAACTTGATGCACAAAACAGAAAATTTCTTCCAATAAACGCTGCATGATTTATTTCAGTCCTGCCAGTGTCTTTACATGTTTACATGTTTACTATCTATATATTGAATAAATTTGCTCCAATCTCTCTGGAACACTTAGTCACTCTGGTTTTGGATTTCCCCTGTCAGCTTTGCTAATTCTGCATAGTCCATCATCTTCGTCTGCCATTCTTCCACCATTGGTACTTCTTGCTGTTTCCACTTTTGGGCTATTAAAGTTCTAGCAGCCATAAAGGCATACATAAACAATCTCTGGTCAACTTTTGGTATTTCCTCTCCTATCATACCCAACAAAAACACTTCAGGCTCTTTTTTTTTGGGGGGGGGGTATACCTAAACATTGTTTTTAACTCATTATAAATATTTTCCCCAGATAACTTAACTTTATCCCATGTCCAGAGCTACAATTCCTAGAGTACCTTAACAATCAATCTCTTTTCACAGGGAGTTCTGGAATGCACCTGGGAATGCGATGAAGCATTTGGAATGAGTAAACTCAAGTCATCATCTCATGTATGAATAAAGTGAGCTCTTGAAATTTGTCTACTCCCAATCTTGGGAGAAGTGGTCTCTTTTGTACACATGACTACACGTAATGCCAAAGCAGATGAAAAGGTTTGGTTCAGCATTAGGTTTATGTCCTATTACTCCTCTTTCATTTTAATGGAGCGCTGGAGTGACCTGAGCAGCATGTGCAGAGGAATGCACAAAAGTGTGATGGGTGGTTTCAATGAGGGCTGTATAGAGTGTTAGGGGAGGGGTAGTACCTCTTTTGGGGGCCACATGGTGCTTCTTCTGGGGTAGTTTGACCACCGTTGTCCCCCACCCTGCACTCAGCTCTCACCTGTGGCTCCTAGAAGCTCTCAGCATGTGAAACGGCCACAGGAATGGCTTCGACTGGCCAGCTAAACCAGGTGAAGGAAGCTGATGGTCTCAATCCCTCGGTGACTCAGGGACTTTCCCTGAATGTGAAGACAGGCTCTGGCGGACTGAGCAGATGAGACCAATAGTGGGTCCAACAGTCAAGAAGGTGATTTCTGCACACGTAGAGGGAAGGAAGGGACAGATGGGGCTCGTCATCTAGGAGAAGAAATACTCTGAACCTAAACCACTGCTTACGCAGGTGGCGCTGTGGGTTAAAGCCTCAGCGCCTAGGACTTGCCGATTGAAAGGTCGGCGGTTCGAATCCCTGCGGTGGGGTGTGCTCCCGCTGCTCGGTCCCAGCGCCTGCCAACCTAGCAGTTCGAAAGCACCTCCGGGTGCAAGTAGATAAATAGGGACCGCTTACCAGCGGGAAGGTAAACGGCGTTTCCGTGTGCAGCTCTGGCTCGCCAGATGCAGCTTTGTCACGCCGGCCACGTGACCTGGAAGTGTCTCCAGACAGCGCTGGCCCCTGGCCTCTTAAGTGAGATGGGCGCACAACCCCAGAGTCTGTCAAGACTGGCCCGTACGGGCAGGGGTACCTTTACCTTTACCTTTAAACCACTGCTGCCTTCTGGGATATCTTCAGGAGAAGAAAAAGCTAAGGAGTAAACCCTACACAAATCCAGAGTGGAGTCCCTAAGATGGTAGATGATGCCTTGTATCCCTCTCTCTGGCAACCCCTGCAGCCAAGCTCATGCCAAGCATATTGCTCTGCTTTCTTTTGGAGCACATCAGCAAGGTGTGTGTGTGTGGAGGGGGGTTGTCTTGTCATCTAGGCAACCCAGGACCTCCATACACCCTGCCCAGGCTTGTACCCTGGGGAGGTCACTTAAGTGCTGCTAACACAGGGGTTGGACTTCCATTAGCATCCACACACCTGGATGCCAACAATGGATTCAATGAAATAAAGTGAACTCTACAAAATTATGGGCACAGAGGGTGCTCTTATGCCCAGATCACATTTTTGGTTGCTGTTCTTGTAACAATTTTTATTTCTGAAAGCGATGGGCCAATCACAAAGTCAACACTTACATTTAGGATTTAAAGCCTGCTGCTTTATGCATTTGCATTGTATATCTATGACTGCCTTCTCCAGCCTGGTGCCCTCCAGGTTTGGACCACAGCCCCATCCAACACAGGCTCACCAGAATCTGGCAGTTGACAGGTTGCAGAAGGCTGATGGAACTTTCCCCAAGAGGGTGTGTGAAGGGTAGTGCTTGGTAAGCTTTCGCTACATCATGGCACAACCCACACAGGATGGCCAAGGTGCACTCACAGCAGGGATCTTCACATTTTTACACAGCAGAAATACGTTCAAAAAGGTGCAGGAAATTCCATTTCTGGAATGCCTTCCTCAGCAGCAGTGTAAAATAATCCCATTTTATGCTTGCTCTAAGAAAGAAGTAACTGACCACTTTCCATAACACAACCACTTTCAAGCAACACCTTTTGACCACCTCTTGCAAACATTTAATGGGCATTACAATTATTCTTTCAGAGATCACATTTCTGGAAAGGAACAATGACTCTATGCTTGCTATGGACAATTCTCAGGAAACATTTGCATCCCCTCTCCATATTACTCACTTCTCAGAAAAATATATGAGTATATTGGGTGACATCCAATAACTCTTTGACTCCTTGCACAATAGAAATCTGCCACGTAATGGGACTTCTAGTTTCTCTTTCCCTTATCCCAGAGCCTCCCCACCTGCTACAGAGCAGATCTCAACCCCCCAGAGAATATTTTCATGTTGCTGGGTGGAGCGCAGACTGCAGGGCATACAACAGAAAGTAGAAAACCCCCACTAGTGCTACATTGGGTCTTAACCATTCTCCTCTGTTTTGTTTGGTTTGTATGACTGTTTTGCCCTCATCAGCACAGAGCCCAGTGGCAGAGCTGTTCTGCTAACACACATGCTGCCTTTTAGCAGTTCCATAATAAGCCGTGTCAGATTCATTTTCATATGGCTCGTAAATACGGGGAGTTCTCTTGACATTGCAAGCAGCTCACTGGCCGCTGCATCCATTCTTTTGATTGCTGCTAGACCAGCAAGGGCAACAATGTTAACAGATCTTGTGCTCTGGGTTTTAGGGCTCCCCCCCCCCCATAAAAAGATTAGATTATTCTTGTTTACATAATTTCAGACTGAAACATTTGTTCCTGCAATTTCACGGGAGTTGTCAAAGACAGGAATTCATGTTATCCATGCACTACGGTCACCCTCCGTTTACTGCTTTGCTTCATACAGAGCTTTTGTACATAGAACAGAGCCAAACATTCTTTCAAACTTTTAGTTTCTGAGGGAGGAGGAATTAAAAAGAAAAAGTTGTCATGGCTGCCTGTTCATCTGCCTTCTGTGAGCAAGTGAGAAGGAGCTGTCCCATCTTCATGACTTGTCCTCTTCCTCTGGAAGGTGATGTTAACTCTGCCCAAGAAAATAAGCAGTGTCCAGCAACCAGGCAGATGAAAATTAGGTGGGCACACTTAGGAGAGGAGGGCAACCCCCAAAACAAGCACTAATCTGAATATGCATCTGTGGTAAACCTACATCAGTTGCCAACCTTCAGGTTGAATGAAGATTCTTAGCACCCCAAACCAGAAACGAGCATTGATTCTGAGTGAGCATCTGAGATAGGTTTGTACAGTATCTGACACTTCAAACTGAATTGAGGTCCCCTGACATGTCCTAGGAATATTTTGCCCAGGGACTATCCAAACCTGAAACCACTGGGTTTGTTTGTGCACCTAGGATGGACCTCCAGAGCTTGTTGATCCTTCAAGGTGAATGAAGATCCCCAGCTTGGCATGGCTCAGTAACCAGTCGTGGTTGTGCACCATCACAACGGGTCTGCCAGGCCTTGATGGTAGATGGGCTATGCCCAGATTCCTGAGCCACAAATAGTGGAGGAGGCATCATCATCCTAGATTAATTAATGAACTTGTGTTGGCTCATTCAGCCTTGCTTGTCATCCCTGTGATTTCTCTTGTTATTTCACCCGAGCCATGTCAGGATCATTATCTGGCCTGTTCCATGCCACTTTATCCTGACAGCTCCTTTTATGTCATTAAGGCTGTCTCATTAAGCACCTCCATTACACACCTCCCTGTTTGAAAGAAGTCCTTTGTTGCTATTTTATTTTTATTATATATTTATTTTTTTTAAAAATGAAGTAATTAAGCCTTATAGCAGACAGAAATATTATGTCTGAATATGAAAGGATATCCGAGGAGAAGCTTTCAGGCCATTCATATTGCTCAAAAATTGCTTTGATTCAGAAAAATGGCATTTTGACAGGGCATTAGTCATAAAAAGAAGAAAGACAGGGGGGAAGGTGAATTAGACTTCATAGATATATGAGGTGATGGATGAGCAGTTTTCATATCAAAGAGGAGGACTGTGCACACGCCTCTGTGTCTTGCTCCCTTGCCATCGGAAGATTGCATCAGGTAAAGTCAGTTGCTGCTCAGAGCTTAAAGTTGAGCTATACTGAGATTTGAATGAGGCTATTTCCTTGAGAAGGCAAAGGATTAGATCTGTTCATAAGAACTTACAGGGTTTCAAGGAGGTTGATAAGAGATGTTTGGGAGATTGAAAGATGAAAGGATCAAAATTAAATCCATGGTTGGTCAACAGCGTCCCAGCACTGAACTTTCCAAGTTTTCACAAGTGAAGATAGGAATCGCCCTGCCTGGGCTCAGGCAGTGGGTGCAAGTGGTCACTAGACTTGATATTCCACAGCTCTGAGTTTTGTAGAAAGTACCATCTCATGTAAAAAATAAGCCTCCTGCTCCCTTTATTTGCAGGCCAGTTACCATGCTGTTTATTTGCTGGGACAATAATGGGCAGAAGCTGAAAGGAACTGAAAGGAAAAGTCTAAGGGTGGAGCCTTTTTAGATGCAGACAAGTTTTTAAATGTTCATACTGGGAGAAATTCAACGTAGCGCTATAAGAATCATTCTATCAGGACCAGCATTTCGGCTAGCCAGACAGAAGCACCCCTGTTCTAGAGATTGTCCCAACTTTTCCCCAAGGTAATGGAGAGGGGGAGAGGAGAAGAAAAGTGGGGAAAGCTATGTTGAACTGGCTGTTAGCGATACTCATTAGTTGAATCCAGCCTCTTGTTTTTCTATATGGAATTGTTTTTAATTGTGTTGTATATGTAATGGTCTGTTATTGCTTTGGCACTTGTGTTATGCTTGCAACTCTTGCATTTGTTTTACAATTGTACCTTTCATCGTTGTAACCTGCCCTGGGGCTTTGTGGTGAGTGGCAGGTAAATATCTAATAAAATAAAGAAAACAAAGAAAGAATTGGTACAGTTGGCTGCTGTTGGAATTTGGCTTGAAGTTTCAGGGGCTTGTCTCCTTCGTAGGGTCCATGGCAAAAATAAAAAGCCAAAGAGTAGGACCAGGCTTTTTCTTCTTCTTGGTTTGTCAGGGATCAGAGGTGGTCCTGACATTTTGTTTGACATGAACCTAACAGAGAAGGGCCATAGATCCCATACTTTACAGTGGTTAGGCAGTATCTGTCTGAAGGAGCTAATCAGTAGGGCTTTGCACTAAATTCAGCCAAAGCTTGAACTGAAACAAGCCAATTCAAGGAGACCTGGCTGTCGCCTAAGGTGGTTGGAGACAGCCCTGGAATGTCGCAGGTTGGCTTGCATGGTCCAGGGCCATCTGAGGATGTCAGGGGATGGGGCATCTGGCAGGAAGGAGAATCAGACATTGGCCAAAAAAATGCAGAGGTGGTTAGGGAAGAAGGAGAAGCAGTAAAAGGACCTTGGGAAGTTGGAGAAAAGTTAGAGGTGGGGGTTGCTACTAGATGTACATCTGAACCCACATACATGTCCACCACATGTATGCCCACCACCCAACATACACTACTGAGAGAAGTAGAATAATCTGTTTGTGTATATTATGTAAGCTTTATGCTTAATAAAGATCTTATAACATGGGGGGGGGGGGGGATTCCATATGGAAATGAAAGCAGTTATATGAATGTTGTGTTGAACTGCAGGTTACAAATACAGACGTACCTCAGAAGTCAAACGGAATCTGTTCCGGAAGTCCATTTAATAACAACAACAACAACAACAACAACAACAACAACAATAATAATAATATATTGTTATTATTATTTATACCCCTCCCATCTGGCTGGTTTTCCCCAGCCACTCTGGGCGGCTTCCAACTGAATATTAAAAGCATAATACAGCATTAAACATTAAAAACTTCCCTAAACAGGGCTGCCTTCAGATGTCTTCTAAAAGTATGATACTTGCTTATTTCCTTGATATCTGGTGGGAGAGCATTCCACAGGACAGGCACCACTACCGAGAAGGCCATCTGCCTGGTTCCCTGTAACCTCAATTCTCACAGTGAGGGAACCGCCAGAAGGCCCTTGGAGCTGGACCTCCATGTCCAGGCTGAATGATGGGGGTGGAGACGCTCCTTCAGGTATACAGGGCCGAGGTTGTTTAGGGATTTAAAGGTCAGCACCAAGACTTTGAATTGTGCTCGGAAATGTACTGGGAGCCAATGAAGGTCTTTCAGGACCGGTGTTATATGGTCTCAGCAGCCACTGGGCGTTTGACTTCCAAAAAGTTCAGAAACCAAGGCACGGCTTCTGATCGGTTCCCGATTGCACAGGCTCAATAGAAAAAATAGCAGAAGCCACATTGGACGTTCGGCTTCCAAAAATAGTTAGAAAACCAGAACACTCATTTCTGTTTTTTGATTGTTCAGGAGCCAGAACATTCGACTTCCAAGGTGTTCAGGAGCCGTGGTATGACTGTATACCCTAAGTTTTTATCCACCATGAAATGATGGTGATGATTGATTAAATTTACAAACCTCTCTTTGTCCAAAGGTCTTGTACCTAGCTATTGAAATTCATATTTTCCTATTGAGAAGGTGGAGAGGAACTTTGCTTTGTACTTTACTACATATCCAGCTCTTCACACTAGAATATCAAATCAGGAGTATTTCAGGAGATGATCAGAAGATGGGATAAGAAAGACATTCCGCAGAATGGAGAGAATGAGCTGTCCATTTATTGGAGACTTATCTTTTCATCCATTTTAGTTCAGACATGTAGACAATGCTATTGTTTCTATCCACAGAGCTCCCACACTTTTTAAAATGAAAACATGGTCACAATGGCTTGTTTTGTGCTCTAACAGCCCATGGATTCAAAATAACTTGTGACAAGTTATGCCAACCTTTGACATGTCAATACTTATGAATACATACTTTGTTACTCTTTACCCTTTTTCCTTTCTGTTATTTACTATGTTTGTGATTTGCCTTCATTGCATTTCCTCCCCTGAATCAAGACATGAGACAGAGATATGGTAAAAAAAAAAAAGGCCACATCTATTAAGTTGTTAGATCTGTATCAGCATAAACAAATCGTCAAATTTGGGGACATGATCTGGGGAAGCTGGTGGGAATAGGCTCTCTGGGTTGAATTCAATATAGCACTAAGCAAAATGTTTCATCAGTGCAATGGCTTCTCTTTCCATAACATAATTTTTTCTTCCTTTGCTCCCCACACATCCCCTAGATCTGTTCTGGGGTTTTCCCCAACTCTCCAGAATACATTTGGGAATGTTGCAGGGCATGTGCAGGGGACAGAGGGGGGAAATCCTGTTGTGCTAGCACTAATCCTTTTGCCTTTAAATTCATACTGAATCAAATTTCTTTCCCATCCCTGCAAACACACCACTGGCTTAAAAAAAGAAGAAGCAGAAATGCATTATTATTATTTTTGAAAGAATGAACAGGCACAAGACATCAAAGTATCTCAAAAAAATTAGTTGTGAGGCATGTTCATTGGGATATGGTGAAAGGGGCAAGGTGGGAATGATGAAAAATATAAAACAAGAGTTCTGTACAGGTATGTCTGCTACTGGAAGCACACAATGACTTATGAATGGAGGAAGAGATGAAAAATGCATTTGAGCTGGGAATTCAAGCTGTGTACTGGTACTTTGATAATAAACTTTCCTCCTTTGCTAGCTCCTGCTAACACGGAAAGGAGCAGTGGCAAAAGGGGGAAAGGAATAGATGAAAAAGAGATTTAGTAAAATGTGACCAGTGGAATCAGTAGATTAAGGTTTTTTGGGTTTCCCCTTTGAGGGGTTCCAGCTGACTGTTCCTCTTTTGATTTAGTAACCCTTAGGCATTGTAAACAAACAAAATTTATGCAGAAAACTTGAGTGTTTGTAGGTGTAATGATGACCAATGTGACTTGTTCCAATAAATGAGGTTGTCACTTTTATCAAATTAATGTGCAGGCATAAACTGACTTGACCACTACAATGTGGCAGCTACACTGGTGACTGGAAGAGGCCACAGGGACCATGTAACACCACTCTTGAAATACCTACTTGGCTCCCAGTTCGTTTCTGAGCACAATTCAAAGTGTTGGTGCTGACCTTTAAAGCCCTAAATGGCCTTGGCTCAGTATACCTGAAGGAGCATCTCCACCCCCATCATTCAGCCCGGACACTGAGGTCCAGCGCCGAGGGCCTTCTGGCGATTCCCTCACTGTGAGAAGGGAGGTTACAGGAAGCAAGGCAGACGGCCTTCTCGGTAGTGGTGCTTGCCCTGTGGAACCCCCTCCCACCAAATGTCAAGGATATAAGTCAAGGATATACAACCTTTAGAAGACATCTGAAGACATCAGGAAGTTTTTAATGTTTAATGTTTTATTATGTTTTGTATGTGCTGGAAGCTACCCAGAGTGACTGGGGCAACTCAGTGAGATGGGTGGGGAATAAAGAATAGAATAGAATAGAATAGAATAGAATAGAATAGAATAGAATAGAATAGAATAGAAAAGAAATGTGCCACTTTGTGAATTCCAAAGTTTGCAGCCAGCATTGTTGAAAAGTGATTACGGGCACACTTCTGAGATCACAGCATATAGCAGATCTAGCTTACTATATATGTCTTGGGCCAGAATTAATTATAATGTCAATGTGACATTTCATGATAAAAAGGTTTCAGTACCCATATCACAGATGCTGCCTGAATCTAGAGATTAGCCAGCCTGCAACAAAACCATCAGCCAACTACAGGGGTAGTTACAATTAAAATTCAGAAACTGTAACTTGTGATTATTAATAGATACACTATCTCAATTAATAATCCAGTGCTTTCGGCCTTCGAGAAGAGGAAGGAGTCATGCTAATGTAGCTGAACAAGATTCGCCCCCCTTGAGCTTCCAGAGTACCTTAAACACTGCTCGGAAGCCTGAAATTCTGTTGTCAGCTTTACAGTAATTCAATACATGAGCAGGAGCCTCAAAATGGAACCTTGGGTGGAAGCAGGGCACAATATAGGCTCCAAAGGTTCTGCTCCAGTTTTTACTGCTTGAAAATGGTAGATAGAGTAAGGAGAACCAGGACTCAGGAATCTTTATTAGAAGAGTGTTCAGAAGGCTTGACATTTCTCTCCGCCCCCCCCCCCCATTTTTCCAGTGCCCGGAAACAACAAGCTGGCCAGTGGGGACGAGAAATGAGGGGTGATATCTGATTCAGTTCACGTTTAAAGCTGAATTTTTCAAATTTGAACTTTATGAACCAATGTAAGAGCTGAAACACAGTGCCATCCTTCAAAGTTCTTATCCAAAGCTCTTATCCAAGTTTTGTGGTGCAGTTGTCCAAGCAATGTTTACCAAGAGAGAGAGAGAGAGAGAGAGAGAGAGAGAGAGAGAGAGAGAGAGAGATTTGCCTACAACATAGGGCAAATAACTTAATACCAACTTCCAGGAAGATGTGTTTAATGGGAGCAAAACACCCCCATCCCACCCTAGATCAGATTTGTCCATCTCTTAACTGAGCCATCAGAGATAAATATGCCTGGCATTGCATTAGCTCTCTGTTGCAAAGATCAAGGTTTTTTAAAGATAGACAGTCTCATTCTGTGTTTCATTGCTTTTTAATAAGTTGAAAATGTCACAGTCATTGCCAGTAAATATCACCGAATGTTTGTTTGTATGGTTCTCTTTCTATGATAATTTAGTTAGGATTAAATCTATCTCAGTCTTGTTAGAAGGCAGAGCAGCAGAAACAGATTTAACCTTAAAAAATATTACAGTTTATAATGTCTGATTGACTTTTATACATCACTGTGGCCTATTACACTTTTCTACACATAGAGGAGTACAAGAGTAACCTTCAAATGGACAAACTGGAATTCATTGTATTTCAGTCACTGGTGAACTTACTTGTCACTTGTCATGAGGTGAGTGGCAGGTCTTCATCTATGGAATTACCGAGAGAGGCCTGATGTCATGCCACAAACTCCTCTTCTCTGAGTTACACTGGTCTGATACAAGATTTCTTCCCCGAATCCCACAAATAAAATGTAATTAACTTTAATTTAATTTTAGGTCTGAAATAATGTCTTGCCTTTGGCCCAGGGAATTCTGAATTGAAGTGTCTGTTGTAAAGTGAACATCAAGGTTTCCTTCTTAGCTCAACAATATGGATGCAATGATGCCATTATTATAACAGCTCCTGGGTACCCAGGCAGCTGCTCCGAAAAGAAGCAAATTTCCCTAGCTTTGTTTTAAATGCCAGTCACACCCTTTCCTGGGGGAAACGGCTACCAGGATAAGCCTTGCTAGTCTGTTGAGTATCCCTCCAAATGCCTTTACTCTGCTTAGTTTCCTTTTGCTTGGGAAAGGTTGGCTCAACATAAGCTAAGTTTCACCTGTTCCTTTCAATGGGACTGCCTCTTTCCAGCTTTGCATTATGGCATGAGCACTTCAGGCTTGCCAAGGCTTTTTTTCTTATTACCCGCTTCCTAACTTAATCAACTTGTTCAAAAGCTGTTCGTCTTTTGAGAGCCCGGCTGCAGTAAAGCACCGTCCTTAAAGCACTATTGCTGCTGGTCAAACAATTAACATCTATTAGCATATATTAAGGAAAAGAGGCTTCTGCGGGAGGTACGCACGACACGCAGTCTATTCATTCAGTATCCATAGCAACCCTTAGTTGCTCATCAAGATCCCACATTTTTCTCTCATGTATTCCAGTGATAAGAAGAATCCCTTATTTCTCAGTGTTCAGTGAGAAGCTGCCTTACACACCGGCTCAGACCATTGCTCCATCTAGCCCAGTGTCTCCCACTGACTGGGAGTGGCTCTCTAGGATTTCAGACAAGAATTATTCTCAGCCCTCCCTGGAGATGACAGGACTTGAACCTGGGTCTTTCTGCATACAAGGGAGGTGCTCTCCCAAGCTACAGCCTTTTCACATTGATTCTGCATATCTCTAATGCTTAAGCCCAATTCCAGCATGAATAGAAGGCAATGCTAAACACCTAAAATCAGGATTGTCAGGTCAAAAGTTTTAAACATCAGCCCACATCCCTCTTCATTTTCTTCTTCTTATGAGGTTTCAGATTTCCAAAGGATTCACACCTAAGTATTATATTTATTTATTTGCTTGGGGCGCTTTAGAACTTGCTGCTACATCCAGGCATTAAGCTAACTTGGACTGCACTGTTCCAGTCCAGTTTTCCACCAAAGTGCCAATCCTATGTGGACAAAATAAATATTTTGTTAAAGCCCCAATCCCTCCTTTTTGTCATTTCTATTTCATACATTCTGCCTTCAGAAAGCTATTATTTATAACCTGTCTTCAAAACAAGATATGTTGTTGAGCCCATTTTAGGGGTGCCTAAGCACAGGGTGTCGGAGGCCCTTCTGCGACTTACTGTGCAATAAATCATTGCACAGAAGCAATATTTGTGAAGAAGAATGGCACCCAGGCATCAGAGGCGAAGTAGCAGGGAGCCAACTTCAGTCATTTAGTAAAATGAAAATAGCAGGTTATCAGTTAACACCAACACTTTATTTCCTGGGCCTTGTGTTTCCTTTGCATTCATTGCGATTCGGTACTGAAAACGCCTCTAAAAAATAACATAAATGAACATTCTGGGGTTTTTTGTGGATGTGCTAAGTCTCCTGGTCCACAGGAATAATACTCAGCAGATTGTTTCTGTTTTTCCAGTGCACACCAGAACTAAATCCTGCAACTTGCAGTCGTAAGATAGGAAATGCAGTTCATTATGCAATTTTAAAAACAAACACTGACGCACAAAGCAGCTTAAAACTGCTTACGAGGAGCCGTGGAATAGATATAAACAATTTGCACAGGCAGCTCCACAAAGCAAAGACAATGTATAAAGTAAGGACTATCAATGATGAAAAGAACCTGCGACTTTAAGATCAGAGTTAAGGCTATCTCATCTTGTAATACGACTGATGCATGTTTCTGTGTGGGGTGTATGGGAAGAGATTCAGTTGGGTTTAGAGTATTGGAGGTTTCACTGTGAGGAAGGGTTGGGGGGCAAGTGTGGTATGGACAGGGGGGCTTTGCAGCGGTGAGTGTATATGTGGTTGTGGTCCAACATGGCAATTTCTAATGTTTCCAGATGTTCCCACTTTCCCAAAAGTGATGGTGAACATTCACCCAACCATTGCAGAACACTGTAGTATTCCATAACTAAAAGAGAAGGCATGGCACATAGCATCTCTCTGCAAACATTGGGAGGAATTCAGTCTCACACTAGCACAAAACATTCCATCACTGCATTTCTCTTTGCCCACTATTCTGGGGGTTCTCCAGACCCAATTGGGGGTATATGGGGGAGGAAAGTGGGGGGAAGTCCTGTTGTGCTAGCAGGACTCCTTGCCCAGGCTTCTGCTAGTACAGCTACTTAGCTGAATTCAGCCCATTGTTGTCCTGATTGGGGGGGGGGGGGGACTGCCTTGTTTTATGCCAGTAGTTGCTGCCTTAGACCTTGATGGATCAGGAAAAACTACATAAACTTCCAACCAACTCTCAGAACTTCTCCAAACCAATGAAAAATTGCCTCCCTCCATAATCCTGAATAAAATATATCAGTACTTTTCTTTTCATTTTTTACAAAATGTTGAAAGAAATATGGCATGCCTGCTGGAAAAATTGGAGTTCAAAGGGTCACTTTGCAACACTCTCTAACTTGCTATACCAGTGACAATACTGACTAGACCAGTTTGAAATTTGGCACATTCATAGCCTCTATTACGTAGATCCTATATCCCTATTAGTTCAGCAGGTGCCATTTCTTTTAGAAGTTTTGCAATCTTGAAGCCTATAATGGCACATTAATTATTTTTTGCTACTGACCTTAACTATAGTGGCAGTCCTGCCCCCCTTTATTTTCAAACTAAGCAGTTTGTTTCAATAAAATCTTAGCAGCCCTTCTTTTAAGTAATGAATGTTTAAATGGAAGAGAGGTATATTTTACTACATATTTTACCAAGTGTGGATTCTCCCAGAAAAGAAAATTCTCAGAAGCTATTTCAGACCAGCTCCAGTCCAATTGAGGGTAATTTTCAAAGTCCAGTGAGCACATTAGATGCACAGGTACAGAGTTACAGGAGCAAACATTCTGAAAGAGATGGCATTCAGGCTCAGCTGTCAGATGTGCCAGCAATAAAAAGCAGCTAAAATCTACATGTCAGAAATGCTGCAAACAGGAAATTGCCTCGTTAGTCAGTCCAAAAAAAGGTTTTAAAATGACAGTGAGAGTTACCCACACACCCCAAGTTTTGACGGACAAATTGGACCGTTTTGAACACCTTTTGATTTAAACATCTAAGGCCTGTTCCAAAACTATTTCCACAAGCATGGAAGTGCTGGGCATGGTTAGCTGCTGAATCTATGTGACATTACATATCTTTGTGCCGCAAGCTGTAGCATCCTCTTAAACTGATTCCTTCAGTAGCTGTTTCATCTGGCATCAACCAGAAAGAGAAAGAGGCGGCTAAGCCCTCTCCATTAGCTTGACTGGGACCACTTCCACTAGACTCCTTTCTCCTAAACAGACTTATCAGTAGCCATTTTACAGGGCAGAAACACCCAGAGTGTCTATATCAGCCTGACTTGGACCTAGGACCACTTGGCTCCCACAACAGACTCCATTAGTGGTTATTCTACACAGCAGCTGCCACATGAAAAATAAAGAGACAGCCAGGTCCTCTCCATCTTCTCCACTGGGATCACTCAATTTCTGTTCTCTCAAAAAAGGTCTTCATTAGCTTCATTGGTTCAATAGATAATTGGCTGTCTCTGCACTCCTTCCTGAGCAACTCCATTAGTGATTGCAATATTTTAACCTGTTTAACTGGTAGATCTATCAACCAACATTTCACAGCACATGCCCAATCATGTCTACTTGCATACCCTCCAATATCCCGCAGATCAAAATTGGGACGCTCATTTTTCAGCCCTAAGCTCTTGCGGAAGCCAACTGAATCATGCCAGTGCACTGGACCAAAAAAAAAAAAAAAAAAGGGACATTCCAGGATGCAATCAGAAGCCAGGATGGCTTCTGTAATTTGTTGTGTCTTAGCACATCCACTGTGGTAATTGAAATTTAGTGTGACATGGAGGTATATCATCCCAAAAGCCACAGATCCATAAGGCAACAGGTACAACAGTGTATGAGGAATGTCAGAAATGGGGACATAAGTGATAGCATTATAACCAGTAACACAACAAACCCCATGTCTGAAAGGTACAATGGGCCGTACTTCCACAAGGTGGTCTTAATTGATTTTGCCCTCTCTTTTAGGTTTCAGCAATATATTTCCACAAGCAGTGGAAACAGTGTGTTTCGGACTGTGTTTGTGGGGTTCCTTGAAAACTTATCAAAGGTTCTTAGACATGGTTTTCCCTGTGGGGAATCTTCCATGACAATCTTCCAAACAATCTTCCATGAAAGGCAGCTTGTTCATCATTACTGATTTACCTCTTCAGAGGATTGTTAAATCAGGCTTCCTCAACTTCGGCTCTCCAGATGTTTTGAGACTACAATTCTCATCATCACTGACCTCTGGTCCTGCTAGCTAGGGATCATGGGAATTGTAGGCCAAAAACATCTGGAGGGCCGAGATTGAGGAAGCCTGTGCTAGATGTTTTCTACAGTGCACTTGCTATTAAGGTGGGATGATGATGTTGCCCCAGGAAAGGGTGGTGGCATAGCCTTAGGCAATGGAGGGTGAGATAGCATTAAGGAATCATAGAATTGGAAGGGACCACAAGAGACATCTGCAATGCTGAAATATTTTGTGCAATGTGGGGCTTGAATTCACAACCCTGTGATTAAGAGTCTCGTGCTCTACTGACTGAGCTATCCCAGGATGTGAGTAGTTCCTCATCAGACAATTCAATGTGGCGGGAAATGAAAATCACTGTTGAGAACTTTCTCCACTAGGAAATCCAGTTTTCAGATTTCAGTTCACATGTTGTGGCAAGTCGCAGCATGCTAGGTCTTACAATGCAATCCACACAAGCAACTTACAGCAGATCAGTTATATTGACTATATATAGTTTTGCATCTATTGCCAAAGAAGGAGAAGGGGGAAGGCAGTAGCTCTCCCAAGAACTAGCAGTACCTATTTCATTTAATCATTTCCCCCTGTGGCTTTTGTCACAGGCACATTCAAAATGAAGGTGGCTTTGGTCAATTTAATTACTGTCCCCTGTGGCTAGCATGGAACTCATGAATTGAAAAGGTGCCCTGTTAGATGTTTCTAATGTGAAAATATGTAGCCATTATTCTAAGAAGCATGGTTTTCTATGTGCCTTCTGTTTTTTATTATGGAGCATTAAAAATGGAGTTACATGTTCAATGGTTGGGCAGAAGACAATAATGCACACAACCTCGCACATAGAAAGAGCTACACAACACAAGAAGGGTTTTTGTTTTTGTTTTGTATTCCTGGCTTGTCGGTAAGTTCCCCAGGGATAACAAACTGTCCACTGTTGGAAGCAGGATACTAGGGCAGATGAGAGGCGAGGTTCTGCCTCCTTATGTCCTTGCAGGAACCCCCATCAGCAGTAATCCAGTCGGGGTGGATGGTGGACAGACCTCTCCTTTCAGTGTGCAGAGATAAAGCAGAAACCAACTGTGGTGTGTGGAGAATGGCTTGAGGAGGATTCAGAAAGAGGAAAGCTGAGAGAAGCAGGATAATGGAGAATAGGTTTTTTCAGAATGTGTTCTATCATGCTTGCAGAGTGAGCAATTTAGGGAAATAGAGAAAAGACACTGGTACCCTCTAAGGAAACATCCAAGGAAAAGGGCGAGGAGAAGGATTTGGAGGCAGGAGCAGTTACAGCAAATAATAACTGAAAAACAAATAGAGACTTTGGAGTCAAGATCTGAAACATAAAAGTCCTAGTGGCAAGCATAAAACAAAAGAATGGCGGAACATAAAGCAAGTAGGAATAGGAAGCAGGATAAAAGACAAGCTCAATGAGGAGTCCAATGATGAGAAGAGTTCTTGAGACCTTGTAGCAACAAACCCACCCAGTATGCTAAAGATAAAGGGGGCTTTGCCCTGCCAGACTTAAGGTTGTATTATGAATCAGCAGCTTTTTGCTGGTTGAAAGACTGGCTGCTTCTGGAAAACACTGATGTTCTAGATCTGGAAGGTTTTAACAATGCTTATGGTTGGCATGCATATTTGTGGTATGACAAGGTTAAAAGTCATAAAGCTTTCAAGAACCATATTGTCAGGAAAGCAGTGTTTAATGTCTGGACAAAATATAAAGACTTATTGGAAAACAAGACCCCAAGGTGGTTATCACCAATGGAAGCTAAGGCTCGGAAAAGACTCAATATAGAGGTCAAATGGCTGAAATATTGGGAAATATTAGAAAAAGATGGAGATAATTGGAGGCTGCAGAGTTTGGAGAAATTAAAAGATAAAGTGCGAGATTGGCTACATTATGCTCAGATCAAAGAGGTTTTTAATTTGGATAAAAATATAGGATTCCAGGTGGAAAAAATCGAAGTTAGAAACAGAATTGTTAGAACCTAAGACTAAGGTACTTTCAAGAATGTACAACTTGCTGTTAAAATGGAACACACAAGATGAAACGGTTAAATCAGCTATGATAAAATGGGCACAGGACATTGGGTATAATATCATGTTTGCTGACTGGGAAAGGTTATGGACCACCGGTATAAAGTTCACGGTATGTAATGCCTTGAAAGAAAATATTATGAAAATGATATATAGGTGGTACATGACTCCAGTCAAGCTTGCAAAAATATATCATCTGTCTGACAATAAATGTTGGAAATGTAAGGAAACTGAAGGAACGTTCTTTCACCTCTGGTGGACTTGCCCTAGAGTTAAGGCTTTCTGGGAAATGATATATAATGAGTTGAAAAAGGTATTTAAGTATACCTTTCCTAAGAAACCAGAGGCCTTCCTTTTAGGCATTGTTGACCAGAGGGTGCTAAAGAAGGACCGAACATTCTTTATGTATGCAACAACGGCAGCAAGGATACTTGTAGCCAAACATTGGAAAACCCAAGACTTGCCCACACTGGAAGAATGGCAGATGCAACTGATAGACTATATGGAACTTGCAGAAATGACTGGCAGAATCCGAGACCTGGGAGAGGAAGCAGTGGAAGAGGACTGGAAGAAATTTAAGGACTATTTACAAAAACATTGCAAATTGTATGAGTGTTAAGAAAGATGCAAGATTGTAAATAACATGACACCACTAAGCTAGTTGAAAAGATTATGAACATAAGTGAAATCTAAGAAAAGATAAGTTTTAGATAAATATTATGTCTAAATTAAGTATTTAAGGTTTGGATAAAAGTATCTAAAGCTAGGGACACAATATTGGAAAATTATAAAATAAGAATTGAAATAAGGTGTTAATTTGCTGGTCAAAGTTTTATAAACCAGGAATGCAGGAACGAGAGATGTGAGGAAGTCCAAAAAGCGAAGAAAATATGTTTATTGTCTAATTGATTCGGTTGTGATATGCTTTTTGTATAAGATGTAAGTGTTTTTCCTTTTTTTCTTTTTTGTTGCTCTTTTGTTTTTCTCTCTTTATTGTACTAAGAAAATCTTTAATAAATATTATATATAAAAAAAACAAACCCACCCAGTATACTGTGAAGTGAGAGGTATTGGTGCTCTGAAGATTGTGGAGTGGGGAGGAGAGAGAAACATAGAGTGAAGACAACAGTGAACATTTGGGGTTATAGCCAATGTCAGTCATATTCAGAGAAAACCTTGAGTTCTGGGAGAAGGGCAGGATTATAAGAGAACAACTATCTCTATTAGAAGACATCTGAAAGCAGCCCTGTATAGGGAAATTTTGAATGTTTGATTTGTTGGAAGCTGCCCAGAGTGGCTGGGGCAACCCAATCAGATGTGTGAAGTAATAATAATAATAATAATAATAATAATAATAATAATAAACCTAGTGAAATTGATGGACATGGTTAATTTAGGACCGAGTATAACTCAGTTGTGTACGTAACCAAAATGAACATCTGAAAAGCCAGCTCTGATATTGGAGAAAATCCAGTGATAGTGTTATTCTCCCAAAAAAATATTTAATCCCCTTTTAAAAATGTTCAACTTGGTGCAACTTGTGCCAGGGAATTCCATTATATTCTTATCCTTCAGTATTCCATGCAAATCTGGTAGAAGGGGAGAAAATCTTTCCCCCTCTTTCCTGTAGATAGTAAAACACTGACACCCACCCACCCACATTCGCTCCACTTCCCCAGCCCAGGTGGTTGGAATCTTTTAGAAATGTAGATGATAATTAATTTAAAACTAGGAAGTAATTGCACCATAAGGCAGTAATTGAACAATTAGCAACAGGGATACGATTGATGAACTGCTTAAGAACAATTTATGTTTGCCATCCCTCTCAATTCCACCTCCACGTAACCAGTTGGAATGCACAGCACATTACCGGGAAGAATGAGCTACCTTTTTCTCCCCATAAGAGAGTCTGAGCTGAAGAGGAACCACACTCCAAATGTGCTAAGAAAGCATGTTGCTACCTCTCAAGACATGGTTCAATAATATTTGGGACTGAGCTATTTCAGAACGACTAACTGGACTTAGAAGAGTTGCATATGGGGCTGTAAAGGAGAATACCTTTGATGAAACTTGGTCTCCCTTTTTTCCTACTTAAGTGGGAAAGAAAGTAAAGCTCTTCCAAAAGTTCTATTTGGGCTGCCAATGTTCTTTCTTGAGGACAATACCCATTTTCATGTCTACTAAGGAACACTTGGGCTTCCTCTGAGAGCTGGACAATATCCTACACTGCCCCTACACCCTTGCAATTTCCTTCTATTTTAGCTCATCCAGCTAATACAAATTTTCTGTAGCTGATCCTGCTAATTCCGAAATACTCCATTATGTATATTCTTTATTAAAAACAAATTCAGGAAGGTAGATCAGCACAGACGAAACATGAAGGGGATCAGAGAAGCTTGGAAACAGCATTTGACATGTTCTACGCAAGACAGGAGACAAGTCTAGCTGAGAAATAAGATCATGATCCTGTGATCTGCTTCCAAATGCTCCATAATTCATTTGACCTGTTCCACTGTCTTTTTGTGCTTGTAGCAGTTTAAATCCCCCTGCTCTTGTGGTTAAATTTTTAGCCTGTCTCTTAACACTAGCTGCCTGCTGTGTATTTAGCATTGCACGGAAAACAAGAGCCCTACTGCCTGGACTTGTGAAAGCTGTTGCAGTAGCTGCCTTTTCATTAAACTATGGGAAGCATAAACTAAACGGATCTCTAATCATGATCCTTCCAGATTGCCCTGAATTCTTTATGCCCCTCAAGGCATTTCATCTAACAAATCCTGTTTGGTAAAAATCAGAGATGTGTCTTTTCTGACTGAATCATATGCAGTCACAGAGCCTGCATGTAACACAACACCAGACTCTCCCAGTGTCCCTATTTTCCAAGTACAGTCCTGGATTTACAGAAGCCATCCTGGTTTCTGATTTGACCCTGGAATGCCCTGCTTTTCCTTAGGACAACCCTATTTTCATCAGAGAAATGTTCTTTGGGTATGAAGTTATGTGACCCCTGAGCCAAGGAGATAAGTAACTATAGAGCCTTTAGAGGACATCTGAAGGCAGCCCTGCATAGGGAAGTTTTTAAAATGTTTAACGTTTGCTTATGTTTTTTTTATATATGTTGGAAGCCACCCAGAGTGGCTGGGGCAACCCAGTCAGAGGGGTGGGATATTGTTGTAGTTGTTGTTGGGACATCCCTATTTTCATCAGAGAAATGTTGGAGACAACACACTGTCTTGCAAATGCAAGGTGGTTCTTTAAAAATGAGATTCAGAAGTAATACAAAACACAAGTGGGTGAGAAGATTAAAGATTTTATTTTAAACAGCAAGTAATATATACATACCAAGCAGCACTTCAATCTACCACTTGGAAGCCCTCAAGAAACAGCAAACAGACTCCCCCAGCTGGCCTCAGTTTGCACAGCCCTGCAGCCATCAGCCCTGCTTGAGCTTCTTTCTAACTTTGCCCACAACCATGTGACGTATAGCTAGCTAACCTGTGTGGCTTGCTCAACTGGCTATGTGCAGAATATTCACTGATGGCTATGTGCAGATTATTCTTTAGCCACCCCCTCCCAGTGCCTCACTTTTTCAAAACAATGTCCAACATCAAAGAAGGTACCTAGCACTATCACTTCCTCCCAATTGATTAGGACATTAAAGGCTGTACTCATGCCATCAAAGAACTTAACAAGAGATAAGAAGTGGGAAGGAACAGAGGCAGGAAGGGTAAGCATGTCAGATCACTAACTCCTTGATAGAATTTATCTTCTGGATAGATTGCACATACACACACCTTCTTGCATTTTTAGTACCCATTGGATATTACTGCAGTGGAAGAGTAGGGCAGATGAACTATTCACATTCACATGTATTGTTTTTAACACTTAATTGGGAGCCGCCCAGAGTGGCTGGGGAAACTCAGCCAGATGGGTGGAGTATAAATAATAAATTATTATTATAATTATTATTATTCCTGGTCAATGACATTTTTACAGGTGTTCTTAAGCTTATTCCAACCTTTTTTGCATTAATCTGTTAAAAAAACAGTTTTTGCATGGGAAAAAACTCTATAGCATTTATTTATTTAGCAAATCTATACTGACTTTTTCCACAGTTCATGATGTTAAAGAGATGAAAGGTTTCTATGGAAGCAGGCAGTCCATGAGATACCCAAGTCCTAAGGCCTTTCAATATTAAATACACACTAAGTAACCTGTGAAAATTACAAGACAAATTCAAAAAGGTTCTCTCTTTTTTGCATTTGGTATTTATTTAAGCTATTTACACATCATTTAATTACCAAAGTTTCTAAGCAGTGTACATGAAAATCATGGAAATGGTGTAGTGGATAAAATTTATTAAAATTAATCAAAAATGCAGAATTTAAAATTTAAAATGCCTGCTAGGTTAAAAAGGTCTTTGTCTAGTTCAACAGCAACCAGGTACACCCTGGCCCCTTCCCCCATCTCTCTCACTGCAAGCAAAAAGCAATAAATGAATAGAAATAGAACCTACTCAAGTGATGCTGGCATAAAAACCTTAAGCATACACTACGTAGAAGAACGAAAGATTACTATCCCCCTTTTCTCTCCCTCCCCACATCTTCCCCAACTTTATACTGTCTATAACATCAGTGTCTCACATCGATTATGAATGATCTGTGGAAGGAACTCCATGAACTGAAAGCAGAGGTGCTCTTCTGTACCTTTGTAACCCAAGAAAATCTATAATAAAAATATTTCCACAAGATAGAACCCATCATTATGACAATAGAACATTTGTGATTTTCTAAGATAGTTTGTAAACCATGTAGAGGTTGTTGTTTTTAAGCATCACATAAGTGGGAGGGGTGTGTGGCCCTGCCAGTCCTTCCCTAGTTTGTGCTTTAAATCAGATGAAGTTTCTGATATGTCTTCAAAGGCAGCCCCATAGAGTGATCTGGAGGCTGAAAGGGCATGGATGATGGAGGCCAGGGTACCTCTGTCCACGATGGGTCACACCAGCCTAAGCTGCTGTACGGTGTTTCATGCTACATTCATTACCTGGACATCCAGAGTAAGGGCCTGATTTTAAACCCGACTCTTAAGGTGTAGAGTAACCCCATCCAAATCAGATGGGATACCTACGAGCCACACATGCATTCATCTGAATTGACTTTGGGTTTCTTAGGTCTCATGCAGTTTGGTAGTGGCTCCAGACACCTAATGAGAACTTCTACTGCTTCACTGAACTCCAATGAGAAGTCTGTTTGGTGGGTTTTTCAGGTGGGCGGCTTTGCAGGTGGGCCCCACAAATTGACCAACGGCGGCAGGAATTTAGAAGGCATTCCCCTGGGTGCAGAACCAACTGACCAATGGCGGTGCTGGGGCAAGGATAAATGCCTGGCCTGCTGGCTCTCTCGGCCTTTCGGGGAACAGGCTGGTCATGGGCCTCACCACGCAAGGAGAAACAGGGTTGGGAAGATGGACATATCACAGAGAAAGATCCCTGTGTGGAGATGCCGTCATAGGCAAGCCTTCAGCTCCTGAATCTTCAGATCAGCAGTCTATTATTTTCTACCTCGCAAGGAAAAGTGAAATGCAGCAAAGAAAGATGACAGCTCTGGCAATGTGAGCAGGGAAACAACTCACCTGTTATTTGTTAACCTGAAAGAAGGAAGTAAATAAAGGCCAGTCTATTTAACACAAGGATAGAAAATCTGAGGACTTTCAGATGTTATCAGACTCACCAACAGGCTATGGGGAGGTGAAATCCAGCAACCTCTGGAGAGTCACAGGTTCCCCATCCCTGAAATAACCTGTTGAGTTATTTACAAGGTTGAGTTAACTAGTTGTTACAGGAGTTTATTTGATTACATCTGAAGTTCCTCCCACTTTCAGCAGCATCAGGCTTTTAAAAGAATACTGCTCCTATTCTTCAGTAGGGCTGAATTTTCCACATACCCCTTTTCTCAGGAGAAGTGGCTTTGTTTTGTTTTGTTTTGTTTTGCAACTGGTCAGTAATTATTCCAGTCCAGGGGGTCCAGTTTCTCTAGTTTCTCTAGGACTGGCCACATCAACACTTCTTTCAAGGCAATGGGAACCACCCCCTCAAGCAATAATCTATTAACCACACTCTGGACTCCAATCAGTCTTATCTGTGTTGATGCTCAGTTACCTTTTCTCTCTAAATAATAAAACAGGGAACAAAACTGCATGCACTGCTAACTTACTACTTTTACCTCACTGTATTTCTAGTCAGGGCTCAGATTTTGTCTTTTGTGAATTGTATGAAATGCTCAACAATGCAATAAATCAATTACTTTGTTTTGCTTTTAAAGAGAGAAACGATATTTGGAAAGGTAATGTGAAGAACATGTTTTGCAAGTGCTTGACCTTTTCCTCTATCTCACTGCTCAGGTGTCCAGAGAAAGCGCAAATGGTGAAAAAGATTCAGTTTGCAATCGACCCAAAGCAAGTTGGACAAAACTTGGAGTGTGAAGGTAAATCCAAATACCTTTCTTGGGTTTTTATTGCTATTCTCCCCCCCCCCACCCATGATGAATGATGTTCTTCAAAACTCAAGGTTTTCATAGTAAAATGGCTTTTATGGCTTTTGATAGATAGCCCAAATCAACTGAGTGAAGGGGCTAATGCATCTTCCAGGTCTTGATTTATGTTTTCTTCAGGTTTGTAGAGTCTCAAAGAGAACAGGGGCAGAAGCTTCCAGGAAAGGCAGCTCAGTGGATTTGGTTATTTCAAAGGTGGGGGAGGGATGAGGATGTCAAACCCTTCACCTTTTAAAAGCAATATCTTCCTGAACCTCTTTTTTTATAAAAAAAAAGGGGGGGAAGCAGCTTAGTGAAGTCATTTAAGACCTGTGCTTCCACCAGAAGGTATGTTAGTGTTCTCTGCTGGGAGGGACAACACAACACAAAGATTGGCACAGTGCAAATGCAGCAGTCGAGCCAGGGCCGAATTTAGGTTTGATGAGGCCCTAAGCTACTGAAGAGAATGGGGCCCTTTTATATGTCCAGCTGTCCTTTGTGAACAACTAATTTTCACTGTGGTTTTCTTGTGTTGAATATATGCTATATGATAATTTATGGACCAGTCCAAGCAGTATGTAGGCACCCTATATATCGAGATGAGCAAACCAGTGATATTTTAGGGAGCAGGCTAGCAGGAAGGGCCCATTACTTACATCATAGGAGCCTACACAACACAAAACACTGTTGCTGTATGTAGGTTTTATTTTATTTGTTTATATCTTATATTTTGGAAATGCAAACCCAGTTTTTTCCCCTTTATTTTTTTTGGGGGGGCCCCGAAGAGAGTGGGGCCCTAAGCTATAGCTTGTTTAGCTTATATGTAAATCCGCCACTGTGTGGAGCCATAGGGGATATAGAAGCTGCTACCAAAAAACAAAACAAAACTGGGTTAGCTGGAATTCTTAAGTGCCCCAGAATGATGTGTAAAATCTGCCTTTGCTCTGAATATTGAGCGTGGCATCAATGTAAGAAGAAAGAAACATGGCTTTAAGCAGTGCTATTTCCCTAAAAAAGAGATGTTGAAACTCACCATGAACACCTTCCTTGTTCTCTTGAAATGGCAATGGCACCCACCTGAAAGGTGCCTGAACTGAGTTCTGTCAAATTTTGGCTAAAAAAAAGCCCAGGATTTAAGACAGGAATGGGGATCCTCTGGCCCTCCCAGTCCTTCCTTTCTGGCCCTTGAGACTCTCCAGGCTAGAGGCATTTTTGACCAATTCTGCTTTGCACCTTCTGGAGTTGGCAAATTCTAACTAGCCATGTATCAGACTTAGGCACAACAGTTAATCTGCTGAGCAACACAAGATGGGAGAGTGGGATCAATGCTTTGAAACCACTTGCCTTGAAATCATTGATGCACAATGGAAACAAATACATTGATGCTGAAGAACTCAAAGCAATAGCTCAAAGACTTCCAAATTGAATGCCACCACAATGAGAACTTCTCTTCATACTACAACAAAACCTCCTGGATAATATGCCTAATGTTTCTGTTCTTCTAAGGATCCTTCTCATACTTCTCACGCTCACCAGTGTCTGTGGCATATGCATTTTCTTAAACCTCAAATTTATAAATACTTGCATACACTGAACAATGTTGCAAAAGAGACTAGTTGGCTTGGCAACTGTATCAGCTGAGCATGCCCAAGCAATCACCACTTGACCTGAAAGAATTGGTGACAAAATTTGCAAAACAAAAGGCGCACAGGGTGAGATTTTGATACACCTGAATGTTAAACTTTCAAGAGACTTACCGGTACATTTTAACATCACACTTCACAAGAATATTTTAAAATGAGTAAAACATTTTCTTTTTCACATGAGAAAGACAATAAAATATTGTTATATTACTTATTCTTGCAATTTAAAATAGATTTAGCAGTTTCCAGTTTTGTGCTTTTCATTTTTTTCTACAAGATATCTGTTTTTGAAAATGGAAGTTAGCATTTTTTGGGGGGGGGGGTTGCACATAGTTAGCCTTTCATGGGGTGCAAAATAGTCTGGCACTAGGACTCCACATGGGCTGTAATTCAGTTACAAAATATTTTGGGTGAGCCCATCAATATGTACTATCTTGAGCAGTGGTGGCCAAACTTGGCCCTCCAGCTGTTTTTGGACTACAACTCCCATCATCCCTAGCTAACAGGACCAGTGGTCAGGGATGATGGGAATTGTAGTCCCCAAACAGCTGGAGGGCCAAGTTCACTGATCTAGAGAGTCAGTTTGGTGGTAGTGATGTTGGTGATGGGTAACAGAGAGTAAGTAATAGATTCTTAGCATAGCTCAACTCCAGCTTGGCCATGTGGTTAGAAAGCAAAGAGGATGTTTCGGGTTTCTTAACTGCCTTGAGTGGATAAAGGGAGGAAGTGCAGTGATGTCATGTGTCAGATTTTTACTTACAATGCTTGACAATGGAAGGGAGGTGGAGAAGCAGGACTGCTACTTTCATAGCCAAGTGTTTTGTCTAGTCTGCTATATTCTTTGGCCATGTTTTGAATCACAAGCCTGTCCATCAGCTTAAGCCAACACTCCTGTGAAAAGGACACCTGCCTGAAAGCAGAATATGACTGATAAGCATTCAATTCATCCATGAAGCAGACCTGCTGAAATAGGCAGTTAAGACACAATGTTTTGCATTTTCACATACAAAAGCATGATTTCCATCTGATTTCGTGTGAGATAGCCCTTGCACACACCTGTCATCTGAACGAGACAGTGGTAATTTTGTGTGCCAGTTTGCAGATGGGAAAAAAACAACAACTGCCCTCCATGGTTAATTCCTCCTCAGTCTCCTTTTACAAAAGCCTATCTGAACTCATCTTTTATAAATATTCTCAATTGACTTTGAAAACTTACAATTTTATGTGCACATGGATTTCAATCATTGCAATTGTCTCGTTAATTACCGTATTTTCCGTGTATAAGACTAGGTCCCCCCCCTAAAAATAATGTCAAAAATCTGGGAGCACCTTATATATGGATAGATCTTCCACCATTTTCTTAATCTGGAGTCCCCAAAAATAGGGGGCATCTTATACATGGGGGGCATCTTATAAACACAAAAATGCGGTGAATGCATCTCCAATATCTGCATGACTAGAAGTGGAGGGGTTTTTTTGTTTGTTTTTCGAATAAAATAAAATAATGCAACCTAGCTAGAATAGGAATATTGGGATATGAATCAACCAGTCAAGTTAACAATAAGTGACTGCAGGTTAGCTATTAGAAGGCAATTGAAGTTTTGATGTTTATTTATCTCCTTGCCTTGGGGGTTGCATAACTCCACAACCTCCAACATTATCTCTGATGCAAATAAGGGCATCCTAAGGAAAAAACAGGACATTCTGGGATCAAATCAGAAACTGGGATGAATTCTGTAAATCCGGGACTGTCTCTGGAAAAATAGGGACATTTGGAAGGTCTGAAATAGGTGCAACAGAAAAAGAAAATAAGGCTGCAATGCAGTGCTTTACTGAGTGGTAGAACCACCACAGCGTTTGCAGTACTAATGTACACAGCAAGCAGGGTGAGGCATGTTGGAGAGTCATTCTCCTCGTCTGCAGTCATGGGATTGTTGCCTATCACATGACGGTGTATGTTTTCATTCCACAGTGTGGGAAGTGACGGAGACAGGATGTTTTGGTATTACTGTGTTCCGTGAAGTGGGACTATTGTCCTAAGAGCACTAATGCTTTTTGGCATCAGTAGCTGTAATGTTTGGGCTGGAGAAAGCTTTTGAAGCTCCTGAACGACCGACCAGGAGGGAGAGAACATGCCAGTCGGACATGTGTCTCTACCAGGATCCTACATGGGAGTAGGACACTTCTGACAGGCCACAGGAGACCCTGTGACACACATCAACTGGGTCCAAATCAGCATTGACACCAGGAGTGCCAACTTGAATAAAATATTGTGGGGGCCCAGGGAAGCCCTGCCCCACATAATCAATCACACATGATGCAGTGCACACAGACCATTTGAATGGAAATGCTCACCAAATATTTCATTGTGGGGGTGAAACCCCCATGTGATGGCAGTGAGACCTGTTGAGAATCAAATTAATCTTTGACCATCTCAGTTCCTACCTACCACCAGAAATCCAATTTGGGGGTTTTCTGCTGGCTGGCTCTGGTTTGCGTCCCATTCACGTATGTGTTTGGCAAATGAAACAGGGAGTGCTGCAGCAATGGAGGAGGTGGCAGGAGGCCCATTTGTCCATTTGGACAGAGAGAACCTCTTCCCCAGGTGTGCCAGCTTGAATAAAATATTGGGCGGCAGGTCATATAATGCGGTGCAACCACACCATCTGAATGGCAATGCTCAGATATTTTAGGGTGTTATGTACTGAAGTTCTCACCCTGGGCCAGCAGGGGGATACTGTAGATAGTTTTCACTCAGGTCCGCATATGCAAATAAGGGATTGAAAGTGACGTTCAGTGATAGTTACAGGAATCTGTTACAGTTGCGTTGTAGTGGAGCTCTATATAAGCAGGCTGGCTGAACCCTTCAGTTCAGTTCTGTTCTGGCCTGTGAATAAACAAGAGCTGTTTGAAGAATCACTGTGTCATCTGATATGTTCACCCACAACTTAACATGAGGGGGGGGGGGGGAGCGAAAGGACCTCAGTCCATAGGAGTTGGCTCCCATGCTCTTCCCATTCCTACCCCTCCCTGTCCCAGACCAAGGGGAGTTTGGATTGCTCAGCCAAAATAAAAAATATGTTCAGGTAAAACATGGTTAATTGGTGGAAGAAAGCATTTTAAAAGCAAATCCTTTCTTTTTTCTTCCCTCTCTACCCCCTCCCTCTCCCCCCACAGTACACGGCACCATGAGGCTACTGATCCTAATTTCAAATTGTTCATAAAACAAACCAGTGGATGGGTAAAGGTGGAATAGTACAATCACAGAGAAATCAGCAAGCTGTTTTATGTTTATACAATGTAGGAGAAAGAGGTAATGTGCTAGCCTTGAAAGAGTACATGGAGGGAGATTGTAATCCTGCAGAGAGCCAGAGGCAGATCAAGAAGCGCTTTTGAGATGGTGGCTACATACAGAGAGAGACAAAAAAGATGTCAATATTATCTTTGAGCATGGACACCTGTCCTGCTAAGAAAGGCACAAAGACCAATTTCATTAGCTCATCAGTGTAGCAAATTGAATGAAACAACTGTTGAAAAGTGACTGGCAGACTTTTAAAACCATGGGACATATAATCCAGGATTTCCTGGAATAAAGCTACCAGCAAAATCTCCACATAATGCAGACTGTTTGCCTAGAATGATCAAAATATGCATTTCTTGAGATACTTACTCACTTACTCAGGCTAATTGGGGAATTAAGGACAATATGCATTTCATTTGGGTAACCTTTCTTGAAGCTAGGAGTCAGTTTCTCATTGTGTCAGTTTTGCATGTATTCATTCATAAATCTTCTTCGTCTCACTTCTGCATTAATCTGCAAAATTATAATAATATTTAAGTACATATTTACAACTACAGGTTTGCTAAAAAAATGAATAGATCTTTTCTAAAACAAACATATTTTCTAATCTAAATATATCTTCTCTCAACATATGCATTTCTAATGTCTTAAAATGTGCATTTTTCCAATGCATTTGGTAGTGTGTGTGGTGTTTTTTGTGTTGTTTTTTGTTGTTGTTGTTTTAAAGAGAAATGATAGCCTTATTCAGAGAAAGGCAAGATCTGAGGGAAAACTGCAGCAAATGAAATAACTAAAAACAGAAGAACCATTCCAAAGCAGAGAATGACCGTGGTTTTTTTCCTCCTTTTCAAATAGGACTTCCAAAGGGAGGGCGTTATGGGTATCACATGGGGCCTGAAGGTCAAATAGGAAGGGGTAGGAACTGGGCTTTATAAGCCTGCTTCTCCCTTGAGCTTCCTCTTGAGCTTATTGTTTTGCTTTCCCTCCTTCCGTGTATGCTGTGTGGGCTCTGGCTACTTGCCTGTTGAAGGGGCGAATCTACTCATTGAAGGACCTCTGAAAGGTTTCTAAGCAACTCTGGGACTTCCCAGAGCAGGCATAGGCAAACTCGGCCCTCCAGATGTTTTGGGACTGCAGCTCCCATCATCCCTGACCACTGGTCCTGTTAGCTAGGGATGATGGGAGTTGTAGTCCCAAAACATCTGGAGGGCTGAGTTTGCCTATGCCTGCCCCAGAGGATGGTATGAAAATCACTGGGCCAATAATTCCCTTTAGCTAACCAACAGAAGTATTCCTTGGCTTAGATCTAAGGCTTGTACCAGAGTAGCACCTCTGTGGTAGGGTTGCCATATTTTGCAGAGCAAAAAAGAGGGCACATTTGCCAACTTCTACTTTTAACTATGGGTCTCCATGGCGACTCTCATTTTACATAGTCATGAAAAAGAGGGCATGCCCTGAAAAAAAGATGACATGTGACAACCCTACATAGGGTTCCTTCTGTTGGCTGAGACCTTAGAACCTGTGAGAGTTCTGTCTTGGATAAGAGGGACGGAACATTGACCTGTACCCCATTTCCCTGCAGTTTCCATGTCAGGCCCAACACTTGAGATAGACAAAAAATTAATTCAGTCAGCTTTTCACAGGGACCAACCTGAACTGATGATCCTGAGCTGGCTTGCAGATCAAAACATAACTGCAAATTGGATGATGCACTTCTGTGGATGCTGTGATTCAGTTTCAGTGAACATATATATATATATAGTGAAAGCTATGTCCAAAATGCATTTTACATAAGAAATGAATATAAAATATGTCTGTGATTTAATAGTTGATTTTTTGTGGGTTCTTTCAGAAAAGGAGAGGAGAGAAAGAAGCTATGAGTAGGCTCAGATTAAACAAGATAGACTTGGGCCCCTCAGTCCATTCCTACTCCCACTTTTCCAAACCTTGGAAGATACCCCCTTCCCTCCCCTTCCATGAACAGAATCTCACTTATGGGATCTTCACATCCAACACCATTGTTCACCACCGATGGTTTGTTTCTAGGAATAAGACCTTTGCTATGTAAATAAAACTGCAGAGGATCTAGGGAACAAAACAACAATTTCCCTTCAGTTCTCCGACTCTTTTATTGCTTCAAGGAAATTCACAAGAGAACTCCTGACTGAACAATATCATATGATGGACAGTCCTATCTCAGCCTCACTTAATAAAAGGCATCTCACAGATATGGATTATCATAAGCCTGCCATTCATAATCTTGGTTCGGATGATATTACAACGGATTTTACAAAACCACAGCAGGAGGAGTAATGCCCCCTCTGTGCCAATCAATGAGGGCAATGTTATATTTTGATGTTACAGAAGCTTTTACAGAGTCTTGTAATGGACAATATCTAGCAGCACCTTGCCAGCCCTAAGATATCTATTGAGCTGTAAAATGGATTTGAAAAGAAAGAAAGAGAGAGAGAGAGAGAGAGAGAGAGAGAGCACTGTGGCATCTTAAAGAGATTACCTGCCTGCACGAAAGAGAGTTACAGATCTCCTTTAGGGTGTACAAACACCCACACACACCAAGAAACTTCTCTCGACTTGTCAAAAAGTATTTTGGCTTCCTTTGGGATTCCTCTGATGTTTAACCTGAAAAAGGATCAACGGACATTTACTTCACCCCCCCCCCCTTTTTAGGTATCTGGTGACAACCTAAGGAGGTATAGAATCTTCCTCACCATCACCCCTTCCAAATGTTATTTTGAAAGTCTTACCCAAAATTCATTTGGCTTCCTTGAAATTCCCCAGAGGTTTTGTTTTTGTTTTTTTCAAAAAAAATATTATTGGTTTTTACAATATTAATGACAAACAAAAACACAAAACAAACAAAACATAACAAACATTTTTTTTTAAAAAAAGATATTTATTAAGATTTTATAAACAGGAAAAAGTTACAGAATAAAAAAGAGAAAAAATAAACATAGAAAAAATACAAGAATACAAATGAAAGATACAAAATACATAAAAAATAAGTGATAAATAAAAAAAACACAATTAAAAATAAATCAACCTTTTCATGACTTAAGGTTCATTTACTTATTTTCCTGACCTCCTCACGCCTCCCTTTTTTGTATTCCAGTTTAAATGGTAGTTCAGCAAATCCTTACCCTCTTTGTTTTTATCTTAATTTTATATCTTAACATGTTGAACTTCATATTTTCATCTAATTATCAATCCATTTTTACATATTCTTTTAACTTTGTTGCTAAGGCCATCTCATTTCAATCCTACATCATTTTAACATTCATTAATTTTACAGTGTTTCTGCAGATAGTCTTTAAATTTCTTCCAGTCTTCTTCCACCAACTCTTCTCCCTGGTCTCGGATTCTGCCAGTCATTTCCGCCAATTCCATATAGTCTATCACTTTCATCTGCCATTCTTCCAAGGTGGGTAGATCTTGTGTCTTCCAATACTTTGCGATGAGTATTCTTGCTGCTGTTGTAGCATACATAAAGAAAGTTCTATCCTTCTTTGGCACCAGTTGGCCGACCATGCCCAGGAGAAAGGCCTCTGGTTTCTTCAGAAAGGTATATTTAAATACCTTTTTCATTTCATTATAGATCATTTCCCAGAAAGCCTTAATCTTTGGGCACGTCCACCAAAGGTCAAAAAGTATTTTGGCTTCCTTTGGGATTCCTCTGATGTTTAACCTGAAAAAGGATCTACGGACATTTACTTCACCCCCCCCCCCCCTTTTAGGTATCTGGTGACAACCTAAGGAGGTATAGAATCTTCCTCACCATCACCCCTTCCAAATGTTATTTTGAAAGTCTTACCCAAAATTCATTTGGCTTCCTTGAAATTCCCCAGAGGTTTTGTTTTTGTTTTTTTCAAAAAAAATATTGGTTTTTACAATATTAACGACAAACAAAAACACAAAACAAACAAAACATAACAAACATAAATCATAACCTTATTGAAAATAACAGTTATTAACTTTGTAAAACGACTTCCTCGTTTCCCCTTAGTTGAATTTCATTGTATATCCTTATAATGGTTTTCCAAATCCCAATTTTGATACCCTTTAAATTAAACATTAACATCTTTAAATCTTCTCCTTCTTGTATTAAACATATTATTTTATCAGTTAACAAATACAATCCTAAGCCCATTAAGTATCTGGAAGCTATTTCCAGTTAGTTTAGCTTAACAAATTTAGCTAAATAATTATTAAATTTCTTCCATTCTTCATGGTGTTCCTGCTCCTTCTGGTCGCGGACTCTTCCGGTTAGATCGCCTAGCTCCAAAAAAATCCATCATCTTCATCTGCCATTCTTCTATTGTTGGTAATTCTTGAGTTTTCCACTTTTTATGAAATTCCCCAGAGCTTTTGACATTGGACAGTTGCCTGCAAAATAAATAAAATAAAATAAGTCACCACAAGATTTTGCTTCTAGGAAAATGTATTTGAGAAAACATTCATTATGCTCTGCCAAAAAGCTTGAAATTTATTGGGACTAAACTATGTTACAATACAGTGGTACCTCGGGTTAAGTACTTAATTCGTTCTGGAGGTCCGTTCTTAACCTGAAGCCGTGCTTAACCCTGAAGCACCACTTTAGTTAATGGGGCCTCCTGCTGCTACTGCACTGCTGGAGCACGATTTCTGTTCTCATCCTGAAGCAAAGTTCTTAACTGAAGCACTATTTCTGGGTTAGTGGAGTCTGTAACCTGAAGCATATGTAACCTGAAACGTATGTAACCCGAGGTACCACTGTACAAAGTTATTTATTCCATCTGTTTGAACTGCTTTCTGCTACTTTGGATCTGAGATTTGGATTTGAATTTCATCTGTAACTTTCATGTACCACAGCATCAGATTCAAAGGCAAGATGCATCAGGTTTGCCCATCAGTTTATTATAATCCCTACTGGCAAGCTCTTGGAAGGAAACCTGCTGTGAAGTTTTCCATTCATTAAAAGTCTATGGAAGGAAGGGCAGATGCATTGGAGGGAATAGTTTTGACCTGGTGGTAACATATACCATTTTTTCCCGTGCATAACATGCTCCTGTGTATAAGATGCCCCCTATTTTGGGGGACTCAAAATTAAGAAAATGGGGGGAGATTGTCCAGAGTTTTTGAGCTTTTGGGGGGGAATCGCTTACCCGCCTGGCCAATGTTGCCTATATCACACATCGCAGAAGCCAACAATCTTCTGCCCACTCAACAGCAGCCGCCAATCACCCACAGAATTGCTGCAACAACAGCCAATCAACACCAGCCCTTGACGCAGCCACCAATAACCCAAACAACCGCCGTTGAAAATCTCCTACTTGTAGCACCAAATAATCACTTTTCCCCACTTTGCATTACCCATCTATAAGACGACCCCCAATTTTTAACATTAGTTCAACAACAACAAAGTCACCTTAGACACAGAATAGTACAGTATGTACTTAGGAAGCTGCCTTAAAGGTAAAGGGACCCCTGACCATCAGGTCCAGTCGTGGCCAACTCTGGGGTTGCGGCGCTCATCTCACTTTATTGGCCGAGGGAGCCGGCGTACAGCTTCTGGGTCATGTGGCCAGCATGACTAAGCCACTTCTGGCGAACCAGAGCAGCGCACGGAAACGCTGTTTACCTTCCCACCTGAGCGGTACCTATTTATCTACTTGCACTTTGATGTGCTTTCGAACTGCAAGGTAGGCAGGAGCTGGGACCAAGCAACAGGCACTCACCCCGTCGCGAGGATTCAAATCGCTGACCTGGTTGGCAAGTCCTAGGCTCTGTGGTTTAACCCACAGCACCACCCGTGTCCCATCCAGGAAGCTGCCTTAAAATGAGTCAAATCATTGCTTGGGAAAGATCCAAAGCTCAGTGCTAGGCAGGTAGGTAGGCTGGAGGAGAAATATGCTGTAGTTTGCATTTAAAAGTGAGTTTAACTTATTCAAACCTTCCAAAACCAATACGTGAACCAAAACACAGCCAGCCTTTGAAATTCACTCATCTGCAAATATTGCAATGCAGTTTTTCATCCAAGTACTGTTTACAAAAATGCATTTGTGTATGCAAAACAGGCATGAAAATACATTATACAGTGGCACCTTGGGTTACAAATGCCTTGGGTTACAGACTCTGCTAACCTGGAAGTAGCACCTTGGGTTAAGAACTTTGCCCCAGGATTACAACAGAAGTTGCGCGGTGGCAGGGGGAGGCCCCATTAGCTAAAGTCATCCCTCAGGTTAAGAACGGTTTCAGGTTAAGAACGGACCTCCGGAACGAATTAAGTTCGTAACCAGAGGTACCACTGTATGTATATAATACAAATTACATAAATTCACACATATTAGTGAAGATAGGAACCTGTTTGATATGTCCAGAGAGATTTTCAGTTTGATATGTCCAGAGAGATTTTCATGAAGACTTTTATCTAAAAATTGATAATAATAAAAAAATCCAAAGCATGTTTTAAAGAAATTCTTGGCTAAGGTTTAACATGAGTACCAAAACGTGCTGCCTTTCTCGTCTTTTTAAAACTTTTTTTCTTTTTAAAAAGGTATTTTAAGTTTCCGTTCAGAGGGTATAACATAGAGGGTTTGAGATTTGCAGTTCAAGTGTGATTTAAATATATTTTGGACTTAGGTATACTTACTCATTTTAGCTCAAATATAATTGAGACTGTTCTTCCGTGTATACATGTTGTCTCATGTATACAGAGCACCAGAGTCCTTTTTGTTCTTTTTAAACACTTGCAGAGAGAAGGCAAATTGACCATTAATGTCAACTAACCATCCCCAGCTATTAACAAGCAATCAAGCAAACAAAAAATGGCTTCTACTTCACATCCATTATAGCACTAACCTCAATTCTTGCTATAAAAGAAAGATAACCTTTATCGGATTCTTTCATTATGAGAAGTGTGAAGTAAAGGAAAGTGAGACAGAAAAGCATTTCACGAGCAGAAATGGAGCCATGGGTAATTATATTAGAGACCCTCCGGATTATGATAAAGGCAAATCCACACATTTTCCACACCTGGCAAGTTTAGTTGCAATTGACATTTCTTAAGGCTTTAAAAAAAAAAAAAATGTAGCCAAACAAATGTGTGATATTTCAAAACTCTATCTGAAGTGTCACGGAGAATATTGAGGGTATTGTTAATCTATTGAAGACAAATATAATGATACCAGCTTTGCAACACATGCCACTTACCAATAACTTCAGAAAGATGTACCGTACATATTTTACAGGGATGATAGTGTTATTATATACCTCATTCCGGGGGCTGGAAACATGGTACCTGCAGGTGCCACCAGTACCATCTATGGGACCAGTGTCACCAGTACCACCTATAGGACAAGACTAGCCGTCTTCATACAAATTTAGTACAGAGGATAATATTTTGACCGTGCCAGCTCCTTACATACCCGCTGAACTTCTTGATCTAATTGTTTTAATTGATTTTTAAACCCCTTTAATAATAAATAAAATAATAAATTTTATTTATATCCCGCCCGCCCCAGCCGAAGCCAGGCTCAGGATGGCTAACAACAATAAAACACTGTTGCACCTTCAGATGGGCTTGTTTTATTTTAATTTTTCCAATGGGTGCTTTTCATGATAGAATTGCTTTGTTGCATCTTTTAATTAAGTATGGATTTTATCATTGATTTTATGCTTGTAAACCGCTTACAAGCCATTAGGTGGTATATAAATCAAATAATAAAAGTGAAGAGGAAGAAGATGAAGAAGAAATGACAACAACAGCAACAACACAATGCTATAAACTACATAAATCCACTGAAATTATTAAGCCACCAGGCCCCAGATATAGTTAATATCTTTCTCAGGCACATAGGTGACAGACAGACAGGAAGGCAGAAGTTAGGCTGAAGACAATACAGATGGAAAAAACTGCTACCCATATTGAGGTTAAGCAGCCAGTTTAGAAATCTAGTATCAGCCAGTGGCACCAGAATTTCCTTCAGATATCACTTGACTCCCTCAGCTAGTAAAATTCTAATCCAGTGTCTCAGATGGAACTTGAGTCATATGTGAAGAAGAGCAGTGGCATAGTGGGGGTGGGGGCACAGGAGCAGTTGCCCTGGGCACAAAATTGTTAGGGACGCAAAAAGCAACACCTGGTGCTGCCTAAATACAGCTGTGTGCTTCTGTAACTGGGCTCCATTAAAACCACTTCTCTATGAAAACCAGAAAGTGACCTCTCCAGACAATGGAACAACTTCATCCATTTCCCACCCACCATCCACATGGACACGGGCACTGGCAACCCAAGTTACACCACTGGATCAAGGAAGGGCCATAGCTCAGTGGAAGAACATTTGATTCCTCTGTTCCTTTGATATGTCGGATCTGCAGCATTTCAGGTTCAAGCTAAGCAGCAATTATTTGTGCCTAAAGCTTTCCCATATCACCATTTATTAAAACCTAGACATGGTAGAATTCTTCTTTTTCTAAATGATCACCTGATGTGTATAAACTGGCAACAGTAGCTCCTAACCTTTTTAGCATATGGCGTTTTAATTTTATCATGATTCCCGTTTGACAATTAATTCATTTTCTTTTTTAAAGAAAGTGAAGGAATGAGTAGACTT